>NC_142063.1:68966631-69576631 GCF_059756535.1 Pantherophis guttatus
TTAGTCAAGCCTTTGGCAGTGTGGTCGGAGGTGATCCTGTAGTCCATTTCAGAGCAGTGCGATCATTCAACCGAGAAGTCCCAGAGCTTATTGAAGTAACATGTAAGTAAAATATGTGACTCTTTCCTCAGCAAGTGTATTTCCATTCCCTTAGCTAAAGTGCTGTTCTCTTCCTCCGTCAAACCATTTCCTAATAGCACTGTGATGATGATGATTATACATGTAATATTCTATTCATTTGCCAAATTCAAAGACTAGATAAGACCATGCCTTCTGCAAAATTGGTATCCCTATCCATGCTCCTTTGACTTCTGTAGGGGGGAAGTCCTACAAAACTGGATTACCATGTCATCAAGGACCTGTTTTCATTCTGCTTCTTTTTAGCTGAATCCTGATTCAAATTATTTATGAGTAAAATGAATATCTTATGCACGTTCATTCAGGTATAAATCCAGCTGACCATAGAGACCCTTGTTCTCACATAAACTGTGGAGGATGCTCAAACTCTGAAGTTTGAAGCAATGATAGACTTTTGTACTATATTTCAAATCAGAGTTCAGCTATTGTGCTGCTGTTTGGAACCTGATTATAGCATAAAAGCTAGGGCTTGCCATCTTCAGACTGAAGCATAAATTGCTATCTTTGAGATTGATTCACAGACACTGTTTAAAACGATCTTTTCCCACTTGTATTCTCCAGACTGTAACTCCCAGAATTGCCAGTCATTAAGTAGAGATGACCAGGATGGGAATGGCTGGATTTTAAACTCGTATTTTCTATCATTCGAGGAAAGTAGTGCAAATAATTTGAAACACTGAAATGTTTTAGCACTGAAAAAAGCAATTTTATTGCATCTTTGTTGCTTTATATCTTTTATAAGACTAAAGAAAGGTATCACTTCCTAGGGAGTAAGAGTGAATTTATTTCCAAAACAAATTCTTTGTTTTGGTTTGTTCATTTTTCATACACTCTTACTTAGTGTTCCTCAAACTGCTACCCTTCAGTGCATCTAACCTTAATTCCTATGTTTTCCACTCATGGTATCAAAAGCTATGCTAGATGCCAAATATAATGGGAGCTTGTAATTTAACGCATCTCAATGCCCAAGGTGAGGGAAGATTATTCTAAACTATGCAACATTAACTGTTCCTTGGATCAAAAGTATATCAATCTATACCATGATTAAAGCTAGATTTTTGTCATGGTTAAGTTACCCTTGTTTTCTTCTGTTTATCCAGTGGACAGTATAGGAATCAGTGATGAATTGAAGACGAAATTGAAAGATGTCTTAATTCAGGAGCAGCAGTTTACTCTGGGAAGAATGCTAGGCAAGGGTGAGTAGTCCCTCAAAGCAGGGGTGAAATTCAAAATTTTTCCCTACTGGTTCTGTGGGCATAGCTTGGTGGGCATGGCAGGGGAAGGATACTGCAAAATCTCCATTCCCTCCTCACTCTGGGGCCAGCAAAAGGTGGTATTTGCCAGTTCTCCGAACTACTCAAACTTTCCGCTACCAGTTCTCCAGAACCTGCTGGATTTCACCCCTGCCTCAAAGCTTATGGAAAATGCATTTACTGTTTAAGCTCAGTCCCTATATTGTCATTTGCAACTATCTGATTTCTAAGGATTTAGCAACATTAAATGGCAGAAACCTAAACTGCAATAGTTACAACTGAATGTAACTAGGAACTGGAACTTTAGATTGGGAATACTGATAATTCTATACTTTTAGAAAAGAACCGAGACTGACAGATTGAATTATCTGGGGCTAAAAATGCAGGTCTGCCTGTACATTGCGATTATTAGAAGCATTTGTGAGAGCATAAGGAACACACCGTGTCAAAGAATATGAAAGTTAAAAAAAACACAAAGAACAATAGCATAAAAGTGGAATTGGAGAATGTGTTTACAATATGTGTGAAAGCTGCAGGAAATGAATAGAAGGAAAGCTAATAGGGAAGTGGAAAGTACAAGGGTTATGGCAGCAGAAATATTTTTGGAGGATCAAGATAGATTTAGGAAGATTATTGCTGTAGCCTGTTACTAGCACCCTATCAAACCTCCAGCTATGCAATGCAGTTAAAACTATTTTATGTCCTATTATTCCAGCATAAGTTGGCTATTTATTACCGAGGTTTTTATCAATTCCTGTTTTTCTGTATTCCTTGGGAGGAAAAAATCTGTAGACTTTCAATGCAAATGTGATGGTTTTTATATTCCTTTTCAGAGAATAGTCCCATGGAAGAAGATACTTGACTGGAAGAAACTCTAACTTAGTACTTAATATCTTTTATCCTAAACATTCTACTCTTAATCCTAAAACAAACTTTAAGTGCATTGAGTCTTTTCAATTATCATATTCTTAGTTTACTTTTTTTTATTTTTGTATTTTATTAGGGGAATTTGGCTCTGTCAGGGAGGGTCAGTTGAAAATGCCTGATGGCTCTCTCCAGAAAGTTGCAGTGAAAATGCTAAAAGGTGAGTAAATCTAAATTTCTTGAACTGTCTTCCATGCCATTTTGTCACTATAAACCTTCCATTTTCTGAGTTTCTGTATTCTCACTAAACAATATATAGGTAGTTCTCGATTTACAACAGTTCACTTAATGACTGTTCGAAGTTACAATGGCACTGAAAAAAGTGACTCATGACCATTTTTCACACTTATGACCGTCTCAGCATCCCCATGGTCACGTGATTTACATTCGGATGTTTGACAGCTGGTTCATATCCTGTTGCAATATCCTGGGGTCACATGATCACCTTCTGCAGCCTTCTGACAAGCAAAGTCAATGGGGAAACCAGATTCACTTAACAACCCTGTTACTAATTTAATAACTGCAGTGATTAACTTAACAACTGGAGCAAGAAAAGTCATAAAATGGGGCAAAACTCACTTAACCAATTTCTCACTTAGCAACATAAATGCTGGGCTCAATTGTGGTTGTACGTTGAGGACTACCTGTAGGTGACTGTGGTTTACCTTCTCATTTCCCCTTTTCTTCAAATTGCCTATAATTGACACTAATTCCTTGAATGCGTATTTGTTTATTTCAATGTAAATGGCCACCCGTCTCACGAGTGCAACTCTGGGCAGTGAACACAGTTAAAAACTTCAATATAAACATAAAAAGTAGAGATATAAGCACAACGAAAGTATAGCATCAAAACCAACAGCCTTCAGACTGACACCTTCTAGGTGTGTGGCAGTGGTGGGTTGCCCCGGTTCGCACCTGTTCTATAGAACTGGTAGTAAAACTGGCTGGAGGCTCCGCCCACTGACCCTGACATCATCAAAACGCTTCTGCGCTTGCGCAGAAGAGCATGCTCGCAAGCGAAGCGAGCATGTGCGCGGCCCCGTTGCGAACCAGTAGTAAAGCTAAGTAGAATCCACCCCTGGTGTGTGGGTTTTTAATTCCCATTTGCCCCACTCAGTATAGCATAATGATGCTGTACTCTATATCTATGGAGCTTCTCAGTCATCCAGGTCATGGTTGTCCCAATGGTGCTTTTTTTCAAGAGGCAACTGGACTTTCTTATTTTTCTTTGAAGATGTTTTGCTTCTCATCCAAGAAGCTTCTTCAGCTCTGACTGGATGGTGGGAAATGGAAGGATTTGTCTGCAAGGAGTATAAATCCTTCCATTCCCCACCATCCAGCCTGAGCTGAAGAAATGTCTTGGATGAGAAGAGAAACCTCTTCAAAGAAGAACAAGAAAGTTCAGTTTCCTCTTGAAAAAAAAACATCTTTGAGTTGTATTCCATGGTTCCATTTTTTTTCATAATTTAAAAATGTTTGACAAATGTGATCCAAATCTGCACATTAGGACTGGTAAATTAAAATATAACTGGTAACACTGTTCATATCCAATCTATTCGTTAATCTTATTTGACTTATATTTATATGGCTTAGGACCTGGGTACCTACGAGACCACCTTCTGCCACCGAGAGCCTCCCACCGGCCAGTACGCTCCCACAGAGAGGGGCTCCTCAGGGTGCCGTCGGTCAGACAATGTCAAGGGGGAGAGCTTTCTCTGTGGGAGCACCTGCCCTCTGGAATGAGCTCCCCCCGGAGATACGGAGGTTCCCGGATTTACGTACTTTCCGCCGGGCCCTCAAGACTTTTTTATTTCAACAAGCCGGGCTGGCCTAACTTCTCCAATTGCTTAATTTTAATTTGAATTTTAAAAGGGGTATTTTAATTGTTGGGCCAAAATTGTTTAATATGTTTTTTTAACTGTTCTTAAATTTTTGTATTTACTTTTGGCTGTTCACCGCCCTGAGTCCTTTAGGAGAAGGGCGATATATACATTTAAATTAAATAAATAAATAAATAAATAAATAAATAAATAAATAAATAAATAAATAAATAAATAATAAATAAATAAATAATGGCCAGTTCTATGAACTAAACAGATTGCATTGTGCCTGTCTTGAATTCTTATTCATTTAACTTGTTTTACTACTTTTTCAGCTTTTCCTATAGATTCCCAACTGTTTTTTTGTACATTCTGCTCCTTTTCTTGAATTTTCCCCCAATGAGTTTAAAAGAAATCTCAGTAGTACTTCTCTTTATTTTAGCTGACATCTTCACTTCCAATGACATAGAGGAGTTTCTGAAAGAAGCTGCTTGCATGAAGGAGTTTGACCATCCACACATTACTAAATTAATAGGTAAGCATTGTCCCATTTAATGTTTGCACTAGAGGTCCCAAACTATATATTTTACAATTTATTTGTAGAAGGAAATTTATTAATTTATTAAATCTATCAATATGGCTGCCCATCTTACAAATCCAACCCTGGATGGCTACCAATCTGTTGAAACAATATAAGCCAAGAATTTTAAAAGCAACAATGGTCACGAAGAATAAACCCAAATAAAACAATTAACAGAGGCTTTCAACTGGCATGTAATAGAAAATTAGAAGGAACAGTAGTTACCAATATATTTGGAGTATAGTCGTTCTCAGTGCATAAAAAGGTAAAGGTAAAGGTTCCCCTCGCACATATGTGCTAGTCGTTCCCGACTCTAGGGGGCGGTGCTCATCTCCGTTTCAAAGCCGAAGAGCCAGCACTGTCCAATGACGTCTCTGTGGTCATGTGGTCGGCATGACTAAACGCCAAAGGCGCACGGAACATTGTTACCTTCCCACCAAAGGTGGTCCCTATTTTTCTACTTGCATTTTTACATGCTTTCGAACTGCTAGGTTGGCAGAAGCTGGGACAAGTAATGGGCGCTCACTCCGTTGCGCAGCGCTAGGGATTTGAACCGCCGAACTGCTGACCTTTCTGATCGATAAGCTCAGCGTCTTAGCCACTGAGCCACTGCTCCACTTTCTCAGGATGTATGTATGTATGTATGTATGTATGTATGTATGTATTTTTCTTTAGCCAGGTTCTTCCTACGTAAACCAAGATTTTTATGCAGCCCTAAATCTTGGTTTACGTAGGAAGAACCTGGTTAAAGAGAAATACACATAAAAGCCTACGAAAAAGAAAGATATATTTGTTGAAGGCTATTGTTATTTGATAGTCCTTATTTTTCCAACATATATATTAGTTCTCAAAAGTGAATCTAAGAAAGAGAGGCAATATTATAAATAAGCTACAGAGTTGGGAGCAAGTAGTTGTGATAGCTGAGAAATATAAATGCCAGGCTGAAACCATCCTGTTGCTTTGGATGGAATGTTTCTGAGTCCAAATAAGAAAATATTCCCCAGTTTGGAGTTATCGTGTGCTATTTTTGAATGCTACTTGATCCAGATAAAAAATCAGCTTATTTGAAGAATGCCTAGGTTTTTTGATACAGGAAGTCCTTGACTTACAACAGTTCATTTAGTGACTGTTCAAAATTACAATGGCAGGAAAAATATGACTTATGACCGTTTTTCACACTTATGACCTTTGCAACATTCCCCATGATCATGTGATCAAAATTCAGATGCTTGGCAACTGGCTCATATTTATAACCTTTGCTGAGTCCCAGGGTCACGTGATTCCCTTTTGCGACTTCTCACAAGCAAAGCCAGATTCACTTAACAACCGGGTTACCAATTTATCAACTGCCATGATTCCCTTAACAGCTGTGGCAAGAAAGATCATAAAATGGGGCAAAACTCACTTAGCAAATGTCTCACCTAAACAACAGAAATTCTGGGCTCAACTGTGGTCGTAAGTTGAGGATTACCTGTACTGCTTAAATATAATCATGTGAAGCAAATAAGAATAGATGGGATGGGTGCATGGATTGGATCAAACCAAGAGTTTAGAAATGCTGCCCTCTCAGAATGTAGTGTTATTTTCAGCAGTTTGTGAGGAGGGAGGTATGCTAAGTATTTATGATCATTTATTACGGGTATAGTGGTTCTTGCTAATTGCACATTTCTGTTCTCTCAAATCAGGGGTCAGTTTGCGTAATCGGCCTAAAGGTCGCCTTCCGATCCCAATGGTTGTCCTGCCCTTCATGAAGCATGGAGACCTTCACTCTTTTCTATTAATGTCCAGGATTGGAGAAAACCCCTTCGTAAGTTTTTTCTCTTAAGGCAACACTGAGATTAATTGATCTTCTGTTGCTTACACTGTTATAAATTATTCTCATTCATTGATTTGTTTAGTTGGTTGCTTGCTTGCTTGCAGTGCTGCTTACTGTGTTTGCTGCTGCAATTCAAAAAGATTCTGAGTAGCTTACTTTCTCCTCTTCCAGTAAGATGGTTAAAAATTAAAATTAAAAATAAACAATAAATTAACTATTAGCAATTACAGCTAAAATTATAAAAGGTTTTCAGCATCTAAGGAACGAACATCAAAACACACCAATAAAGAGACTTGCAGCTTATATGAGCCGAGGTGGCGCAGTGGTTAGAGTGCAGTACTGCAGCTACTTCAACTGACTGTTAGTTCAGCAGATCAGCGGATCAAATCTCACCGGCTCAAGGTTGACTCAGCCTTTCATCCTTCCGAGGTGGGTAAAATGAGGACCCAGATTGTTGGGGGCAATATGCTATTTAGTATACTGTCTTTGGTGTAAGCCGCCCAGAGTCCTCGGAGAGTGGGCGGCATAGAAATATGAGTAATAAAATAAAAATAAATATCAGTTCTACTCTCAGAGATTTCTTGAACATCCAAGTTTTAATGGCTTTCCTGAAGCTTGTAAGAATTTAAGGGGGAAGCTAATCCAATAAGGAAAAGGGGTTGCATTTAAGAAAGGCTACCTCATGACTCCTCTCAAGAGGAGTCCTTGAGGGAAGAAATTTAAAGTGAATTTACTCTTAAGTCATCACATCACGCTGGGCAATTGGGGGAAAGTGCTATTTTAGATAATCAAGTGCTGAGCTAAGTAGGACTTTAAAAATATCATCTAGCACCTTGGATTCCACCTGGAACCAAACAGAGAATCAGTGCAGCTCTCAAAGTAGGATTGTAACTTGGGAGAAATTCAGTTTTTGAGAGGATGTATTCTGAACCAGTTGACGTTTTTGGGTAGTCATCAGGAGGAGCTCCCTGTAAAGCAAGTTGTAGTAATCTGAGTCTTACGTGGGCTGTTAATTACACACAATGAAAATGGTTAGCGCCTTTGAACATATAAAACGTGTGGGAAGTCACAGCTATTTTAGAATCCCCATGCTATCTGCCATTAAATTTCCATTCCAGAAATGCTAAATGTGCATTTCAGGGGTCAAAAACAATGTGAGCCATGATGGCGCAATGATTAGAATGCAGTACTGCAGGCTAACTCACTGCGTGCTCTAGGAGTTCGATTCTGACCAGCTCAAGGTTGACTCAGCCTTCCATCCTTCTGAGATCAGTAAAATGAGGACACAGATTGTTGAGGGCAATATGCTAGTTCTGTAAACCACTTAGAGAGGGCTGTAAAGCACTGTGAAGCAGTATATAAGTCTAAGTGCTATTGCTACTTTGTTGCCAATAACAGTGAAAGTGCTCTTTGATAATTTTTATATGTATGCTGGGGAAAAGTCATGGAAGTATGCCTCTAGAAGAGAATATTTGCAGCTCAGGGCTGAACTAAGGAATCATGGACTCTCTGAGCTTCATTGTTTTCTTGCAGATGTTTCATTACTTGGTTTAGTAAAATCATCAATGCTAGAAGGGAGTGGGGTTTGCTCTCAGTTTATATACAAGTGACTTGCCCTGTCATTGTTGGTGAGCATATTTTTGGTGGTCTGAGTTGGTAGGCTCTTGATTGGGGTGTTGTTTTACAGCTTGGTTGTTGATCTAGTGTTAATCTTGGTGTTAATCTCTGCATATTTGGGTATTGATTGCTAGTGAGGAGGTTTTTTGGTCTTTTTCTTTTTTTTTGATTTTTGATTCTCTATTTTGAATGGTATGTAGATGTTGTTTATCTCTATGTACCTTTTGATGGCTGATTTGTCATCCATCATGTCAGGCTTCCAGGAATTATTTAATATTCTTGGACTTAGCCTGGTCTAGGATGAAAAAAATTGTTATTTACTAGCATTGACCTTTGTGAAGTCTTTGCATTCAGACTGATAATGCTGCAATTGAAGTGCAATAGTGTTGTTTAGGGTTTTTTTTTATTGAAGTATTTTTCTCAGCCAGGTTACAGCATATGCAATGCTTGGATTAGAACAGTTGTAAAGACAAGGTTAGGGTTTAAAATATTTACTGGGAGGATTTGAGACATACAAGAAAGGATTTTTTAAAAAAACCAAAACACATTCATTGATATTTGTAACCTACCTGTCACCAGTACATAACAGATATTTTGTCATGCTGCCAGCTACCATGCACAGCTTGAAACACCTAGCCATTGCCTGATGCCATGCTTCCCCCTCTGCAGTATTGGATGTTAAATATAAAAAAGCATTTGCCCCTGTGATTCCAGAGAGGTAGAAACTACAAAACGTGTCTTTCTTCACTGCTCCCATTACGGAAACATAATAGATATTGGGTCTCCCAGATTCAGCCCTTGCCCAGATGCTGCTTATAGACAAAATAGCATTAGCACTTAGACTTATATACTGCTTCATAGTGCTTTCACAGCTCTCTCTAAGTGGTTTACAGAGTCAGCATATTGCCCCCAACAATTTGGGTCCACATTTTACTCACCTCGGAAGGATGGAAGGCTGAGTCAGCCTTGAGGATGGTGAGATTTGAACTGCCAAATTGCAGGTGGACAGAAATAGCCTGCAGTACTTTACTCGAACCACTGCGCCACCACGGCTCTTTGTTACCTATTGTTACAGCACATGTAGCTAGATTTTTACAGCAGCGGAGAAGATCTGTCGAACTCTGATGGGCCAATATTCTGCAATGCATTTCCTATAAGTATTAGTCATTTATATTTCAGGTACTACCACTTCACCTGATATTAATAGATATTTTTACTTTGTAAAAATTTTAATTTTTGTAACTATTTGTAATTTTAGATATCACACTTAATATAATTTTAGTATATCTGATATAGGCTGCAACCTGGATTTAACATATTAGATGGTAGTTAGGTTATTTAACAAATGTATTTTAACTCTGTCTTAAATTTTATTTGTTTGTATTGGTCTTTGATCACAATAGACTGAATCCAAATTCGAAATTCATACTTGTACATTAACAGCCTATTGATTCTTGGGAGTGACCATTCTTTTTATAAGAAAAATCATGGATATCATTGAAATGAAGGAAGTTCTTGGGTGATTTTTCCTACATTACATTATTTGATCTTCTAGGAGCAAAGTTTTGCCAGTAGAGAAAACATACCGCACAAAGTAAAAAGAAGCTCCTTCTCCTGATGTCCTGCTTTTTATGTGCAGGGGATTTGTTGTAACTTGGCCTCTAAAGGACTAGTGGAGAGAACTTCTGCTTTCCATGTGTTGTTAATTCATTTATTTTTAAACACACTTTGTAAAAGACTGGCAAATAGATGGGGAAGTAATGGAGGGTAGTGACAGATTATATTTTCCTGGGCTCCAAGATCACCGCACATGGGGACTATAGCCAAGAGATTAAAAGACGCTTGTTCCTGGGCAAGAAAGCTGTGGCAAATCTGGACAGCATACTAAAAAGTAGAGACATCACCCTGCCAACAAAAGTGTGTTTAGTCAAGGCTATTGTTTTCCCAGTTGCAATGTATGGCTGTGAAAGTTGGACCATAAGGAAGGCTGAGTGCCAAAGAATTGAGGCCTTTGAACTATGGTGCTGGAGAAGGCTCCTGCAAGTCCCTTGGACTGCAAGGCAATCAAACTGGTCAGTCCTAGAGGAGATCAACCCTGACTGCTCTTTAGAAGGCCAGAATTCAAATTCTTTGGCAACCTAATGAGAAGGAAGGACTCACTGGAGAAGAGCCTAATGCTGGGAAAGATTGAGGGCAAAAGAAGAAAAGTACGACAGAGAATGAGGTGGCTGGATGGAGTCACTGAAGCAGTTGGCGTGAGCTTAAATGGATTCCAGAGGATGGTAGAGGACAGAAAAGCCTGGAGGAAAGTTGTCCATGGTGTCGCAATGGGTCGGACACAACTTTGCAACTAACAACAAAAGTGAAAGACCAAAATGGTTGTTTCCACAGTAGGATTTAAGATTTTCTATGCTACTTTTGTTTTATCACTTCTGGAACTCATAATGGCTTAAAATATTATATTTTCTTCCTAATAATCTACCTTCCTGTTGTACTTCTTTTTTTTTTTTTTACAGAGTTTGCCACTTCAGACCCTCTTAAAGTTTATGATTCACATTGCTAGTGGCATGGAATACCTGAGCTCCAAAAACTTTATACATAGGGATCTAGCTGCTCGGAACTGCATGTAAGTCCACAACGCCCTTATAGAAGAGTTAAAGCATGCATAAGCCTATCTGTACCTGTTTGGGGAAGAATTGGGGCTGATATTTAAATAAACTACTCGAAATCTTACTCTAAAATACAGGTAGTCTTCAACTTATGACCACAATTGTGCCCAAAATTTATGTTGTTAAGTGAGACGGTTAAATGAATTTTGCCCCATTTTACGGTTTTTCTTGCCACAGTTGTTAAGTGAATCACTACATTAGTTAATGTTAGTTAGCACGGCTGTTAAGTGAATCTGGCTGCCCCCTTGACTTTGCTTGTCAGAAGGCCGCAAAAGGGGATTACATAACCCCCGGGACACTGCAATCATCATAAATGTGAGTGAGTTGTTGAGCATCTGAATGTTGATCATGTGACCATGGGGATGCTACAACAGTCGTAGGTGTGAAAAATGGTCATAAGTCATTTTTCTCAAGGTTGTTGTAATTTTGAACTGTCGTACAAGTACAGGATTACCTGCACTACTCACTTTGATGTTCTGATTGATAAAAGCAAACATCACCATATAAAATCCTTGACTTCTACACTTTGATTCTTCTTCAGCAAAATATTAGAATGATCAGGCATTGAAAAATCTCCTTCATATGATAGCTGATGAATTGGCACTGTTTCAGGGAATGCATACTTCCACTTTTCTCCCTTGTTCTAGAACGAACAAAAAGAATAATGAGAAAGGCAGGCAATTTAGGACATAGCCACCTGTATTCTTTAAGGATATTCATTTTAGCCTGGTTGCTGAAAGAGGAGCAATGACCGGGTATGTCCCAATTTATTGAATTTAGGAAAAACCACCCAGCTGAAATTCTGTGCCGTCATGCTGCTTTTGGTAGTAGATACTGTTAATGGGTTGTGAGAATAAACTTGAAAGATAGGAGGAAGAACCAGTCAGGGCAGCGGTCAGACAAGAGATATTTCAACCCACAGAAGGAATGGGGTGTGTGTGGGGGGGGTGTAGGGGTAGAGAAAGCATCTCAGAGGGAACCCTTTCTTGTTCTCTGAAAAGTAAAGACAAGGGAGGGAAGAAATGCTTTCAGACTTGAGAGATTCTATTACTTAACCTTACAATAAGGTTGGTATTAGTACTTACGTTTCTTGTTTAGACTACTTTGAAGGGCTGACAGATGCTTGCTTGCTCCCTGCTTTGCTTTACTCTTCACTTAACCTGTGGGTGACAAGCAGGAATGTTTCGGTGTAGCATTTCCTTCAAATTGAGCCAGCCATTGGATAAAGACAAGGTTGTTCCAAGGAAGAATATCATAGAGGACACAGCTTGATTCAGGGTTGGACCTTAGGAATTGGAAAATAGAAAGTTTTAGGTGTGTTTGCTGCCTTGAGTTACTTATAAAGTAATAAAGGTGAGATAATAATCAGATAGATTAGATTAGATTAGATTAGATTAGATTAGATTAGATTAGATTAATAGAAAGATAGATAGATAGACAGACAGACAGACAGAACATTTACTTTCTTTTCTACAGCTTAGTTACATATACAGTACATATATGGAAGGGAAAATCCCACAATTATACCACTGCTTATGGCCTCTCCAGCTAAGTAAATGAGGAGTATGTAGTGTATCTGTATTCTTGCTGTATTTGTAAATAGATACTCTTCTAATAAAGACAATTTGTACTACTTTAAAATGCTTGGCACAATATATTCAAGGCAAAACTATTGACTAACCGAATTCTTTGTGGCCCTGTATGAGAAATATACAATGTTGCCGCCTGAAAGCAAGGATCCAGCCCCAGAATCCCTCTGGAAAGTGCCAGGGCTTTTGCGGTAGTATTAAATGCAGGAGGAGTAATTGTACTGACTGAACATATAAAATAAATGCGTGGGTAAGCAACATGAAATGAATCACCTACTTTTTCCCTCCTCAGAGCATAATCAGCTGTGAAATGTCAGCTCATGTGGACTAGTAGGCGGCCATTAAGCACTCAAGACTTTGGCTCAGCAACAGTCTGAGCATCTTTTATCTCTCTGACTCTTCCTGAGGAGCATGTTGCATTGGCACAAAGAAAGTGCTCTAGTCTGAAGGAGAGAATCTAAACCTTCCTATTCCTGTGTTCTTTCAATTGGTGCTCATTCTTCTACATCTCCTCCCACTCCCTTTCTTTTTTGGTCTTTGTTAGGCTGGATGAAAACATGAATGTCTGTGTTGCTGATTTTGGGCTTTCAAAGAAAATCTATAGTGGAGATTATTACCGTCAGGGCTCTGCCTCAAAGCTGCCAGTGAAGTGGCTTGCATTGGAAAGCCTGGCGGACAATCTCTACACAACTCACAGCGATGTGGTGAGTGGAGATTATTATTATTTTTTTGTCTTTTTGTGCATTGCTTTCGAAATTATCAGTGAGGTGAAGAAATATCTATTACTCTATTTCGTTGGCTATTTTGTTGTTTTGTGATCACAGTCATGCTTATTTTTGATGATCTTTGCACCATAATCGTTGTAGGTGCTGATACGGGTCAAGAGTACAAACCAACCAGACCACAGCACAGATTTATTCTGCCATATCATCCTGAACAAGATCATGAAAAGTGAATGTGCTGACTTTTGACCTGAATCTGCAGCTGCAACCATTTGTCTGCAAAACAATCAATCACAGAGATAATTCCTAAAGAAAATAGCAGCTTAATTCACACCTTCCTTCGAAACACCCAGTCGGCAGAAATGAGATCTGGATCTCCTCCAGTCAGTGCATTAAAGGTTTTATTGGTAGAATAGATTTTAGATTTTTAATATGGCATTTGTGATTGTCTATAGGACCCTTGATACCAATCAAGTTTAATGCTCTCTGTTTTTTTAAAAAACAACAACTTTTCATTAAAATTTATATATTGGGGAGGAAAAGGCTCAAGAATCATAGGTATTTCTTTATATGTTTGACTCCCATAGGCATATTTAGAAAATAAAATTGGAAGATAAATCTGTGCCCAATACACAGCATTTTATGAAGCAGTTCATGCTCCAAAATTTGCAATGTGCCCTTTAGCTTGAAAACCTATGGATGAGATAGGGCAAATCTCCATGTTTTTGATCATGGAATGTTTTTGAAGCTTGCAGATATAATCTTGCAGGAGCATTTTGCATTGGATTTTTCTGGTTTCTATTTTATCACATCTGATTTTCTACTCTCTGTTTCCTTTGTGTAATCTTGTCCTTCTGTTTTATTAACAATAATGGTTGATTACATCATTCCAAGCTTGCATCTACACTTTGCTTAAATGCTGTACTATATATAAAATATAACAATGAATTATATGATATTGATCATGCAAAATCTTGTAACAGCAGGACAAGAAATACCGATTTAAATCCCTAATTGGGAGCAGAATTTCCATTGCCTAAGTGAAGTGGTCATTATGTGAAACATGTGGCCGTACCATTTAGCGACACCCGTTCCGGTAGTAAAAATTGTGGTCATTAGGTGAGGGCCTCACACTTCTCCTACCCTGCCACGCTTGCCTCCACTTCAATTTCCTCCACCCTTCTATGTTTCCCCAATCCCTGCTCGTTTGGTTCCCCTGCCCTCTGTCATCCCCTGCTACCCCCAGCTGATGCTCACTGTCTTCTTCCTCCCACTGACGTGCACCTAGCTGAATTTTGAGCATGTGACTGCGGGAATGCTGCACTGGTTGTAACTTTGAGGTACAATCATTATCATTCATTCTTCTCCATCCTAATTTCAATCAGTCACTGAACGAATGGTCATAAAGCAAGGACTACCTAGAATGTAACATCTATAGTTCTCTGAGTTCTTAATGAAAAGGAAAGTGGACTGTATTTGCTAATCTGAAGTCTCTGTAGATCCCTTCTTGCAAGTATCAAGTCTTGGATGTTTCTCAAAAGTAATGCACTGTACACAATCACTTTAAGTACAAGGGTTCATGAATTCAGTTCCCAGGAGAATGTGTGAATTCCATAGTAAGATCTGTTCCATATAAAATGAAAACTGCCACATACTGCCTCCTGGTGGTCAACATAAGTAAAAACCACCACGCAGGATATACATTTTTGTACAGGAAAGTAAAGCCATTCTTTCATTATTCCACATGTATTTCTTTGGCTAATATGTATATTTATATGTACAGTATATTCTGGGTGATGATTTTGCTTATGTTGACCATCAACATAATACATATAAATTTATACACACACACACACACACACAATTAAGCTAAAGAGTTCTAAAAAATAACCAGTTCCTGCAAAACACTACTGATTACCAGACGTTCTCTGAGTCAAACACAATTTCTTTTCTGTTCAAAATATATGTAATTCTTCTCCTTCCTCACCTCTTTTAATTCCAATTCAGTGGGCATTTGGTGTGACCATGTGGGAAATTGTGACCCGAGGGCAAACTCCGTATGCAGGCATTGAAAATGCAGAAATTTACAACTACCTCATCAGTGGGAACAGACTGAAGCAGCCCCCAGAGTGCCTCGAAGATATGTGAGTGGCTTACAGGCCTATTTTCTTACTTAGAGTTTGGCAAAAAACATCCAGAAGAATAGTCACGTTTTGAACAAGTTTAGTACTGTTTGAACAGGAAAACCTACTTACCAATGCACTATGGCTCTAGGAGTGTGATTGCATCCGCATACTTTTAATTTGAAAAAAAATCTGGTGTGCTTCAAGGAAATGTTTCTAAATTACTTTAAACAAGTATTTATTTATCACCTAAATAGACATGAAGGTACCCCAGTGTAACAAATGCTCTATGCCCAGCACATATGTTGTTTTGTTGTTGTATAATCACTAAGTCATGTGTCCATGACCCCATGGACTACAGCAAGCCAGGTCCCCCATCTCCACTATCGAGGGGTGGGCTTCAAAAATTTTAGCAAGGGGTCCTCTGCCTGGTTGCTGGGTGGGCATGGCCATGGTGGGTGCGGCCTAGTCGGCCTCCTGCACCACAGCGGTGGGGGGGGGGCATTTTTGCCCTCTTTGGGCTCCGGAGGCTTTTCTTAAGCCTCCGAGAGGATGAAAACGGCCACCCCAGGCTCCGGAGATTGATTGATTGATTGATTGATTGATTGATTTATTTATTTATTTATTTATTTATTTATTTATTTATTTATTTATTTATTTATTTATTTATTTATTTATTTATTTATTTATTGGTTCGATTTATATGCCGCCCTTTTCCGGAGACTCAGGGCGGCTTACAATGCATTAAGCAATAGCCTTCATACTTTTGTATATACCTGCTAGTAGGGCTTTCGGCCCACCCCTAAGCGGTGTTATTTTTTATACAAAGTCAGCTTATTGCCCCCACAAACCGGGTCCTCATTTTACCTACCTCGAAAGAATGGAAGGCTGAGTCAACCTTGAGCCTAGTGAGATTTGAACTTGCAGTAATTGCAGGCAGCTGGTGTTACTTAACAGTGCTTTAGTCTGCTGTGCCACCAAGGCTCAGTTAGATTCTCTGGAGGCCTTCCCAAACTTCCGGTAGGCCCGTTTTTCACCTTCCCCGAGCCTCTGCACGCATCCTGCACTTACCTGCATCCAAAACGGGCTGTGGGGAGGGGACGGGAGGGATGGGCGGGGCAGGGCCAGCCAGGAGTGGAATTTGGGGCTTCTCCAAACTGCACAGAATCTTAGCTAGAGGTTCTCCTGAACCCCTGTGAACCCCCAGCAGCCCACCCCTGCCACTATCCCAAACTCCTTGCCCAGACTATCTAACCATCTCGTTCTCTGCCATTCCCCTTCTCCTTTTGCCTTCAATCTTTCCCAACATCGGGGTCTTTTCCAGTGACTCCTTTCTTCTCATTAGATGGCCAAAGTATTTGAGCCTCAGCTTCAGTATCTGTCATTCCAAAGAACAGCCAGGGTTGATTTCCTTTTTCAGCATATATAATGCATGCTTATTAGGAATGAGTTGCGTTTTGTGAAAGACATTCAGCATTTTAGTGTCCAAGAGTCTTATCACCTCATACATACAGAGGACCATAATTTTCCTTTGCTCTCAGTTTTGAAACTTCCCAGTTCTGGAAATTTTAAAACAGGATAAGCCTATTCTAGGGCTTAATACAGCATTGCAATGTATTTCCCAATTCCAAAATTCACAGATTTACAATGAAATTCACCGTCTTAGTTCAAGGGGATTCCAGGAATCAAAAACGAGGATTTGAAAACTATATGACCTACAGATTGCAGGTTATCCACCTTGCATTATTTTAATATTTATTTATTATTGCCTTAAATAATCCCAGCTATAATTTAGTAAAGAACATGTGATTGTTTCACAATCATATTTAATTTATTTATACACAACATTCAGTTAATCTAAAAAAGCGGACCTTGCACTTGTGGGAAAATGCTAGGAAGGAAAAAAAAATACCGCATTTCCCAAAACATAGATTTGTGCCTAATAAACCCACAGAGTAGATCATTCAAATACAGTAACAATTCAACAATGATGGACTGTAATGTAAATGAAGCCTAAAGGTGCAAAAATATGATGACATAAATTCAGTTTAAGTATCTTGAGAAATCATCCAGTGGACAGAATATGTATTTCTATCATTCATTAGCCTCCATAGCCATTCCTATGATATGGAGCTCATTATCAGCAGCCATTTTCAAGAGGGAGGGGGAATGCAGATGGCTCTTCTTTGTTTTGTCTCAGCACTCTTGTCCTCTGACTTGCTTTGCAGCTACGATCTCATGTGCAGATGCTGGCATTTGGAACCCAAGCTACGTCCAAGCTTTGGAGCTCTGAAACTGCAGCTTGAAATGATTTTGGCAAGACTGTCATTGCTTTCAAACAGTCAGGACCCTCTTTATGTCAATGTTGGGAGATCCCAAGAAGCTTGCAGGAATGAAATCACCATGAATTGCCCTTTTGGAGCCTTGAATGGGGAAACAGGAGCAATTGCTGCTGTGACTAGTGACTATCGTTACATCATGAACCCGTCGTGCCTTGGAAACGATGCAGAAAGTGAGAGACTTCAGGATTTATATGACGGAGAAGCCCAGAGCCTCCTTTATGATCTAGAGATGGGAGCAAAACTATGTTAGCCCAAACAACAACAATCACAACAAAATAGACTTTACTTTTCCCTCCAATAAGATGTGTCTATTTTATGGTATCATTTTATGGTATCACCAAACAGAGACGCTTGGAAGCTGCTTTTAACCAACAGAAGTTGTAGTAATTAACGTCAGCTGCATCTGTGGCTTCTGACAGCTATTTCGGAGCTAACATCTCAAATTAATAGAATCACCTCCTGGCCTTCCGAGAGAAACCCTGCAATTGTCTGTGAAATGCAGTAGGAGTGGCCTCTGGACAGCCTGCTGAGTCGCAGTATTCTCCCTGGGAATTGGGGTTAAGTCAGGGGTGAAATGCTCCCGGTTCGGACCGGATCAGTCGATCCGGTGGCGATTGTGGCAGGTGGTTCGGAGAACCAGTAGCGATGGCGGGGCGAGGCTCCGCTCACCCGCCTGGGTCTTGTTATTCCTGGTTTTGACCAGGAAGTAATGTGTTTTTTACCCTCTGCGCATGTGAAGCGCACTTCCGAACCGGTAAGGAAGGTAAGTAGATTGCACCCCTGGGTTAAGTACTCCGTATATTTGGGGGTGAAGGGTTTTTGGTGTGGGGTTTTTTTCCCCCCCTAACAGATATGGGAGAAGAGGCATGTGCCACATACTCCAAACCATGGATATTATCTTTCAGAGCATGAGAAACAAAGAGCCTAATTTAGCAGTAGCTACCTCAGTGGTCCTCAAACTGGGTTCTATGCAGCTGCTTCTCTACAATGAAGAAACACTGGGCTGGTGTGTAGTTGGCAGAGGAAAGCATTCCTGGGAAGATAAGGAGATTGAGCAAAAGCGTTCCAGTTTCCCTCTTTTTCCCACAGGATCTTATTTACCTGCCTTTTTCTTTTCTTCTTTCTGATTTGAATCATACAGATTTCCCCCCCCCCCCCATTTATAACAAAACTGACCGTGTGGGGAGTGTTAGAATTTATGGGAATAATGCAAAACGAATAAAGACACACCTGCATTGGAATAATTTGGCATTAAGATCAAAATCTTGGACCCATTTACCTGATAGTAATCCCACAAATTCAGTGGGATTTACTTATGAATAGCTATTATAAACTCTGCAAAGTTCTGTCAGTGGGCACATGCTTTGGCATATAGCTTCACTTCTGTTTCCTGTCTAGCTACTACAATGATATGGCTAGCCTTGCTTTCCATATGTATTGCTTGGGAATGTGGGGGAACTAAACCTCCCCCAAAATTAAAAACAAAGTGCTGAGGGGTTTCATATGGGTTATAAGCAGTGGTGAAATTCAATTTTTTTTACTACCGGTTCTGTGGGCGTGTCTTGGTGGGCATGGCAGGGGAAGGATACTGCAAAATCTCCATTTCCTCTTCACTCCTAGGGGAAGGATATTGCAAAATCTCCATTCCCATCCCATTCTAGAGCCAGCCAGATATGGTATTTGCCAATTCTCCGAACTATTCAAAATTTCCGCTACCGGTTCTCCTGAACCTGTCAGAACCTGCTGGATTTCACCCCTGGTTATAAGTATATATTGCTTATAAGTAAGCAATAACATTTTTTGCTATGAAAACACACAATGTCTAAAACAATAAAAGGAGGTAATTCTTTAAAAACCTATTAAATTTGTGCATCTATTCTGGCACCTTTTCTTTTTTTTAATAAATATTAGCCCCTCTAAATAAATGATTGACTGACATCAATGGAATACTTAGAGTATTTTATTTATTTTTTTTGCCTAATACAAAAAAACAACTGTTTTCAGTTTGAAAGCTTGAGAATCACTGGCTTGTTAAATTAAACGTCTTCTTAAATGCTTTTCAGCTTTTCTGTAAAAATTAAATTGCATTGCATTATTTTGTGCCTTCAAGTCTTGACTTCTAATACAGCTACCTAATTCAGCAACATTCCAGAAAAAAGATTCCATTTGAAATCTGTGATTTCTCAGTTCAACTTGAACAATTAGTCACAATAGAAAAGTACTGTATTATGTGCTTTCAAATTATATGTCAATGAATACATTTGTTTTTTCTAGCTATTTCAAATATAGTTTAAGCCTTAAGACTTGGGTCCCTAATGTGATGTCCAGAAGCAGCATTGTGCCTACCAGTACATTTCTTAACGTTGGCAAATATCTCTACCTTACTGATTGTATTTATTTACATTCATTTAGTAAGCAACAATGATTGGAAAGTTAGCATGTTCTAAAACACAGCATCAGTGATAAATTTCTAATAATATCACTGGACTCTCAGTGGCTGCAACTTGGGGTTTTATTTTCCTTCTAGTAAAAGATGTTTGTGACTAACCTCATTTATCTTAGTAGCCATTTGATGGGAAAGCCTATAGTATTCTTTTAAAATGCTCACTGATTTAAAAAGGTTAAAAATGCTTAAAATTGTTAGCCATACTCTTTGTTAACGGTGTTCACCAAAAATATTTCTTCTTCCCAATTGTAGAAAATTAGTAATCTAGAATTTCTGTAATTCTAGTCATCAAAGAAATCCTCATGAGGGACCTTGACAAGGTTCTTTCTACCTATTAATTTACCTTTTCATTATCTTTTCAATCTTTTTTCATAAAAATGGGATTCTTAAATGTGATATGCCTCTAAGAATTAAGAGAGGAATTACCATACTCAGGTCACAACACTTAATCTGTGCTATTCCATCTCTGCTTGAGTTCTTACACAGCCTTTCCCTACCCCAGCTCTTCGGATAAATATTAAATGTGAAGGTTAAATTCCATCACAAGATATTGAGCTGGGCTGATAGAAGAAATTGCATTCTATAACATCTGAAGCATTGCGAGTTGCAGAAGGCTCCCCCATTATCAGCTTTCCGTGTAGCTAAGAAATAGAACCCACTGGAGTCTCTACAGATAAGACCATGTTTTGGTCTTACTGAGCCGTGGTGCCTCAGTGGTTAGAATGCAGTATTGCAGCTAATTCTGCCCACTTCCAGGAGTTCGATCCTGACCAGCTCAAGGTTGACTCAGCCCTCAATCTTTCCGAGATCAGGAAAATAAGTATCCAGATTTGTTGGCAATATGCTGACATTGTAAACTACTCAAGAGAGTATTGTAAAGCAGCGGCCCCAAACTCTTGGGCACCAAGGACAGATGCCGTGGGATTTTTTTTTTCCATGGACCAGTGTGTGTGCATAGTTTCATATGCTACCTATATCCTGTGCATGTGCAGATGAGGGTTCACTCACTTGGGTAGCCAGTTCCTATGGGGGTTGGGGACCCCTGCTGTACCACTATGGAGTGGTATGTAAGTCTAAGTACTATTGCTATTAGCTAATTATGCTACATTTAGGGGATAGTAAAAATGGTCCCCGCAAGAAAATTGGGAAAGAAACAATTTATTAAAAGGCAGAGGCAGTACTTGGCCTTTTCCTATTTCTATCTGTCCTATAGAAAAAATTTCTTAACTTCTACCACCAGATTCCTTAACCACCACAATGAACTATATTATAATGTTCATTTCCTTGTCTGCCTTGTTTGCATATTTAGTGGCTTTT
Organism: Pantherophis guttatus; assembly: GCF_059756535.1. Taxonomy (NCBI): domain Eukaryota; kingdom Metazoa; phylum Chordata; class Lepidosauria; order Squamata; family Colubridae; genus Pantherophis; species Pantherophis guttatus. The sequence continues at coordinate 68,987,988 of NC_142063.1, forward strand.
TTTTTTTACATAAAAGCAGGGAAAAGCAATCCATCCTGGCCAGAAAGGGCAATAACAAGGATGGTTGTTGTCCAAAAGCCGCCTACACTGAACAAAAGCTGTGTGTATGTGTTTGAGAGCGACACAAACTGCTCCTATGCCTTATTCAACCACATTCCTTCATTGTAGGGACCTTTCTCCATGATTTAGTACCCAATGGAATAGAAACTTCACATCATCACAACACAATGTTATCAAAAGCAAGTCATTAATGTGGTGCATGGTAAAACAGGGGGCATGCTAATGATATAATTATGACAATAGTCCTGTCAATGATGTTAAAGAATTCTATATTTTATGTTCTGGCTTGAAGTGAAAGAGTTGGGATCAAATAATTATCCTGTGTAGCCCAGTTTCAAATATCATATTTGCATCTGAGTCTCAACCAGAAATAAATGTACTGCAATAGTTTATGGGTACTTACTTGATTGAATTAAACCTCCCTTCTATTAAACTTAAAAGAAACATAGGAGACTCTTTAAAAACTGCACGGCCATATCCAGGCTTCTTTTGTAATGAGTAACAATACCGTATGACTCCATTATACTGTACCTGCATACTAAGATCTGAATGCTTTTCCTTGTGTATTTCTCAATAGCAGAAAACTAAAAGAAAATCATGCACAATGAACAGATTCTTGTGGGCTTTGGGGAATCCTGATTTTTTTTAAAAAAGCGAGGGGGGGGGAATTTGAAACTGTATTGATTAAAAAAACTTATGTGAGCACAGAATCCTGATAATAGACTTGGAATGAAATTGGGATATGATTAGACTGACGGTAGAACAGAATGGAGAGAAAGATGTCCAGAGATTCTCTCCCCTTTTAACACTTGGCTAGTGCTTTGTTGTAGGTGTAAGAATTCAGTCTCAGTGAATTCAATTGGATTCACTCTCAGATAAATGCCTGTGGGGCAGCCATTCGGCAAGAACAGCAAATGTACATATAAAATCTAATTTTCTGAAGCATGTATCTAGTTTTTATGATTTTTTAAAAAAAATAAAATATGTACTGTGTCCTATTGACTGACTGATTATATGCTGTTAAATTGCTGTCAATTCTTAACAACCCACATACATATTCTCCAGGAAGAACTGCTCTCAATTTGGTCTTCCTACAGTGTACCCAATCCTACTGTAATTGAATCCATCTATCTAGTAATCATCCTCTTCTTTTTCCTTCCAGCATTAGGCCTTTCTCCAAACAGCTAGATATTTGCATAATTTGCCCAAAGTAGAATAATGGAAGCCTGATAATTTATGCCTCAAGTAAAAACCCTGGGTTGATTTGTTTGATGAAACATTTATTTTCTTAGCTGTCCATAGTATTCTCATGACTCTGCTCCAACACCAAAATTCAGAAGCTTCAATGCATCTTTTATTCATTTCACTTTGGTTGCTTTTTAAAAGCCCAGAGTAGAATTGATTACACTGATGCATGGAATCAATGGAATAATATAAAATGCATTGAATCCAATGATCATTTTTGTTTTTGCAAGATTGAATAGGCAAAATTGGAGCGTAAAATGAAATTATACAATCTTACTCTTAATACATTAATAATATACTACCGGTAGGATCCAAACAATGTGCTAAATGTAAACCATTCAAAGATTTAAAATGGGCTCAACATGATCTTGATCCAGAGCCTGGGAGTGGGGAGTAAAACCACCTCCAGGAGAAATGCTGTTTCAGATATGGTGATGAAGAAGGCATATCTCCTGGGTCCCCTAAGATGATGCTTCTTAATAGATGGGACACAAAACATATTTTTTATTTATTTATATCAGACGGGCAAAGAAAAGTAGAGACAAACCCACAAATAACTGGCTTCTATGGCCATACTGATGCCTGCATGCTGTTTTCTTGTAAAAATGCAGAAGATGGTTCAGCAGAATGACTAATTCTATCTACATTCTTCATCCTCAGACAAAATCTAAACTTCAGACCTTGTTCATAATATCTGGCCTGGTTTTTGTTTTTCTTTCTTCCCCTGATTTTAATGTCATATCAGTCTCATAAAGAGTTCTGAAGAACTCAAAAATGGGCAGGCCCTAAAAAATACCATCAAATTATGGGCTTCATTTTTTTATACAACTGAGATCTTGTGCTGATAAAAGTGCTATGACCTTTGTAATCCATAGTGTTCACACAGCATTTTCAAATTCTGTATTATGTAAGATGCATAATTTAATTCCTTTTTTGAAAATTGCATATGCAAGCAGTCCTTGACTTACAACCATTCATTCAGTTGCTGTTTGAAATTACAACAGTGCTTAAGGAAAGGAATACCACGTCATTGAAGTTGCAGCTGCTGCAACACCTCTATGGTCACATGATGAAAATTCAAGTGCTTGGCAATCTGCCCGTCCAAATGACCAGCCACAGGGTGTGGCAACAGCCTCTACCCACCTACCTTCCCCCCATCCCACTCTGCTGGGTCCCAGAGGCCTTGGCCCTCCTCCCCACCCTGGAACATCTTGCTCTGCTTACCTCTTCAAGATTGCTTTTCTGAAAAAGTGCCTGGCTAATGAGATGCATGACCTTCCTACTGAACCACCTCATGCCATCCTGGAAGTGGGGACCATTCTGGAAGCGGATGCCATTCTCAAAACCACTCAGAAGAATGTGATTTTCCAAGTTGTGCATTCAAAATGTGTGAAATCTGCCATTCTGAAAGATTGAGAGAATGGTGACTACTTCCAGAATAGTGCAAGTCAGCATCCGTAGGAAGGCATCAGCTGGCCATTCTTTTGGAAAGGCAATGTTTGGAAGAGATAAGTGGAGCAAGACATGAAGGGGTGGGTGTGAAACAATATATTAGTTTCTTACAGTGGGGAAAAGGCCCAAGGCTGTGGCATCTACTGGGGTGGGAAGCAGTGCAAGGGTGCCTCGGAGTGGGGGAAAGCATGTGTGAGCTGGGGAGTGCTTCAGTACGGGCCTGGGCCAAGCCTCCCCAGGTTTCCCCCCCCCTTGAGGCATCCTCACACTCTGCTTAACAACTGTAACGGGGAGAGCTGGGATTGTGGACATTGAACGAGACAGGTGGGAGCCTTAACTATTACAACGATTTATGACCATAATCCTGGGCTCAATTGTGATCCTAAATTGAGGACTATCTGTATCCCAGATTTTTGAACCGTAACCAGATGAATATAAATTAAAGCTAGAAAATACATATACTTCATATTTTATTAATCTTTGTACAATATTCTAGATTACATTTTATCTGTGGGTCTTTCATTTATTCATTGGATTATTTCTAAATTGTTTTCTAATCCAGGAAAGTCCCCTTTGGAAATTTACAAAACTCACAAATTTCCAACTCCAAAATTATTAGGTAGAGAAAAACAAACAAATATAAAGGGTAAAGTTAATACTCTTAATGACATTGGAAAACTAAGTAGAACGAAGTAAATGCTCATGCAAATTCACATAGAAGGACACATCTAATACCTTGGGGCACAGTTACCAGCTTTCGGCTGGTGTAATCGAGAAGAGCCTTTTCTTTCATGGCTCCCACCCTTGAGAACATCTTGCCACAGAGAATAAGATCTGCCGCCTATTTTTAGCCTTCAGGATACGCCTTAAAACCTGGCTATGCTGTCTGGCATGGGGCCCTGAAGGAGAAGCTATTGGCTGGAGGTAGTTAGTCACTAACAGAGAGGGCACCCTACCTTTTCACTCCAAACTCTCATTTTTTGTTTTAATTTTTGTAATTTTAATCCATTTTTATATTTATAATTGTTGAATGTTTGTTTTGAGTGGTGTGGTGGTGAAGACACTCACTTGCCATTCAGAAAGCTGGGAGTTCAATCCTAGATGTTTCTCTCCTAAGGCACAAAGAAAAAATAACTGCTGTGAACTCTGTGTGATGTCAGGAAGGACATCCAGCCAGTAAACACTCCGCTCCATCCATCGCCCTGACTCTACCCCAAATTAAGAGATTACAAGGTCATAAAAAGGGAGTTTTTAAAATCGTTGAATGTTTTATCTTGATGTGAGCCACTCAGAATTGCCTGAAATGCAAAATGGGCAGCAAATAAATTATCTAGTGCTTAAAGTAGGCTAGAAAGCAAGAGGCCGTGAGTTCAAGTGCCTCCTTAGCCATGAAAACCAGCTGAATGACCTTGGGCCGGTCACTTTCTCTCAGCCCAACCCACCTCACAAGGTTGTTGTGTGGGAAAATAGGAGGAGGAAGCATTGTTGGATATGTTTGTCACCTTGAGTTATTTATAAAAATAATAAAGGCAGGATATAAACAAATAAAAGTGCTGGTGGGGACTGAGGGTTGATACTACTTAATAAAACAAGAGAACATTATTTGTTTTACTGGAAGGGAAATACCTGATCCACAGAATTGGAAGGTAATAACTTTACTCTGCATGAAAAAGCCCTTTCCTTAAATTATCCCATATTAAATTGATGAGGATAACAATTCCCCAGTCTCAATGCTGAGGTAGTACAGATTTCAGAGTAGGGCATTATTCTGCCTCAATAATGAGGATGAGACAAAATCTGCTGGGATATTTTTGTGTTGTCCCACAAACTGGAGGAAATTGCATTCACACAGCTCTGAGGAAGAGCAGTTGGGAATCAAAAGAAGTGTTGGCTGTCTGGCAAATTGCTATAGTGATGATCAAGAAAGAACATTCTGTTACAGTTTGCTGAAGGCAAGGCATAGTTCTCAATAAATGCTCCAGACGCGTCTTACATTGCTTAAAGAACTCCTAAATTAAACTATGACATATTTTGAAAACTGGCTGAAAATACTATTGCCTAAAATCAATCTTCATAATGTTTTTTCAGTGTCTGTTCTTCAAATCTTCATAGATTAGCATGTTTACCGGCTTAAGCTCCCACGCTACATACTACCCTAGATATAATTCTTCTGAATATATCTGCCAAACATTGGATTATTCTCTTGCGATATAGAGAGCATTCATGCATTCGATAATTATCCAGGAAAAAGTAGTGTAGCAGTTTAATAAAAAGAAAGAGGAAATAAAGAAAGAGAACGTGTATACTGGTCTTAAGCTCAGATAAATGGGGAAGGTTGAGGTAAAATCTGGTGAACAACCTCGTAAAAAACCTTGCCAAGAAAATATTATGGGAAGGCTCTCAAATAAATCAGGTATGGTGCCCAACAATAGGACCTCCCAGGCCCAAAGATACCCAAGAAGCTACTGGGGAAGCACAAGATTTCCAGTGAATAATCAAACCTTAACAGCACACCTGGGGCAAATGTAGCAGGAGTCCCAGATGCTAATGCAGCCATTGGTGAAAGCAAGAGTCTGTGCTACACAAAGACAGATTGGATAGCAATGCGGAATGTCTGGCAAATGAGCAGGGTAAATTGGATATCATCCAATAGGAGATGATCCATTTGAAAAATCAACATCCTTGACACCACTGAGATACACTGGATAGAAAATGGATATTTGCCATCTGAGGAATTCACTATTTATTACATGACACAATTCACTATTTATTACATGACACCAGGAAAACAAATGGAGTGGCATTTATCGAAAGCAATAAATTTGCCCAAGGAGTGGAAAGTTTCTTGATAGTTAATAATTGCATTATGGCCATCTGAATCTAAGCCAAGCTCCTCAAAATCACAGTTGTCCAAGTCTATGCCCCAATTACTGATGCGGGAGAGCATAGAGGGTTTCTTTGCCAGCATAAAAAAACTTCTGAAGCACATCTCCAAACAAGACATTGTTTATATACTGTGTGATTTCAATGCAAAAGCTGGCAGCCAAGCAGAAAAGAGACATCGCTGGCAGCTTTGGATTTGGGGAGAACAGTGAAGGCAATTATTTGGCTTAATTTTGCCATGAAAATTGATTTTGAATCATGAATATCTGGTTCAAATAGCAAAATGTTTCTTATACATTTGGACCTCACCAAATTAAGTGCACCGTAATCAGATTATGGCCTATGCAGCCATCAATGGTCTAGTTCACTGGCAAGAAACATCTGGATGCTGATTGCAGTTCAGATAATGAATTGCATTCATTAAGATCAAAGTCAAATTACGCTACTTCAGAAAAACACCACCACCAAAGAAGTTTGACATCACCAAAATTCCTTCCAAGTGTGCAACTGAGATGAAAAATAGACATTGTTTGACGTATGGTGACAAGAAATTCAAATGATCATCATTGAAACAGTAGCTGTTTCAGTATAACGTATAAGAATTTATATTTTATTGTGATTTTACACAAACACGCACAGAGAGTTTTATCTTAATGTTGTAAACCATCCAGAGTGGTCTGACAGTGAGATGGGTGACAGTGAGATGGGTGGCAAATTGAATATACAAAATAAACAAAAGAAGCACAGAAAAAGCACAAGCCTTGTGCCACAGGATGGAAAATGATTAGTGCTCATTCCATTGCCAAAAAAGGGCAACTCCAAGGATTGTTCCAATTACCACACAATTAGAGATTTGAAGATTGTTTCAATTACCAACACAATTCAAGCTGTAAATTATTGAATTAAAAAAAAAGAAATAAAAGACAAGGAGAAAAAATTGTTTTGCCTCTTGACCAAGTCCAATAAGTTATTTATGATACCAATAAAGGAGAGTAATCAGGGTTAAAATGAGGGGCCCTTGGTGCTCTCTGAGCTTGTTTTCTTGCAGACATTTCATTATCCAAACTAATAATAGTAACATCACATGTCACATAGCACATCAGTGCTATGATGTTATCTACTTTGGATAATGAAATGTCTGCAAAACAAGCAAGGTCAGAAAGCACTAAGGACCCCTCAATTTATTTATGCTGACTCTATGGCTGGATTCATATAATATGCTGTTACAAATAAGCCAATCACATTTTTGCATAGCAGAGCATCTGAACACTCAAGTTGAAGAGAAAAAATGTCAGAATCTACATTCTTATAAATGGAATGTCAAAACATAACTTCTGTTCTACCTCCTGTGTTTGACCATGTGTGTACACATAAACAAAATAGTTGCAGAAACCTCAATGTTATAGAAAAGCTCATCCCTACTATTTTGTGCCAAAAATGGATGAGAGAATTAACTCATGTTAACACATTCTGATGGACCCAGTAACAGTTTATATGCCAACCCTATCACAAGGTAATAGTAAAACAATAGGCATGAAGATGACAGTGAAAGTCTGGCACTGATCCTTGTCTGGAAATAAAATAATTTCTGATTAATTGCCAGCAATTTGATATAAAATATACTACTAATCTGGCCAAAAGAGTAGAAAGCCATCATATTATGACAGAGAACTATAAAAGAATTATCGTATGGACAAGATCCCAACAAGTAAGCATATTTAGACAGATATGGAGATTCTCAGTCATCCAGGTCATGGTTGTCCCAATGGTGCTTTTTCTAGAGGCAACTGGACTTTCTGTTTTTTCTTTGAAGACCAGAAGACGCTGAGAGAGCTGAAGAAGCTTCTCGGATGAGAAACCAAAGGTCTTGAAAAAGCACCTTTGGGACATAGTACTGATTACATTCTACTTCTTTAAAGAAGTGAAAACAAGAGAGTTAGGTTAGAAGGGAGCCCACAGGAGGCCTCGAAGAAGGGCTGTCCTTGGGCCAGGCAAGCATCATATGCCTACTACCGGGAAACCGAGGACCGATGAACGCCAAAGGACAGCGCCTTACTTCGGTGGATTGAAAAGGAGCGGCCGCGTACAGACGTGCGAAGGGAGATGATGGTTGGCTTTCGTTTTATTTTTTTGCTCAAGGCTCTTGGCAACAATAGGAGCAGGAGGCGCGAAGGACGGAGACTCAGTCTGAAAACGAAACAATGTTCCTGTGACACTGTCGAGGCTTCCTTCCCTCAGCTCTCTCAGTCTTCTGGTCTTCAAAGAAAAACCAGAAAGTCCAGTTGCCTCTAGAAAAAGCGCCATTGGGACAACCATGACCTGGATGACTGAGAATCTCCATAGACATTTAGCAATAATCAGTACTATGTTTTCCTTGTTGGTCTATAACTCGCTTTTTCAGCGATGGAAATTACAAAATGGGGTAAATGATTCAAAGTAACTTTTTAACTCCTTTAATTGTAAAATGATTAAAGCAATGACCCAGCTTGCGAGTGGTTTACAGCCATGGTTTAACAGTGGTTTATGGAATAAGCCACTGTTCAAGTTCACATTGATAAGCTATTACCCATGGTTTGTTGAATAAGTCAAGACATAGTCCTTCCCGCCTTCCACCCCTCCCCTCTTCACCTTTGGGAAGAGGAATAAATCCTCTTCCACGCTTTCTCACCACGCTGCGGGAATGCTGAACTGCTCCCGGAGCGTAGCCCACAAACCCAGAAGCCGGGGCTGGAAGTGCATTGGGCGGAGAAATCTCGGCACGCCCGAGCGCTTCGAATAAAACGCGAAGCAGGGAAGCAAAACGGCAATGTGGCGCTTTAAGCACGAGAAATGTCAAACGGGCTCCTCCCATATCCTCTCCCTTCCTTAGGAAGGCGAGTCCCTGCATTTGGTGGCGGCCGGAGAAACCCCGATTCCCCCGCCACGCTCGAGCCTTGCGAACTGTTCCGCAAGGAAGCGAAACCGGCAAGCGCGAGACAAACGAGGGAAAGCGAGGCGGGGGAGGGAGAAAGAGATCGGGGTGGGAGGGAAAAAAAAAAAAAAAAAGGAAAGACGGGAGCCACCAAGAGCACGTGACAAGCTGCAGGCGAAGAGGAGGTGTCGCGCGGGCTAGCACCGCGCCTGCGCCCTTCCAGGCGCGCCGACGACGTCACATGGGTGCGTGCGCACGTTTCTCTCCATCGGGTAACACGATTTGGCTGTGAATATAGCAGGAAGGGGGAGGGGGTTACATCGTCCCACGCGCGATCGCACGGTAAAAGCGGACGAGGGGGGTGGGAGGACACCGGGCTTATATTGTGTGGGGGCGTGTGTGGGGGAGGGGAGAGGAAGGGAAGGGCGGGAGAGAACTTTCCTCTGCTTTCCTTCCACCGAGGAGCGAATCGCGCGCAACTTTCCGCGTGTCTCGCATACCTCCTGCTCGCTCAAAGGCTGCCAGCTGAGAAAATTGACACCCCGTTTTCCCCTCCCTCCCTCCCCCCTCCCCCCTCCCCACCGCCCGTCGGCCATGAGCGTCGCGTCGAAGCCCTCGAGGGGAAGTGGGGGAGGGGCGGGAACGGGCGGGAGCCGCGCGTGTCAGGGAGGCTCCTCGCGCTACACGCGGAGCGACGCTTCTTCGAGGCGCCGTCGCGTGCGGAGCCCCGAGCTGCGGCTGCGCTCCCGCTGCCAACCCCTCGCTTGCGCGGGACGGTGGCACCCGGTGGCCTTCGGGAAGGGTAACGTGCCTGTCGTTCGCTTGGGCGGCCGTTGGGGCTCGGAACGCGCGCTTCTGCCCTTTTCGGCCTTCGCGTGTTTTGGTTTTTTTTTTTTTTTCCCTTTCCCCTGACGCTGGTTTTCCCGCCGTTGCTTTTCCCCGCCAAGCGCCCCCCCTTTGTTGACCCAGCCGCGTGTGGGGGGCGGTTTAGCTGTGCGTGGGAACCGCGTGCGTCACCCCCAACCCCCTCGGGCCAGAGCTCTGCGCTGCTTTAAACTAAGGTAGGGTTGCTGGAGGCTCCGAGCCACAATAAACTGCGGGATTTCAGTCTAAAAGCACAATTTCACACTCTGTTGGTTTGCTCAGTTTTTAAGCATTCGGCGTCTCGTGCCAACTTAGGAAAGAGGCCTTGTGCCCCTAAGCCTTGTGATCAACTTATCCATAGGTAAACCGTGTCGTGCGAGTACAACCATAAAGCGGGGAGGAAACAATACCTGGAGAGAGAGGGGCAATCAATCCACAAACTGTCTTTGGGAGCAGGTGACTTTTCTAGGATGACTAATGGGAAAAACCCTGCAAACGTGAACCAAAAGTCTAATAGGGTACTGAATCTGGACTGCAAAACACACCCGGATGAGCGCTAAATGTACCTAAGTGTGTAGAAAAAGTAAAATCTATATTTCAAACATATTAAAATATTTTATTGAGTCCTGTTACTACTACTATGATCTTGTAATATTAGTGGCTCCTATGAATGATGCGTGGTAAAAATAATTAACACAATTGGCTCTTTGGCAGTTTTGATACAATGTAATAACGTTCCACAAACCATAAGGTTGACTGCTGAAAGTCAACCTTAATAAATGTGCTTTGAAGTAAATGTTTTATGTTCAAAGACTGAAGCAAAATAAAGTCTAACTGACATGCAGAGATCCTGGCGTTTTTTTGTGGCAAATTAAATTATAAACACATGATTCAGTGCAAAGGGCACTGTGTCTAGATTTTAATGCATAATTTCCTGGTTTCCCTATTCAGTATATCTATACAAATACTTTAGGGAAAAATGATTTTCTTTTATGAAATGTGTATCAGCCTTTGAGTTATCAATTTGGTATGTTCAAAGCTCTAGTAGGGGTAGTCATTTGTTTTTTTCCAAAATTAGGTATAAAATATTCTACATGGTAGACTTCAAATTATGCTCATCAATCCAAGTGGTTTATATATATATTAGTGGAACCGCATTCTGTTGAATTACATTAGATGATATGTCACTTTGTCTTGCCAGTGGAAAAGTCCATTTTTGAATAGAATCTGACAGTGCTGTGTGGCATGTTCAATTTTTTTAAGGAGCCCATCAAGGTGTGTGTGTCTGATTCTTCTTGTAATTTGATATATTTAACTTAAGTAATATAAAGTTGCAAAAATATATTTTTGAAAATCATTGGTCTTTTTAAAAATGTAACATTTTAATATGGCTGACTGTTGCTTTTTCTGCTTGTATATATGCTGTTTTGGTTTTGAATAAATATTTCAGATGTGCTTTTTCTTTTGAAGATAATTCAAGAAATAAAATACCTTGGCTTTTATCTGGTTTAACAACTAAGAAAGGAACAGGTGGAAGGTGATTGTTTTGCCCCTTTCTCTGCTAGTTCATTGCCAGTGCATTGGAGAAGCTGACTGAATAGAGTGAACTACCAGTACTTTCAAAGTGCCTTCCTTCCCTATATCCCATGCCTGGTACCATTATATTTAATGTAGTCTTCTTTTGGGAGGTTCCTTTCTATATAAATGTTTATCTGGATTCAGCTTTATTTTCTTTACCCTTATCACAAAGTTCAGTGAGTTTATTAAACCATTAATTGCGGTTTACAAACAATAGCTGGAGTCATATAACAAATTATGGTATGGCTAATTACTAAAATATTTTTATTTTATTTTTTTATGGATTCATTAGTATCAAATAGAACTTTGGTAGTTTCATTGTACCATTTTGAAATATGTAATATGTAAAAAGTAACAACTGTAGGAGACCTTGAAGATCTTCTAATCCGATCCTCTGCTCAGGTAGAAGACTATACCATTCCGGACAAATGGCGGTCTAATATTTTATTTAAAACCTCCAGTGATAGAGAACCCACAGCTTCTGGAGGCAAACCATACCACTAATTGTTCTCACTGCCAGGAAATTTTTCCTTAGTTTTAGATTGGATCTCTCTTTTGATAAGTTTCCATCTGTTACTTCTTGTCCTGCCCTCAGGTGCTATGGTTGATCCCCTCCTCTCTGTGGAGCCCCTCATATATTGGAAGACTGCTTTCAAGTCACCCCAACCCTTCTCTTTGTTAGACTAAAAATACCCAGTTCCTGCAAATGTTCATTGTATGTTTTATCCTCTAGTCCCTTAATCATCTTTGTTGCTCTTCTTTCCACTCTTTCTAGAGTCTCAATGTGTTTGTTGCTACAAAATATTTTCTCTAAATTGCTGGGTATTCCACATTTGCTTTGCTTACAATTTTGCATTCATTCATAATATTAATAAGAGTTGTTTTGCTTTTCAGACTCTTAGCAATTTTTTCAGAGCTTACTGCTTTTACTGTGGCTTTGTCAACAAATTGGTTTAAAAATGTGAAGTATCTTAAGGAGTTTAACCAGCAATTGTCTGTACAGATAGTCCTCGATTTACAACCACAATTGAGCCCAAAATTTCTGTTGCTAAGCGAGACATTTGTTAAGTGAATTTTGCCCCATTTTATGACCCTTTTTTGCCAGAGTTGTTAAATGAATCACTGCAAGTGTTAGTAACATGATTGTTAAGTGAATCTGCTTTCCCATTGACTTTGCTTGTCAGAAGTTCGCAAAAGATGATCTCATGGCCTCAGGACACTGCAACCATCATAAATATGCCAAACAGTTGCTAAACATTTAAATTTTGTTCACAACGTTGTTCACAACTGTTTACAACGGTTATAAATGTGAAAAACAGTCACGTCACTTTTTAATTTTGTTGTAACTTGAACGGTCAGTAAATGAGCTGTTATAAGTAAAGGACCACTTGTATTTGGTATACTTAGCATTTAACACAGAGGCCAAGCCTAGTCTCACCTCTCTGAGTTTGTTTTCCCTATGTTCTTCTCTTGTGTACTTCTAAGAAGAAATTTAGAATTTGTTATCTGAACATGGATAGTTTTGTTAATCTCGAAAAAAATTTAAAAAGTGTCTAAATGAACGTTTAGGAAGCTGGCTTGTTTTCACTACACATAATTAATCTGTAGGATTGAAATTAACTGTATTTTATAATGTTCAATCTAAATGGAAATAGAACTTCTTGGTCAATCTGTGGCTGTCCTACATGGGGAAAAAAGGACTGCAAGAGGGTGAGAGTCCAGTAAGAGGTTGTGCTTTTTCTTGTAATGTTGAACTACTGCTTAGTATTTGAACCAAGACACTGGAATGTGAAACATTTAAAAACAGCCATGTCTTGAAATTTGAGAGGACAGAAGATGGTTTTATTTTGCAGCCATACCGTAAACATAAATAAATGTTAATGGGACCATGACATGGTCTCCTGTACTATTCCCTTTTTACTTCCTATATTCTCTGAAACAGAAGTTATAGCAAATTATAACTGATGAATCAGGGCAAAGGTGTGGAAAGAACTTTTTTATCAGCTTAGTTAAGATCAGAATTTGATACTTACCTATGTTTCACTGTTAGGCTGAGTTGCACTGCACACATTGTCAAAACACACTAAAATATGATCTACTTCACTAAAATATCCTCGACATTTATTTATCAATTACAGTAAGTCTTTAACTTACAACCACAATTGAGCCCACATTTCTGTTGTTAAGTGAAACATTTGTGAAGTGAGTTTTTTTGCCACAGTTGTTAAATGAATCACTACAGTTGTTAAGTTAGTAACATGGTTGTTAAGTGAATCTGGCTTCCTCATTGACTGTTTGTCAGAAGGTCACAGAAAGTGATCATGTGACTCCAGGACAATGCAACTGTCATAAATATGAACCAGTTGCCAAGCATCCAAATTTTGATGACATGACCACAGGGATGCTGCAATAGCCATATGTGTGAAAAACTGTCATAAGTCACTTTTTTCAATCCCATTGTAACTTCAAACAGTCACTAAATGAACTGTTGTAAGTCGAGAACTACTTTACTGAATAGTCACATTTAACTGAAAGGCCATGTAGATAAATCTATTGCAAGTTACATTTATTTTATTTATTCTTGGAATTCATACTTGGAAGTAACTTCAAGATGTAACACTGTAATGAAAATGCTTATTTGTAGCCCCAGAAAAGGCGATCAGGAAATGAAAGCAATTATAATAAAAGTACACAGTTAAATGTTTAACATGCTTGTATGTGCTATTTACAACCTGAAATAAACATGTTTCCCTTTGTGTGCTTCCTTTCACCCAATTCTGTTCTGATGCATCCAGAGCAGATTTATTTATTTAATTTACTCTTTTTTTTAGTCCTGCTTTTCATTCAAATTATTTGATCAAAGAATCATGATTAAAGAAACTAAAAAAAGATAAAAGACAAAATGTATATAATAAAAATATTAGAATTTAAAAACCTAGCTTAGAAAATATCTTAATTTATGTTCTAAATTAGTTAAAGTACAAAGAATAATAATAATGTGCTAATTGGACTTGTCAGAAGTTAATGCAAAATCAGGATATTTATTCATATTTTTTAAAAATAAGCCACAATGATTTAGTTTATAAAAATTAATTGATCTTGATTTCTTTCTATTAAAAAGATAATTAGATGTTTGACATACTTATCTTTTGTTTTCTTTTGACAGCTACATGAATTGACTAATGTTTTCACATACAATAGCTTCTGGGAAAAGAAGATGACTGTAAAGCAGGTTCAACAGTACAAACGTCTAAACAACAGAAAACAGTGGTTTAGTTTGCAAAATTTCAGGTTGGTTATTGGGCATCTTTTTACGTGGTACTATCTTTAAATTTAGACCTGTTGTATATAGGAACTCTTACGTCTTCTCCAATATTTTGTTTTTGAACTGAATCCATGTATGGGCTGAGAACCAATGCCAGAACAATTAGAGGTTGTTCCAGTGGTTCTGTCTCACAGGTAGTTCATGCTTAATGACCATGTTCAGCTACTATTCAAAGTTACAGTCTGAACAAATGGTACTTATGTCTGGTTCCCTATGTTATAGACATTACAATGTCCCTGCTGTCATTAAAATTTAAGTGCTTGGGCATTTACAACTCAGAGTGCACTTCATTCCACTCATTTCAACCTTGAGCTACAAATACTCTCCTATATTGGTATTTTCAGGTTATAGTATCAGTAAGACTAATTGCACAGTTTTATTTACTGTGCTGCCTTTTACTGCTCGTTCTATATAATGCCTTGAAGAGTATCTATATATTGCAATCAGTGAAATATTTGACTTCTGAACTACCAACTAGTGAATATTATCTTGCACTGTGTGCTGGTTTTCTGGTCTCAAGTGGTGGTCTTAATTTTGATGTTAAGCCATAGCTATTGAAAGGACTTCATATTAAAGTATTTTGACTTACTAAGATTGGCAGGAGAATCCTTTTGGAAATATTTGTTCACGGAAGTCAACAAATGGATCATTTGAGAAAATTATTTCCTTTGCAATTAAGATTATCATGATGCATTTTTGTAAAGATACAGTATGGTTTATTAAAATTAGTGGGAGTTTATCCTCTTAATGTTTTCTTTATCTTTGTGGTTGCAGTTGGCATGCATTTGCAGTAGGGATGAACAAACACATCCCACACACATACTTTAACTATTTTGTATGAAAGTTATTTCATTGATTTTTCTCCCCTGCAGATGATTAAAAATCGATGAAGTTAAATTGCCAGAATTGAGAAATATGGAAAATATTGGGGATATTTCAACTATTCCCATAATGGAGAAACAACCAGTTAGATTAGGAAACCAAAATACTGGGACAATTTCAAACACAACTCCTGCTCTTTATGTTCTTGTGAAGCAGAGCACTGGTAAACCTGATCAAGGAACCTTGCTTTCAAATCAAGATAACAGCAGTCTTCTCAGCAGTGCAGCAAAGCCAGTGAAATCTAAAGCAAAGACATACCTTCCAGCTGATTGCGCTTCAGGGAATATCACTGTTATGCTGGACAACAATAATATGTGGAATGAATTCTATCATCGCAGCACCGAAATGATTTTGACAAAACAAGGGAGACGAATGTTTCCATATTGTCGATACTGGATAACAGGCCTAGAATCCAACCTCAAGTATATCCTAGTCATGGATATTTCTCCTGTTGACAACTTCCGCTATAAGTGGAATGGCCATAATTGGGAACCCAGTGGAAAGGCAGAACCCCATGTGCTGGGAAGAGTATTTATTCATCCTGAATCACCTTCTACTGGTCATTACTGGATGCATCAACCAGTATCTTTCTACAAATTGAAGCTTACTAATAATACATTGGACCAGGAAGGACATATCATTCTGCATTCTATGCATCGGTATTTACCTCGACTACACCTGGTGCCTGCTGAAAAAGCTACAGAGGTTATCCAGTTGAATGGTCCTGATGTCCGTACTTTCACTTTTCCACAGACAGAATTCTTTGCTGTGACTGCATATCAAAACATCCAAATTACACAACTAAAAATAGACTATAATCCATTTGCTAAAGGATTCAGAGAAGATGGCTTGAGTAGTAGACTTCAGCGTGACGTGAAACAAAATGGTAGCTCAGAGCGTGAAGGTAATAATGTTACAAGTTCTCCTACTAATCACAGGCATCCCCTTGAAGGGAATATTTTGGATCCATCACAGAGAGAACTAGACCCACCACCGAGTGGGATATGTGACCCAGATCTGGAGAAAGAGTCCCTTAGTCCATATCATGAATTCTTACATTTTGCAGAGACAGATACACATGCAGGTGATGATCAAGGATTAAAGGAAGAAGCATCAGAAAGGTAGGGTTGTTTTTTTTTACATAAAAATAAATAATTCATATAAAAATGTTTAAACAACTTATATTGGTCTCCATCACACAGCAGTAACTAGACAATGAATAGAGGGTTAAAACCATAATTGACACAATGTACAAAAGTAAATAGCTCAAACCAATAATATATGCTTGTCTATAATATATGAGATCTACAGTAAGCTATGTTACCCGATTATGGATGTTGGTTCTACCAATCCAGTGGAAAGACCTCAAAGAAGATACTATATGGATTATAAATTTAAAGTCATTGTCTTTTCTTTTTTTTTATTTAGATATAATGGAAAATATAGACATATATTTTTAAGAAGTGTGGGCAGTGAATCAAAGATGTTAAGAAATGTTGTCTATGGCAATTTTGCATGATAGTGGGTGAATAAGCTATTTAGTAGATTGATTAGTCTAAGAAAAGGGATTTTTAAGTGTTATATTTAGGGGAGTGGAGGAAATGGATAGAGTGGAATAAATGTTAAACTAGATTTTATGGGGAAGGCCGCTTTGGAATGTTATAGTAATATATATAGAAGATTAAATGTTAAAGTAGGACTTATCGTATAGTTTTAAAGTGGAGAAGTTATTTTATAATGTCATAGTATAATGTCTTTTTTTTCCCCTTTCTTTTCTCTTTTGATATGTATGGATAAAGGGGGATGTTATAATATTAATAATATTTTTAGTAAGTAAAGGTCAATATCTAGAGGAGGGAGTAAGTAATCTGTTATGAATTAGGTTTTTTTTTTTTGTTATGAAGAAGTCACGGGGGGGATGGGTGGGGAGGGGGGGTTAGGGAGGGGAAGGGAGAGGGGGGAAAAAAGGAAAAATTTGTATTTGAAAACTTTTTCAATAAAAAAAAATATATTCCATATATAATATATGAGATCTAAAAATCATTCCACTCTTAAACAATAAGAGACAAGAATTAAACAGATCAATCAGCAGGGCTCACTTAATCTTCTCGCCTGATTGCCTGATGGTACATCTAAAGGATCAGAGCCATCTGGATTTCTGGATGTGCTGCAATAGTATGGATGTCCTTGTTTCCACGCAATGACACTTCTTGTTGGGGGGACTTGGGGCATGCCAGCCCCATCGATATTGGTGAAGTGAGCAGAGAAAACCACAGAAAGCTGGTCCCTCAAATAATCTGGTCTTGTGCCCTATAGAGCTCTTAAATAATAAACTAGCTCCTGGAAATGCAGTAGAAGCCTGGAGTAGAGATGTTACATCAGCATCCCAAACTGCCCACATTGCTGCATTCTGAACAAGTAGCAGCTTTTGAATATTCTTCAAGGGCAGCTCCATCTAGAAGGCCTTATAGTAATCCAACTAGAAAGTGACCCAGGCATGAGTTATCATGAGTAGAACCTCTTGATCCAGAAATAGGTGCAACTGGCACACAAGGTGAACCTGCAAGGGAGTTGAATCCAGGAGAACCCCCCCCCCCAAATTGCCCACCAGCTCTCCTTGAAAGAATGTTGCATGTATCCTAAATGTCATAGTGTAAGACTGTCAAACTGGCGGTCTGTGGGCTGGATACGTCACACACAGGCCATGCCCATCCCGGCTCTGGAAAGGCAAAAAACATGATACGTCACGATCTCTCCCATGATGCGATCGAGTTTGACACCTGTGCAATAGTGTAAGAACAAGGTAAGTGGAGTAATATTAGTGAAAGTTAGTAAAATACAGAATGTATACATTTGTGAATTCTAACTACATGTAAAGGGTTTTTAAAATAAATATTAAATACACAATTTCAGCCAAATAGGTATATAAAACTTGGAATATTTGTATTTTGGCTAGTGTTGAAAACTTTTATCTTATTACAATTCCAGCTGAAATGGTATTCAGATTCGATCAGTGCTTGATGTACTACTTTAAACCCAATTTACAAGTTCCAGAATGCATACATTGGTTCCAAATTATAGATTCATTAAAAAATGCAGTTTTAGAGCTGTGTGGGTTCATATATAATGCCTACACAATAGAATTTGATAGTATTAACATATTATTCATTATCTTAATATAGTGCTATTAATACGCTCCAATATAATTAAAAAGTTTGAGTGCTACTTTTGATACCCTCTTCTTTTTATCCATTCTAAGAAAATGTTTTAAAAGCAATAAAAACTTTAAAAATCCAATTAAAATAAAGTCTGTCAGAATTCATTTATCACAATAATCCAGAGCTAAATAAATTATATGCAACTTTAGGTCAGATTGATA
This sequence comes from Pantherophis guttatus, assembly GCF_059756535.1. Taxonomy (NCBI): domain Eukaryota; kingdom Metazoa; phylum Chordata; class Lepidosauria; order Squamata; family Colubridae; genus Pantherophis; species Pantherophis guttatus. Next base: position 69,006,567 of record NC_142063.1, read on the forward strand.
CATCAAGTTATATCTTCAATGAATATAAAAATTAGATTCAGAAATGGCCTGTATGTAGCCATATTTTTTATTTCTACTGTTGTTAAAAACTGTTAATATAGAGTACATTTAAAATTAATTTCAATTAAAATAAATGCACTAGACTAGAGGAAAAACAAAGGATCAGTGCTACTCTTACGAATGAAGGTAAAGGATCCTGCAGTACTAGTCTTGTTTTCTAAAGCATTAATAGATTATCTACATACATGGGCGGACTAGCAAAGGTCCTTTGTATAAAAACAACAAATTAAGGGCTGTCAAAAAGAAATATGCAACAAAATGTAGATGGATTATCTTTAGAACATGGATTTCAAGATTAAGTATTATGTTTAACTGGCTTTATGGGAATAAAAATCCTTATTCATAATTCCAACAAATGGTTTGTTGTTATTTATTTTCCACTATCAACTTTTTTTAGTATATTATATTGTGATGTAACATATTTCCAACAGGAATTAGAAAATCAAGTTTTTTTCTCTCCAAATAATTATATTTACTGATAGAGAAGAGATTATTGACTGTAGCATTGCTTGATAGATTGATGCCCTTGAAAATTAGCTCTTGCTTACAGAATTATTTGCTTACAGAACTTTAACCCTTTTGTAATGCATTAATCCTTCTTTTTCTTTCCTGCTATCCCTTCCTTATCTCCACCTAACTTTCTTCCCTTCCTCTGACTCCATATCCTTCCTGAGATTTTGCTGGAAGAAGGAAGAGAATGAATAGCTTGCTTATTTATTTGGCTTAGTCTTCTTTTGGTAGAAAGTGTATTTTCTCTTCACAATTCAAAACTTTTAATTTTTTAAATTTTAACTTTGCTGCAAACAGTGAATTTTCCATCCATGAAGTTGCTGTCGAGTTAACCTTAATGCTAACAATTTGTTGCAATGTGTTAATAAGAGAGTGATGCCTAAAGGGGTGGGTGTTTGAATAAGCCAAGTGTACTTTTCATGTCTGTCCGAAAAAAGGTGAGAGTCTGCTTATTTCTGCAGTTGAGTATTTTCTTTGCTTTCTTTTTTCAGTCCAATATCCAACCCTTATCAAAAATGGTCACATGTGACATCCCAGCTTACTCAAGAGGGAGGAATCAACGTGTCTGTTAAAGAAGAACCATTAGATAGCTATGAATATGAACCTCTAACTTGCATGGAAGGGGTAAATGTGAAGGAAGAAGAAACCAATAAAATTGCAGAAGAATATTTCAACAGTGATGGCTCCATATTGGAGCAGCAGCTGAAGAAATACAGTGAAATAGAGAAAATGGATATCCACAAGGAACAACAAATAAACCAGTTGGGTGTTGCCAAAGCAAAAATGCTAAAATTGGACAGTGGGAAGATGCCGGTAGTTTATCTAGAATCCTGTACAATCACCAGGAATATGGTGAAAGTCCCTGTTCTTTCACAGGCCTTAATGACAACTTCTAAGAATGAAAGGTCTCCACTGACTCATTCATTAGATTCTTTCTCTGCTCATTTTGAAAATAAAGGTATCTCTAGCTCTTTTGAAGTCAAGGAAACAGAGAAGATTACAGCTGATAAAATGGTGTCTGAAAACACAGCACCGCAGATACCTTCAGAAGAAGATGTGATAGGGAGAAGTACTGAAACATGCAGCAGCTTCAATACAACTGAGAAAGAATCTAGTAGTGATCTCAAGGCCACTGCCACCAGTAGCCCTTCTTTAGCTAAAGTTATCTTCGATGACCAAAATATAAATATGTTGAAGACACATATTTCTGGCAAGAGTACTGTTGGCAATCAAAACGTTGGGATGTCAGGCCCAAAGAAACGAGGAAGACCACGGAAATCAAAGTTATCTGAAGCTGGGAGATCACCTAAATGCATTGCAAAATCTGGTACAACCAATAATGATGTTTCTTTGGGAAGTGGTAGTACCCATTTGGATGTTAACCCTGATCTTGAGGATGTGGATGGAATGCTTTTTGTGTCCTTTGTATCCAAGGTAAATTTATATCCAAAATTTATACTTATTTGGAGTTCTGTATTGTAATTCTTGTCATTTTCAAATGTAGTAGTTTTAAATTATATACCTAAATAATTTTAAGTTAATGTCAGAGTGTAGCTTCCTGTAACTTTGGAATGCCTCCAGTATAATCTCTGCACAAACATTTTGTCAAAGTATGTGTTTTATTGTATGTAGGAAGCACTTGATGTCCACAGTTTTGATAGAGCTGAAGAAAAAGAATTGCAAAATACACTAAACAATTCACTGGCTACATGTAATCCATGCACTGATTCAGGTAACAGTAATGGTTAAACTTATTACCTAATATATATCAAGTTACTAGTATTACCAGTTATAGGTTCTGATTATGAACAAAGAACAGGATTAGTATCTTCATTTAGTGGGAGATTGATGTTCATAGTATCAGGGAATCCCATTGAACTCAGTCTGGGAATGAATCTTCCAACAGAGGAGGATTTTCTTCAGCATTACAGTTTGAAAGTCCTGTTCTTTCATCTAATATAATTTGTAGTGTAGACATTTTATAATGTCTACATTGGAAACACAGGTGGCCGTCTTTTTCTCACTCTACTATGAAGAAAGACATTGCAAGAATCTATGAATTCCTGCTAAGCTTGCCAGGCTGAAAAGTACAATGTAGTGGATAAATTAATATTTTGTGGGGCTTTGATTGATAAACTAAGGGTATTTTTTTTCCATACAGTCTTCATTTTTATAGCTAAAATTGTTTGGGAATGTATAAACAAATAAATGTATTTTTGGCAGATGGTCAAAGAATACAACAGATGGAAAAAGAATTGTTAGAAGATTTAAAATCTTTTAAGTACAAACAAGTAATACATCCAAGTCTTCAAGAAGGTAGGTATAGGTACTGTGAAATACTCCTGATTGTTTTTATTGTTTTTATTGTGTAAATTACTCATTTTGTATTTAATGTCATGTATTGGATATGACAACTAGATGGATAAAAATGCAGAGATGCATATAGATTGTCATCATTGTTGTCAGAATAATGAATAATTTGTATCAGATGGAAAATAATTTGGATAGGTTTGAAATTGAATCTTCCTCTACAAAGCATATCAGTTGAATGTTTGTTTAAAACCAGTTGACTTAATACAAAAATATTCAGGAACTGTATTCTGTATTTCCACTGTACACTTGTTTTACAGGTAGACCTTGAGTTACAAACATTTGAGCCGTGGTGGTGCAGTGGTTAGAATGCAATATTGCAGGCTAACTCTGCCCACTGCTAGGAGTTCGATCCTGACCGGCTCAAGGTTGACTCAGCCTTCCATCCTTCCAAGGTCGGTAAAATGAGGACCCAGATTGTTAGGGCAATATGCTGACTCTGTAAACCACTTAGAGAGGGCTGTAAAGCACTGTGAAGCGGTATATAAATCTAAGTGCTATTGCTATTCCTAATTGTTCAGTGAGCATTCAAAGTTATGACGGTGCTGAATGAGGGGACTTATGACTGTACTCAAAGTTTCTGCTGCTGCAGTGCCCCCAAAGTCACACGGTGCTGGAAACTGCATGTTCATTTATCATTTAATCACAAAAAAAAAAAAAAAAATCTGGATATCTCTAGGCAAATTAGAAGAAAGTTGGAAGCTTGAGAGTTTTCCAGTTGGATTCCAGAAGCAGAGGAATAAAACTATGCATGTAGAATAAAATTCTCTTGTCTTTTCTCTTGGCAAAAACAATCCTAAGAGTTGAAGAATAGGGATAGTATGACAGGGCACTAGGGGCTGTAATTGAATTGGGAAATTGTGAGATTATCTTGTGAAAATGATTTTCTACTTCTGCAAAGTAACTTTGGATCCAAGAAATGCTGACATTGGGAAGGGGAAGATAAAAAGACAAATATAGATTGATGTCGTCTTAATGTAGATTGTGGCTTCAACTTTGTTCATGAAATCAGGTGTTTATAGTGGATTTCTTTTTTTCTTTCCCCTTTTCAGTACTATACTTTTCTCATTAAGTTGAATGCTGATGATGAATTGTATCAACATTTAAATTCGGTATCGATACTGTTTAATGAAGCTATACTTAAGGACAGATAGAGTTCTTCTAATAATTTATATTGGGGAGGAAATCAATTAAAAAGCATTGTTTTTCAGCTTTATACTCTGTAAAATAATGTCCTTGCAAGAGAAAACATAACAATGATCTTGATAGGCATACAAAATTGTTTTAATAATGGTATAAAAATTCCTTGATTCCTTTAGTGGGTTTAAAATTGAACTTTGTGGACCCAACAATGAGCATTGATCTGAAGTATTTGGGTGTGCAGTTGCCATTAAGTTATTCAGAGGAATATGCTTCATGGAAAAATGAAGGAACTGATTCCAATTCTGCTGGTAAGTCAGCATCTTAATTCAAGGATTGCTTAAAATGAGTTTCTGTATCTTTGAAGGAGATTTGCAACAATACACCATCTTTTGTTTTACCATCTATAGATATATTGTTCAGTAAGGTGACTGCTTACACATTGTACAGTACATGATTTGTTTCAGCTGTAGATATTGGATGAATCATAGCCTGGTTCACCCTTATTAGGTCATAAACCATGGCTTATTTTAGCTGCTGGGCTCACATTTGTACCTAAGCTCAAAACAAATCACAGTATGAGATATGTAAGATAGCACAGTCTGCATTTATAATCGGATGCTTGTTTTAAATAGTAAATGCAATATTGTGATATTAAACATCTATAGCATTTGACTTCTGTTAAGCTCAGTGATTTAAATGAAAAGATATACTCAGTTTGTAACACTGCACTGTATCTCCAACGAAAATAAAAAACCCAGAGTATTTTTTCAGAATTTATATATGTAATTGTCTTATTTATCTATTTAACAAATTTTTATAGCTACCCATCTCACAAAACTGGATTGTGAGCAGTATATAATATATAACAACAAACATAATAAAACACTAAGTAAAAACAAGAAAACAAAAAAGATAAAAAAAAAGTCAAGCTAGCAGGAGAAACTATTGTAATATCATGCCAACCACCTTGCCAACTCATCATGAACAGCATCTTACAGGCATCCATTCTAGAGGCAACTAGGATAAGAATAACTGAATAAAGCCTTACTGTCCAGGAAAGGGCACAGTTGGTACAGAACATGAATTTGCACAAAGGAGTTGCAGGTCTAGAAGGACCACACGTTAAGTACATGGTAATAGCTATGGTATTTGTGTGTATTGTAGCATGTTTTTTAACTTGTTTGTCAAGCAAAATGAACTCTCAATTCTTTTGTTCCCATTTTTCTCAACTCATTTATATTGCCAGATGCTGGACTTCATTTTATTTCAAGGACTGGAAAGACAAATGACATCACAAAAATAAAGGGTTGGCGAGGAAAATTTCACAACTCTTCAAAAAATGAAGGTAAGAGGAAAACTTTTGATGCAGAATGTTACTATAAGAAAATGAAATGAGAGAAGGAATGCATAGAATTTATGGTTTCAAAATGTTCTGTGGCAATAGATCACAGAGGACAGATAATAAAGTATGCATATATATATATATATATAATATTTTTGAAATAAGTTTATTTTTAGAATTTTGTTAGATAAAAAATATTCAAGATCCCCCCCCCCCAATTTAACTAAAATTACAGACCAAAAATGCATTGCATTATTAATATCTGGCTCCCATTCTTAGCTGTCTTACTCTTGTTTGAAGCTTCCCAGATACATGATGAGGCAAGGGTAGAAAGGAAAGCTTAATGTATTATAGACCATATAAACATTTGCCTGCCCATCAACAGATTTTTTTAGCTGAAAATTCAAACCAAATTCAGTATTAGAAATTGAGTGATTCAGCAGCAACTCCAGTTAAGTTTTAGATAAATATTATACATTTTACATCTGGGTTAACAAAATGTACTGTGCTCAAATAATTGTGTCACAAAAATGTGATTCACTCTGCTAAGATAATATTTGTGCCCCAACAAATTGCAGCACAAATACGTTGCTAGTGATTTGGAAACTGCATAGTGTACTTTAGTAAAATTCCTGTAGTTTTTAACATTTCTAAGTTTAGCTAAGTAGTCTGAAATACAGTTAATGGAATTTGTGCAAGCATGTTGCAGCTTGAGATTTGAAGTAGTCTTAATCTAAAAAGTATTTATTATTATTATTCAGGAATCATTTTAGAAGGCTTGTTGAAGAATCGATCTGCCTTCTGCAGTGACAAACTTGATGAATACTTAGAAAATGAAGGAAAGTTGATGGAAACAAGCATTGGATTTTCTCCTAGCACATCTAGTTCTCCTGTAGTTTATCAGCTTCCAACTAAAAGCACCAGCTACGTGCGGACATTAGATAGTGTTCTAAAAAAACAATCCACTGCTTCTAATTTTAGTTGTTATACTTCCAAACCTCTGGGCTTAACTTCTATTTCTAAAAAGAAAAAGGAGAAAATGAAGAATAAAAAGCAAGCAATCTCAAAAGGCAAAGAAAAATCTCCCCCAAAAGGCACAATAGGTGTTTCTGTTGGAAAAAAACACAAATACAAACTAATCTTAGAGGAGAAAGTTTCTAAATCTCAGGCAATTGATCAGACAGTTACTGAAAAAGATGCTTTGATGATGTCGGGCACAGAGGAAAATTTGCAGAGCAAACAGATTACTGTGCGTCAGGTGCAGCAGCAACAGAGCAGTCGCTTGTCAACTTTATCCAAGACTCAGTTGAAACTGCTAGATCTAGAAGATTGCGCACTGTGGGAAGGCAAACCACGGACATATATTACAGAGGAAAGAGCTGAACTATCTTTGACAATATTGCTGACTGCTCAGGTAAGTTTAAAGGATGAAAATATAAATTTTGTCTAATCTGAATAATTTTGTAAGTGAGTTCTACAATAATTACCTTGCACTACAAAACAGAACATGATTCATGGTTTTGATTTTAAGAATCAAAAAGCATAATGTCATTTTTCATCATTCAGCTTTCTGAGTAGAAGATTTTATATTTAGCATTAAAGAAAATATTCCTATTGAGATTTCCCCTTTCCCTGGAACAGGACAGATAGCTTCATAGAATACTTAAGAGTTCCAAGAAAGCTGATGGGTATCTAAATCCATTACACTGGTAAAGGCAATCATATGTCAATGATTAAAATCTACAGTTGTTTAATTACCTTGATTTTCTGTTCCATTTGTCTTGTCAGACTCTAGTCTTGCATTATGTTGAAAAGTATTGAAGGTTAACATAGTAGCAGCTCTGGGATTATTTAGATTTTATTAAAATGTACAGATAGTCCTTAGTTTACGATTACAATTGAGGCCAAAGTTTCTGTTGCTAAGCAAGGCAGTTAAGTAAATCATGTCATTAAGCCCATCCGGCTTCACCTGTTGACTTTGCTTGTGAGAAGCCAGCTAGAAAGGTTGCAAATGGCAATCATGTAAGCCCAGGATGCTGCAACCATCAAATATACATACCGGTTGCCAAGCATCCAAATTTTGATCACATGACTGTGGGGATGCTGCGTCAGTTGTAAATGTGAGGACCAGTTGTAAGTCACTTTTTTCAGTGCCAGTGTAAATTTGAAAATCACTAAATGGATGTTTGTAAGTCATGGACTACCTGTATAGGTTGTTTTTTGATCTAGAAAAAAATCAAGAAAAATGTGCAGCTTTTGAGATAGCATACACATTCCCCTTGGTTATATTATTCCTATAATTTTGAAATGTAAATAAGCTGATTTTAGTATTAATAGTAGATATTTAGTCTGTTGAAGTAAATATGTCAGTGTTATATTGCTATTTTTCTGCAATAGATTAAACCACAACTGCTAGCCTGCTATATAGAATTCTTTGTCAATGATTCTGTAAGCTATACTATGACATTTGCTTTTCATTTGTGGCTTGGCAAATATTTATCAGACTATATAACAAAGGTATATATTAACACTTTTCAGGCTTCACTCAAAAACAAACCTATTCACAAAATAATTAAAAAGAAAGCACCACCATGCAACAATGATTTTTGTCGGCTTGGGTGTATCTGTTCTAGTTTAGCTGTTGAAAAACGTCAGCCAACACACTGCCGCAAACCAGATTGCATGTTTGGATGTACTTGCCTAAAAAGAAAAGTTGTCTTAGTTAAGCAGAAAAAGATCCAGGAGAAGCCTCTGCATGGGAAGCATAAATTATATCGTGAAAGAAATCAGGAACAACAAACAGATGTAATAGCAAAAGATGAGCAAGAAAAAATGAAACTAAAAGATAAGAAGAAGAAAAAGAAGGTTGAATATAGTAAGTATTGACAAGCTGTTTAGCTTGCTAAGCTGTTCAGTAGCTACATCCTTTATTTTGTTCAAAAAGATTGTGATATTTCAGCACACATACATATTATGGAATTGATGTAGGGTATAATTTTTAAATGCAGAAGCTTTTCAATTGTAACCATGTTTATAACTCCCTTTTGTAGCTCTGGAATTTCAGTTCAAGAGATGATTTGGCAGTAAATGTAGTGGAAAAGTCAGACGTGATTAGTTTTTTGTCATAGTAGCTACCTGATGATAGATTTCCAAGAAGAAACTATAATCAAAGTAGAAACAACAATGCAGAGCAACATTGGGTTAAATTATCCTTTGTCCTTACCGGTTTGGTTTTCATAGTTTTCATAGATAATGTTATTTCTAGATAAAAAAAATTACATTCTGCAGAAGTTGAATCATTATGGATACTTACAAAAAGCTCAGTGAATTCTGGGTTATGACCAGGCCAATTCAAAGCTATTTTTTCCTATTTTTTGTTCTGCTTGTTACTGTTTGTTATAAATGTATTCTTAATTTATATTAACCCTACAAGTGCTGAACAGTTTAGTCAATCTGACAAAAGACTTCCATATCACAGATAGGTGTTGCCACAAGATAGAAATGTCACTGGATGTGCATTTTAAATAGAAAAGGAGCCTTAAGCCATAACTACTTACAAGTTTGTTACAGCAATATCTACTTGCATTTTAGGAGCAGATTGCCTAAAGGCAGATAGTTTAGTTTTGAAGGCCCCAATGCAGTGATCATCTCCCACAAATGGTGGCTTTGAGTTAATCATCCTTTCCAGGGAGGTGATCTTCAGAGAATCCTACAAGATCTACCCAACAAGAATGCCAGCCTGTCAGCCGGAATCCAAATCAACCATTTGTGACAGAGTACCTGATCTGCCAGGAGTCAACTTAGAAATCAAGGCAGTGTGACAAGGCAGTGTGACAAAGAAGCTGCCATGGCACTGATGGAAAGGGATCACATTCTGATTTTGGAATGAACATTGTGTTTACAAAAATATATCTGAACAATCATAGAGAGGGGAAAGATATTAAAATGAATAGAGATATAGTATCTCTCCTGTCTTTGTGGGCAGAAAAACATCTTCTCTCCTAAGTGGTATTTAGAAGACATTTTCTGTACTATCAGAGTAGTCATTGCACTCAGTTAATTAAAGATTTGTGAACAATCCTTTTGGTTTACCTCTGGCACAAGGGAGAACAGAACAGGGAGATGACCAGATGATTCTTTCACTTTCATGATGTAAGGAAATAGGGACTGATGCTTTGTGGCTCCTTAGCTGCATACTGTAGGCATTCCCTCTATTCTCAATTCTATCAAGAATGATGCATAAGGTAGCAAAGAAAGCACAAATAATTGTTGCTTCTTTTTGAGCCAGGAGATGTTGGTTCTGAACTCTGTTGGAGATGAGCATTGAGCATCTAGCATCTTATAGAGCAGGGGTGTCAAACTGGGTTTCTTCGAGGGCCGGATCAGCATTGTAGTTCTCTGTGGGCCAGTGGGGGGGGAGACGGGACTGATGCCTCCTGCAGTGCCCTGCCGGCCAAAATGGGTCACAGAGCCGCATATGGTCCCCTTTGCCCCAATTTTGGCCTGAACAGCCTCTTGCAACACTTTATCGGCCAAAAAGGGGCTCAAGGGGGCCATGTGTGGCTCCCCTGCACCTTGTTTTTGCCCTCCATGGCCTCCTGCAGCACTCTGCCACCCAAAAACGGGCCCACGCAGCCCGTTTTTGGCCGGCAGAGACTTCATGGGCTGGTCCTTGATATTTCCAGGCTGGCTTCTTGGCCAGATTTAAGCACCCCGTCGGCCTTGAGTTTGACACCCCTGTTCTACAGTAACCAAACACTTTTCCCACATTGAAACCCAGGATGATTTCATATTAGCACCTGGAATTCGTGGAAGCAGCAGTTCCCAAACTATTAATAGAGACAATCCTGGTGGCTAAGTGACCAAGCTTGATTCACATTTATAAGTTGACACAGAGAGTTTTTCTTTGTTGATGCAGGGAGAAGGTGTTTCCAATAGAAACAGGATTTGCTCAACTCTTAGGTTTCCTTCAGGTGGATCTGGACAGCAGAGTGAATGACAACTCATTGTGGAGGCAGGGGACTTCTCCTAGATCTGTATTTTGCAATGAGCACCTGTTCCTTGTGAATCCTTATGCTAAATTAATAATTAATTAATAATTAATATTGAAGAAATGTTGGAACAGAACGGACAAAATGTAATTGAATGACCAAAATTAAAATATTTTTTAATATTTCAAACTCTTAAATTGAACGATTGAATTGTCCCACAGTGAGTTGTCCTGCGATGAGTTAGCCATTATGAGTTGGCCATGGTGAATTGGCTGCACCAAGTTGTCCCATTCCGGCTTTGGCGACATAGGTTGACTCCCTTCTTTGTGTCATGCCCTTAGATAGAAGTTCTAACATGATCTTTAGCATCTGTTCTTTCAGTTCAGTTGATAGGAAGCTGCTGTGAGAAAAGGCTATGTTGCCATGCATGAAATGGAAGCTCCCAAGGACCATCGTGTGCTTTATAAACAATGAGTCATGATTTAATTTTTTTTATTGGTAGAGGAATTTCTCTAATTGAATCTTAGTGCCAAAAGAGGAATTTTTTTATTGTGATGACTGTGCTGACATGAGTATCATTGGTCCTCGCTTAATGAGACTACTCATTCAGTGACCATTCAGATTTGCAATAGCACTGCCTTCATTCATTCATTCATTCCATAGCTGTCCACCTTAATCAAGAGATTCTGGATGGTGAACAGTTACAATGTTGTAGAGTCATGTGGTCTCCAATTGCAATTTTCATTGCCGGTTTTCCAGAGGGAAAGTCAGTGGGGAAACTGTTTAACGATAGCATGGAATTTGCTTAATGAAAGTGCTGGAACTGCGGTCACTAAGCAGTTCGGTCATGTGATGTCATGCTTTATGACCACGTCACCCAATGATGGAAATTTTGGTCCCCATTGCCATCATTATTTGAAAATTATCTGTACTGTGCCGCTTTACAATGGTAAACTGGGAAAAGCTGATTTATGTACAGGTAGTCCTCAACTTACAATCATTCATTTAATGATTGTTCAAAGTTACAGTGGCACTGAAAAAAGTGACTTATGACCAGTTCTCATGCTTATGACTGTTGGAGCATCCCCATAGTCACATGATCAAGCTTTGGTGCTTAGCAACTGACATGTATTTACAACAGTTGTAGCATCCCAAGGCCATGGGAACGTCATTTGCAGCCTTTCTTGGGAGCTTCTGACAAGAAGAGTCAATGCGGATAGCCTGATTCACTTAATGACCATATGATTCATTTAATAACTTAGTGATTTGCTTAACAACCATGGCAAAAAGGTCATAAAATGAAACATGACTCACTTAACAACTACCTTGCTTAGCAAATACATTTTGGGCTCAATTGTGGTCGTAAGTCAAGGACTACCTGTAATGAAGAACAAAGAGAGGTATAACAGCAACTGAGAGATTTTTTTTGATAAATTGATTAAAGTTAGTTGCCAGATTACTCAAATTCCTTAATGCATTGTAAGCCGCCCTGAGTCTCCGGAGAGGGGCGGCATATAAATCATTTAAAAAAAGGGGGGGGGAACTTGCCATCATAATTGTCATTCCACAGGAATATTTGGATGGACCATATTTTTGAAGTTCTTTAATATTGTAAAGCTTGTGCATAATTGGTTCCGTACATGCATATTGCAAAAATAAAAGTTTTAAGAGATTAAATTTGCCACATGATGACAGATGATGGAATATAATCAGTCGATGAAATATCACAAATCTACACTTGGGAGTGGGTGTGGGTGGGTGTGGAAATTGAACAATCAGGCTTTGGCAGGGAAACGTAGAGTTAGTTTTGGGGGGGGGCATGCAAATGATATTATTTACATGGATTTCCTTGAACCAGAGAGCATTATCAGTACAGTGGGCTACATAGCAACACCTAAAATTTTAAAACAACAATTTAACAGAGTCTGGAATCACATTACAATTTAGCTGTTCACAAGCCATCCAAGACGCAATTGCAAAGTTGGCTTTCCCCTTCTTACATAATCAGATAAACACTTCAAAATTGCCATGCAACTTCTACCTTTTTTCAAAATTGGGGGAAAAAAATCTTTGTAGGCATCTGATTCAAATGAGATGGAAAAAAAATGTGAGGATTTGGCTGAAAAGTCAAAGCATGAAGCTTTCTCAGGATGGGTTTAGAAAGCTTGACCTTTATTGGCAGAATTATGTGGTGAATTGATTATGTGGAGGAATAAATTCGGGTAACAAAAGAACTAATTTCAAGGATTATTTTCCTGTTTCCTTTATTAATTTTTCCCTGTTTATAGTTGTGGAGGTGGGCATTACTTTTCATTCAGTCTTTGTACTTGTTCATAAAGATTGCTTAGTATTTCTTTGATTGCTTTAGTAAAACTGACTACCACCATAAATAAGTAATTATTTTGCTGAGAAGTCTTATGTCTAGGTAGTACTTTGTGGTTATGGAGATTTTTCTTTGAAAAATAACTTCATTTTTTTCTTAGCTATTTGTGATACAGAACCAGAAAAACCTGTTAAAAATTTTCCATTGTGGGTAAAAAAAGATGGAGAGATGGATCCAGAACCAATTTATATCCCAACTCCATCAGATGTTGAGGCAACAAAAACTGCAGTGTCACCTACTCCAGACATCATACCAACTGATGATAAACCTACAGCAACTGAAGTTAATTCAATGGCTAATGGAGTCAAACCATTACGAGTATATACACCTAGGCCCAATCCAGTGGTAAGTAAAAGAAGTAAGGTTTAAGGTTAAACCAGAAATATATCTCATTTTGCCTATAATGCAGAATACTGTTCTCTTTCATGAATATATTGGCAGTTTATATAACTGATTTCAGATCTTTATGAGACTCATTAAATTTCTGACTGCTCCAATAATAATCTATGTAGCTTTTGTTGGGTAATTTATGATTATATAACACTGCTATGTTGCTACATGATTTCCATCCACTGTTTTGATTAAACATTATTGGTTGGAACTACAGTATTTAATTATTTTTATAGTATTAGTTCACCTGTCTATTTCTTAATTATTGCTCCATCTCCTAAAAGTTACTTTGATATTCTTTTTTTTAATTTATTATTATTTATTTGATTTGTATGCCACCCTATCTCCATAGGACTCAGGGCGGCTCACAACAATTAAAATCAAACCAGATAAAACATGTTAAAATACATATTAAGCACATATTAAACATATTAAAATAATCCAAACCCCATCAGTCCAGGCTGGGCAATTTGAACAGCCATGTTTTTAATTTGTGGCGGAAGGTGCGAAGGTCAGGGGCCAACCGGAGCCCCAACAGTACTTTTGCGTGGTACTGAGAGAGATCATGAAGAATACAGATTACTTTAATTTTTTGCTCGGTTATCTGCGAACGTACATAGATTACCTTTTTTTCCTATTGCAAGTACGGTTGTTTTGTTTTAAGTCTCTCTTGATTTAAAATTTAAAACAAATAGGAAAGAATGAGACACATGCTTTGAGCATGAAATTTTAAGAAGGATGGCAAGATAACCATTAAAACACTGGTTATAAAAGTTTTCAAAAATTATTCTGTACTAATACAGAATCTAGTGACTGCATAGATTACCAGTTGAATAAGTCATAGATAAATACTTTTCTCATAAAAATGTTTCATATGTGACAAATGTTGTGTTCAGATCACTTTAATTCTCTAAAATGTATTCACCTACGTTTATAGGACTATCATACCCCCTCATGTTTCCTAAATGTATACACTCAAATGGATTTTTTAAAAAAATTGATGCTTAATCCACTCATTGTCAGGCCTCGCTAGGTGGTTCAGTGGCTAAGACACTGAACTTGTCGATCAGAAAAGTTGGTGGTTCGAATCCCTAGTACAGGTGTCCTGCGTGAGCAGGGGGTTGACTAGATTACCTCCAAGGTCCCTTTCAACTCTGTTACTGTTACATAACTCATCGAGCTGAGTTTGTTGGTTTAGAACATTTTTATGATCATACAACTCAAACAATCTTGAGTATCAGCACATTACAAATTCATTAAACCAAAGTACAAAGGAAAAGTGGCACATACCAGTAAAATAAAGTAAAACAATTAGAAGACGATCAGGACTAAAATATTTTATATCTCATATAATGATTTTGACCCAAGTGCCCCGGGAAAGAACCAGATCTTAACTGCCTTTATGAAGGCCCTTGGGTCAAAATCGACTAGATATCAGTGATCAGTGAAGAACATACCGAAGGGGAGGGCGGCATTGAGAATACATGCTTCCTGGGTCCTACAAGGTGACACTTTTTCCAGGAAAGGACCCAGAGTGTGTCATCTCTGTTGAGGTATGTGGGATGGGCCAGTATCTTTGGGAGAAGACAATCCTACACATCACCTACTGGTAGTTTGTATGTTTTGCCACACATGACTTTATAAATAAATTGCATCTGGAAGTGTATAGGAGCCAGTGTAGTTCATAGAATAGAAATGTTACATGCATGTAATGAGGCATAAGTACCTGTGCTGCTACATTCTAGGCTAGTAGATTACCCAGCTGAAATCATTCTACACATATTTTTCTTGCTGGGTGCACTCTACACACATAATAACACATTCCATCTTTTAAACATACGTCTGTTTCCTTCCTATCTGTACCATTACAGTAGCACACATCTCTCCTTCCATCTTTATTTCCTCTAGCTTCTTTAGAAATAACATGTGGAAAGGATTGTTTTCCACTTGTTCATAGTATTTTTCCCAGGGTAACTAAGTATGTAACAAACCGCAGCATAACAAAACTGCAAAGTATAATAAACAGAATGCTCACATGCGTAAGCTATTTTTTTGAAAGGGGCATTAAAAGAAAGGGGCA
The DNA here is from genome assembly GCF_059756535.1 of Pantherophis guttatus. NCBI lineage: Eukaryota > Metazoa > Chordata > Lepidosauria > Squamata > Colubridae > Pantherophis > Pantherophis guttatus. Next base: position 69,021,836 of record NC_142063.1, read on the forward strand.
TTAAAAGAAAATGGCTGAAATACTATTTATTCATGCTGTATCATGGCTTAGCTTTAGGACACAGGCAGTCTAATTTCCTTGATTTGGTTGTGTCATCGTCCAGACGTGGGCTGCTTCAGTCGGATCTGCTACTGGCTGAGTCATAGTTTTTTGACCACGCCCCTTGCTCCTCCCTTTCATGCTCAGTTTCAACTCAGTCAGCCTGAGAGAAACATCTCCTGCAGATCTGGCTCTCAGCCCAGGTCTGTTTGATTTCAATTAAAATTTGTAAATTTTTTGACCTTTAATTTACTTTATTTTTCCTTTATTTTTAGTTTAAATTTAACTTGTATTTTTTCCAAGGGTACCGGTCTACTAGGCTAGTTATTTCTTTTGCAGCCTACCGGTCTACCCTGTATTGGACCGTCCTGGTCTACCAGGCTTCTATTTGCTCCTGGTGGTGGCCATTTTGGAAGCCCCGTTGGTGTGCTTTTTAAAACTTTTTTTCCTTTGGTGGGGCTTTTTTTTGTTAGGGGCTATACCACCAACGAAAGCGCAGGGGACTTAAACCTCTATACCACCAACGTTTTCAAGCGATTTTCTGGGAAAAAGCCCAGAATCGCTGAATTTGACTGCCACCACTGCCCTCAGCTCCCGGAACTGACCATCAGCTGTAGGGCGGCCCTTTGATGCACCGCGCACCTTGGAAAGCCGAAAATCGCCGCTTTGCCACCAACGAGCTCAGAGGAGGTTTTTGCATTGTTCCTGGCCTCAATCCTCCTAATACCACCAACAGAGTTTCCTGCAGAGGAGAGTTGTAAGGTTCCCTTACACTCTCCACGTGGCAAAATTTCCAGCCTTTGATCTTTAAATCGTGGCTGTGAGGGCGCTGAACAGGGACTGTTTCTAGGGCCACCTGGACAGTCACCTCTGGAGCAGCGTACATCCTGCTCATGTATTGCCTTGCAGCCATCGAGTTTAACGCCATCGCCATCGCCATCTTGCTTTTTCCTTTCCATGTGGCGAAAGTGAAACTAAATCTTCTCCAGTCAACATCTTGGTCGCAGTGAGTATATTATTGAGATATACCTTGGGATCGTTCTTCCCAAGGGGAGAGAAATACCATGTCTGCAGGAAAGAAAGCAACTTGCAAATGCAAGCACCTTTCTAAAACAAGAGAAGGATTTGGAAAAGAGACACAAAGCCTTAGAGAAACAAATTAGCAAGGCTGTTGTAAACCTCCGTAAGCCTCCGGTAACGAGGCTTCTTCTCCCCCATCTACCCCCCTCCCTGTTCCTGCAGTTCACCGGGCCTGGTCATCGGAAGGTGAGGGTGGGGTTCTTCTCCAGGAAGAACAAGGCACACTGCAAAGTCCCTTTGCAAGCCATTTGATTACTCCTGCAACTCCTGATTCTGGTGGAAATGTGGCAACAGTTCATTCTGCAAGGAATCTCCCTTGCCAGAACAGACCCCAGAGGACCCCTTTAAAAATCTTCCAGAAGGCCTAAAAATTCTAATTGATCAGGCCATTGCTTCCCGCGTGGCAGATGTCTTTCAAGGTCATCGTTCTGGCTCAGTAATTTCTAAGCATTCTACTCATGTTAGAGCTTCTCCTGCAGTTAGCCTTACTGGCTCTCATTCTCCTGCAGCTTCTAGAGCAAGTGAGATCTTTGCCTTGGAGGAGGAACGCCATTCTGATTTATCAGATGATGGGGGCGTGGTTCAAGATCAACCAGCATTTACAGGTTTATTTCCCCCCAACAAATTCAAATCTCTGTTGCATAAGGCACACATCACTGCTGCTTTGAAAGAAGATGATTATCTCAAAGAAATGCAGGAAGCTCAACACTGTCATAAACAAGGCCTTTTTTCTGAGCCTACTCCTGAACAGTGTTTTGTTCCAATTCCACAACTGTTCACACATGTTAAAAAACTGGTCTAGTTCTGCAACCATGTCCTCTGCCATGGTTCAGATAAGAAATATTATGCTGTAGCACCCAAATTTGCTCAATTATTACAAATTCCCTTAGTAGACAGCTCTGTAGCAGCTCTTTCCTCTACCTCTTCCTATGTGGCAGGGGATATCTCTGAAGGTCTACGACCAGAGGATAAAAAATTAGAATTCCTTTTTAAAAAGAATCATCAAGCTGCAGCATGAGCAATTCAATCGGCTTCCTCGGCCTCATTTTTTAATTGAACCACCATCATCTGGCTTCAACAATTGCAAGCAAGAGTGCTCCCTAGTGAGGTTCACCTCCATCAAGATATTAAGAAAATCATAGCTGCAACTCAATTCTCAGCTGATGCTACTCTAAATTAGGCCAAGTTTGCATCTAGGGCCCTAGCTTCTACAGTATCATCCCGCAGGATGCTCTGGCTCCGCCAGTGGCCAGCAGATCTTTGGGCCAAATGGTGTTTGGCGGCAGCTCCCTACTCTGCAGAGAAATTGTTTGGTGAGTCGCTTGATCCTCTCCTTATTGAAACATGTGACAAGCGTAAGGTTCTGCCTTCAACATCTACACGTGTTGACACTTATTACAGGAGAGCATCCTTTCGTCCCTCTTACCAAGGAAGCCATCCCCAGCAGGGTTACCCTTAGGGATCAAGCCGGTCCTCGGACTGTCAATCCTTTCGGGATAGGAGCAAACAATTCCAGCAGTCTAAGCAGTCCTTTCGCGGCTCCGGTTACCGCCAGTCCCACAGCCATAAGTGACTCACCGCCAAGCCCTCCCATTGGAAGCCGCCTGGCCCTCTTCGCGGATAGGTGGAAAGCCTCAACCCCAGACCTCTGGGTCCTCTCTGTAGTAACATTTGGCCTTCCCCTGGAATTCCTCTCCATACCTCCAACCCGCTTCATTCAATGTCAACCTTACAACAGAGAGTCCAGACGTCAACTGATGGACCAGGCTGTTCTGCACCACCTGCAAATTCATGCCATAGAGGAGGTTCCCCAAAGTCAATGGAAACAAGGATATTACTCCATTCTGTTCGTGGTTCCGAAGCAGTCGGGGATGGTGGTGGTGGAGGGCAATTCTGGATTTAAAATCCCTCAACTATTACATAGTGTATCGCAGATTCAGAATGTGCTCACTAACCTCTATCCTTCAGGGGATTCGTCCCAACGACTTTCTAGTTTCTATAGACCTCATGGAGGCTTACTTTCACATTCCCATTCTACCAAAGCATTGACAGTATCTCCGCTTCAGCTATGCTGGAAAACACCTGCAGTACCGAGCTCTTTCCTTCGGACTGGCATCGGCCCCGAGGATCTTCACGAAGATTCTGGCGATCGTAGCTGCCCACCTGAGGAAAAAAACGGTAAGGGTCCAGGCTTACCTGGACGATATTATGATTCAGGCTCACTCTCACGACCAAGCCTTACACGATCTGAACCTCACAATTGAGACCTTGAATGATCACGGGTTCTTTGTCAATTACAAAAAGAGCCAGTTAGAATCAGTCAACAGACTTGTCCACCTTGAAGCCATCATCGATACATCTCAGGGTGCAGTCTACCTATCCTTGGACCAGCGATCCAACATAAGAGATATGATATGTTATATTCACAGAAACCCTTCAGTTCCTTTGGCCACCTTGTTGAAACTCCTCGGCAAGATGATCTGCATTCAGATTGTTCCCTGGGCACGCCTTCACACCCGGTACTTGCAGTGTTTCCTGCTTCCTTTCCAACGAAAGCGTCAGGCTCACACCATGTCCACGGTCAGAGTTCCACTCTCAGTCAGGCGATCGCTACATTGGTGGACATCGCCCTCTCTAGACAAAGGATGTCTCTTCATGGACCAATCCAGACTCGTCCTCACTACGGACTCCAGCCTTCACGGCTGGGGAGCTCATCTCGACTCACACGTAGCTCAGGGTCGCTGGTCAACATCAGACCTAACCAACCCTATAAATTGGCTAGAACTGAAGGCCACTCGCCTAGCTCTCACACAATTTCAACAGTTTGTACAAAACCATCATGTTCTGGTATTGACAGACAACATTGCTGAAAAGCACATGTCAATCGTCAAGGGGGGACTCACTTGAGACGCCTCATGGAGGAATCCTTTTGTCTAGGTAAGTGGGCCGAGCAACATTTTCTCTCCATTCGAGCGGACCACATAGCGGGGACGGAGAACACCCAAGCAGATTTCCTCAGCAGGACCCAGATAGACAATGCTGAGTGGCAGATCCATCCAGTCATATTCCAAGAGATATGCAGCATGTTCGAGTTTCCGAACATAGACCTCTTCGCAACGAACCTGAACACTCAACTTCCTCGCTTCTTCTCAAGGTTCCCGGCTCCGGGAGCGGAAGGGGTCAACGCTTTCTGACTCACACGGCCACCTGGTCTTCACTATGCCTTCTCACCACTGCCTCTAATCCAGGCTCTGATTCGGAAAGTCATCATCGACAGGGCGGAAATAATACTCGTAGCCTCTCACTAGCCACGCCACCCGTGGTTTGCGGATCTGGTCAATCTCCATATCACAACCTTGGAAGATTCCATCCGACCAGATCGTCCTGCGACAAGGGGCCCTGATTCATCCGGAACCTCAGTGGCTCCAACTGACTGCTTGGCACTTGAAAGGGTCCTCCTAAAACGGGACATGTATTCAGATAGGGTGATTCACACTGTACAAGCCTGTAGACATAGGTCCACAGTTAGGCTTTACAATATCACCTGGCTAGCCTTTTTAAGATGGTGTAGGTCCTGCCAGGTCAACCCTCTTTCAGCCTCACCACCCCAGATCCTTGAATTCCTACAAGATGGCTTCGACCGCGGTCTGGCCCATAGCACTCTTCGAAGGCATGTTATCTATGGTCTTGTCCAGTTCCTCTGGACAGCCACTCACTCAGCACCCTGTTATCAAAAAGTTCCTGCGAGGAGCCAGGCTTCCTCAATTCATAGGTATCCCACTTGGGATTTGCCCAAAGTCCTTAACGCATTAACGGAGGCTCCCTTCGAGCCCCTTCACATAGTCCACCTTCATTTCCTCGCTCTTAAGATAGCCTTCCTAGTGGCCATAACATCAGCTCGCTGTATATTGGAGCTGGCAGCCCTTTCTGTTAGAGATCTCTGTATCTTTAGACCTGACACTGTTGTCTTGAGATTGGACCGCTCCTTTATCCCTAAAGTTAATTCCCTTTTTCACAGAGCTCAAGAGGTTATTCTCCCTAATTTTTGTCCACGGCCTTCTCATAACCTGGAGTGAAGGTGGCACACCTTAGATGTGCGGAGGGCTCTAAAAATTTACATTAAAAGAACTCCTTTCAGAAAATCTGAGGCCTTATTTGTCTCCTTTTTACCTAGTTTCCTAGGGTATAAGGTCTCCTCTGCAACAATTGGTTGCTGGATAAGAGCTTGCATCGCCTCGGCATATCAGGCTCAGGCAATTCCTGTTCCCAGTCGCATTACTGCTTACTCCACCCGGAGTGCTGCTACATCGGCGACTTGGGCAACTCAGGCTTCCCTTGAGGAGGTCTGCAAGGCGGCCACCTGGTTCACACCCTCGCCATTCATTCGTCATTACAAGTTAGATGTTTTTGCTTCTGCTGAAGCGTCATTTGGCAGGAGGGTTTAGAACAGGTGCACGAAGCAAGGGTCTGCCCAGTCCGCCCTTAGGACTGCCAAAACTTTGGTATGTCCCAAGTCTGGACGATGACACAACCAAATCAAGGAAATTGGGCATTGGTCTTACCTTGAATGCCGAATTTCTTGAGAGTTGTGTCATCGTCCAGCCCCTCCCTCTGTCTCAGGGCCTGTACAGTTTGTTTGTTAACGTTCAAGGAGTTTATTTTCCAGTTGTCCTGTTGGACCGGTTTTTCTATCTCTGACGGTAGTGGTTCCTGTTGGAGATCTTCTTATGGCCTTTCTTCACCAAAACAGAGCATGAAAGGGAGGAGCAAGAGGCGTGGTCAAAAAACTATGACTCAGCCAATAGCAGATCCGACTGAAGTAGCCCACGTCTGGACGATGGCACAACTCTCAAGAAATTTGGCATTCAAGATAAGACCAATGCCCATTTTCTTGCTCAATTGGAAACATTTCCAATAAACATTAGCTAGCTTTTGAAAGATGCTGCTCCTTTTTTATAGTTATGGAGAAAATGCAAAAGGTGCTTAAATTGTTCAAATGATATAAATGTAACTTATACTTTCATTTAACTGAAAGCTCATATTGTATGACTTATAGATTCGAGAAGAAGATAAGGACCCTGTTTATCTATATTTTGAAAGTATGATGACTTGTGCTCGTGTGCGAATATATGAACGGAAAGTACAGGAGAAAGGTCAGCAGGAAAAATGCCTCTGGAATTGTGAAAAACATATTGAAAAGGTAAAGTATTATTGAGTATTTTTTAATGTATATCTTTTAAGAAAAATGATAACATAGTGATTGGGCTGACATTAAACTAGTTAGTAGTATAATTTGAGACATGTTCAGTAATGACCAAACCAGATACGAAACTAAACTTAAGAAAAAGAACCTAGATGCAGTACTACCAAACTAAATAGTTAATGTGCTTTATTGCTGGGCAAATCATTATTTCTTTTTGGAGACTTTGCTGAGGAAATTACTGGAGTTAGAGGGTGTAATTAACTATAAAGTTGAGGATGGTAACAGGAGGACAATGTGAGGCAAATCATTCCATTTCACCTCCCTTCAATTCCTTGATCTGTTCTCCCTCCCTCCCAATAATAATTTTGATGGCGAATTTGAGGGCATTTCTGGTGGTTTTAAGGATGAGGATATAAATGGATTACCTCCTTGAACCCTTCCACTGCCATCCTTTTCTTAACCACTTGAAAGTATTGGAATAACATTTCTAAGGATTGTAGGACTAGGTGTCTCCTATATGTTTCCTGATCCCATCTTAATTAGGATTGGAAAAGAAAAGTCAAAATAGTTGGGGGGCCAAGTTTCAGCAGCACAATACACTATTATGGCAGGTGAGGGAGTAAGTTTATTAACTCTGATAGTTAAAAGAAGTTTCATGTATTCTGTGGGTGATTCCATTTGTATTTGCTTTTCATTCTTGGACTAGAATCCTTATTTCCCTTGGAAAGTTGCAAAAAAAAATTTCGTCTGAGATTGCTTTATACAGGAAAATATGTTCCTAAACATAAATTATGTGTTCATAAATGTATTTTTTAATGTTTTCATTGCTACTTTGTTTTATGTTACGTCTGAACCATTTTATTTGCTTTTATTAGTTGCTACTACTGTTTTTTGCTCAGAAAGCTTACTTTATTAATTAGAGAGTTGAGAGATTAAAGTAATTTGACTATATGTAGCCTTGTGTGGCGATAACTAAAAATAAATATGATAGTACTCTTCAGTAACCTGTAAGTATGTGACATAAAAACAATCAGAGGACTGCTTCTGTCTTCTTCCAGAAGACAGGGCATGAAATAATGAATTCAAGTTGCAGGAAGTAATATGTTAGAACGGTTCTTTACTGGATGAATTCGAGAGAAGCTGGACAGTCATCTGTTTGGGATGCTTTAATTTGGATTCCTGCGCTAAGCAGGAGATTGGCCTCATTGGACGAAATGGCCACCACCAAATTCCATGATTATGGGAAACAAATATTTTCCAGTTTTAAATTAATATAAAGCATATTTTCTTTCTTGAATTAACAGAAAGAAAATCTTGCCACCTAGATTTGTCAACATGGGCTTTTTTGGTTTTCTAATATTTGTCAATGGTTTAGGTCATATGTGAGCAAAGCTTCTGCAACTCTTAAGATCAACTGTACCTTTTCCCTGGATTTGTAGCATTTTAGATAATCTCAGATGATCTCAAAAAACTAAGCTGTTAGATCTAATGAGTACTTGAGTGGGTCACCACTAGCGCATATGCTATAGATTACAACCATTTTTAGCAACTGTTCAAAATTATGTTGGTGCTGAAAAAATGGACTTGCAACCCGTGCCTGAAATTACAGGGGAGGGGAAGATTTCTAACGACAGAACAACTTTAGCAAAGTCAATGGGGAAGCCAGCAAGGAACTTGCACTCTGGTAAGCCACCTCCCCTTCCTATGCATCATGCTGCATCCTTTTTCCTGGCCTCTCTGTACTCGCATGCATGCACCTGCATCATCCCTCCCTCTCACTTGCACAGGGTCTCCATTGGGGTTCCCAGGGCCTCCTTCATATCTCTGTGGCACTCTTCCAATCCTCACCTGGGACTCCCCCCACTTCCTGCTTAATGACCTGCACATCTTGCAGTTAGGGTGGCAACCAAGATGACATTTTACACATGATGTCATGCTTTATGAGCATATCACTTAGTCACACAATCCTGGCTCCATTTGCCATTGTAACTCGAGGACTACATATATTATCCAAAACTATGTGACATGTAATCTATCAATCAGAAAACCGGCAGTTTCTAATTTTGCCATATATGGCTAAGTCTGACTATGTCTCATTTTGAAATACTGGCATTTAAAGATTGATTTCAAATAAGTATATTGGGAAAGAAGATTTTCAATTTATAATCAGATTTTAAGATATATACATATATATATATAATTATATATTGTTTCCAGGAACATGATGCAGATCCGCAGCCCCTGAAAATTGAAGAGGATAAAGACCCTGGAGGTAAAATTAAAACTTGATCTTTGTGTGATCAGTTCAGTCACATAGAATTAATAGAAGATACAGGGGAAAAAAGGCAGATGACAATGAAATATGTAAGGCCTAATTTTTGCAATGTAAACAAAATTGAATATTTTCTCAAAGGAAGAAGCAAAGCAGAACTAAAGGCAACGTAAATTATGGAAAACAATGTTCTGGAAAAGGAGCGGATAGATTTAATGCATATTCCTATTGATTTGTCCTGCCTTAAATGCAACTACATTAATATTGACCTAGATCAGTGATGACTAACCTTTTTGTCATTGTGTGCCAAAAGTGTGTGCATGCCAGCACCCATAATGCAATGCATGCTCCCCTGCACATGCACACACGCTCCCCCTGCACATGTGCTGCGCATGCGCCCCACCCCCCTGCGCCCTGTTTGGGCCTGGAAAGCCTCTTGCACCAACCTTTGCCAGCACAAATGGCCTGCAAAGCTGTTCCAGCCATGCTAGACACTTCCAGGAGCACAAGGCTGGCAGGAGGAGGAGGCAGCAGCGGCAGGCTGTTCGTGCAGGCAAAGGTTGGTGCAACCCTGGGGCAGCTCGCCTCCCCGCCAGTGGCTTCTTCTCCTGCCTGCTCCCGCATCCCGGCTGGAAGCGGCAGCGCAACAGCTACCACTGTCGGGGGCAAGGGGGTGGCAGTAGCGAGGACAGGTGGGACAGGGCTTCCCTCCCTCCCTCCCCGCCCTGCTGCCCCATGCACCCGAGCCAGCCAGTTGCTCCGGCCCTTCCCCCTGCTGCTGCTGCTCTTCTGGGGCCTCGCTTCCTCCCCCACCCACAAACCACTTCAGACTCGGGCTAAATTAGGCGGAGGGAGGGGGATGGTAAAGAAGAGGGGGTGGCCAGGTGCACAAGAATTCCCAACCCTTCTCTTAAACGGGGCCAGCTGATGGGCCGCGCCAAAAACCAGTGGTGTGAAGAATGGAACGGCCAGCAGTGAAAGGGGAGAGCTGCCGCCGTTGCTATGTCATACTTCTTTTTCTCCCTCTGGCATTGAACCCATCCGACTTGCTTGCCCCCAACCATGCTTGCTTACTCTGTTTATTTTCATTTAGCTGCCGCACGAACTCGTCGAATCCAACATGGCTAGGAAAGGAGCAGCGGGTGGGGCAACCAGCCACCCAGCCAGCAAATGCTGCCCTGTGCGCCTGAGCCGGCTGGTCGCTCTTGCCCTTCCATCTGCTGCTGCTGCTGTTGCTGCTACTGCTCTTCTGGCTCAGCGGGGCTGTGCAGGAGGAATGCTTGAGATAGCACGCCAGCTGGGAAACAGTCATGCTTCCTTTGCAGAAGTGGCGGGGGGGCTGCGTGGGGGCCAGCCAGCTGTTCTGGGGTGCCCGAGCCGGCCAGGTGCTCCAGATCGCCTGGGGCCGTGCAAGAAGCCTGCTCGGGCAGGGAGGGAGGGAAGCCCCAGCTAGCCCTTCCTGGCCGACAGCTCTACTCCTCTAGGAAGCAACCGCCTATGCGTCTTTTGGCACATGTGCCCATTGCTCTTGCCGTTGTTGGTCTTCACGTGCGCCAGAAACCAGAACATCAAGAGAAAAATGTACATGCGTGCGCTGGAAACAGGAAGATCATCTTCCTGGAATGAGTATGCTCAATGGGCAGCTGCTCTTCCGGTTTCAGCACACTCGTACACATGAAAACTAGCTGTCTTGTGTGCTGGACCCGGAAGAGCAACGGGCAACAGCTCCGCATGCCCGGAGACATGGCTCTGCGTGCCACTTCTGGCACGCATGTCATAGGTTCGCCATCACGGACCTAGACCCTCAATGGTGAATAATTTGTTTTTCTTTATATAACATTCCTGCATCACTCTGGATTGTTCTCTTTATAGTTCAGAAATAAAAGTCAAAAATATGAATTAAAGTGTAAATATATAATGTTAATCATTGCAAGGAATTGCATGGGGAATCTGTCGCAATTCTGAAGATTGTTAAATAGATTGTTAAATAGTCCTCGACTTGTGATAGCAATTGGGACCGGCATTTCCATCATTAAGCAGTGTGTTCATAAAGCTGTCCTGGTTGCTGTCATTAATTGAATCTCACCATCGTTAAGGAACACCTGCTCCCAATGACTCCAGCCATTTGTAACTGCTTGATCCTTATAAGTACAGGTAATCCTCAACTTACAACAGCTCATATAATGACTGTTCAAAGTTACAATGGTACTGAAAAAAGTGATTTATGATCGTTTTTCACACTTACGATCATTGCAGCATCCACATGGTCATATGATTTACATTCAGATGCTTGACAACTGGTTTATATTTATGACGGTTGCAGTGTCCTGGGGTCATGTGTTTCCCTTTTGCAACTTTCTGACAAGCAAAATCAATGGGGAAGCCAGATTCCTTAACAACTGAGTTCCTAATTTAACAACTGCAGTGATTCATTTAACAAAAGTGTCAAGAAAAGTCATAAAATGGGGGCAAACCCCACTTAATAAATTTCTCACTTAGCAACATAAATTCTGGGCTCAATTGTGGTTGCAGGTTGAGGACTACCTGTATTGTTTCAACCCCTTAGAAGTAGAGCGGGGCTGGGCACAAAACCAACTCTCCAATCCACAGGCAGCCTTCCACTTAATTTCTGCTCTGACTCCATCTCTCAAATTCTCATTTTATGATCTTTCAGTCCTTTCTCTCCTTTCAGTCCCCCTCTCTTGAACAATCCATCCTATTCTCTCAGCTTCACAATCCACCGCACTTTCAAAACTTTCCAACCTAATGGCCAACTGCACAGCGAAAACATCATACCAAAATACCTGTTGTGACTCCGACCCCCGAGCCTGTCCTAACAGAGGGAGAGGACTCAGAAGGTGAAGGAGAGGATTTGGCAAGGCCTCCCTTTCCAGGAGCCTCCTCTCTGGCAATGCCTCAGGTTTCCTCCGAAAGCCAAGAGATATGCCAGGAGCAAGGCACTTCGGAGCAGCCGCAGATAGAGAGCGAGGAGGATAAGTTTTGGCTGGATCCCAGACAGCGTCGGAAGGATAAGCGCACGCAGCAGAGAAAGAGGCGTGGGCGGGCCAGAGATTGAGCTGAGTCACTGGACCATACCCCACAAGGGATAAAAGGGGGTGTGTCGGCTATTCAGGCCTTGTGACGGACAAATTGAAAAGCTCGGAAGTCACATCGTGTTTCTAGAACCCTGTTAGAATCTCTTTTTGGATTTCTTCGGACTGGACTTTGACAATTCTTTGCTTTGTGGAATTAATTTGGTATATCGGACTGAGGAGAAAAAACCTCCCTTAGTGAGTAAAATCTCTTGGCAGGCAGTTCATGGTTCGCTGCCAAGTCTGTTATCTTAAAGAAATTCCTGACTGTTTGATTCATTAACTCTTGGCTGTCTGTTTGTGTGTGTGCATACAATGGGGACAGAACAATACCTCAGGCCACACCATACAGTGCCATTGCCATGTTAAAAAAATATATAACAAAACATGACTGTGTTTTTATATCTCTGTACATATGTAAAATATATACAGAGTACAGGTAGTTCTTGGTTAATAGAAGTAATTGGGGTCAGAATTTCTATCATTAAGCGATGCAGTTGTATAGCAGAACATTAAATGCCCGCATTACTTAGCAGTAGCAGTTCCAGTTGCTGTCGTTAATTGAGCAGAGACAGAAGAGAAATAAGGTGGGAGTGAAAGTTGAAGTGTCCCTGTGATGTTAAGTGCAGACAGTCTGCAAAGTGCCCAAATCTTGATCATGTGACCACAGAGGTGCTGTAATGATTCTAACTTTGAGGGTTTGAGCATAACTACAATTTGTTTAGCACCATTGTAACTTTGAACCATTGCTGTTTGTATGATCATTAACTGAGGACTACTCTGTACTAGCCCAATTTCATCTGAGGCAGTACCACTTACTGTAACACTGTAACTAATTCTATGTTAACTCAATGGCAAAAAACATTGAATCTATTGTTCTCCTGTGCGCTGCTTGGAGAGTCCAAGCATGGGTTTCAATTCGTCTGATTGGTCAGAGACTGAGTTGGAAATTCTTTGGCCATGCCTCCTCCTCCCGGCCAAGCCTCCGTTTTTTTCAACTCAATCAGATAGAGAGACTTGTTTGAGTTGGCTCTTCAAATTAATTTAAAATTAATAGGAAAAATTGGCTATTTTACAAAACAAACAAACAAACAAACAACCAGAGCCTTTTTAAATTTGGCTTGGAGTGGCTGGGCAGATAGTGGAGAGTGAGTCAGTGCTGCGAACTCTGCTGGGATAGCGATAGGATCGCTACGGAGGCGGCCATTGCCACGTGGACCCGATTGGAGCAAAGGACATAGAGCTACAGGTGGCCATTGTTGGCATTGAGGAGAACTGAGGCTTCAGATTCTCCTCATTTTCTTGCTGCCTCAGAGCCGTGGCTCAGAGGAGGAGCGCGCTGATCGAACGGCCGATAGCTGTCATTTTGTGTGTGGTGGCCATTTTGTTTGCAGCCTTAAACCAGCTATAACTTGAAAATTGAACAACTTGGCAGAAATTGGAGCAAGTGATCTTCACTACGAGACCTGGACATCACTGGGAGCCGTTTTACACGCAAGTAAACCGTGTTGCCAGTTTCTAGGCATTTTTTTGTGGTGTTTGTGGCCGTGTTGCCAGTCTCACGTCCTTTATAGCTCCTGAGGTGCCCTGATCGTTGCTTCTGCTGTTATTGCTGCTACTGCTTATAGTTTACACGCAAACAAACCGTGTTGCCGGTTTGATGTGATTTTGGAGGTCTGGACTGAGCAGTGAGTAATTTGTCTAGGCTTGTCTAGCATTTTTGGCTCCACAGCTGATTTCTATAATTCCTAGTTTAGTACTCTGGTATAGTAATGGCAAATACTAGTGATTCTGAAGGGTCTTCCCCCAGTCAGCATCAGGCTGAGTGTTCTGTACTTAATAAGCTCAGATTGTGCTCTAGCAAGCCCTCTTCTAGCACCCAAGCCAAACATTCTAAATCATCATCTGCAGCAGCTGAGAAAGATGCCCAGAGAAGGCAAAAAGCCTTAGAGAAGCATTTTGCAAAGGCTCAGCAACAGGCTGGGGCTCCTAAATCCCCAGAGTTTTCTAGAGATCAGAGTGGGCCTGCTACTAACTTAACTCCAACTTTACAACCAACCACAGGATGTGCAGGAGGATCAGCCTCAGGAGTCACAAGGGTTTCATGCTGTTCCCTTTCAGGAAGGATTTGATCTGGCACCTGTTCAGCCTACTTACTTAAGATTCCTTACGTGTGCCTGGCAAAAAATGTTCAGCGCCATCTGACACATTTACGCCCACAGCAGCTGGGCTGCGCCCTCTGGAGGCAGCAAATCAGGGGTTATCTGCAGAATTGCATTATGCTATTGTGCAAACTATTACCCAAGGCATTGATGAGGCACTGGCACAAAGAGGGTTGATGGCTCCCTTGCATCCAGGTCCTTGAAGGCCTGAATCTCTGCATCACCCTTCACATAGGCATAGAGATTATCTTGAGGAATCCCATCATGCCTCTCCATCAGTTCACAGCGAGGCCTTGCTGGAAGGAGAGGAGGAGTTAGGTGAATTTGAATTGTCAAGTGATGAGGGGATTTCCCCAGAGAAACCCACCTATTCTGGTTTATTCCATCCCCATCTCTTTAAAACCTTATTACTTAAGGCTAAAATAATTGCTAATATGGGGCAGATGGAGAGATCCACTGCAGATCCTAAGGAATCTCAGGATCTTTGTGCTAGTCTTTTTACAGAGCAGGTGACTAGTCAAGAAGTTATTCCTTCTTCAAAAATTTTTGTTGATGTAATTCAAAGGCAATGGGAACAACCTGCCTCAGTTCCAGCACCTAATGCATGGACAAGAAAATGTACACAGTGGAAAAGGAGCTGGAGGAGCTCCTCCAGATTCCGACTGTAGATTCCCCTTTAGCCAGTTTGGCTTCTGTAGCCATTCTCCCTTCTGATAACGCGGAAGGGTTGAAAACTGAGGATAGGAAGGCGGATTTAGCTGCACGCAAAACTCACCAGGCAGCAGCTTGGGAAATTAGATCTGCTACAGCAGCTTCCTTCCTTTCTAGAACATCACTCTTATGACTGAAACAGATGCAGGCCAGGACTTCTCCAGAGGATGTCCGCCTCCAACAAGACATCAGTAAACTGATAGCTACAACAGAGTACACTGCTGATGCGACTCTTCATGCAGCTAAATTTGCCTCTAGAGCTCTGGCATCCAATGTCGCTTCCAGGCATTTGTTATGGTTACACCAGTGGCAAGCTGACATGAGGTTCAAATGGCGTTTGGCAGCAGCTGACATTTAAGGGACATCAGCTGTTTGGAGAAGTGTTAGATCCTATCCTGGTAGAGGGGAAGGATAAACCGAAAGTCCTACCTTAGTTGGCTAGGAGATCAGACAGAAGATCTACTCCTTATTACTGTAGGTAGCCCTTTCGGAATACTGAAGCGGATTTCTCCACCTCGCATTTCCACAGGCAGTATTCCCACAGTTTGGACAGGTCACAAGACAGGTCAGGATTTTGAGACAGGTCTTGACAGCCACAATTCAGGGGATCAGGGGGACATCCCTACCGCCGTTTGAAATGACTCATGGACTCAAATCCCTATTGGCAGCAGGTTAAAAGATGTTTGCCAACCAATGGAGGGATACCACCACGGATGCGTAGGTCTTACAGTAAATCTCGGACTGACCCTGGAATTTTGTTCCAGACCCCCACAATTTTTATGCAATGTCCTGTACCCAGAGAGGCCACCAAGAAAGCTATAATGGAGACTGAAATTCAGCACTTGCTGGACATCAAGGCCATAGAACCGGTACCTATTAGGCAGAGAGGTTTGGGGTTTTACTTCGTACTTTTTCTAGTTCCCAAGAGTTCGGGCAGTCAAAGAGCTATATTGAACCTGAAAGACCTCAATGTTCACATAAAGTACAAGAGGTTCAAGATGCAATCACGTTATTCGATTCTAGGTTGCCTCAGACAGGGAGAAATTTTAACATCAATAGATCTCAAGGAGGCTTACTTCCATGTGCCCATAAGGCTATCCCACAGGAGGTTCCTCAGATTTGCATTTGCAGGCCGCCACTGGCAATACCAGGCACTTCCCTTCGGCCTCTCCTCAACCCCGCGAACTTTCACCAAATTGCTGGACGTAGTAGCAGCATATCTGCAGGTGCGTTCTATCCGCCTGCTGTGTTATTTAGACAATGTTCTAATTTAGTCATCGTCTCTCAGGCAGGCAGAATTGGATCTGCGAGTTACGATCCAGATGCTCCAGGACCATGGATTTTCCATGAACTGGGAGAAAAGCCATTTGACACCGTCCATCAGGCTTACCCATTTGGGGGCGGTGATCGACACTCAGCTATCACAGGTGTTCCTATCTCAGGAGCAAAGGGACAGCGTAAGGGAGATGGTCGCACAGGTACAGATATTGGAGTTAGTGCCCCTGTTGCTTCTTTCCCAGCTACTAGGGAAAATGATTTCTTGTCTAGCAATAGTCCCGTGGGCTCGTTTGCATATCAGGGCCTTACAATGGCTACTTCTGCCCAGTCAGAGGTCAGGGTGCAGCAACTCACTGTGCAAGATCAGGGTTCCTCAACAGGTACTTCATTCCCTGAATTGGTGGAAGTCCAAGGCCATGGAAAGGGGATGCCTATTTCGAGATCCTCCCAGACTGGTGCTAACATCAGACGCCAGTCTCTTCAGCTGGGGGAATCATCTGAATTCTAATGTGACTCAAGGGTGGTGGTCTCAGCAGGATCTGCGCAATGACATCAATTGGCTGGAGCTGAGAGCGGCCCATTTGGCGCTACGCCAGTTTCAAACCGAGTTGTCGAATCAACACGTACTTTTGTTGATGGACAATGTCACTGCCAAGGCGCATGTCAACAGGCAGGGAGGCACTCGCTCCAAGCTCCTCATACGCAAGGCACGGAAGTTGTGTGTCTGGGCAGAACAACATCTGCAGTCATTGCGGGCGGAACACATTGCTGGGACATCCAACTCCAAGGCGGACTGGTTGAGCAGAACTACAATCGACCAGTCCGAATGGCGACTTCACCTAGACCTATTCAACCTCATCACAGTTCGCTTCGGGACTCCGGTCCTGGACTTATTTGCCAGCCCTCAAAATACCTGCCTCGGTTTTTCTCCCCATACTGGACACCAGCAGCCAACAGAATCAATGCCTTTTGTTGCCCATAGCCAGCCGAACTGCTGTATGCCTTTCCTCCCATCCCATTGCTCCAGAGGGTAATCAGAAGATCTTGGAGGAAGAAGCGGAAGTGTTGGTGGTGGCACCTCATTGGCCGCGGTGTCCATGGTTCGCGGATCTGATGTCACTGTCCATATTAAGTCCCTGGTTATTACCACCACACAGGGTTTCCCTCAGCTAAGGGTCCCTTCAACATCCAGACCTCAAGTTGGTCATTTGGCACTTGAGTGGGAGACCTTCAAAAAGGGACTTTATTCACCCAAAGTAATTTCCACCGTTCTTGCTTCCAGGAAAGCATCGACAATCAGGATTTATGATGCCACCTGGGCATCGTTCTGTCGCTGGTGCACCAGAGGGAACCTGGTCCCGACATCTGCAACAGTCCCACAGGTCCTGGATTTCCTACAATGAGGTCTGGAGAAAAGGTTGTCTACCAATATGCTTTGTCGACAAGTCGCGGCCTTGGCGACCATCTTACCAGGTGAGGGACCTATTCCTCTTTCTCAACTTCCGAAGGTCCGCAGCTTTTTGAAAGGAGCTGCCAACTTGTTACCTCCAACGGTCCACAGATACCTGACCTGGGATCTGTCTGTGGTTTTGCAAGCACTCACATTGCCTCCCTTCAAGCCCTTATGGACTACCATTCTCAGACTATTCACATTCAAAGTTGCCTTCTTGGTTACGATTACATCTGCACGCAGAATATCTGAGCTGGCTGCTCTTTTGGTGCACCAGGATTTATGCATCTTTCACCCGGACAGGGTCATTCTTCGTTTAGACCGACATTTGTGCCAAAGATAAATTCCTGGTTCCACAGGACATAGGAAGTTATTCTCCCAGACTTGTCCCAATCCAAGACATCCGTGGGGAAGACGCTGGCATACCTTGGACGTGCGCAGGGCCTTAAAGAGATACATTAAGCACACGGCTTCCTTCCAATGGACGGAATCCTTATTCATATCATTCCAGCCCACATCTATGGGGAAGAAAGTGTCACCATCTACCATTGGACATTGGCTCAAGGCTTGTATTGCCTTAGTTTATGAATAACAGGCTTGTACTGTTCCCCGTCGCATCACGGCACACTCTACTCGTAGTGCCGCCACCACAGCGGCCTGGGCTACACAGGCATCGATTCTGGAAATTTGCAGGGCAGCCACTTGGGCTTCACCTTCTCCATTCGTGCGGAATTACAAGTTGGACCAGTCGGCATCTGCAGAAGCAGCGTTTGAGAGACGTGTATTACAGAGAGTCCTGCCGGCCGAGGGGACCCTGGACCAATCTGTCTCCCGCCCTACTACAATTTAGTTTGGGTATATCCCATGCTTGAACTCTCCAAGCAGCGCACAGGAGAAGGAACGTTGGACTTACCTTAAAAGTTCTTTCTATGTGCGCTGCAGGAGAGTCCAGTCCCACCCTGGCTTGTTCTGGTCCGGGGTCCAGGAGTGGTCAATTCTTCGGTTGGACTGTGTCTTCTCCTGTTCCTGGTTTTGTTGAAAAGAAACTGAGGCTCGGCCGGGAGGAGGAGGCGTGGCCAAACAATTTCCAACTCAGTTTCTGACCAATCAGACGAATTGAAACCCATGCGTGGACTCTCCTGCAGCGCACATAGAAAGAACGTTCAAGGTAAGTCCAACGTTCCCTTAAAATAGAAAATAAGTGTAGAATTTAAAATACTTGTTACATGAGTTGAATCAGACAAAATGATTATTAATTTAGTTTTACATTTCAGTTATTTTGCTAATAGCAAAGTCTAAATTTTAATAAAAAATATAAAAAATATATCCTGCACGTACGTGTGTTTGTGTGTTTGTTTGTTTGCTTGTTTATTTACATCCCATCTTATATGCCACCTTTATTACTTTATTATAAACAAGATAGCAAATACTCTAATACTCCTCCTCTTATTTTCCCCACCCACAACAACAACCCTGTGAGGTGAGTTGGTGAGTTGGGCTGAGAGAGTGACTGGACTAAGGTCAATCCACCTGGCTTTCATAGCTAAACCAGGACTTGAATTTACAGTCTCCAGATTTCTAGCCTGATGCCTTAACCACTTAGACCAAACTCTTTTCTCTTTCTGTCTCACCACCACCACCACCACCACCACCCTCCTCCCCTGCAACAAGCCAGTTGGTTAATTCCTTTTGCAACCAATGATTTTTTCATTGATCTGGAAAAAAAGTAGATACTTCACTTACGGAAAAACCCTAGGAAGGATACAGAAATCACATTGATCAATAATATTTGCATTTAAAATTAGAAGTATAGCCAGTTATGACTGTTTCTATTAACCCTGTTACATTATCCATATTTTTCAATTAAAATAATATATCATGACATAGGTTAAACTACAGACTTAATGCAAGATTTATATAAATGTAGCTAATGAAGGGAAAACACTACTCTGCTTCTGAGTATCTCTAGCCAGAAAATAAAGCTTTCGCAAAAACAAGTATTAGCAAAAATTCAAAAATATCCTACAATTCTTAAATAATTTTGAAGGGCAAAATTCACAATTGCCAGATAAAATCTAATCAGATACCATCATTGGCAGTAAAACAAGCTTTATATAATTTGAGAAATATTTGAAAGAGTCGATAATTATATACCGGTATGATAAAATATGAACAATAAGAATAATAGAAATGTTGACAGAAAATTAGGTTAGCAAAAAGTATGATTTTTACTAGATTGATTATTTTATAGCATACGTTTTCTAAGATTTGTTATCTCAGTATATTAATAAATATATAGCCAATATAAAATTCAAGCGTGTTTAGCATATGCCTAAATATTACAGTTTTATTATTAATAAAGTATGATATTAAAGATCTGTTTCTTTTGGTATTTCCTCTTGTGACTTTTTTCATGTTGACGAAAATAACAGAACAAGTCCAAGTTAAATTGTAAGTTGTAAAGTTGCAATATTTCAGAAACCTTTTTCCATTCTTTCCTAGAGAAAAGCTGGTGGTTTTCCTGTAGTGCTGGGGATCCATCTACTTCTTACGTACATCGTATTACCCCAGATGGCAAAAACAAACTAATTGAGATTATTTCTGATTGCAACTGGGAGGAGGATCGCAAAGAGATCTTGAATATCTTATCACAGCATATCAGAAATAAGATGCCTAAATTGCTCAAAGTGGGCCATTTTATTATTGAGCTAGAATCTGAAAGCAAAACCTGGGATGAAAAGCACACACCCATCTATTCTTCGCGAGTGAAAATCTCTATGCCACCATGTCAGAACAAGAACCAAAGCCCTCCTGTCGTTGTTGAGTCACCTAATGCTGGATTGTCACCACGCAAAAGAACAGAAAAATTAACAACCCCTGAGAAATTACAGGAACAAAGGAAGAAAGGTTTACCCTTTTATGCAGGACTTTCTCCTGCAGGAAAGCTGATTGCTAACAAATATGATTTGAATTCCTCAGGTTCAATTCAGGTAGGGGATTCTTCTCGGACAGTTTGGATTTCAGTGTATAGAATGCCACCTCCAGCCCTAATATTTGTTAGTATTTGTTATTCTTAAGTGGAGAGGGACAGAATAGGACGAGTAGGATTCCTGATCTTATTTGTAGAGTCACTCTAGACTCTCTGATTACTTGATTTTTTTCCTTGAAGATACTCTTGCTACATTATAAACAGATGAGTTTTCTTTCTAATTTCTTGCCTATTAGTATTGACTGCTGACTTTAATTTCTTTTTGTCCTAATCTTGGCCATATTACTAAAGTAGAAGGCAGGGTGTTAAAACACTCAAGTCAAAAACTGTAAGTTTATTTGTGCTTGAGCTAACAAGGAGGGTAAACAGTTAGCCTAGAAATTCTTCATTTATCAATCAGAAGAACATTTATCCAGGTACAGGTAGTCTTCAAGTTATGACTATAACGGAGCTGCCCATCACCATTGTGATGATCATAAATTGGGTCACCCACATCACTGATCCCATTTTTTAAACTTTTTTCTTTGTTTATTAAGTGAACACTGGTTGTTAAGGGAACCCGTGGTTCATTACGGGCATGGTTTTGCCAAAAATTGAAAGTAAATGCTGGTTTTTGGCAAAACTGTCATAAAATGCAGTTATGTGACCATGGAATGCTGTAAATGCAGCTCTGTTGCTGAGTGCTCAAAGTGTAGTCGTGATTGTGGGAGTGGGAACTGCTGGAATCTCAAATCTGGGTCATAAGTATCCCCAGGGAATTCCATTATGACTTCAAACAGTTGCTAAGCGACTAATCGTAAATTGAGGACTACCTGTATATGATCCATAGACTTCTGAATAAGGAAAGAGTTTTGATACTTATTGTTTAATATTTTATTAAATGAAGTTCTTCCCGTGGAATTTTTTTAAAAAATAAAACACATGATCAGGCTCTGAATAAAAATACTTTATTTAGAATAAGATGGGTTAAGAATAAGTTTCCAAACAGCAGTAATTCATGTGGTGCTACAAATTGCTTTTTAAATTGAAATAAATTTTAGAAGAGGTTCAATGGAATTGATTTCAGTTATTATTATTTTTAAGACACCACTATTCTATTGCTACAAATGAAATTAGCATGTTCTAGACTGTTGAACAATGCTGTGGTAGTGGGTGTGGCATTTTGCTTCTTTTATTTCAGGTTAATGGTAAAAATTCTCCTCAAGCCAAACTTCTTTTGGGACAGATGGGAGCATTGCATCCAGCCAGTCATCTAGCAGCTTATATCACGGGTAGATTGCAATCGACCATGTTTGATTTCTCAACAATGATCCTCAAGATAGCACCCAGTAATAAATTTGCTGTTTCTGAATCACTGCCAACTGAAGTGTCCACATCAGAAACATCTAAAACTCCATTTTCTATTGATACTACATCAGTCTCCACTGCTCGTGTCTCAGCACAGAGACAGATAGGTAGGTTGGATTTTTTTTCTGTCGTATTGTAAAAGAAATGAATGGATGAATGAAAAACGAAGAGTGCTTTGTTCTATCATGTTGCCTAGTGCCATTGATTCTGATATACTGCTAAGCCAACCATGGAGAAAAATGACAAAACTTAAATTAAAAACCAAGACAATGTGAGCCTGAGGATGGAAATAAAGAACCTCTGAAGAATCGAAAAAGTTTCTTGGATGAGAAGCGAAACATTTTCAAAGAAAACAAAAACCAAAAAGTCCAGTTGCCTTTTAGAAAAAGCACCATTGGGACTAAAAGGGTACTTCTGCCCATGCCTCTGTTAAACTGGATTTCATTTTTTAAAACAATATATTTTATTTTAGGTGTTATTCAAAACTAAATATTAGGAAATACTTTATAATAGCTTGTTTAATTTTTTCAGAAAAAAAATTTCTTTTTTTTTTTTCTGTGATTTGTCCCTAACTTTGTCATTAGTATTAAGCGTCATGTAAGGAAACAGAGAAATGCCAACTCTGAAATATTTTAAACTATTTAAAATTAGCTTTTGCTTGCATGTAATCATTTTTATTTCTATTGTCCTTAGATGGATTCATAACGGAAGCTTTTAAGACATGGGCAGCATAAGAGAGTTTCTTCTATACTTGACTTTCTTTAATAAGAAAATGCAACCAGAATTGATCACTGCCAATATATATAGAAAATATAAAATAAAAATATTAATACATTGACTTTGAAAATCTTTTTTTTTTAGCTCCTCGGCCATTATTAGATGGTGTGGCCAATCAGTTGACCTCTCTAAATACAGTTGGAGGTCTACAGAAGAAGGCTTCTGAAACTGGATCATCTCAATCTCTGACAGGACCACAGAAATCTAATACCAAATCTATCTCACTTTCTGCTGGTTCAACCACAGTTGATACTACAACTGCTATAACTTCTGTGGCATCACTTCCTGTAACAATTTCCAGCCCTTTCCAGAATAACAGTCCTCCTGACATTGCTTGTACGAATACTGTTGGAAGACAAGAAATAAATATATCCTCAGCCACAGATGCTATGGAAATAACAAAGCCAGTTACAAGCATGCCTTTTGCTCAGTCTTCAATTCCAGATTCTACGTCCACAGCTGTAATCCCACTCACTGTGACTTCACCAACTTCATCAGTTAGCTGTGTTCAACCCACTGGACTCTCAGGAATTCAGAAAAGCCCTTCATCAAATCAAAAACAGGGTAAAACTTCTATTTATCATCACTTCTTGCTACAGATGTTTGATTTGATTGAATCTTTGCATTGCCAGCCAACCTGTAATGAGGTAGAGCAGGGGTCCCCACCCCCAGGCCGCGACCCACTACCAGGCTGTGGGCTGTTCGAGCAATGGTCCAGACATGCGCAGCTCGGCTTGTATCAGTTGTTGGCTGATGTGCATGCACATAGGTCAACTTGCGCAATTTGCTATGTTTATCTTTGTGAAATCTTGAATTACTCTCCAGAATCTTGTGCAGCATGCAATTGCTCCATTCTGAGTGTGAATGCCATGCTAACAGGTTAATATAAAAATACTTCATGTGCAATAGAAAACATAGGAACAATCAGGTTAGAAGAAGCAAATTTTATTCAGTGATCATGGGCTATATGGCTGACACTAAATAGAATTAGAAACCTACAAAATCTGGAAGCTCCCAGAATATTGAATATATTAATGTAAATTCTTTTCTATGTAGATAGAAATATCTACGGAAATATATGTGTGTACCACATTCCTCTTCTTCACAGTGATCTCAAGCACAATTGCTGGGAGAATAGATTTCCATCCTTTAATTGGGAATGATGTAAAAAAAATCTCATTTCCCTCCTATTCTTTCTGCTCAGAATTCTTTACAATTGCACTTTTATTTGAGGAGTATACAATTTCACTTAATTTCAGGACCACATTTAGGACCACTATTTGTGGGATAGTGAACTCTGTTCCAAAAGAGAGCAGGAAATATGTGTGTTTGTGCATGCACATGCTTTCAAAGTCACTCTTCAGTATTGACAACTGCATGGAGAAGTCTGCATTTTTCTTGGAAATGTTTGGAATGTTTGCCATTAGAGTGGTGCAATATGGCTTAGCTGTTTTTTCTCCAAGGCAGGACTTGAATTTCCAGTTCAATGGTTTTAAACACAAATAGTCACAAAAGCTGTAATCTTTGTTGTTCTTATTGTTATTAATACTATCAGTTCCTAGCCAAGAACACATGGACATTTTGCCATAACATATGCACTGTTCCAAGTAGGAACAGTAGGGCATCATAGCTTACAAAGTTGGAGTACTAGGTGATTCCTTTCAGTATTTGCTAATACTAAAGAACTTATAATTGACTTCAGGAGGAAGAGAGATGTACATTTACCATTATACATAAATGGTGAGGAGGTGGAGAGGGTTGGTAGTTTTAAATTTCTGGGCATTCATATCTCGAAGGACCTCTCATTGACTATGAATGCTTGTGAAGAAGGCACAGAAGAGGCTGTACTTCCTGAGAATGCTCAGGAAGATAAATCTATCTCAGCATCTACTTCTGTCCTACTATCACAGCACCATTGAGAGTGTCCTGACATATGGCATTCTTGCATAGTATGGGAGCAGCTCTGTAGCAGACAAAAAAGCTCTACAGAGAATCATTAAAACTGCCTAGAATATCATCGGGCTTCAGCTACCAGCCCTGGACGACATCTTTGCATCTCGCTGTTTGAGGAAGTTGCATAACATTTTCAGAGACTCTTCCCATCATGCTTACAATCTTTTTGGATTGTTGCCTTCTGACAGAAGATACAGAACAATTAAAACTCGGACCACACATTTTCTGAATAGTTTTTATCCCAGAGCTATAATTGCATTCAACAATGAACTAAAGGGCTACCATTAGTGAACTGTTGGACAGCATTACTTGGTCTGTTGTGTGGATGCTTGAGTAGTTTTAGGGGTGGGGAATTTTTGGTGGGTGGGGGGGGGTGTGGTGATTGTCATGTGAGTTGGGTCTGGTCTCTGGGTATTATGTGAATTTCGTTGTATGGATATACTATGTATACACGTACAATGACAATAAACTATTTATTTAATTATAATCATGAAAATTTATTTCTCCCCTCTATAATGTTTCAATCTCAATTTAAAAATCATAGTATTTTGATATTTTTTCATGTTGTTTTTCATCAATTATCTTGTCTCCAGATACTACCACACCAATGAACTACACTTTTTTTGTAATAATAATGCCTGGTTCTTCATGTTATTACTATAACTGTACTATTATACACCTTTATATACTTTGGGTTTGGTAATAATGAGTTCTCTTCTTCCAACTGTAGATTCTTCATCAGGAGGGGAACAAAGACGTGGAATCTTTCTTGTCCCCTTAAATCCCCTGAAATGCAAAAACAGATCTGAAGTTTTTTCTTGATCTATTTTGGGAAGCACTAGTTACAGCAAACATTTGCATCACAACTTTGTAAAATAGTCTGCAAATCTTACTTGTGTATAAGAATTGGCTAAGAAGAATATTTTTTTTGCAATAATACAGGTGCTACAAGTCCTCCAGGTTTGCCTCGTGGAGCTGAGTATCGTATGGGAACCCGATTTATTTTGATTCCAGTACAGCAGTGTTCTTCTACCTTGCGACCTTCACAAAATATGCAACTTGCTTCTGGCAAAAGAGTAGTTTTACAACCTTTGAGACATCCAGGTGCTGTTAATCTCTACCGACACCCCAATGGCCAGATTATCCAACTTGTTCCCTTGCATCAGATACAAACTTCAGGAGCACAGTCCAATTTACAGCCCATAATGCTCCGTAATCCAGGTACAGAATACAGCAAATATTTTGCTATTATTTTATGCAACTGTGTCAGTAATTCTGAAATAGCAGATCTTGGTATCCTATTTAATGGATAAGCACTTACGTATGTATGTGTAGGAAAGTGGTTGGATTGGCCCTCCTGGAGTTCTTCAGTTTCAATTCCTTCTCCACAATTCTTAATGTTGTATCAACCCTTCTCTAAATTAGGGAACCACTCTTAAAGGCAGGAGTCAAATTGGGAAGCAATTATAATGGGAGGCCAAAAAAATAAAAATAAAACCCCAGAGCAAAAGGGAGCTATCCCCCTCCTTTTTTTAAAAGGTCACTTGAAAGGGAACATATGCTCCTGTGTTCGCAAATTTTATTTTCCTCAGGATTTGCTGGATTATCTAGATTGGAACCATCTAGTTTGGAAAATTTAGTTTCGATTAATTTATTCCTGACCTTCCAGGAATGTTTTCCCCCATTCAGTACTTACATTATTTGTTACTAGAAGGTAAATACACTCTAATGTAAGTTGTACTAGTGCAAAAGAAATAACATTAAGATGTTAACATAGAAACAAAAACAAAGGGTTTTTTTTTGTATCAGTAGAGTGTTCAGGGGTCATGAGATTTGAAATGATATTTTGGCAGGATAAGTAGTCAAAATCATCCTGGAAGAATTCAGTAATAGCTGTGAACAATTTTAAAGTTATGAAAGTAAGTGATAGATACATCTTCTCCAGAAGAATATTCTAATAATTGTGTCACTAACATCTAGAAGGTTGTTTTCTCCCATGCCACCCAAAAGAATATTTCCAATATATGGCTTTGCAGTTGAATATCTCTTTTTCCCCTTGAATTGTATTACTGCTTCCCATTAATGGAATATGGTCTTTCTTTCTCCTTTAGACACTTGTATACATTGGCTTTCTAGCTCGAATATATGGAGTCATTCAAAAAGATGCCAAACAACATTATTTTCTTTTGAAACCATTTTCTCCATGAATACATTTGCTGACTTACCTTAGGCAGACTTAAGTTGGTGGTTCTTCTATTTGAGCTGTTTCTGCTGTCTTTTTCAAAAGGGCACTTTTAATTTATATTAATTACTTAACAGTGTTACTATCAAAATGTTAATTATTACAGGGATTCTCTTAGTGATGTTTTTAATGATTTCATTATTTTGGTCAAAGTTGTTATACTGCGAATGCTTCTATTTCGGTTAACAGCTGAAAATCACAAAAATATAAAAGTTTAGAAGTCTCTAATACAGTTAAAAGATAAAGGTTCTCCTCACACATATGTGCTAGTCATTCCCAACTCTAGGGGGCGGTGCTCATCTCCATTTCAAAGCCAAAGAGCCAGCATTGTCCAAAGACATCTCCGTGGTCATGTGGCCGGCATGACTAAATGCCAAAGGCTCACAGAACGCTGTTACCTTCGCACCAAAGGTGGTCCCTATTTTTCTACTTGCATTTTTTATGTGCTTTTGAACTGCTAGGTTGGCAGAAGCTGGGACAAGTAATGGGAGCTCACCCTGTTACGCGGCACTAGGGATTCGAACCGCTGAACTGCCGACCTTTCGATCAACAAGCGTCCCTGTCTAATATAGTTACCTATGTTTTTGTAGCATTATAGGTTGAATGCAAGTTCTTCAGAAGTTTTAAGTTTTGTAACTAGGCAGTTCTGTCCTGTTTTGTTTGAAATGAATTTTATCCCTTCTCAGTCAATGTACTTTTTGCCTATCATTAAGGATATCTGCTGTAATTTAAGGCCGTGGTTCCCAAACTGCACAAGGGTGCCACACAGTATTTCAGACTTTTTAAGGGAAATACAATAATACTGGAAACTTGTCAAACACTCCCAAATTATTAAGTCAAGGCAGTTTATTTTATTTATTCAATTTTTCTAGCCACCCAACTCAACTGAGTGACTCTGGGCAGCATACAATTCTAAAAAACAAAACAAAAAAAAAACAAATAAAAATTAAAACAATAAAAATATCCATAAAATAAATGAAAGATTTGGCCTAGGGATGCCATGAAAAAAATTACTGAGACACTAAGGGTGCCATGAACTGAGAAAGTTTGAGAATCTCTGGTTTAAGGAATTGAAGTAAAAGCCAAGAGGCACTACATTAAGAATACTCAGTGAGATCGGCTTCACTTTCTGCAAAAAGCAGCTCAGGAAGGACCATTCCCAAAGAGTAACCTGTGGAAGTACAACATCTGTTTGTGTGAATGTAAAAAAAAGTTGTGGCAAGATTTCTTTATTTCTGCCTTGGATTTTATATGGCATTAAAAATAATGCTTATGTTGGAGAATGGAATAAGTGTTTAGCAAGAAATAATATTTTTATTTTTTATTATAGGCTCTATGGTAGGAATCCGACTTCCTGGGCCTTCTAAACTTCCTGAAATAGCCGCATGTCAAGCTTCTGCTGTTCCATCAGTGACCTCCACAACTACAACGTCAATTCTGTCTACATCTCCTTCAGTTTTGTCTGAATTCTCAACTGCAGAGAATGTTTCTGTTTTATCTGGGACATCAAGCACAACCACTGCACTATTATCACAAACTCCTACCACTGAGTCTTCTTTAGTGCTCTCCATGTCCTCTAATGCTTTATCTTTATCCCCCTCTGCTGAAACATCTTCACTTTTGTCCATGACCTCTTCTACTGACATTCCTTTGTTGCCCACAACCTCTTCTACTACACTTGTACCTTCTACAGCTGCAATTTCATCATCCCTACCCTATTCTATGCCTGTTTCCCCTACCAATAAGTCCCCTTCAGTTTTCACAGTGTCACCTAATGGTACTAATTCTCTCTTGCCTATGCCTCCTTCTACTATACTTATGTCTTCTATCATTGAGGGCACTTCTGCTGCTTCGGAATCCCTTGTCACAAATTGGACATTACAGGACACTAGAACTACAGCTGTGCATTCTGCTTCAATAACTCAAGTAACACCTGTTAATTCTTCAGGTTCTGTGTCCCCAGTTGGCACTTTGACTCTGAGAATTTCTCCTTCTGGAATAAAAACCAATTCCGATCAAACAGGTTCTCAGTCTAAAATAAAGTGTAACGCCAGTGGGCTACCAAGCAATATAAATAATCTAATATCTCTACAGTCAGGCAGTTTTGCTTTGCTTCAGTTTCCAGGGCAGAAGAATGATTCAAGTTCCATTGTAAAGAAAGTTGCACCTCTTGAGATTAAAATTTCACATAAGAAAAATGAGCTCAGTGCCAATAAGTTAGAAGAAGATTCAATATGTTCACAAATGGCAGAAATTACTGACTCGGAAATTAGTACATTAAAAGAAAACAAACTACCATTGCATAATCTAGACTTCCGCTCCGAAGAAATAACATGTAACAGAAATATATCAGAAATAATTGAAAAGGATGCTGAAATGTTGAAGTTACCAACTTTTTCTCTCATGTTACAAGCTAATATACAATCAGACCACTCCTATACCAGTGAGAAGCAAAAACGTGAAGAAGATGAAGCACTGATTAAGAAAAAAAATCAAGACAAAGATGATGAACACCTCCTAGATAAAGTTGCATATCCTAATGAAAAATGTAATGAAGTTGGAGTTCTTGCCCATAATATATTACAAGAAATGTCAACGCAAAATCCAATTACTGAATCAAAAAAAGCTGAACAAAAACCATTAGATACAAAAGCAGGATTGATTACTGAACAGTCCTGGTGGAAACCAGGGAAACCAACTCAGCCCCAAAAACCCCTAAATAATACTGAAAACCTGCAAACAAACACTAAGTCATCTCCAGATCCATGGAAAAATGAAGATCCAGAATTACCAAGGCAGAACCCAAAAGAAAAGTGTGATTTTGTGGCTAAAGAAAAGGATAAAGAAAAAGTAAGTGAGAAGGCCAAGATCAATATTGGAAAAAATAAAAATAATACCTTAAGAAATGAATACCTGGATAGTACTCACCAAGGTTTATATGAAAAAAATACTGATTTTCAAAGTAGTCGTAACTCTTCTAGCTATGAAAAAAGTATTAAAGATATACAAGAAGATAATCAAAATAAGAAAGATGAGCACAAGATTAGTAAGACTTGCAGCAAAATATCCAAACCATCCTTAGTTGTACAAAATAAAATCAGTGTGGATGCTGATGAACTTGTGAAGAAATTAACAAAATCCACAAAACAAAATACATGGAAAACCAAGAGTCACAGAAAAAAATCCTCACCTCATATTGATATTACCCAGGATGATACAGAAAAAGATGAAAAAACAGAAGAATCTGCCAATGAGATGATTGATGAAGAATTTGGATATCAAAGTGAGGATACAGTAAATATTGAAGTACTGGTAAGTATCTTAAGTTTTTAAACTTAAAAATATTCACAAATTTCAAAAATATAAAACTAATCTGATAACTGTCTAACAGTTTCAATCAAAATGATGCTTGGTATTTGAAAAGGTTATATAGCTCTCAATAGAAGATTAGGTTTCAGATATTACAGTATTTCCATTGTCTTTCTAATTAGATCATTGTAGTTTATAATACATATAATACATAGAATTAGAATTAGCTTCAAGGTAAGATTTAGCACCCCAAAATAGATAGTTGATTATGTATGGATAAGATGGAAATGCACTCAACCTTAATTAATATCTTTCTCAAAGTTATTGTTAATTCCACCACCACCACCTGGTACATACATGTCTTGCTGAAATGCCTAAAGCTACTATTTGAATGCTATCTCAAATTGGCAGGATTAAAACCCTTTCACTCTTGACTTTAAAGGGTCCTTTGAAAGGTTGTGGGTGTTTCATTTTTGCCTCAAGTGCTTTCCACCATCATGACAGCTCTTGGAACAGTTGCTTTCCTGAAATAGCTTCTCTACCAAGCAAGGAGGAGCCTTTTGGCGATCTGTTCATGATTGCCAGTAGGTGAGGCCAAAGTAATAGGGACTGGTAATAAGAGAAATATCTACCAAAGAGTCAATGAATTGTCTTTTAAAATTCTATAATGTAGCCAGTGGTCATCAAACAGGTAGCTAAAGTGTGAAAGGCTTCCTTAAGAGCTTTTCATAGCAGGGATGGGCAGACCGTTGATTGTTCAATCATCCTAATTGGTTTTTACTAGAAATCTATCTACAGATAGGCATTGAATAGTTTCTAGAGAAGCAAAATATGTTGAACATAATTCATACTAGGACCATTTGAAAAATATGCATAAAGAAATGCAATTTCATTCTTAACCTTTCTTTTTCTGCATCCTAATTTAAAAGAGATAAATCTTTTAAGTGTTGCTTTTCTTAGAAGGTTGGAAATAAGAAATCCTTGGTGGCCTACTACAAATCACTCAAGTCTACCAGTAGTTCTTGGATCTGTTTAAATACTTTATGGCCTCTGAAATTCATTTCTGTATGGAGCCCTGTTTCCAGAGCTTACAGAATATTTGTCAGGAATCCCACATTATACATACCATGCATCAAGGTGAAGCGCTCACTGAGCCATTACATTTCTGAGAACACAAGTTCTGAAGGAATAAGAAACCAAATGAGCGAGGAGCCGAGTTGCAAAAATTCACAAGTGTCCACAGAAAGAACTGCAAACAGATGCAAGTAACCAGTTCTTCATTTGTGATTTTTCTAATCCACTAATGGAATGACTGTGAAACTGACTATGGAAGAACGTATCCAAGTGAACAACTACCATGTCCATATGAAATATAAAGGAGAGTCTTTTCATAGCTCTCATAGTTCTCCAGCCTCAAAAGCAGCGATGAAATGCATTTACCTTCGCTATCTGTTCAGAAATGTGAGCGTGCACGCTGTGCGCATGCACAGCAGGTCAAAAATGGGATGTAATGACGTCCCGGCGGGTGGGTGGAGCCTCCTGCCGCCGGCCCTACTTGTTCCCTTGAGCCGGATAGATCCGGTTGGATTTCACCGCTGCTCAAAAGCCAACCTGAGAGCTGGAAAAAAAAAACAACACACCTAACTTTCATGAAAGGTGAACTGGGGTGATAGCCAGCGGCTCAAAAGATTTCGGTGTTAACATAGAAAAAATAAAGGAAAGGTGCTATGCTTGAAATGGAAAGAAAGTTGGATAGCAGATAGGCTAAACTTTCATTAAAAATAGTAGATACAAGGCAATCAATAATATAGCAATAGCACTTATATACCGTTTCATAGTGCTTTACAGTCCTCTCTAAGTGGTTTACAGAGTCAGCATATTGCCCCCAACAATCTGGGTCCTCATTTTACCAACCTCAGAAGGATAGAAGGCTGAGTCAACCTTGAGCAAGTCAGGATCAAACTTCTGCCAGTCGGTAGAATTAGCCTGCAATTCTGCAATCTAACCACTGCACCACCATGGCTCTTATAGTAAATACAGTAAAAAAAACCTATTGTGTAATTAAAATAAAATAAAAGTAGCAACAACAGTAATAACTGATGGCATTTCATCCTCCATGGGCTTTCCAAAAGAATTTAGTTTTTGAAAGGTGAAGGAAAGCCAATACCATGGGGCCAGTCTAATTTCAAACAGATGTATGTTAGTTAGGATAGTTAATGCCACTGTGAAACAGCCACTGTAAAGTTCAGTCCCCCAATCTCATAAAACTGGAGGAATTAAAACTTTTTGTTATATTTTTAATTGATTTTATGTGTACTTTAGCATATAGGAAATCCAACTTAAATAAATCAGTATAAAACTATCTATCTGTTTCACTGGCTTACTGTTTCTAATTAGCTTAAGTATTTTGAACTTCATTAGTCTACATCCATCATTCGCTTTTCTTTCTTTGAAATTGTTTTTTCAACATTGTAAACTCTTGGCTATGATTATTCCACCAGTACTCTGATAGACTGCCTAACACTAAAATACAGTAATGTAAATCCTATGATAATTGTATTGGTACTGTGAATGACTCTTGTTTGTTAGATCTTCAGTTATTCAAACCTTGACTTTTGATACCGTAGTTATTACTATTTTTTAAAAATGGCATATAGCCATAACAGTTCAGTATACATTAGAGAATTGTTGAGAATTGTATTAATTATTTAAACTGTATATTCTTATACTAATTGTTATTAAATAGTTTACCTGACTGGGACCTCTTGATAGAATTTATTGTGTTTCATTACTTTGTCACAGAATGGAAGTGAATCCAGTGAAGTTGAGGAGAATGTGGACATTGAGACTGTGGAGGAATTTTCAGAAAAAGTTAATCTTGCTCGCTTGAAGGCTACAGCTGCTCATGCTTTTTTGTCCAAACAGTTGTAAGTATATTCCTTTAAAAACACAAATTGCACAATTTTATTTGTAATTTTATAGTTGCAAACTTTCAGGCTTTTGTTGTGTGATTGTTTGTCTAAATATAGTTTTACTTATCTGAATGAGCATTAATACACTGGGGGGTGGAATCTTCCATGTTTTTTTAAAGATACATTTCAGTTTAAAAGAAGGGCTTGAAGCTTATTTAATACATATGGTAAAATGTATATTTAATTTCCACATGCAATAAAAAAACATTTCTGCAAGTAACATAAAAAGAATAAGAATAAACAAAAGGCAACACTAAATGAAGGGAACAGAATGTAAAATATTTAAAAATCTTGAGAACATCAAAGCTGGATCTAAATCTTAAAATACAGGATGTTTTTCCCCTGGAGGTGAAACAAACAATAATACGATAAAAGGAAAGCCTTTTTAGGAAGTACTATCTATTGACAGGATATCAAACTGAGAGTGTCTGCCTAACTAAATTATTTTAGGGGAATGCATTTAGGGGAGGCATTTTAAAAATGAGGTCTAAGTAGTTTCATATGTGAGAAAATTTACTTTAGAAACTTTGCCTCCAAATAATTTAGGGCTTTTAAAGTTATACCCCAACACTTCAAACTGAGTTTGGAAACAGATTGTTTTCCAGGGCAGTTGCTGAATCACCGGCATCAACTGATTACACTGATTAGTATCAGCTAATAGTTAAGTATTTTTTTTTTATTTTGGACTAGCTGAAATTTTTGAAAAGAAATATAATAATCTGTCCTGGTGATTACCAGAGAATAGATATTAGGCTATTATTGTCCAGAATGAACAGCAAGAAGCACATTGGAAACTGAAATAAGATGCTCTTAATCTTCAACAAAATAATTGATTCAAAAAGACCAAAGTTCACACCTCTTCTATCAGAGATGTGATCACAACTGAAATGGGCAGGGTTTTGCTAGTTTTTTAAAAAAAAGGTTTTGGATTATTTATTAGGTGAAAGAAGGATGTAAAAATATATGTAATTGGGGTAGTGATGACACTGTAACATCAAATAACTTCTTTTAGAGTAGTTTTAAAGTAGTTGATCTAAAGCATGGGAAATAAACTAGAACAGCAGGGAAGTACTTTTGTTATCAGGGAGTAGAACAGAAGGCACTCAATACCACTTTCTGATTCTAGGAGCAGAACCATCACAAGAGTCCTCTTAATTCTGAAAGCTGATCCTGAAAAATATAACTGCAATATAGAATAATTCAGCCATGCTCATTTTCCTCTTTTCTTCCAGTCTTTCATTCTGTTTCAGGCTTACTTTTGTGATGGGATAAACTGCTTTTGGCATTTTTAAACTGATTGAGTTTACTATATTTTCAAGGTTTATTTTCTATTGTATATTTTATATTTTAATTCTTCATTTAGTTTCAGGTAATGCCAGAATAAAACCCCAGGAACTAAACTTGTTTATTTTCTCTATCAGGCACTTGGTTCGTAACCATTCTAATAAGACTACCAAGCGACATAAGGTAGAGTCATGTTCATTCTTCTGGGTTTGATTAGTAAAGAATATTCTCATTGTAAAGAGTCTCTAATTTATTCTTAGCTATTTCTAAAGGTAGAATAAACTGATACTAGCAGTTAGCTAATGTGCATTATGCTAAGTTACTTTCCATGATATTTTGTCAATATCTGTGCATACTTTTCTGCTGATAATCATGTGGGAATATAACATCAGCAATTTTTTTTTCCCTAAATGTAAGGGAAGGCTCAATAAAAGTAGTCCTTAATTTATGACTATAACTGACCCTGCAATTTCAGTTGTAAGTCATGATGGACGTAAAGTGGTCAGCACTTGATGGTGCTAGATTATAAAACCCTTTTTGTGGTGGGTCGTTAAGCAAACATTGCAGTTGTTAAATAGACCCATTGTTTGTTACGGAGCAGTTTTAGCGAAAAACCAGAAGTAAATCCTGGTATCTAGCAAAAACATAAATTGGGGTCACATGATCATATAATGTCACAAACAGTCATAAATATGGGCTGGTTACCGAGTGTCCATAATACAGTCATGTGACTACAAGGAGATGTGGATTTTGGAAGGTTGTAAATCTGTTTTGCAAAATCCATGGTAATTTTGAATGGTCACTAAGGAACTGGTCAAAAGTTGAAGTCTACTTATATGTGCTTTAAGTGACATAACAGAAAGCTGTGAGGTAATTTAGAGATGGTTCACAGTGCTGATTGTTACAAAACAGACATTGACAATCTCAGGTAACAGGCCCAGCTCGGCCCAGCCCAGCTCATTGTGGTTTTCCATCTAGCTCACAAGGACTATAGGGAAACAGTAAGCATTCTCTTAAGGCCCTGATCTCCCCCCGCACTCCTCCCCCCCAATGTGTGTCTTCAGGAATAAGTCTTATTTCCAGTCAGTTGCCACTTTAAAATAACCCCAATTTTTATGATCCTGAAAAAATTATTTAAGCCTGATGGATGCAAGTGTGTTGTTTAATGATAAGAATTACAGTTTTACTGTGTTGTATTTTAAACTGTTCACGAGAGCAGATTTGTCTTTTCATAGCAATCTGAGTTTCCCAACAAAAAGCTAAAGAATGAGGAGCAGGCCTTTGCTAATTATCGGCAAACACATACAGCAAACGAACGTCGACGTCGAAAAGAAATGAGGGGACTCTTTGAAAAATTGAAAGCAACATTAGGACTGCAGGCTTTTCCAAAGGTTTCCAAATGCTTCATCTTAAAACAAGTTAGTGTTTTATGTTCATATTTCCATATCAAAGAAAAATACTGGACAGAATTGATTTTAAATATAGAAGAGATGAAAAATCTTGCTTAACATTAGTAATAGACTTATTTAATACTATGCAAGCTTGCTTTCTTATTTATTTATTTACTTAAATTTATTGGCTGTCCAATTGAAATAATAGTTTATTTCAAGCCATTTTCAAGATAGGCTTATTCCTAGTGATTTTATGGACATATCTCTAGCTTTTATGGAAACAGTGCATTGTCTTCTTCCAATATGTTTTTTTAAATTTCCCAATCT
The DNA here is from genome assembly GCF_059756535.1 of Pantherophis guttatus. NCBI lineage: Eukaryota > Metazoa > Chordata > Lepidosauria > Squamata > Colubridae > Pantherophis > Pantherophis guttatus. The sequence goes on from NC_142063.1 coordinate 69,057,714, forward strand.
TGTTTGCAGTACTGGTATTCCTTGTTGGAGAGCCATCCAAGTACTAACTAGGGTTCAGTTCCACTTAATATTTTGAGATCAGTCTAGATTGACTAGATTGATTAGCAGCTCAGTAAGCTTATTGGTGATTGGAACCTAAGCAATGCCACACCTGTTTTCTAATCCCAGTGTTACTTTTTTAAAATAATACTTTTTAGTTATCTGGATTTTTTTCTGGGTTTTTCCCTAAAACTTCATTGAAAATATCTTGAAATGCCTAATGTCTAGGTTAATGAAAAGAAGGACTAGGGTGACATGATAGCAGAGTTCCAATATTTAAGGGGCTGCCACAAAGAAGACGGGGTCAACCTATTCTCCAAAGCACCTGAAGACAGGACAAGAATCGCCCATCTCAAGCAAGTGACTCTGGGCAGTGAATAATCTTAAAACAATTAAAACAATTACAACAGAGCCTGGTGGCGCAGCAGACTAATAGCCTGTTATTATCATTCAGCTGCCTGCAATTACTGCTAGTTCGAATCTCCCCAGGCTCAAGGTTGACTCAGCCTTCCATCCTTTCTAAGGTAGGTAAATTGAGGACCCAGTTTGTGGGGGCAATAAGCTGACTTTGTATAAATATACAAAAGTATGGAGGCTATTGCTTAACGCATTGTAAGCCGCCCTGAGTCTCCGGAGAAGGGCGGCATATAAATCAAATAAATAAATAAATAAATAAATAAATGGATGGAAACTGATCAAGGAGAGAACCAACCTAGAACTAAGGAGAAATTTCCTGACAGAACAATTAATCAGTGGAATGACTTGCCTCCAGAAGTTGTGGGTGCTCCAACACAAAGTTTTTAAAAAGAGATTGGACAGCCATTTGACTAAAATGGTATAGGGTTTCTTGACTGAACAGGGGTTGGATTAGAAGGCCTCCAAGGTCCCTTCCAATTTTGTTACTCTGTTATAAGACTCATGAACTAAAATTGGAGATTTTGTCCAAGTTTAACTGATTGATTGTTTTCTCATTGTATATTTGGCTAAAACAAAACCTGTATAATTGCCCTTCTTTGTGCAAGCATATGACTTGGAGCATATTTTATTTAATTTTAATTCATTTCAATATTTTTTTTTTCAAATAATTTACTGATATGAAAATGAGAAATCATTTTTGTTCAGATATATACTGCTGGAATGTAAAAATAGTTTGTTTTTCAGGCCTTGGAAGAGATCCAGGGTTTGACAGATCAAGCAGACAAACTCACAGGACAAAAGAACTTATTGTTGCACACGCAGGATACCTTGGTTCGTAAAGTATCTGCACTTTCAGGTGAGATGTCAGAGAGAATGAGCAGAATAAAATCTGAACTGTCTTTTAGGATTGTGAATCACTGGAATAGTTTGAAGCAGCGGTGAAATGCTCCCGTTCGGACCGGATCGCCCGATCCGGTAGCGATGGCAGCGGGTGGTTCGGAGAACCGGTAGCAAAACTCCCTGCGCCCCCCCCCCCCATGCCCAGCTGAGCTGCAAGATCATCAGAGGCTTTTTTTTTTTTTTTTTTTACGTTTAAAAGCATTTTTTCTACAAAAATGCTTCTCAGCTCTTCCGACAAAAAAATGCTTTTGAAAGTTAAAAAAAAAACCTCTGATGATTGCGCGGCTCAGCTGGGATCGTCAGAGGCTTTTCAAAGCATTTTTTTCTTCAACCTCTTGGCTGAAGAGGTGGTAAAAAATGCTTTGAAAAGTCTCTGACGATCCCAGCTGAGTTGCCTGATTGGCAGAGAGGCGTTTCAAAGCATTTTTTAAAAAGCCTCTCTGACGATCCCAGCTGAGTTGCCTGATTGGCAGAGAGGCGTTTCAAAGCATTTTTTAAAAAGCCTCTCTAACGATCCCAGCTGAGTTGCCTGATCAGCAGAGGCTTTTCAAAGCATTAGAAAAAATGCTTTGAAAAGTTAAAAAAAAAAAAAAAGTTGGCCACACCCACCCAGTCACATTACACCCCCCTCAAGCCACGCCTACAGAACCGGTAGTAACAAATTTTACATTTCACCCCTGGTTTGAAGTGGTAGGCAAAGAAAGTTACGTGCTACAACTGAAGTATAGTTGTCAAATATGTGAATAGTCCTAAAATAGAACCTGGAAGCTGCCACAGATGGGAAGTAGGAAAACCTTTAAGAAATTATGAACTCATACTAGGACCATAAAACATAATTAAATGCTTTTTCCATACAGGCAGTCCTTGACTTACAACCATAATTGAGTCTAATATTTCTGTTACTAAACAAGGCAGTTGTTAATTGAATTTTGCCCCATTTTATGATTTTTCTTACCAATCTTGTTAAGTGAATCAGTGCAGATATTAAATTAATAACATGGTTGTTAAGTGAATCTGGCTTCTCCATTGACTTTGCTTATTAGAAGGTTGCAAAAAGTGATCACATGACCCTGGAACACTGCAACCGTCTTAAATACATGCCAGTTGCAAAGCATCCAAATTTTGATCATGTGACACGGGATGCTACACTGGTCATAAATGTGGAAAACAGTCATAAGTCAATTCTTGCAGTGTTACAACTTCGAAGGGTCACTGAATGTTTGTAACCACTAAATGGTTGTAAACTGAGGATTACCTGTATAATGCAGTAATAAGCAACTGGGGGCCAGTTTGGTTTATTGTTTAAGATGCTAGAAACCAGGAGACTATGAGTTCTGAGTCTGCCTTAGGTATGAAAGCCAGCTTGGGCCAGTTACTCTCTCTATTTCAGCCCAGGTTGTTGTTATGATGAAAGTAGGAGACAGGAACAGTAGGTATGTTCACACCCTTGAGTTATATGTAAAAAGACAGGATTAAAAATAAAATTAATTAGTAATTATAATTTACTCTATAGAATATAGAGACTGTGCATGTTTATGATGGAGAAAGAAAGACTAAAAACAATTGCATTTGGGCTAGCATATAATTTCCCTTGAAAATTTAGACTTTTGTACGTATATTCATTATAAAAGAGAAACCTGACTACTATTTTCATCTCTAGGAAAGACACAAGAAGTGGTCTTGAAGAAGTTAGAATACATTTATGCCAAACAGAAAGCAGTAGCAGCTCAAAAAGGGAAGCAGAAAGAACAAACAGATCCTACAAAGACGATTGAGAGTGCTAGTCCTTTGGTGGAAAAAGATCCTACTTCTGTCCTTGGAGAGGTGAAGCCAGTGGTCTTATCCAATCAACGTACAAAACCATTGATACTTTCCAGGAAAGGAAACCATGTCACAGGTAGGCTAAAGAAACACAGGAATAATTAATCTACCCAAAATTAAGTTTCTAACCATAAAATATTCTTGAACATAGTGCATCTCATGTGTAGGATGCATTGCTGTGTTACACAATTACAACCTTGGTATTAAAAAAAGAAATAAGATATAGGTGATCCTTGTTAATGACTGTTTGTTCAGTGAATGTTCAAACTTGCAGTGGTATTGAATTAGTGTTAATAACAACCATTTCTCCCCATGGTCATATGAGTGTGATTCCTGACATTCATTGCCGAACAGCAAAGTCAATGGGAAGCCAGCAGGAAATTGGAAATCGTAGTCATGTGAAGTCATCACTTAATTCTGGAACTGAACTAGGTAGCATAATCAAGGGACATTACACTTTATGACTGTCACTTAGCGATTGTAATTCCAGTCCCAAATACTGTCATAAACTAAGGACTGCCTGTAATTTATTTATCAGTATAGTAAGGTAATAAATTATCACAGCAGCCACTGTAATGTATGAAATACTATAGTGGTACTGCAAAATTGCTTTAAAGTTTTCTTTAGGTTTTTTTTTTTGCTTTTGATGTTTAAAATTTTCAATGTGCTCTGAAATGTGTTATAGAAAAACAGTAGGAGTTTATGGGAATAAACTTAAAAGGAATGCCAAGATAAATAATATTCCTTGTTATTTATGTACTATCTCAACATTTCTTTATTATTGCTTTCTTACAGGAGACCTACCTCCTTCTATAACGTTAACCAATGCCAATCTTTTAGTAACTACAAATGGCCAGGTGCTGGCATTCAGAAACTCATTGGTGCCAAGACAGGTTGCTGCCCTGCCTACCACACTTCTACAAGCCAAAGTCAAATCAGAAACGGAGGGCAATGATGAGAAAGAGCAGTCAGGTAAGATGAGAAAACAACTGAAAAAATTAAGTTGAACCTAGCCTTGCTTCTGGCACGAAGCTTATTAAATTGTCCATGTCCATGAAGTGAAAATTTTTATCACTTGTCTCATCTATAGGTAGTCCCCATGCAGAGATAAAAAATAGAAAGAAAAAAGAAAAGACAAAAAATAAAGATACAGCAAAACAAAAGAAATATATGGAGAGATTATTTCCCCCTTCATCATAAGTATAAACAATTTTAGACTTTATCACATCTTAAAATACAACAATATTCTAACTCTTACCTATAAATAAATCCTTAAAGCTTTGTCATTTCAATCCTGACCAGAAAAATTCCATTAAGGAATTTGTTGTTATTTCTGGTTACCAGTGATAACAACAAATTTATTTAACCGTAATCAAATAAACCAACTTTATATTTCTTCCTTTTTCTTTTCACAATCTTGATCTTTAGTCCCATCAGTAGTCCTAGAATTTGATTTCTTTTTGCTTTCTTTGTCCTTCTCACAAAATTCTTCAATAGCAATAGCATTTAGACTTATTTATTTATTTATTTATTTATTGTGATTTATATGCCGCCTTTCTCCCTAGGGACTCAAGGCGGCTTACAAAAAGACAACTTCAATACAAATCACAATACAATACCAAATTAAAATCAGTAACCCAATTAAAAACGATTTAAAATTATATCAGTGTACCCCCAAACGGATCAGTTTAATTGGCGGAAGAGCCACGTCTTCAGCTCGCGACGGAAGGAAAGAAGGTCGGGGGCTGTCCTGAGCTCAGTGGGCAATCCATTCCAGAGGGTCGGGGCTCCCACAGAGAACGCCCTCCCCCTGGGGGTCGTCAGCCGACATTGTTTGGCCGACGGCACCCTGAGGAGGCCGACTCTGTGAGAGCGCACAGGACGATGGGAGAACGGCTGGAGATGGTCCTGCAAGTACCCCGGGCCTAAGCCATATACCACTTAACAGTGCTTTACAGTCCTCTCTAAGCAGTTTACATATTGCCCTTAATAATCTGGGTCCTCATTTTACTGACCTCATAAGGATGGAAGGCTGAGTCAACCTTGAGCCTGGTGAGATTCGAACTGCCAAATTGCTGGCAGCCAGCAGTCAGCAGAAGTAGCTTGCAGTACTGCACTCTAACCACTGCACTACCACGGCTCATCAAAGTTTTAATAAGTCTCTTTTTGTAAATCCAGCATAGGAAAATTACCCAACTTTCTTTTTTTGCTTTATTCTTTTTATATCCCTTAATAGCATTAGCCAGTTTTTGTTTTGTTTTGTTTTGTTTTGTGGGGGGAAAGTGGGGTTGTATGCCCAGTGGAGCATCTTTACCTGTATCATTCTTTTAGCCTGTTATTTTTAAATCCACTTTCAGATCAGTCTTAATCTGTTCAGGTAAGACTTGTTCTTCTTTCATAATGTTGTTTAAATGCAATCTAGCTGTAGAGGCAGACACTCTTAAAATTTACTTCTGGGTCCATTGTTCAAAAATATCCTTCAATATGTTCAGTGTTAAAATATTTTGCTTCATTCTATATTAATAAGTCAAATTTAAGTGCATACTCAAGCATAGGAAAAGTATTCTGTCTTTTAGGGTTAGTGTTTCAATCCACATGGCTAAATATGATTAACCTCAGAACTTATCAGTATTTATATTTGGCTCCTGTGGAAAAGAATGATAGCTAAAACTTTACTCTTTCCCTTTGAAACAAGCATTTTCAAACTGGCCTAGCAAAATATCAGTATTTTCTTTGGACAAAAGCTTCCTTCTTCTTGATTTACTTTTCTGACATTGAGTGAGAGATCATTATTTTTCCATGCTGAGGCAGTCCATGTTGTGAAACAGTTGATCGCTGCTAGCTGTTCTGCTAGCAATTCAAGAGTTGGGTTTGGACTAAGGATTTGCAGACCTTTTCATTGGCAAAGGTCTCTTTCATTCCCAAATGAATGTGTGCACCTGTCTCTATAATTTTTATTTTCTCTGGGAGACTAGCAAACTCGGGAAATCACTCTCTTTTTTTGCTAATGGGGTAATGTAATAGAAGCTTGAAAGGCTGTCAAAGCAATTGTCATATTCAACTTATACCTAGCATAATTAAAATGGAGTAGCTGTGAATTTCATGCTTCTTCCTTCCTTTTGGCTGAGATCTCTCTTTTGCAACAGTCCTTTTTCCTCTTCTGTTTTCCCAGTGTTATTTTGGTATTTCATCACATGGGCCTTCTAAGCTTGGAGACCAACTTCGTCATTTTCTGTGCACTTTCGATACACTTATTTTTTTTTATTACTTCATGGACTTTATTCTCTGGAACTCTGGAATACACTTCTCTTTTTCAAATTGTTCCTCTTAGGCCAGGTAGTCCACATGATTACCAATAACCTCACAAATCTGAACTCAGCATTTGAATAAACAAGGCAGAAGAAAACCACCACTGCTTCTCTGTATCAGCCATTTGTTACATGCATTCTGTGGGTCATGATAGCATTCCGATGGGTTCTTTGAATTGGTTAATTCACATAAATATGGAGGGCTTGTAGAATGTTTCTATCATTGTGAACACCCATTAGTTGGACCTGCTAGCCCTAAGAACTGCAAGTGCCATCATGGCAGGGAAGCCGTCTGTAACTAATCTCTTGGGAAATGCTGCTGTTATTGCTGGCAAACCAAATGGGGACCAATATTACCCAGGATTTGTATCCTGATAGCCCATCACCTGGTATTTACCACTTTCATTTTGTTTTATCCACTCACCCTCTCTCTGTCACACACACATGATAAGGTCTATGCACCCCTTTTAAAATACCAGGTTTTTGAGATGTAAAAACATCAGACCACTTCAGAATTTTTTCTACCTTTAATATAATATGGGATGAATAGGCAAAGCAGGGATCCAAGGAATGTTCTTTATTATTGTATAGGAGAAGAACAGACTCTTGCAATTTTATCAGAGTTTCTTCCTGCTGCTTCTTATAACAAACAAAATCAAAGTTGTTTGAGTATCTTTCTTTGTCTTTTCGCTTTCTTGGGACTGAGCAATCTTTTCTGAAAATCCTATCTTAATGGCTGATTCATTCTTTCTCCATTCCGAAGGCTAGGTCAGCACTCCTTCAAAGAAGGAAGATAACTTTTCATTCTCATCTGTTAGCATGCATAAGATAAGTAGCCCCAAATTTTGCAGGTAAAACAGCTTACTTTTCCAAGCAGGAATTCACACACATACAGAGAGAGAGAGAGAGAGGGAGGGAGAGAGAGAGATATTACACATGCTTGAAGAGAGTGTGGAGGAGGGGAAATCTGTTGAAGAGTTTAGAAAGTTTAGTTTGGAGACAGACTAGAACGATTGGAATAATATTGGAATCCTTTAATCAATAATCTGATTGATTTTGTTTTGTTAGCAGAAAATGAAGATTCATTCTTGATGCCAAGAATTGTGAATGTGACATCACTAGCTACTGAAGAAGAAACAAATTTAAATCTGGATGTAAATAAAGGACCTTACACAATGCTAAATACTGATTCTAGGGCATCTGAGTTTTCCATGCAAGTTTTATCTCAGGAAACATCCAATCATAAATGCAAAGAAAACGAAGAAGGTTTTGAAAAAGAGAGAAATGTTACTGGAACAACACAAGATCTGCTTCAGGAAAAATATAGTTTTCCACAAATACTAAACGTCTCCAGTTTAAAAGACTCCCCAGAAACATTTGGAACAAAGCTCTGTTTTGAAGAATTAACTGGAAGCCAGATATGGGCCAAAGAGGTAGATGGAGGAGGAGAAGATTGTCAAAAGTCAAAGAATCTCTCATTGCAAAAGCTACAGATTAACAAAGCCAAGGACTCTGGGTCAGAAATGGAACTGCAGCAAGTTGCTTCTGTAATTCATGAACCAACAATGGATACAAGCAGTTCTGTAGATATAGAGGAGAATGATGATACAGATGAAACACTGACCTCACTTCTGAATGAAATTGCATTCCTCAATCAGCATCTGAGTGATGATGCTTCAGACATACCAGAACTTTCCAACCCCCTAAGTTCTAGCTTTTCTCTAGCAGATACCGAAAGTCGCCAGGAATCAAACTCAGCAAGTAGCTCTGCCTTCCAATTTGGTACAGTGAGTGGGAATTTAAAGGATCTTTCTATGATTCAAGACAATGGTGATTCCATAACTCCTCTCCTACTTCACTTGGATGATGATGATTTTCCTGTTGGCAATAGAAATGCCGGAGAGGTTTCATCAGAATCTGATGCTTTAAAAATCATGCTAGGCTCTGAAATAAAGGATAGAAATTCCAACCTGTTAAAAATAAACGGAAGTGGAAAAAACATGGAATCCTCAGCAAAGAGAAGAAGTGTTTCACCTCCTGTTCTTCATATGAAAACTAATTTAGAAGCTGGTGCTTCGGACATGTCATGGAGGCCTATGCCCAAATTGGTACCACTGGGGTTAAAAACTGCTAATCAGTCATTAGATTCTGAAGGACAAAGTACTAAAGTGATGCCTGCATTGGCACTTGTTGCTTCAAAAGAGAAGAAATTGGCACAGTCAGCAATTAATCCCAGTCAGGTTTCTAAATCAACAAATACAAAAGCAACTGCAGTGACAAAATCAAATTAATTATTGTGGCTTTAACTTCAGATTTTAATATTTTCTTTCTGACTTTTGAGACTTAATCTAGATGTAGGATACACATGTGCATTTGGCTGCTTGCATTACAATGTCATATATTTTACAAAGTATGCATGTAATTTATGAAAACAAAGTTTTATACTAGAGGTTAAGAAGTCAAAAAATTAAGAGACTAACCAGATAGATGAATAATGCAAATGCTTCATTTATCTGTTATTTTGGTATTTTACCCTTGTAAAATATGTTGAGGCTCTTGAACAATTACATATTTGAGAACATTCATTCTGGGAAGGAAAAAAATGCAGAACTAAGTTATTTTCTTCATAACAACTAATGTAGTGAGAATTTTAACTGCTTTGCTTAAGCTCCAGTGGAGTTGCTCTTAATTGGCAGGAAAGGTGTCATGGTTATTTCCTTTGTATGACATTGCCACAGAATATCTTTTTTTAAAGTATTTTTAAAAATCAGGAATGTAAGTGGTTTGTATAAATATATTATGTGTTCAGGAGCTCAGATTAAAGCATTTCAGCAACAAAGTATTTTCTGTAATACAATGTTGTTCAAATTTGGGGGGCTTCCTGTAAAGAAGTGAAGTGTGAGATTTCATACTGTAAAATGATTTATATTTTTGTATACAGGTTTTTGTAAGTATGTACAATAATGACATTTTTCATCTAGGAAAAGATACTAAATATTTCCAAATGATTGTAAATGATACATTTTTCACTAAGTGTAAAGCATTTGAATGCTTTGAACAAGTTGTTATAGGAAACCTTAAAACTTATGCATTTTAGGTAAATTCAATAAGGAAGGTAATGTTTCTTGTTACCCAACATATAAAAGCTGTCTTCATTTATTAATATTTGAAGCTTCCTTCTCGTATCACGTGGATTGAATTAACCGTTGAGAGTCAGTTTTCTGTATAGGTATGAAAATGAGCAATTCCAATGTGCTTATAGCGCAAAGGTTTACAGGTAACAAACAGGCATGAGTCAGAATTATTTCTGGTGGGTATTCCTCAGCTTTTAAGAATATATGCAGATTGAGTTAAAGGAAAAAAGTTAAACTCTTTCTTTCTCAGAGATTTTTACAAAAATAGCAATGCTGTGTTCCTCTGCACTGGCTGTTAAATCTTCAGACGATTAACAGAATTTAGTTTTTCCTTAAATCAATGCTATTCATTTAAAAGCTTTATAATAATAGAAAGAAAAAGTTGTCAAAGTACTAAGCAGTGTGGATTAAATATTTTGTTGTTCTTTGCAGCTGCACATATTCCTTTATGCTATATTTCAGTTTATTATAAGGTTTTCTTATGTTTCTTGATTCACTGTGTTCATTCAGTGCCTTAGGACACGAAAAGAACTTTCGTATATCACAATTTAATTAAAATCTGACTGACCTGTTTATTTTAAGGCTCAGACTCCAATGTGACACAAGCCTTTTAAGTGTTTTGTCTGGACATGCAACTGAGAATGTGGTTTCTCTGAGACCCTGTGTCCCACAGACATCAGCAGATGTTGTGTGAACATCAGCACTGATGGGATCCTTGGATGTAGACCAGTAAATCAAGGCAGCTCTTATGAGTACATCAACTCCTTGTTAGGATTTCTGACTGTATGAAATCCTGCACTCGGACATCTTGCTTGTTCAAGTAAAAAAGCCTGAACAAGGCTTGTGGCAATTTGCTTACCTATATTAAATAAATATAATAAATTACGCCAACCCTTTATTTTGTGAAACCGCCATTACACTAGAAATTTGACTAATAGCATAATTTTTCTCATTTTCTCATACCTTTTTTGTAGTATTTGCTTGTTTTCTGAGCTATAGAAACTAAAACAAACAAACAAACAAACCCCTACCTGTCCACATTTCACTTTAGAACAAATTATATCATTACAGTTATGGTCATTTGGCCTATTGCCTAAACATGACTATTTTAAAGATGCAGTGCATTATAATGTAAATAGGCAGGATTTCAGGAAAACTATATAAATATTCAAATATACAGAACTCTAAAATTTCAATACCCAGTCACCTCTTTCAATTGTTTTGGTCTGCATTTCAGTGCTCAAATCTAAAGTTTTTAAAAATAATAATAGTACATTCTACAGCACTATTCCCTATTTCAAAAGTAGCCTTGATAACAATTATGTATAGTTTTTTTAGGAATAATGCAAGATTGAATTTTATAAGTATTTTCTAATCAACACTTGACAATTGATTCATTTCATTTTAAGCAAACTTGTAAAATTGATTTTTTAATTCATCTGTAAATGACTGAAATGTTTTTAGTAAAACAATGTTAGATTTTATTTCTATGATATTTCTTTTTCTGTATCTACTAAAAGCTGTATTTTTGTAGTTATCAAACCATAAAGCCTGTCTTAATAACTGAGAGGAGAATCTGTGTAATTAAAATAGTCTCTAACTAGAATATGGTTTTGAAATATTATTTCTAGGCCAAACACCAGAGGAGAAAGCTGAGAGGATAACAGTGTTTTCTGAGTTTGATTAATAAAATTCTGGAATAAAATTAACTAGCCCTTGTAAAAAAGAATACTTTGAATTTAAAAAATTATTAGCATTGTTACTGTGATAAAGATTATTAATATTTTAATTTGAGTTCTTAATTGTGATTTGTGAATTGTGATTGTCTGAATCACATTTGGGAATTCTATTCCTGTACAGAGCTTTGCTGGGAATGTTCCAGAATACTTTGGAGACCTTTGCCCATTCCTTAGTTTTAAGTAGATGCGGCTTTTTCCTGACATTTATTTACTTTAGCAAAACAATAGCATATTGAAATCACTTCTCCAGAACCATTTCCATTATTTTTCTGTTCTCTCAGCTGTACTAAAACAGACGCATACACTCCTTCATGGGGCTATGTGACCTAGCATTCTTTTTCAAAAATATTAGAAATGTACAGCACAGCTTCTCCATTGGATAAACCCTCCAGCCTCCTGCTTGGATCGACATGGGAACTCTTGTCCACACTACTAAGTTTTTAAATGGGTGTTGAGAGGAAAAAGGTTCTTGTGTTGATAAAGTGCAGAGAATCCATGCAGCTCATATTATATAGCACATTTTGAGATGGGTGGGATTTAGTACTGTAGTGGTACCATTCCTTTTGGTTTTGTACAACCTTATAATGATCTATCCATGTGCCATTACATCAGGATTCCTGAAATTCAGTTCCCAGTCAGTGTTAAATCTTTTGTTCAGGATGGAACAAAGATAATTTTTGACTCAATTTTCCTCTATAGCAGACTTTTTATTGGGGGTGGGGTGGGAGCGTTGATTAAATCCCTGAACACTTTTCTGTATTTTAGGGCCATTGAATTTTTGAGGCTTTATCTCAAAACTAAATGGTTCAGATCACACCAGACAGCATGACCATCTAATCAGAAAAAACTATCCATGTTTTTATACATTGCCAGTTTCTGGATAATCTAGGGATTCGCCCAATTGTGGTTCACTTACCGGCCAGGACAATCTGTGGGTGTCTGGGCCATTCCTCTAAACCAGGCTGTCCAATCCATTGGTTGCATCCAGCTCTGGACAGCAAGTAATGCAACCCACAAGATGATAATAATATTAAAAAATGAAGTGTATTATTTATATACATTAACTATATATTTTATATGCAGCCCAAGGCAATTTCTCCTCACTCAGTGCAGCTCAGGCAGGCCAAAAGGTTGGACATGCCTGCTCTAAACCCATAGTGTGAGCTAAAAGTGGAATGTTTTGGTATCAAAACTCCCTATGTTGGAGAGTGCATGATGGTTCACTTGATATAATAAGCCATTCATCAGTATTTAATTTTGCAACTATGTTTCTCTTGACAGGAGCAATCCACCTTATAGTACATGATTGCACCGATTCCACTACCATGGGTAAAAGCCAGGAAAATGTTCTGGGAATATTAATTTGAATGATTTGTAGCATTTGTGTCAGCCATAGGTTGGCTATGTATTTAATTGAATTATTTATACACCATCTTACTCCAAGAGTTCAAACTACTTAGCACGGGAATGTCCTTTCATGTTATCTTTACAATAACAATCCTTTAAAGTAAATTGCATTGCGTGAATGACTGGCGCAAAATCACCAGTTAATTCCTAGGGTTTAAAATTGGGTTTCTCCCATCTTAACACTTAGAACTACATAATATTGCTTCTATTAGCCCTCCTTATGACTCCCATGCAGAATGTAATCTAATTCTCCTAGAATCATGGAATGTGCTGAAATGAGTAAATTGACATTTGAAATTAGAGCACAAGAAGATAAACTACTACAAGATATGGGATTTATTTTATCAATGGCTAGATAATAAAACATGGAAATGAAATATGAAATAGGAAATGAATGTTATAAATATAATATTTGAAAATAAATTTTTTGAAGTGACAAAGCCATAGTTAAATAAATGATAAATGAGTATGTTGATTTGTTTGACAATATGAGAAATTAGATAATTAATAAATTTTGAATAGGGGGATGAAGCACAAAAGATTTGTAACCGACTGACACACTGTTTGCATTTGTAATGGATGATGGATTTGTTTTATGTTTTGTTTAAAAAAAAATAACTCTCCTGGATTTATTTTTGCTCAAACTCAAAGATGAATACAGCCATTATAGGTTATACACAGTGGCAATAGGTTGTCATAAAAAAGAACATGTTCTTAAATTCTAGTTTATTTGCCACTCCATTTTTGAAGATGCTCAATGGCTTAATACATCAAGATTAAAAACAAAAGTACAATCATAATCCAGTGAATCAATTTGGCAATAACATGGTCTGTCTTGTCTCCAAATGCCTTTCTAGGAACTCATGTTTTATAGCTCTCCAGAAATATAAACGGGGGGTAGCTGCAGTTTGAAAGCATAGGGTCTGTTTTATGCTGAAAGTACTTCCTTTCAGCTTGATATGGAGCCACTGACATAATTCATAGGGTACAATTGTTCATCCAACTTTATATCCGTCTAGTGGTCCAATCTGCTTGCCAACAGAAGTTGTGGCACTCTAGCACTAGAGATTTTCAACAAGAGATTGAATACCCATTCATCTGGAGTGGTATAGGTTCTGCTTGACTGGGTGGTTAGATTAGAAGACCTCCAAGGTCCCTTCCAATCCTGTTATTACATGGATTTCCCCCCCCCCTCCCCCTATGCCAGCATACCATTGCCAACCAGTTTGTCTTAAACTATGCAGTTATTTAAAAGAAAACATTGGGCTGCCCCCATTAATAAGGCCAGGGTCAACTGCAGCCATATAACATTTTTTGAAGAAATTGTTTTTCTAAGCTTTTCAATACAACAAACGAATAAATCAGACCATACCACTGAGAATATGCATGGAATATATGTGACCAATGGAGGCCCTAGATCAGTGACTGGAGTTTCCTATGATTCAATACTTCTATTGTGACAGCCTGCATTCAACCATGGCTCCCTGCTGTTCTTTGTGTATACATGCAGAAACCCAGACACTTTGTGCTAGCTAGTTGATAAGAGAAGCTGAGTGTTAGTTTAGTTTCTCACAGGAAAATGTTCTCGTCACAGACGGAAGGGCGGTTGGGCTGGCATCAGAGGTGGAATCTTAAACTATCCACCAACCAAGAACAGCCATGCAATCAATCCCACCCCCAGAATTGAGAAAGTTTGGTCAATCCTGTCTGCTTATCTTAAAATATCAGATACAACTTTAGGAGGATGAATTGGGAGAGCTGGAGTGGAGGTGGATATAATGTCTGGTAATTAAAATGGATCTAAAAATGATAAGACGTTGAAGATTTGATTTGGTTTATTATGAAGATAGGTAAGGTAATCCAAAGAGGACTGAATAGTATTAACATAGACTGATAAAGCTTCGTTTTGTTCTCAACAAGTTGGTTTGAGAAGTCTGAAGCCTCCGGAAACAGATGAGAGCACAAAGAAGGTGAACTTTGGAGAAGGTCAAAGATGACAGGAGAGAAGAAGTTTTACCAGTCAAAAAAACCTGGTTGCCAGACTGATAGGGAAATTGTTAGCCAGTGTTTAGCATTAGGCCCTTTCCTTAGTACTTAGAAACATAGAAGGGTAGGCAATTGTATGACTTGCAATCACAATTTTATATCTCAGGTTGAGATTTCATTCTCTGCATCTTATCATTGAAAGTGACCAAGAGAAGGTGGAAGAACCAGGCTTGGCTAGGGCAAATCTAAAGCATTTGTCTAAAAGTGAAACTGACTACTATTTAATAAAAGGATGAGAAATTCAAAATCAAGTTTGCATGGAGTTTTCTATCAAATCCTGAAAACCCACAGAAAGGCTCAGCCACAATCCCTAAAGGCCAGTGGTGGGTTGTCCCTGGTTCGCACCGGTTCTATAGAACCGGTAGTAAAACTGGCGGGACGCTCGGCCCACTGACCCTGATGTCATGAAAATACTTATGCGCATGTGCAGAAGCTTCTGCGCATGCGCAGAAGAGCGCGCATGCGAGCAAAGCAAGCGCGCACACACGGCACCATTGCAAACTGGTAGTAAAGGTAAGTAGAACCCACCCCTGCTAAAGGCAATGTCTGTTTCTGCAAAGCTTGGAAAATACTTAATAGCAAACAGTAACATGAACCAGTAGAATTGCCTGCAAGCACTTTCTTTTACTGTCCTTGTCCCTTGTCATTGCTTCTGGTCATCTGGGGACCTTTCCAGATTACAGAGCCCTTGATCTGTGCCCCAGGTTCCTTTTGCACCTCTTTCCTAAGGTTATAAATCACAAAACTGCATCTCACTTATTTTGGCCATGTCATGTGGGGCAATTCACTGGATGGAGAAAGCAATTCTGTTTGGAAGAATTAGCGGTAAAAGGAAACCAGACCGCTAAAGAACGTGGTGGCTGGACACCATCAAAGCTGATACTAGCCAGAGCATAGAAAAACTCAAACAATTAACGCAAGATTGGAAGATGTGGAGAGACCTGGCCCATATAATCGCCAAGAATCGGACACAACTGAATGAATAAATTTATCATCATCACCTAAGGCTGTAGCCACGCAAATCTCTACCAAAACAAATATAAATACTAAATAGAACTAGGGAGGGTGCTCTTAGTAATTAACACAAATGACAAATTCCATTACTTCATCTCAATTTATTACCACATATTAAGATTTCATAATTAAATATGTGTGACAATCTACCGGAAATCCTTGAGCCTTAGGCTTAATGTGACACACAAAGTGAATGTGAATATTGTAGTCATCTAATAAAGTGTAACTAGCACAACAACATCTACTATTATTGTTCAAGGGCGGATGTTGTTTAGTACATGACACTGATATATCTTTAATTGCAATAGTGAGATGCAACAAAACATGATCGGAATTGGGGGAAAACATGCTGCCATTTACCATAATGAGCTGATCAATATGCCATTGGGATTTGAAAAAGATCAGGAATCTATTTCTTACAGCAAGATGTCCAATGAGGTTGCCTATACATGAGGTACTGTACCTCCAAAGTCAGGTATCTTCTCTAGGTGAGAGGCAATCATATACCAGCCATTCCAATGTAGTTATCCCAACTGTGCTATTTTAAGGATGAACAATGAAGGAAAGAGGGAACAGATGGTTCTCCTCTCCTGCATTGATCTTTAAAATAAAACATAATACAGGCTTCCCTCACTAGCTAGAATGCAACCCTAAAACACTTTAAAGAGATAAAAGCTGTCAACAATGTAATTATCTGTGTAAATGTGCATAATATAAGAACGTTTAATTTATGGAATACACAACCAGAAAGAAATGGAGTATGGAAGGAGGCCCCCGAGATATTTGATTTGCAAGGTTATTAGGGAATGAAGTATTTAAACACACAAGCAATTTATCAATAATTTTTATACTGTATTTACTGCAGTTATTATTGTTGCTCTTGATTTGTAACTTAGCCATTCAGCAGCTTTCTGTATAGATTTAAATGATGTTGTCTGGTATTTTTTTAAATTTCACTTTTAATCATATATGATGGTACATTGCCTCAAGAACTCTTGCTTTACAGTTGATCAATGGCTAAATGCAAACTTTGACTTAGGGCATTTAATATAGAACATAAATTCTGTAACAAGGCCCAAGCGGTGCAAACAGCACACTGTGGATCAAAAGTAAGTTGACAAAATGGGATGATGGATGATGGAAGGCCTTGTTTTGCTACTTGCCGTCTTCTCCACAAGATTGCAAATCACCACTTATAAAGTGTCAGCTCTACTTGTATTAACAGAGCTTCAAACAGTATGGATATTCTGTGAGGGAGACATATTTCCTTTCCCCTCCTCCCCCCCAGATAGTCAGGGAAATATTGCGACAGATCAGAAAGTATGATATGCTTGTGGAGAAAAGGAAGAGGAGGATGACGACTATGGAATCTGAACTGAACTAAGAAATAAATGCTCACAGATTTCTTAAAAAGAAAAAAAAAATGCCCTGTGTTAAAAAAACAGTTCTACTTTTAACAGGCATGTCCCAAAAGCCCCTTGCTAGAAGCACTACTGCCTTCATTCTCTGCATGTAGATTTTGCAGCAATCTGCCCAGGAGTGAAATGCTCCGAAGTCTGCTACTGGTTTGCTTTCCTACTGATTTGCTGTGCATGCGCATGCGCAATGTGTGCCAAATGCATGCTTTGCGCACATGCACACTGCAAGCACTACCATGCAGCGCTGAAAAAAGAGGATTAAGAAGCCTTTTCTACGGTAAGTAGAACAGCGAGGGAGGGGGAAACAGCTGTGCCGTGCGATTTAGATTTGCTAGAAAGCAAGATTTCCTGGTTTCTAGTGAATATAAATTGTGCGGCAGAGCTGATCGTTGGAAATACCGGTTCATTCGAACCGGTAGCGTTTTTTAACTATCAGTTCGCCCAAACTGGTAGCTGTTGTTACTACTGATTTGGGTGAACTGGTCCGATCTAGTAGCATTTCACCTCTGAATCTGCCCACCATATACTGGATCCCGGTCAGGACAGGCCCCTCGGTTTGCCTCGACATTCCTTTTCTTCCGTGCCATGTCTGAACATTGATGACAGATGTGAGAGTTAAGATCTCTTCTGATATCAAGGCGGAAAGCTTTAAAGATGACTCAGAATAAAATTTCATCAACTGTAGTAGAACACTGTTCCAAAAACAAAGAAAAAAAAAGGTGTAACTTTTAACCTTGGGCAGTATTTGGGAGAAAGCTTTAAAACAAGCTAGTCTCTACTCCAGGCCAAAGCAAGCAAACAAATGTAGATTTATTGCAGAGATGGGAACTGATATGCTCCAATCATTTTAAAACTCTTTTGAGTCACAGCCCTGTTTTGAAAAGTGCACCGTTCCTCCCCTGGGCTTCCAGGTGCATTTCTATCTTTCCTTTCTCAGCCAGTGAGAAACACCGGTTATGGCACTTCTCACCTTATTTCCCCCACTCATTCTTTAGGGTTAGATTAAAGATAAATTAAAAATTAAAAAAAGAGAAAATGGGATACCAGGCAAAATATTTTTGCACAAATCCCACC
Organism: Pantherophis guttatus; assembly: GCF_059756535.1. Taxonomy (NCBI): domain Eukaryota; kingdom Metazoa; phylum Chordata; class Lepidosauria; order Squamata; family Colubridae; genus Pantherophis; species Pantherophis guttatus. The sequence goes on from NC_142063.1 coordinate 69,076,031, forward strand.
ACTCATACAGAAAGCTAGGATAGAGAAAAGAAAAATATGGCACGTAAAGAAGAAGTGAGAAGCACCAAGTGTTAGAAAGGCCTGCTAGGAAAAGAAAAACAATGCTTTCATGTTGGCTTTGGCTGCATGTAATGTTGATAAAGCCGGACTGAAAGGCAGGTGGTCCATTTACTCTGCAGTCATATGAAGATTTGGAATACAGCACTTGTGTTTAGTTACTCTGGCTATTTCTAGTTTGCTTGGTTTGGCAATCATGGTGCAGCTTCAAATTACACACTTACAAAATGTGGGCTGACACCTTTCCTGATAAGACAGTAGGAGGTTCTCTAAACCAGGTTTGTGAATTTGAATGCTCTAGTGTGCAATCTGTTATAAAATGTTAGGCTGCTGGCACTTACCGTATGTTCAAAAGTAAATCCTACTGCAGACCTCATGACATAAACCTCTGACCTAGTGTTTGGGGTACCTTGCTTCTTCCCCCCCTGGTGAACATTGTAGATCTTCATGTGCTATTTTGGTTAATACTACACAAGGTATTACACAATTGGGATTATTTTCTCTCTGAAGTTGCCTAATCCTTTTTAACAGACTTTCTAGTTTGGTAGTCATATTTATTAGTTTGTGAAAGTGCTTTATACAGTACTGTGTCTTTCCATGTGAGTTTACTGCTTGTGTGAAAAGAAGGGTCAAGAACTGAAGTTTTAGGAAGTGTTGCCACAAAGAAGAGGGAGTCAAGCTATTCTCCAAAGCACCTGAGGGCAGGACAAGAAGCAATGGATGGAAGCTAATCAAGGAGAGTACCAATCTAGAACTAAGGAGGAATTTCCTGACAGTTAGAACAATTAATCAGTGGAACAACTTGCCTCCAGAAGTTGTGAATGCTCCAACACTGGAAGTTTTAAAGAAGATGTTGGATAACCATTTGTCTGAAATAGTATAGGATTTCCTGCCTGAGCAGGGGGTTGGACTAGAAGACCTCCAAGGTCCCTTCCGACTCTGTTGTTCTGTTCTGTTCTAGTCTAGTCTAGTCTCCAGTGCAGCACTTTTCTCCTCTGATGGGACATACAGGGAATAAAATGAAAGTAAATATGATCTGATAAGCACTTTTAAAAATAAACCTGTAACGAAAGGGTCTGAGATGCAGCTGGGAATCTTATGGCCATGGTCATCCTTGTAAATTTATGTAGGATTAAAACTTTAACATCTGTTGCCTAGGAAGATAGCAATACTGTGTACAAAACATGTACTGGAATGTAACATCCTGAAACAGAAAAAATTGGAAAAGGCAGCTATGAAATTAATAGGTACCTTTACTGTGACAAGAACTTTTAGCATATACCAAACCATTCTTAAATGTTTCATGACAGAGATCTACTCTGGTTGCATTCTGTTTGTTCCCAGAAAGATGTAGTTAGGACCATTTGAGCTTAAATAAAACTATTATTTACTTTGTGCTGCTTTTAAACATAAGCACACTTGCAACTTGATTTGTGCTGAGCAAGGCATATGTCTGCTGACTAATTTCATTGGTCCTTATGAGGAAGTAAAGACAGTTGAGTGCCAAAAGTAGTATAGCATTTGTGTAAACACTTTTAGGAATGCGGCCTAAGACTAAATTCTTAGTCAGCATCCTTATTGTTTGCCAAGAAATAATTAGGTTGGAGGAGAGCTGAACCTATCTTTGCCCAAACACATTCTCCATACATACAAAACCAGGGGAGAAAAATCCAGAAATTTAAGCCTACTTCAGGTAGACCTTTGCATAGGTTAGCTTAGTGTAGAAATAGTGGTACTAGCTTTAACTGGTAGTAAATTACCTTTAATCAAATGACTTCCTTCTGAGACAAGATGATTGAACAGTAGAGCAGTTCCGATAGCATGTAGTATAGCCACATTTTGCTTACCTACAGTTTACTTGATTGGGGCCACAGAACACTGAAATTGCAAGGCATGGTTTACAAGCCGTTTGTTCACATATTATGTTAAGTCAAAACTAGGCACATCATACAAAGGCTTAGCAGGTTGTGCAAACTTAGGCAGATGTACAGTACTTGAATTAGTGCAATGACCAAATTTGGCTTTCAGGTACAGGTAGTCCTTGAGTTACGACCACAACTGAGCTCAACATTTATGTTGCTAAGTGAAACATTTGTTAAGTGTGTTTTGCCCCATTTTAGACTTTCCACTTAAGTGAATCATTGCAGTTGTTAAGTCAGTAACACGGTTGTTACCTGAATCTACCTTCCCCACTGCCTTTGCGTGGTTGCAAAAGCTGATCACAAGATCCCAGAACACTGCAACCATCACAAACAGGAGCCAATCGCTAAGCATCTGAATTTTAATATAGGTGGCCATGGGGATGCTGCAATGGCCGTAAGTGTAAAAAATGGTCATAAGTCCCTTTTTTTCAGTGCCATTGTAACTTTGAACGGTCGCTAAATGAACTGTTGTTAAGTTGAGGACTACCTGTATGGAGGAAGCCCTAGATGCCACTGATTTCAGAATTCGTTTCAGGGTGGTTTTAAAAAGGGGGGGTGTTATTTTCCTGTAATGCCATACATTTCTTATAGCACAGGGTCCTTGCCGAGGTTTGGAGAAAAAGTTGGAAAAACCCCACCTCATAATGCCGTTAATAATCTATTGTGGAGAGCTCAGATGGGCCCGTGTAAAAACACGTCCAGGTGTCCCGGAAACAAAACGGGCAAGGTCTCCAAACCGGTTCAATTTTTGCTTGCCGACTCAAGCAAGCCAACCAGCCAGCCAGCCAAAGAGGGCGGGCAAAGCGTTCGCCGGGTTTCTCCCCCGCCGTGAAAAGGAGCCGCCTTCTTCCTGCAGGAGCTCTGCGGTCGAGAAATCCATTCCCCCATTTCCCGCCCGCCGAAATCGACGCCGTGAAATCGAGGGAGGCCGGGTCCGTCGGTCCCCTGGTGGTTTTTCGTCTCCGTTTCGGCGTTTGGACCGCCTAGGCCACCATAGCCTCCGCGGAATCCGGCTGGCTGGCTGGGCTGGCTGGCTGGCGGGGACGGCGCTGTCAAGAGCCAGGCGAGCTCCAGAGGGATACTAACCGGGGAGGGGGCAGCAGGCGGCAGAGAGGGGTCGCCAGCTCGGGACTCGCCGAGAAGAAACAGCTGAGCGAAGAAGAGGAGGAGGAGGAGGAGCCCAAGGAGAGGGACGGACGATCCTGGGGCTGGAGCCCAGGCTCGGCGGGGAGGCGGGGATCGCTCTGGCAGCCTTCCCGGCACGGGTGATCCGCCGACTTCGCCAAAGCCGTTGCTGTCAGCGGGCGTGAGGAGCGGAGAGGACCGGCTGCGAGCGAACGAACGAACGAACGAGCAGCCTCGAAAAGCGAGGGAAGGAAGGCAGCCCTTCTCTCTCTCCCCCCCCCCCCACCCCACGTCTCTCCTCCCCCAGCTCCGGAGCCTCTTAGCGGGAGCTCCCCAGCTTCCCCCCTTGCAGCTTGGAGGGTTCCCGGTGGCCCCCGCCTTCCCCGCTTGGAAAGCCCGCAAAGCCGAGCCGAGACGGCGAGAGAAGAAAGACGGCAGGCGGGAGCCCCAAGGAAGGCAAGGGGGCTTTTTTTGAATGCGACCGTGGCTGGTGAAAGGACGAAACCCGGCTGCATGGACGAGAACTGGGAGAGAGGGCTTTTTTTTTTTTTTTACCCTTCCTCTACGGAGCGCCGATGCCCCCTTTCCAAGGTAACAAAGGTTGACTCCCCCCCCGAAGGGGCTTCTTTTAAAGCGAGAAGCTGCGTTTCGTGGTTTTTAAGGCAGAAAACGGGTCTGACTGAATTACTCGCGGATTTCTCCATCCCTCCGTCATCCTATTGTTGGCCTGAAAAAAGCTGGAAGGGCTTCTGCATTAGTCTTATATATTCGACCTCCCTTTGTGCATTCCTCGCCTTCGCGGATGGGAAAGAGGTTTTAAGCAAACTTCTCTTCGGAAATCTCCGTCCGGTTCCTTTAATTGACTTCACAGTCATTGAGAAGGTTGTGTGTGTGTGTGAAGCGGGGGGGGGGGCGGTATTGAAGCTCTGATACTCTAGGATGGTCGCGGTTCTCTTTTTAATGCGTAAGTGAAGTGTTTGCAGCAGTGAATCGTCTTTAGGCTTGACAAATGCCCACTGTATTAAAAGCTGAGCTCAAAACCCATGGGTTGTTTGAATTGCCAACGGTATTATTTTGGTTTACTTGGCTTAGGTGTCTGATTTCTGTTTCTTAAAAGGGTAATCCTTAAGCATTTGCAACAGGGTAACAGTGTGGTGTTAACTCCACGCAGAGGAGTACCGAGGAATTTCCTGGGAAATTTGCAAAGCACTCACCTCTAAAATAAGGATTCTCCTGCCAAGTATTCTGGTTTGACTATTAAGCTACCTTTATAAATATCTATAATGAACTACATCAGGAATTAAGGAATGCAATTTTCTACATATGCGTGGCTTTGAGTTACAGATTAAGATTAGATTAAATTGGATTTGGAATTGGACCCCATGTTTGGTGAAATGTGCTTGATGCATTTGTGGTTCAGTGTCTGAACATGTCCATACAATTGTTAGGAGGAATTGTCCCTCACCTCCAGAGCTGGAGCAGTGAGCAGTAATCTTTGTATTACAGTCACACGCACACACCCATTTTTAAAACAGCCACGTTTTGTAAACTGTAGGCAGTGTGGGAATGGTGGTGACTTTACATGAATTCTGAATAACATGCTTGTAAGATTGTATTATTGGTTTACCTTGGTTCTCTCCCCCCCCCCCTTCATTTCTCAAAGGTCTATTTTGATCTTGGTCTTTTGAACTAAGAAGAACTGTGCATAGCCATATTGCAGAGCGGATGTGTCCTGGAGTGGAAGCCCTATGATGAAGTAAGAGAAGAAGGTGTGGAGTCTCCTGAAAGTGATGTGAAATCCAGCCCCCAAGAACTTCTTTGTGGAAGGCATTTGAGAGGGGACTGTGTTTTCTCCCCGCTAAGACTATGATGTCGGTTGAAAGCTCCACAATAACGAGCAGAATAAAAAATTTACTTCGGTCTCCGTCTATCAAATTGAGAAGAAGCAAACCAGGGACCAAGCGGGGAAATATCAGCACTAAGGCAAGTTCAACAACTGGGCCTGGTCTCTTTTGTTATCATTCTTCACTTGTTCATTCTTCACAAGGGATTACATTATGTTGCATTTGGTGGTGGTGAAGATGATAGCAGAAGTTGTCATATCTGTTTTCCTGATTTGGGTATATAATACAGGTGGGGAAGTCTCGATTGCTGCTTTGAAGGTACCTAAAGGTTGGCTTTCTAAAGCCAGGTGATACTGCAGGGGATGTTGGGCTAGAAAAAGTAGAAGCAAGCAAGGGGATGATCAAGAATGTGACCGCATTCAAAAAGGGGCGGTATTTAATTTTTTCAGCAATTTGAAGTTGTCCTGTTCCTAATGCATTCTGAGTTGCAAACCGTAAAACGGTAACAAAACCATTAAAACCAAGCAATAGACACAGTATGGGTTCTATAAGAGCTATCAAAAGTTTTCTGCTTCTTCCATACAGAAATGTTTTCTAAGTGTCTTCTTAGTTGAGCAAAATTTTAATTTGTACATCTTGTGTTTTTGGAATTGCTTCTGAGGAACAACAGTATGTGATAGATGCCTAATGCTGTTTTATTACTTGACACACAACGTTTTCATTTTAGCTCAGGGTTAAAAGGAACTAAACATTATGGCAATACTTCCTGAAATACTGCTATTGGAGTTGTGTGACTTCCTCCTTTTTTGGCATTTTTCAAATAATGGACTTTTGCCCAATATTTTCCCCCCCATTCTGTGATTTTTTCTTTTTGATCTGAGAACATTGATGGAGAGAGACAACAATTATTTTGTTCTCTTTTAGGAGATAATATTTAATTTGTGTACTCAATATAAGGGAAGACTGAGCTTGACCATATTTTGAGTAACCATTAAAATATGAGTCTGGAGGCCTACTTACCTGAGAGCTCAGCCATTGCCTAATCACATGCCTTTGCAGAAAAAAATAGCAAATCCATCCATTTTTGCATCCAAAAATCAAATATAATTGCACATAATTATAAGTAATCACTCTGGAGGGTTTGCCTAAAGCATGTGATACTAGCTGAATTTGAGCCTATGAAGAAATGTGGAGAAACCTCACTAGATGAGATAGGATTTACTCCAGAAGATAGGTGTTGCTTTTGTAATTCTGGGCACTATGAACACTTAAGTCCCGCAAATGGGAGAGTATGAAATAGAAGCATGAGAAAGAGGACTTGGTTTTGGAGGTTAACCCTTGTTTTTCTGTACTCATGTTAATATGTTTTCCACATCTTTTCGGGAAGGACTTTTTGTATGTGCAAAAACCGTTGCAATATCAGAGATGATGTACGGAGGTGAATGGGTGTGCAGCTGTAGAATATGAATTGTTAGAGATAAGGCTCAGCTTTCAATATCTGTTTCTATAGGAATGACAAATAGCTGAACTTTGCTTACCATGCCCATGTCCTGGTGTTTTTTTTTTTAAATAAATTCTGTGTTTGTTGGGATATGAACAAACACAGCATTGAATTAATTCCATAAGTTTTGTCCGATGCTAGAATGAAAGTGAATTGCTTTATTCCTCTTAATTTTAGATATGTCTTTTTTGGGCTATGGTAGCAAGATAAAAGGAGCAAGGATAGAATGAAGAAATGTAAAGTAGAATTCAAATGATATGAGTCTTGATTTCCTTCCTGGAAAGGGGGAAACAAATGAATATATGGATGCATGTGAAACATCCAAGTTAATTTTTCTTGTTTGATGGCTGAAATGGTAAAATTGAGAAGAGGGGTTTTTTTGCAATATACTTACATTTGTGTGATTAAGACATGGTGGAATTTAAAACTGTGTAGGAGTATATTATAGATATTCATTGGGGAAATAATCTCCAACATATGATAGTTAAGTCAGCATCCATCTCCTCTAACCTGTTTTGTAAATGAGTGGTATAAGAGGTAGAGCTACATTGTGGGGATTGGGGTCCTTGAGGAAATCAGTGCATTCCTTCCTTCCCTAGCTATTGGTCACTTGGCCTTTCTAATAATACCTGCCACTGACAGGTAAACATAACTTATTAAAGGCTGTCTTAAAATACTAAAATACAGGTAGTCCCCAACTTATGACCATTTAGTAACCATTTGAAGTTACAATGGTGCTGAAAAAAGTAACGTGTAACTGGCCTTGCACTTATAACCGTCGCAGTGCCCCCATATTGAAGGATGTAGGAAAACTATTTGTACAGTATTGGCAATGAGAAACAGGTTTAGAAACACACAGTATGTATGGCTTATACATTATTGTTATACCTCCAAGTCCTGTAAACAGCTTTTTTTTTCTTAATTCTGTTCCCCAGGTAACTTATAAACTACAAATGTATGATGACAGAATGGTTCAAATAAATATAATTGGTTTCTACACACTAAGCTAAGAATGTAATTTATCCCATTCAAGATGCAATATTCATTTTATAACCCTTGTGGGGAAAAAGTAGCTTCTTTTAAATCACAATTTTTTCTCAGCTTGTCATATGTGATTGTCATATGTTCAGGATGAATGATTGTGTCTTTATCAGAAAAAAAAAAAGTCCAGCCAATATACGGCTTTGGTTTTAGAGAAGTTGTGGCTTGAAAAATACTTTCAGATTTGATTGATTTCAAGTTATTCTGGGTTAGGCTTGGTAACAGCATTTTTTCTGTTTGTATTCCTTCGTTGTGTCCAAGTGCTGTGGCTTGTTTAGAAAAGGGGCTGAGCTGCTTTCTAATTAATGGCTGGGTCTGCAGTGGCAAACTTCCCAGTCAATGTGGTCCTTTTTTTTGTCTAAAGATTTTTTTGGAGAAACCTGTTGGCAGAGAAGGAAGATAAAGTGTAAGGCTGAGGCCAGCTGGCTGTCTTCACCAGTACTGTCCTGTAATGCTAAGAAGTGAAATGAACTAGGATTGCGCTTCTGAACCTAGCTTAAACTGGATTGTTCAATGACCACAGTGACTCCTGTATGATTAAACTGTAAGAAATGGGTGTTAATTGAAACAAACCCTTTCAGGCTAGTTGAAAATGTCTGAAAAGCTGTTTTTGATCAGAGTAAGTCAATCTCCTGAAAGTACGTCAGTGGTTTGGAAAGCAAATTCTCTGAAGTCTCAGAGCATTTTCAAGCTGTAGCATGGCCCTTCCCAGCCTGGTGCTTTCCAGATGTGTAAGATTTCAGCTTTGATAGCTCCCAGCAAGCATGGCTCTTTGGAAAAATTGGCAGCTTTGGTAGGTACAGGTTTTAAAACACTGTTTTAAAGCAAAGACTGTCTAAGTGTAAACAAGCCATGGTTTCTTCTCCACAACTCAAGAAAACAGAATGTGTTTCTGAAGCCCTTACTGTATTTCAAGACTTTTGATTGGGCCCGAAGTCCTTACTGTATCTCCAGTTCCTCTTCTAGGCCTGTTTGCAATCTGCTCTATAATTACAGCTGGATAAGATAAGCGTCCATGGAGAGGCCACGACACAAACGTGAGGGAACTAGTAGAATTTTTTGACTATTTCTTTGCAGCTGAAAGATAAGTGTTATCATGGGCCTATTCCATATGGCTTTTTTTCTGAATTACTGTATTTTTAAAATTTTATGTGGAGGGAGCATTCCAAAATTGTGCAATCCACCCCCCACCCCCACCCCGCCGAAGAAATACATTTTATACTGCTGGTAAACGTATTGATGTGAAAAACAATGAATGAGGCAGGTGGCAAAAGTCTGTCATTCAACTAAGTGAAATTCCATATTGTCTTCTTTCATAGATGTGATGAACTTTAAATTCACAGTGTTTTCTTTCTTGTACATAGCAGAGTTCTCAACCAGAATTAAAAAGAGAAAAAAATATTGCCATATTTTGTCACTCCATCCAGCAACCTTGTTGATATTTCCATGTATAGATTTCTTTTGAGTTCAAAATGTGGTAGCGATGGATAATTTTCTTAAGAACTCTTCAGACAATTATATACACAGCAGCTCACTCATAAATGTAAAGCTTGCAAATACCTAAACGTGCAACAAGGGCCCGCCATACCATTTTAGTAAAGAAGTACTATGGGATGTCAAGGTACTAGGACTAGGAAACCAAAATCATAAATGCTAGTACTACTTTTATTATATGGCTACAATAACAGAATCTTCCATGCCTGAAGTACTTCTTCTTTCTCTATCTTCATAAGAATAAGCAGGGTCTTATCTGAGATACTTGCTGTCAACCCTGAAGCTGACCTGACCAGAGCCATATTGGAGCTTCAGTGTTGCCACACTGGAACTGAGGGAAAGGGAGGGAGGATTAGAGATAGAGGGGTTTGTGTAGGCAAAATAACATACTTTCTCTTGAGAACCAAGGACACACCGTGGAAGAAGGAGGGAGGTCACCAGACAACCAGGCAGCATCTTGATTGGACCATGTGATTGTTGGGGTTGTGGGAAAACTTTCTCTTTTAACTACCATATTTTTCGGAGTATAAGGCGCACCCTTTTCCCCCCTAAAAGAGGGTGGAAATGTTGGTGTGTCTTATACACAGAATGCAGCCATTTTTGGCCTCCCGAAGCCCCGCCCCGCTCGTTCCATTTTTGTGAAAAACAGGCCCATTTTTTGCCCGTTTTTTGCAAAATCGGGCATTTTTGCCCTTCCCCAGCATCCAGGAGCACTCTGCAGGCCTCCCAAATCCTCTGTGTGCCTCATTTTTTGCCCGTTTTTACAAAAAACTGGGCGTGCAGTGGGTTTGGGAGGCCTGCAGAGTACTCTTGAGGGCCAGGAAGGGCAAAAACGTTTTTTTTTTTAACTTACCTCTTTGAAATCTTGGTGTGTCTTATACACCGGTGTGTCTTATAGTCCGAAAAATATTGTAGTTGAAAACCGTGGGAATTTTTAGAGTCGGTTTTCGCCAGATATGTGCCAATATGACATTTCCAATAAAGCTATCCTTCGAGGAATCTGCCTTCCTTGGAGTTCTGCTTGCTATGGATCTATTACTTGGAACCCTGGCACTTGCTTGGAATATAGCTCTGCCCCAGATTCAGATTTCTTTTATTTCCCCAGTGTTTTGGTAGCAGTCCTTCCTACCTGTGCTTAAGGTTATGTTTTCTGCATATTACAGAGTCCTGGGCTGAACAAATGAAATAAGGTCCATGTTTTCCTGAAGGAAACTGGCACTGTCACTCTCAGGGAGACATCAGATAGCAGAGCTTCATATTTTTCTAACTCTGCTAGAATGTGGTGGCAAACTCACCAATAACTGGAAAGGGTTCAAATGATAATTTATTTTCAAAGCTAGCAGATTATATTGATATCAATAAAGGAGAATATTTGTAGTTCCAGGTTGAAATGAGGGGTCGTTGGTGCTCTCTGAGCTTGATTGTTTCCTTGCAGACATTTCTTGCAGACCTACTTTGGGTAATAACATGTCTGCAAGAAAACAACCAAGCTCAGAGAGCACCAAGGAGGTTATATTGAGTGACAGTTGCACCAAAGAACCCACAGCAAGAACATCAAGGTTACACCGAATTTCAGTAACCAAGATCCTTCTGATACAATTGATGGGAGTGTTGGGTGTTTGGGTTTTTTTTGTTTTACTTAATAGAATGTAGAGAAAGACAAATTTAAATAAAATATGAACAAATGTCAAATTTTATACATGAGGATTTTTCTTGCTTATATCATATGTGTAAAGTTTTACATTGTATTTCAATAAAAGGTTATATTTAATTGTAAGTATCCATAAATAAGATGCCTCTAATAATCTGATATAGAAAGTTGATCAAAGCAGTACAAATATGTGAACATCATAGAATTTCAATTCCCTTTGAAATTCAAAGGGAACAATTTGCAACTGATGTCACTAACAGGTAAAGTTGGGTGGTGTGAGCGGGTGGGAGTGGGGGTAGGAGATCAAAGTGTGAACGCATTATAGGAACAACATTTGAAATCCAGTAGGGCAACTTTCATATGCAGGTGGTGTCAAACAGATAATTGTTATTTTAACACAATGGGATTGAGTAAATTGTGAAGAAAGAAATGGAGGTAAGAGAGACAGTCAGGGATCACTCATAAAGGGCACACATTTTGTTAAGGGAAAGTGGAATAATTAAAAAAACATTCACAGAGCAATTAGAAGTGTTAGTTCTAATTTTGCCACAAGACACAGAAAATAATATGCTGGTATAAGAAATTTCAGAACTCCAGGCATAAAACTCATTGTAATTATATTCAGGTTTTTTTCACCATACTTACGTTATCATTCCAGTGGATTTTGTTTGGAGGACTGTAGGCTGATGACAGGATAGCTGTAATTAATACTGCCTTACTATATCTCCTCTCTCTGATTTTTTAAAAAATAGTGCTGTATTAATAATGTTAGAGTAGAAATGGTCAAATGATTTGTGTGCAGTATTAAAATGCTGTTTTGTTTCCATCTCTTGTAAGCTTAGTGTCATAAGCTGTCTAGGCTAAATTCTTCTTTGCTAGCTTCATTGGTTGATTGATTATGTCCCATAAGGTTGATGCTTAGCAAACAATAAATTTTTTTCCAGGATGATCTATTCTCAGCAAGATCCTTTAGATCTTCCATGGCCACTATAACTGAATACATCCAACTTGCAACTGGTCTTTCTCTTCCTCTCTTTCTTCCACCTTTCCCAAAATTATAGGTTTCTCTAGAGAGAATTATAGGTTTCTTTGCATAATGTGTCCAAAGTATATATGCCTCAAATGAGATCTTTGCTGGTTATTGTAAAAGAATTTCTACATATACATATAGGTATACATGTGCACATGCACATGCATGTACATGGAAGGGATAACTGAGACAAATCCTAGAATCTTGGAATTTAACTGTAGGCCACGGGTAGTCCTTATTTTCAATTTTTTTAAAAACGGGACTTTTTAAGGGATACATGCATCTTCTGTTTGTGATTATTCTTAGTTTTTAGAAAAATGTGTTTCATTGTGGATGTTTTATAGCTTTCACTTTTAAAGTCTGAGATGCAGTATGTGTATAGGTGGTAGTCCTCGATTTACGACCACAATTGAGCCCAAAAGTTATGTTGTTAAATGAGTATTTGTTAAATGAGTTTTTTCCTATTTTACAACAGTTCTTGCCACAATTGTTAAGTGAATCACTGCAGGTGATAAGTTAGCAACCTGGTTGTTAAGTGAATCTGGTTTCCCCATTGACTTTGCTGGTCAGAAGGTTTCAAAAAGTGATCACATTGACCTTGGGACACTGCAATGGTCATAAGTATGAACCAGTTGTGAAGCATCTGAATTTTGTTCACATGATTATGGGGATGCTGCAAAGGTGGTAACTGGAAAAACAGTCATATGTCACTTTTTTCATGCCATTGCAACTTTGAATGGTCACTAAATGAACCATTGTAAGTCAAGGACTACCTGTACTGTGCAATCTACCAGTTTTTTAAGAAGCTGAAAATCATGCCATTGATCTTATTTTTGCCCAACAACAATGGCAGATAAATGTAAATTGAGTTTATGGCTTAGCTAGCACTTGCTTTTCCCATACTAAAATCCATTATTCTAACTCCCAAACTTTCTTGCAATAAGTATTACGGGCTATGGTTAGAGCTGAAAAGAGAAAGCAACACCTTGCCAAGCAAGGAATCAGAGCAACTACTGTATTAATGTACAAGGCTCCATTTCAGGCTTTAAACCCATAGCCCCCCTCCTCCCCTACCAATGCTGGCCAAAAAGCAGTCAGGTTGGGAGATAAGATTATAAGTGCTTCCTGTTGTCTTCACTACTGAAGAAATGGCCTTGCTTAGAGAAGCATCAAATTACCCTTCTGCAGGCCTACAAGAATAGATTTTTTTTAACTTAAATGCTGTATACCATTCAAATATTTACATATAAATTGACCTCTTATGGAGATAAATAGCATCCAGGGACCACTTATTTCTCTGTTGCGGAAAAAGTAAACTGATGCTCATAAACGGCGAAGAATATTAGTCTGTGGTCCAAAGCAATGCTTATTTGAGGGGAAATATTTGAATATTAACTAAAGTTGGATTACAGAAATTACTAACTAATATTTTTGCTGCAATATGACTGGATAGAACGTATGTGGCAAGGATGAGGGAGGAGCAGAAGGGGAAAAGTCAGATAAAGCGGATGGATTGAGTTCAAAGAGATTATTGGAAAGCCTTTGGAAGAGCTACAACATATTAAAACCAGAGTAAAATGGTGAATAATTTTCAATATAGTAATCATGAGTAGTTAAAACATATTAGCCCTTAATTTTTACTTGCAAACATGGCAGAAATTTAACAATGTTCAAGGATCCATCTTGCTTTGTTTTACTTATTCTGATTTACTTAAAAGCAAGGATATACAAGATTCAGGAATTCAGGAGTAGAACATTCTGAAGAATTCCAGAACATTCTGTTTCCCCTCTGGAGTACACCAGTCAGACACGTTATTATGGGGGCGATTTCCCTGAAGTAAAATTAGTTTGAAGCGTTCTAGGTGTAGCATTCAGATCTAAAGCATTATGGTCTTGAATCAACGAAGAACAACCCTGTAAGGTAGGTAGGGCTGAGAGAATGACTGGCCCAAAGTCACCCAGCTGGTTTTCATACTTAAGAGAGGACCAGAACTGATGGTCACCAGTCCAGCATCTTAACCACTGACTACACCAACTTGGCTCTCAATTTTGTTATGTAAAACAGGCTAGCAAATCTTGCCACCCAATCCAAAAGCAACTGTGAGAAGATGGATTCATGTAAACATTATAAGTACTTATTCTATTTTTGGGTTTCAAAGCTGGCAAGAGGCTAGTATATGCATTTGCTAGCCTTTTCTTAGGACAGGCTCTCAATGTGCAGGCAACTTGTGCAAATAATCATTGGTTCTATCAAATTATTATTTAGTGGAAGTGAAGGTCTTCTGAGTCCTAAGTAGCTAAATGCAGCTGCTTGGTAATTACTCCCTTTTTATTTTCAAAATTACAGAAAAAATATTAAATTCCTAAAGACTTTTATGACTTAGGAACTGCCTTTGCTCAAATAATTATCTCCTATCGAAGTCATACTTTTTGTATGAAGATATGCACATATGTGTGTATGTATTCACATATTGACTAAGCAATAATCTGGATTGTTTGATTTTGGCTTCTGAGGATTGTAAATCATAATTTATGGCATAGGGCAATATTTTAATTTGTTTATTAAGGATATTAATATGGCTGCCCAACTCATGGTGACTCCAGGTGACAAAAAATAAGATCTCAAATACAAAACCCAATATACTCCCACTCCCTTACGGCAACATTCAGACAAAACTCTTGATGGGCTTCGTATCAGCTTGGGATCCTAAAATCTGCGGATAAAACCATGTCTTAAGGGTCTTTTGAAAGAGTGTCAACTCAAGGTAGGAGCCATTCTTATCTCTGTAAGGATAATGTTCCATTGAAAGCATAGAAAAAAGCCCTTGGTCCAGTAAATGTACCTCCTTAATGGAGGGGGACTCATAACATACCTCCCTCCATGATCTGGTGCTTAGGTAGATGTAACGGGGGAAAAAAAGCTTCTTCAAATAACCTGGTCATAAGACACCCAAGACTTTGAAGGTGATAATCAACAACTAGAAACAATTCAGCAACTAATGCAGCTTCTGCAAGAGGGGTGACACATGTGGGAATTTAGTCTTGTGCAAAACCATGCTGGAATGGTTTTGAATGAATATGTGGTTCCAGCTCATCTATCAGCCACTTCCTGAAACCATGACTAACCAAGTTATGATGTATTGCAATAGTGAACCTGTTCCACATTTCCCTATATAATCTGTACATAACCTTGCATTGTTTATGGCATAAAAGAATTCTGGATAGCATGTTGACTCCCTGATAGTATTTCATCCAAATATCGACTTTCCCCTGCTTTTCTGTCATAAAGTATAGGCAATTATCAAGGCATGATGATCTCCAAGTTTTCTATAATCTTCTCTGGTCTAAACACCATGCACCAGTGACAGATAAATATATCAGAATGAAAAGTGTATAAACTTTTACCTTCCCAATATGCATGGAAAGCAAACCTAGACATAGTTATAATGTATATAGACAATAACGGAAACAATCCAACATGCTGGAATTATAGTTTTGAAAAAAAATGTAGCCAAGTAATTTATTCTCTTATGTTTAGGGATGAACGTGGATGTTCAAGTATGTTACTGTTTGTATGTTAAATATTTTAAGCAGATGTTTGCAGCTGACATTTGTTGCAGTTTTCAAATACTCTGCAAGTCCTAAGGCAGTGATGGCTAACCTTTTTGCCGTCGCATGCCAAAAGCATGGGGAGCATGGGGGGGGGGTGTTGCGTGCGCACATGCCCACACCCATAATTCAATGCACCCCGGCCCCCCTGCGCATGCGCACATGACCCTTGATTCTCCCCCTGCTTTTGGCACACGATAGCACGATGGGACCGGAAAGTCCGTTTTTCACCCTCCCCAGGCTCCAGAGGCTTTCTGGAGGGTGAAAACAGCCTTCCCCACCCCCCCGGAGGCTCTCCGGAGGCCAGAAACAGTCTGTTTCCTGACTTCCTGTGGGCCCAGAAGGCCCAAAAACTAGCTGGCCAGCACGCGCATGCACGCTGGAGCTCAGCTAGGGCAACGCTTGCGTGCCCACTGATATGGCTCTGCGTGCCACCTGTGGCACACGTGCCATAGGTTCGCCATCATGGTCCTAAGGCAATGTTTCTCAACCTTGGGAACTTTAACATGCATGGATTTCAACTTCCAGAATTCCCTAGCCAACAAAGCAAACTGGGGAATTATGGGAGTTGAAGTCCACACGTCTTAAAATTGTCAAGGTTGACACACACTGCTCTAAGCAAACTTTGATATTTTTTTTGAAGAATTGCATGTAATAGATCTAAAGGGCCTCTTGAATATGGATAGGACTGGGGATCGGTTGGGTGAAATTAAGTAGCATGGAAGAGGCCATAATTGAATGACTGAGAGAACAGATCAAAAGGCTTCCTAGTCCTAACCTTTGAAAGAAGATAAATGATATCTGCATACAAAATACCAAGGTCTTTAAATAACTGGAAATTACTTTTTAAACCTCTATTGCCCAAAATAAACTAAATAAAAAATGTAATTTGTAAGGCCTGTATGTAGTTTTGTTTTTTATTAGATGAGGGAATTACACAACTTTTTTTTTGAGTTTTGGTGCGATTTTTTTAATTTTTTATATATTATAGCCATTATGAAATAAAGCCCTCAAATTATAGTAGTCTCAGAGGGTATGATTACAGTACCAATGCACCATGATTTGAATACCAAACAATCATATTTTGGATACTTTTTATTGCAACTCAGATATGTGCCTCTCTTTTGTCACATACAAATCTTCGGAACATGAAGTTTATTTCTCAACAGTTGATACTGTATAACTTCAGATAGAAAGAAACATAGCCAGTTTAAAGACTTGCTCAACAGAAATTACTAGAGAACCCGCAACCAATTGGGTCAACCTTTCCTTGCTAGATTCCCCAATGCCATCAACAAGAACTTTTAATGTTCTTCTAATGCCTTCACTGGAAAATTAGCGATACATTCAGAGATACAATTGCCTTGAAAGTAGCCCATGTTGAAATAGGTGGAGTAGTCAAACATCATCACAGGAAATGTTTTATGACATTTTGTATTATGTCCCAAACTATTTTTTGATAATTTTTATGTATAAAATATAACATTTGGCAAATTTCAATTCCATGAGAGTCATGGATCCCAGATTTTGGACATCTTCTGTAAATTAGTCCATTTGAGGTAGTTTGACAAACTGTTGCTCTATAATGTACCATTTTGGCCAATGAAAGGTTACAGAATAAGGGTTTTAGTAGTATATAGATGGATCTCACCTTGTTCTTAATGAAGACCAACATCTATTTCCTATCCTCCTGCTTTGGGTCACTTTTTTGATATCTGTAAAATATAATAATGTATCTTAACTACTCTCTCATTGCATGTCATGAATATCCCTCTTCTAACTACACTGGCAAGAAACATCTGGCTAGATTTAGGACAAAATGCAAGAAAGCAAAAACATTTTTTTGTTTTTGTTTTTTTTTTATTCTAGTTTATAAATGGAGAAATACACTAGGATCCTTAATTTACCATATGTTGAACAAATCTTTCCTGGTTTGCATAGTTACCTGCCCTGCTAGGGTGGAATAAATGAACTACATACAATAACAAGTAGGTTATTTACAATTAGTCCATTGTGAACATGACTAGTGTCTTAATGAATCTTCAAGGTCAACAGATTTATATAGGGCAGAAGCCGACAATATTCACTGAACTACCTGGGTGTTTCCTAAATCCTCAAAACTGCTTTTCAGTCTGGATCTTGACTTCCATATTTCTTTGGTATTAGAAGGGGGTAGGGATAATCTCTTGCTGATTAATCTCTTCTTGTTTTTGCTGTCAATTAGATGCTGAGATGGACCTTATGTGCATTCAGGGGCTTAGGGAAGAAACAGTTGGTGTGTGTGAAAAGAGCAGGGATGCATTTCTCTTCTGATATTTTATAATTTAATGTGTATTTCCAGTCTCTTCTATTTTAAGGTTTTGAATTTAAAGAAGGATTTAATTAGATAAATTCAGGAGCTAGAATTAAACAAAAATACTTGTCCTTGCTCTTCTGGACTATTGTCTGAAGCTGAAGTATTCTGACAAAGATGTATTACCTTCCTTAAAATTGACTCACCGAAATCAATTGGAATGAAATTTAGATTTGTGCAGATAGATTAAAATAAATATCTACACAACAGTAAAACTGTTTACATACATTTTTTAATTTTTTTTTTACAAAGAACATAAAAACTAACCCAAACTAATAAAGAGTAAAATCAGCAAAGGAAGGAAGGAAGGAAGAAAAATAAAATAAAAAGTATAGAAAAAGAGAACCAAAAGAAATAGAAAGAAACTTTTGATTTCTTCTGTATCAAATATCAGTATGATTACTGTATTAACTGTAACTGTAGGACAGGGGTCCCCAACCCCCAGACTAAGGACAGGTACCGGTCTGTGGCCTGTTGGAAACCAGGCTGTGCAAGCAGCAGGCAAGCACACAAATCTGTGGAAGCTACCGTAGGTTGGGCATGTGAAACCACCCCCTCCCTACCACCACCGCCATTACCATTGCTGCTGCTGGTCAATGGAGCAAGAAAGATTGAGGACTGCTGCTCAAGGATTACAATAAATGTTCACTTTTTTCTGTTATCCATTTTTTTTCTAATCATCAAAACAAAAAATACAGTTTTTCCATTTTATGCAAAAAGTCAACAAGGGGTTTTCAGTCAGCTATAAATATAAATATAGGTATGGGTTTTTCTGTAATCAAGTACTGTAAGTCTGGAAAAAAAAATCTGTCAAGTTCAGGATCATGGCCCTGGGTTACACAAGTAACCTAATTGCAGCCTGAGTATATAACTTAATACTTAATTCTGTTTTTTTAAAATTTTGTTCTTATTTATGTTTTCCTGTTTTGTGACATGTTTGTGACTGCCTAGAGTCACTTAGGTGAGCCACTTATGGGCAGCATAGGAATCTCATGGATGAATAAATAAATAAATACTAACTTAAATATAGACTGCACGGTTTAATATGAGATGGACAACATTATTACTATGGCATTGTATTAGTATTACTAATTACATATTACTACAGTGTTATTACTAATACATCCCGTCTCAGTCTCCCTCTTGAGACTGTAAACTCCAAACTCATGATTGAAGCTCTTGGCCTATTTGGAGATTCTCTTATTTCTTCCCAATACTTTTTTTCTTTTTTGCAAAGAAAGGGGGATCAGATGGTTGCCTGAAAGAGAATTTAGAAGTGAGCATGTTTTTTTTTTAGGTGCTTTAACTGATTTCAAGTTCACTCAGGCAAACAGCTGCTAGTACTACCAGGCAAAAGCTATTTTGTTTATTTCTTAACACATTTTTGTGGAACTGCTTTTTTACCTGTTAAAGTGCCAAGCCTGGGTGATCTTTCCCAAATATGTGGGAGGTTCAACCCTTGCTCTCAGTCAAGCATCCTTTAATGTCCCTTCTTTGCCATGCCAGTGGAGCGTGCTGTTTTCTACACCATCTTTCTTGAGGAAAAACTTTTGGGGATTAGCCAGAGACTCTCTTGGGCTTGTTTGCATTCCTGGCTACTCTTCTCAGGAGTTCTAAAAGAACCAGGGAAATTCTCTCACTTCTGCCTCACTCATCCACTCTTGCCTGGGGGTTTGTTGGGAGTCCTTCTGAGGAAAATCTACTTTCACACCCAGAATTTTGGCTTAGCAAGCAGAGCTGACAAATTGTACAAGGAAGTACACACCATACAAATTTCCAGGCATCTTACGGAGGCAGACGCAGCATATAAATTTAATACATTATTCTTTATTATAAACATAAAGATTGAGGCTCTTGAATAGTACATTGTTTTTTAGGGTGTTGGAGCATATTGTTGCCTGACTGACTTTGTGCAGAGCTTGACTCAAACAAAAATCAGCATAAGCTCCAGAACCAGTTGGATAAAGGACAAGTTTATGAATGAAATCCAGCTATAAAAAGGCGGATTGTGTGTTTTTTGCTTGGAAATGTGGGTAGGCAAAAATGCTAGAGAAATAAATGCTTGGTCTAGAAATCAGAAAATGTATACTGTACATTGCAAACTCCTGTTATAGAAGCATAGATGGGGTAAGAGAAGGCAAGACAGATGTATAGATTGCTTAAGCATGTTTTGTTGCTTATTTCTGTCCATAAAATAAGCTTAGCTGTATCCACCAATAGGAGAAACTTCAAAGTACAAGGGACAGCAAACTTTATACATGATCTATTAACTGAGCTTTAGTGATGTGGCTAAATGGTGACATGATGAAATTTCAATCTTTATACGGTAAAGGAACAGATGCTTCCCAAAGTCTACAATTTTTATAATCCCGGCATTGTCTTCATGCAAGACATTTAAATTAGTTTAATTTGTGGCACCATGAAGAAGTTTCTTAATTGTTTATTGATAGCATTATTTTAATTACTAGTAAGTTTTATACTGTGTATTGACTTGATCTTGCATCTTGCTTAGAGTAATTAAAAAATAAGTGAGGCCTGCAACTGAGGTTACTTATATTATATAACACATGTATAAGATGGTATATTGCATGTTATGCAAGACCTCGAAGATCAAGTATATCACGGACAGCATTGTACCATCCTCAATGAGGTAAGCATAGTACAGGCATAACTGCAATCAGATAATTCTCAGATAGTCCAAATGTCCAGCTTTCTGTACATTAGTAGTGTAGCAAGGACCTCTGGCATGGCAACATTAGAATGATTGCACTTCTAAGAGTGAATGAATGATTCTTTATTTTGTTGATATAGCAATTATCAGCCCTGGAGGCCATCTTTTCTTTGGAGCTTCAGGGCTGCCACATTTAGTGCCTGGGAAAATGGGAGGGGGGATTTGCAAGGAGTTGGTGAAGATATATAGCCATAACAGCATTCTTTTCTCTGCCTGCACCTGGATAGAAGTGACTGGGGCTGTCTCCAGTTCAGATGGTGGATTGATTGGATCATGTGACGGACATATGGGTGCAGGGTATGGGTCTTTGACTTTCTTTTGGGTGGGGAAAACCTGGGAACTTTCAGATTCGGGTTTTCCCAGATGTGCCAATATGGTATCTCTAATAAAATTGAGGAATTGCTAGCCTCGAAGTCTTCTTTAGTTGGGGGTGTTACTTGGATCCCTGACAGTAATAGCACTTAGATTTATATACTGCCCAAAGTGCTTTATAGCAGTCTCTAGGTTATGTACAATACTGGTCCCAACCTTTTTGGTTCCAGGGACTGGTTTCATGGAAGACAATTTTTCCATAGACTGGGGGATGGGGGATGGTTTTGGTTTCACTAGCTCGCCCGCCATTCACCTCCAGCTTTGCAGCCCATTTCCTAACAGGCTATTAACCAGCACCGGTCCATGGCCTCGAGGTTGGGGACCTGCTGGTTTACAAATGTCAGCATATTGCCCCCAACAATCTGGAGCCTCATTTTACCAACTTCAGAAGTCCCATCAGGATTGAATTCCAGGCTATGGGCAGAATTTAGCTGCAGTACTACATTCTAAACACTATGCCACCAGGCCTCTTATGTAATTCAAAGGATAAAATGCTATTAGAATAAATTAAGATGTGCCTTGCCTAGATCAGAAATATTTCTAATAGGCCAGTCTTTTCTCTCTTGAACTGTGAATTCTGTTGCTTGCTTTATTCCAGGGGTGTCAAACTCAAGGCCCAGGGGCCGGATGTGGCCAATGACATGTTTAGAACTGGCCAACGGGGCCACCCTGGAAACAGTGAGGGACTGGCTTGTGGTGTCTTTGCCAGTGAAAACAGGCTGCCGAGCTGCATTTCCGGCTGCGACGGCCTCCTGCAACCCTCTGCCAGTGAAAATGTTGCAGCCGGAAATGTTGCAGCCTGGTGGCGCAGTGGACTAAACTGCTGCTGTTAAAGTAGTACTTAGCTGCCAGCTGCCAGCTGCCTGCAATTACTGCGAGTTCAATTCTCACCAGGCTCAAGGTTGACTCAGCCTTCCATCCTTTTGAGGCAGGTAAAATGAGGACCCGGTTTGTGGGGGCAATAAGCTGACTTTGTATAAAAAAGAACACTGCTCAGGTGGGGCCAAAAGGCCCTACTAAGCAGGTATATACAAAAGTATGAAGGGTATTGCTTAATGCATTGTAAGCCGCCCTGAGTCTCCGGAGAAGGGCGGCATATATAAATCGAACTAATAAATAAATAAATAAATAAATAAACTCAGGAGCCTGTTTTTGCTGGCAGAGTGCTTGGACCATCACAGGCGCCCCTGACATGAGTGACATCGAGCAGGCCATGCCCACTCTGGCCACTCCCACCCCTGCTCTCTGAGGTCAAACACAACCCTGATGCGGCCCTCAATGAAATGGAGTTTGACACCCCTGCTTTATTCTGTACCGCTCCTATGGAATGAATAGAAAGCGGATGGAAGAAGAGATGAACTGGAAACTGTGAAAAGAATTCTGTTAACAGAGCACCACTGAAGGGTGTGGAGTTACACAAGTGGAAAGTATGGCAAATGAAGTTTGGTGGACTGATGAAAGACGTTTACATTGGAGAAATGCATTGGAGGGAATGACTACTATGAAAAATGAAGATGAGAAATTATCGCATAATATGTATCGAGAAAAGAGTTTAGTGGTGAACAATGTAACTTAGAAAGCAAGTAATGGTTAAGTTTAAAAGTAACAAAGCATATGCACGGTGATATTAAAACTATTTTTTTAGAAGGCAGGCAGGTTGTATGGCACCCTACTTTCTTTTGTTTGCTTCCCCCTTCCAAGTTAAGTTGTCTGAGACAACAGCCTTAGCTGCCTTTGCTGTTTCTGAGTTGTCTGCTTATTTGGGAAATTTCGAATTCTGAACGGGTTTAGAAAGTAATGTTCTTTTAAGATTTGTATTCCTAATTCCAAATAAGATGATTCAGGACAGTCAAAATCATAGTTACTTGCTACGATCTGTATCAACTACTACAAAGAGAATCATTGACTTTGGTAGTACAGTTTTGTAATATTAGACTGGCCTCTTAATGGCCTCTTAGGCATGGGGGCACTCCAGTTTAAAAATTGTCATTTATCCAAATGGTGCAGGTTAGATTGCACTTGAGACCACTTGTGTTCCTGAATGAGAAGCTGGACTACTGCTTCTAAATTCAGCAGAGAAGCTCTGTTTATAGATCTTTCATAGACATCTGGAAGGTCACTGAAGGGAACAAGTCAGGAGAAGTTTTTGCTCTGCTCTAATTTGGACTTCAAACATTGGAATAAAGGAGGCCTCTTGTCTTTTCTTGGAAAAATATCTGAAAAATATAACCCAACTGCACCATTTTCCTTTTGGCATAGAGATAAGGTATTGTTGATATCTTGTCTTCAGATTAGCGTGAGAACTATCATTAATTCCAGATGAACCAAGACTTCAAGAATAGACTGGCTTCAGTTTGCATGTTTAAATTTACTGAAATTAACTCAAAACTTATGGCAGCCACATTCTTCCTGGGATTCCTTCTAGTATTGTATGTGTGTACTCAATCTGTTAGTGATCAAAGATGCCGTAGTTATATTTTACAAACAGCAGAGAGCTGTTTTAGAAAATGAATGTCTATAAAGTTGTTTTGAGGTCGGAGTAGAAATCTGTTAGGGACGTGCAGCTGCCAAGCAACTTGTTCAGCTTCTTTGTGTGTTGTTTCTTCAACCAGAGGCAGTGAGACATTTTTCTTGCTGAGCCCAGAAGAAACGACACTTACATGTAGCTATTTCCAACTACTGTGGTCTGAATGTATATATGTGCTTCAGTGTTGGATTACAACTTTCTGGAAATAAACTCGGGGGCCTGTTTTTTTTTTTTTTTTTTAGGTGTTAACAATAGCTGTGTTTCAGCAGCATTGGTCAGTAATATGGGTCTGTTAATGTAAATCAGGGGTGAACATTTTGAAGACTCTTTAATACTAAATAATCGTCCTTCTGAAAGGAGAAGGGTCTAGGCATCCATAAGGAGAAAAGTTCTAAAACCTATGCGCACTAGATACTGCATGTTCTGAAATAACTTAGCAATTGGCTTATTTTTCTTCTCCATTTAGATAGCATGACAGTGCTTGATGTTCTATTGAAATTCTCCCCCTGCCCTTAAATCCAATTTTCTTTCAGAAAAATACTCTGCATTGTGGATATAGAAGGTGGTTCTCTATAGATTTAGATCTATTTATTTGTGTGTGTTTCTGTGTGTGTGTGAGGGGGGTTTGTCCCATTTAAGCTGATGTTTGGCAGTTCCAAATTAGACTGGCATTTTTCTGCTTTATTTACCAGGAGTCAAAAATGAGAACAGGTTCCCTTTGTAACTTAACTTTCCCTATTATTTTATTTCTTGTTTTATAGGAAGAGATCGAATTTCTTTCTCCATTGCCTCTATGAGTTGTGATGGCCAAATATTGTCAGGAATTCACAGACATTTCCAGATCCTGTGTTCACAAACAAATAGGAGAGATAAATGGTACTTTTGGTGATGTACTGTGCATCATTATTGATTTGGTTTAACCTTGCTTATCTGGAATACAGTTTTATGAGTATACATCTTTGCCTCACTTCGCTGTTTTTTTATTTTGGTTATTTTTATTGAAAGTGGTGCCTTAAACTGTATTCTGGATGAATGGATTACAGATTAAACAATTGCATACAACCAGTAAATCTATATGTCAGTCCTGGGCAGAGCCTCAATTTTCTGAATACTGTTTCCCATCATAGCTAGTAACAGTACATCTGTACTGGCTATGATTGGAATCAGTATTAAGAAAATTGTACATAGCCGGCTTTGTCTATATTAACCCAGAGTGTAGATTTCATTTTGTTTATTGAAATATGTAAATGTGACTTTGCTTTGGACTCCAGATTGAACTGATGACCTGGAAAGCTAAATTAAGTAGGAGCCTTTTCAAGCTGACCTAGCTGTTCTATAAAAGACTCCATTGTATTCTGTATGGAACTTGAGAAGAGATTTGGACCCGTTTAAGAGGCTCTGCTCTTTTGCATGCAATTTTATCTATGGCAGATTCTGTGTCAGTGAGTGTTAAAGGGGCTGTGTTGGAGGAAGGTGAAACTCAGCATCTCCCACAGACTGTAAAAAGTGAGTAATGGTATGTCCATGGCTATTACTCTGTATGTTAAAATGGGAAAAAGAGGTATGCATAGATTGCTTGCAGGAAGTATATATACATATACAAAAGGGTTCCCTTGTTACATCCTGAACTAATAGGAACATTTAAAAAAAATCAACAGGACAGTAAATATATACAACAATCATTACTTAAGAAACAGTATTGATGTCAGGCTAAGACCAAGGACAACAAAGAGCAATTCAGCCAGAGTTCAGTTCTGTATTTGCTTACACACAATAGACAGAATCTTGCCAGACTAAATCCTTAGTACTCTCACTCTGGCGCAGTGGTTCTCAACCTGTGGGTCGGGACCCCTTTGGGGGTCGAACAACCCTTTCACAGGGGTCGCCTAAGACCATTGGAAAACACATATTTTCAATGGTTTTAGGAATAATTTTATGGTTGGGGATCACCACAACATGAGGAACTGTATTAAAGGGTCGCGGCATTAGGAAGGTTGAGACCCACTGCTCTAGCGGATATATCTTGGGAGATTCTAGAGAATTCTTCCTCTCTTCCTCTATCCATATCCTGGCTGGGCTTCTTCTCTGCCCCAATCCCCACTTCTGAAATTGGCTGTCTTCTTTATGGGAAACTGTTGTTCACAGTCCATCACAACCTCTCCCTCTCTGTGGGTACCATCTCTCATATCATAATTATTTTAAAAGCATTTAAAACTATAACAACAGAACTAAAACAGGAAAAATAATAGATGGAGGGATGTTAATAATAATAAATCCACCTCATGAGTTTACCCATCCCCTAGCCTCCATAGGCCTGCTGGCATAACCGAGTCTTGAAGGACCTTTGAAAGCTTAGGTGTGATGAGGTCAACCCCATTTCTAGTGGAGAAGATTCTACAACGTGGTCACCACAGCATAAAAGACCCATGGCCTAGAGCCCGCCAAAGGTTGCTTCCTAGATGTTGGAACATGTAACATACCCATTTTGTTGTATCTGACAAAACCTGTTACATACTCATTCTGTTGGATCTGGTGGGATGGGCAGATGAATATAATTATCTCTTGCTCGTACTTAAACATACAAAGAGTAGTTTAGAAGATAGTAACCTCTGTTCCCCTATGAATCTGTAAATCTCATTATAATACTTGACCCATGTAGGAATGCTATTGAAGATGAGAGTAGAGCAATTGATTAGTTATATGAAGTAGACATTTGCAGCTGATGTTTTGCTTTGATTGCCAATTTATTTCTGAGCCTAATTTAAACTTAAACATTTTTCCTGTTATAGTTCTAAATAGTTTCAGTGAGGTAAATTTGAAATATTGACTGGGTCCCTAAGAACTTGTGTAGCCCATGTCAATCTCTGAGACTGAATTGGGCTTTGCCATCAAGAATAATTCAGAAGAGGCTAGGACAAACAGAGCTCTTTAAGTGATGGCCCTATGCCTTTAAAATTCCCTCCAAAACCAGGAATGGGCCTTATCCTGATCTCTTTTTTTATTTACTTTTGCTATTTTAATATAATTTTGGTGAAGAGGTGTTGTTTTATTATTGTTGCTACTGTCATCTCTGCTTTTCAACAATTTATTTTTTCTCATGGAGGAAATAATTGATAATAATCTTGCTGGTAATTAACTTGCTCTTTGTAATATTAGAATACATTTAGATTTTGATTTTCTGATATGTAATATAGCAAGAAGGATAATTTGGTAGGAGCGTCTGTAAGCAGTGGGGTGCTTTCATCTTTTGGAAGCAAATATTCTTTCCAACACAAGGATTTTACTGAGAAGCCACCAATCAGTTAATTAAAAGAAAGCTAAAATAATTGCATAATGCAGTTTGGTTGGAAATGCTTTCTGCGGTTTGTTGGAAAGTGTCCCCTGGGCCTGGCATCATAATAATTTACTTTATTCAGTGAGAAGCAGCAGGAAGCCCTCACAGAAGGTCAGCAGCGTTGCTACCCTTGACCACATGGATATCCATCTGTCACAGGTTCTGTTTTTAAATTATACTCATTAGATTGACCCAGGCTCTTATTATTATTTCTATATTACTAATTACTATGACTATAACAATTACACTTAATATATCTATTACTATACAATTATTGTTACAATGCTACACTCTATAGCAGAGGTATCAAACTCGTGGCCCGCGGGCCGGATGTGTCACGCTCTGTTCACACCCACACCGTTTAGCACTGTTATATAACAATTTTTTCTTTGCACAGTATTCTGCTTTAATTTCTCTCTCTGGAATTTCTTCTGCTTTCTTCTTCTATGTTATTGGCCAGCATATAGAATACCTGCAACTTTCTATTTTGTGTTTTTATACTTGCACTTTTCCTTGTGGTGTCTCTATATTGCTTTTCCTCTAGGGCTAGGCCATTCACATCCTTTGAAGGAAAAATGCCTTCTTTTATTTGGCTGCATTACTTGCTGGTGGCTGCACAGCTTTCAAAATGTGCATCTCCTTCAGACTCCTCCCATCTCCCCCTACACTTGTTTAAAGGTTACAGTTTTATTGGCAAATCTGCCAACGGGACTCTGGGGAGAAGGCCCAAATAGGAGGGGAGGAACACAGCACAGGTGCCTGCAATTTTCTCGGCAGCCTATTCTTTCATGCCATCATCTTGTTCACATGTTTATTTATTATTGACTTAAATGGCTACCCATCTCCCAAACATGACTCTGGGAATGTCTATGGAGATTCTCAGTCATCCAAGTCATGGTTGTCCCAAAGGTGCTTTTTCAAAAAGCAACTGGACTTTCTTGTTTTTTCCATTGAAGACATTTTGCTTCTCATCCAAGGAGCTTCTTCAGTTCTGATTGAATGGTGGAGAATGGGAGCATTTATATAAGAGGTCTAATGACCAGAGGATTGCAAGGAATACCATATAAATCCTTCCATCCTCCACCTTCTCCAGGCAGAACTGAAGATGCTTCTTGAATGAGAAGTGAAGCGTCTTCAAGGAAAAAACAAGAAAGTTCAGTTGCCTTTTGAAAAAGCACCTTTGAGATGATTCTGGGAAGCTAACAAAATGTAAAAATTATACAAAACAAACAGAAGCTAAAGATAAGGATAAACATATAATGGCAACCAGGGAAACAGTCCACTTGGACTTAATTCCTCTCAACCCTGGGGGCTGGGAAAATAAAGGCTAACAGAGTTGGACCTAATTAATCTTGGTGTTATGGTATTCCAGAGAGATTGGAACTGAAAAGGCATACTTTCTGGGTGCTGCAAGATATCATTCCCTAATTGATAAGGCCCCAAACATGTCCCTCCTGCCAGATCTGATGGGGAAAGATAGAGATAATTGGAGAAAAGTGGTCCAATTCCTTTGTGTATGCCTTGAAATGGAAAAAGTGAGCTGACCCTGTACTTCTGTAATAGAATAGAATAGAATAGAATAGAATAGAATAGAACAGAACAGAACAGAACAGAACAGAACAGAACAGAACAGAACAGAACAGAACAGAATTCTTTATTGGCCAAGTGTGATTGGACACACAAGGAATTTGTCTTGGTGCATACACTCTCGGTGTACATAAAAGAAAAGATACATTCATCAAGAATCATAAAGTACAACACTTAATGATAGTCATAGGGAAACAGTCAATATAAATCTTAAGGATACCAGCAACAAGATTACAGTCATACAGGGAGGAGGTGATAGGAACGATGAGAAGATTAATAGTAATGCAGACTCAGTAACTAGTTTGACAGTGTTGAGGGAATTATTTTAGCAGAGTGATGGTGTTTGGGGGAAAAACTGTTGTGTCTAGTTGTTCTGGTGTGCAGTGCTGTATAGCATTGTTTTGAGGGTAGGAGTTGAAACAGTTTATGCATCTGATAGAGGAAATCTTTGGCCATCTTGAAGGCTTGAAACATTTGTGTCAAATAGGTGAACTGGCATGTTTCTGTTAAAAAGAAAATACAGTCCTTCTGAGTGGCCCGAATCTCTTTGATGTTTGATCTCTGCTAATTTAAAATAGTTGGAATTGGTCTTCTGTTAATCTGCAGAAGAAATCCAGAAATTAATATGTATGGATTTTCTTCCTTGTTCCTTTAGGAATTATAAAATATGCCATGTGCTAGAGTTAAATACTCACAAGCCAAGTGACAGTTTTTAGAATTATTGGCTGTCTAGGTAGACAGTATTATATATTACTGGAAACTATTTGGGATACATAGATTAATACATGAGCTTTCAAGCTGTGAAAAGGTGGCTATAACCTGTTACTGAAAATACCTTATGGTGTTTTCAAATGATTCAGAGCTTCTGGAAGGGCATTAAAACCTGGCTCTGCCAGTTAGCCTGGAGTCTTGATGGAGGCACTCAGCCTTGGAGGTGGTTGGGGCATTAACTGAGAAGATGCTACCGCCGTACTACTCTTGCCTTTTTTGCTTCTTGTCTTTGTATTTAACTTATTTAATATTTTTTTATATTTAGGATTTTAATTGTAAGCTGCCCAGGTTTGCTTTTCAGAGTGCGATTTAAAAAGATAAAATTGGAACACATGAAAATATTATTATGGCAAGGAGGATTCCTTTTATAAGTAATAGCTCCTTTTTACAGACTTTATGACTAGAATGCTAATTATGGGAATAGAATGGGATGGGATGGAGTGAGTAACAGGGTAACTGCAATAATCTCTCTGCCACTGAACCTGATTAACTCACATGATCAACTATTTAGCTGTGGCTGGAAAATAGGCTTGTGCAGCATTAAAGGAGGAGTTTCCTTGAAGTAAGAAGGGCGGCCTATAAATTTTATAAACAAACAAACAAACAAACAACACAGCACAAAGAAATGCTTACATACCCGGGACATTTGTCTAGGAAATTTTTATATTTCTCTGGGCAGACAAAGCATCCCTCTTCCATCACTAGACTTTATTCTGTTTGCTGGTGTCTCCTTTGGCAGCATTATATGATTAAGGAAAAATAATCTATTAAGGCTCAATATCAGCCTAGAGTTTTATGCATTCTGAGCAGGTACTCCAAGGGTTATCTATCAGAGCATATTTTATAAGATTTGTTCAGGTTTAAAAAGTACACTTTCCTGGAGAGAAGTAAAAACTGGAGAGTTGGTGGCTTCTGGATTTCCAAATCCTTGAATCTAGACCTGGGAACAAATAATGAGCAGGACTTCACTAAATTTGTGCCCAGAGAGCTCGTGTGTTAAGGGGAAATAGCGGAAATATGTCAATGTCACATTATTAATGTTGGCAAAGTGCAAAATAGTGCTTTAATGCCAAGAATCCGTGCCAAGAGTCATGTGTTGAATGGGTGGCCATATAAATTTAAACAAAGCGTATGCTCTCCTGCTGCGGAATAATCCTTTTCTACATTGCTGCTTTGAACCTGATGGGTTTTAATATAAATACTCCTGGAAATATTTTCCTGATAAATAAAGTTCAGGGCACAATATCTGTACCACAGACTGCATGGGCAAAAGCCACGAGGCAGGTAGAATAGTGCCACCAATAATGGGGATACTTTTTGTGTTATAAATGGTCAGCACTGCTGGATTACATCCTTTTGGGTTTCTCCACCTTGAGAGCACGGACAGTTTTTGTAATTAACAAGGACGGTCAGGAAGGCCTTATGGAAGAATGATACTCTTACCCTGCATTTGGGTAGAGAGAAAAACAGGAAAGAAACAGCTGAAAATAAGTCAGAAATTGGAGATACAAAGGTGTGTGTGTGTATATATGTGTATGGTAAAGGACAGAATTAAAATGCGCAGATTGTGCATATTAGTAAGGGTAGGGTAATAGGCTGAGTTGTTCTATTTTGAGATTTGCTATTTATCCGTCCATCCATCCTCTTTTTTTCAGCAAGATTTTAGAAACCACTGCATTTAAAAAAAAACTTAGTTCCCCTTCCCTTTGGTGGTGTCCGTTGTTTTCTTTAAAAGCCACTTCAAAGGAGATGAATTTTCTGCATGGATAATATTTCTATGCTGGAAGCAGACCACACAGATATTTTCTGCCGTTCTGTAATGCTGTGTTTGCGAGTCATGAACTTGCAACACAGCAAACTACGTGATGATGATCAAACAGATAACTCGCCTGGGGCCCTCTACATGTGACAGGAATACAACTCCCAGAATTCCCGCCTGATTGCACACATTGGGAAGGACTCTGAAGGAGCCCCGCGGTTTCTCATGTTTCTCTACTGCATTTATAAAGTTCTCATAATTGCCTGAGAGCTATGCATTAGTTAATAGCTCTCATGTGACTGGGAGAATGTAGTAAAGCAAAACAAAACAAAACCCTTAAACCAACTCATGAAACAAAGTGGTGAAACCCTATCTACTGGTATGTTATTTCCCTGGATGAGAGGGATCTCTTCATGTTAAGTCTATAAATCTTTCCAAGTGCTGCTGCTGCTGTATTCTTAATTGCTTTCAATATGTTTGATCATCACCACAGCAGCCTCTTTTGGTGTGGGATTTAATCGGCTGTGGAAAATTGAAAAGGCCCCAACATTGTGGTTAAGTGGGGTACCTGAACAGTTTTATCTTTCATCTTCCTTTTTGTTATCTGTGCATTCCATGTGGCCACGATCTGACACAAAATAAAGACTTGGGATGAAGGATGTATGGTCAAGTCACTCCAATCTAGAACATCTGAGAGGCAGTGCTGGAAGAGTTGTCCATTGCTTTACCTTTCACCCTTCAGGCAATTGCAATTTGCAGTCTACTGCATCTACAATAGGCAGCCATGGATTTTATAATAAGTAGTCTTCAATTTAGAATAGTTAAATGACCATTTCAACTTACAACTTACAACAACACTTACAACAGCAGGCTCTTAAGTAGGGCTTATTTTGTCAGTAGGGCTTATATTAGACACATGTGTAAAACATGCTAGATCTTATTTTCGGGATAGGTCTTATTTTTGTGGAAAAAGGACATACAATCTTGGTGGACTGTTTTTCATCGGGTCACAAAAAGTTGAAAGTGACTAAACAACAATAAAAAGGATGTTGTAGGGAGGGGTTTTGGTAAAAAGATTTTGGTTATTCTACAAATTGTAATTTGATTGGACAGAAAGCAACTAGAGCATTTTGTCAGAATGAAAATAAGAGGCTTGTTTCTTGGGCTTCTGTTATAATTAATTGGATTGGAAAGGGACAGAGTAAAATTACCTGTCCATTGAGGGAATCTAAAATATAGCCTCCATGTAAAGGGATTGTCTGCTCCCTGCTTGTTTGGATACATCCAATGGTGTGGGCCCCATCACGTAAAATGATTGATTTCACTGTCAAACTGCAGTTTCTGTTAAGAAAACCCAGCATCTGTAATCTATGATGTGTTACTGGCATTTGTTTAAAATACTGGCTGAAATCCAATAGGGTTTTCTGGCCATTTTCCGTGCTGTATTTGTCTTCCCTTAAAAACACACATTGGCTTTCAAGTGTGTTTTGTTGCACACCCCACAGCATGAAAATGTGAAGGCACCTTCCTGAACAGAACTCGTTCTGTAGTCTGAGATCCTCTCAGAGAGACCGGCTATAAAATCACAACTTAATATGCTATTGTTTATATGTGTATCTGATAATATTTGGTATATGATATGAGCCATTTCTAAACCTTTCAACAGGAAGGCGAGTATTATGTTAATGTGTAAAATTTAATTGTTGTGCAGTTTATACGTACTACTATTCTGGAGAAATATCAGGAAAAGGAAAATATGCTTTTATAATTAAAGAATGACTAACAGTAATAAATCCCAATCTCTTTATTAACCTTGGGGGAAAAAAGACTCCAATTTTTATTTTAAAACGAGTGAACATTACTCAGAGGAATTTTGCTTTAGTTCTTTGAACTCCCCCAGATGCTTCCTTTTTTTCTCCTCCTTGAATTGAATCCAAAGTTTTGGTTTCTGATTTCTTAACTAAAAATATTATTTTCATTAATCATTTCCAGTAGGCTTCGTGCTTTTGGTCATTGCCCTGTTCTCTTCGGGTCAACATATATACTATGTTGATTGATAATAATGAGAATTACGTGCAAGTTGTTATTGAACACACAGATTGTCTCCATGATGATCAGTTCCTTACCCGATCATTCAAGCTCTTCCAATGCACTTTCAGTGCCACTGTAATTGAATTCATTCATCTTGTTGCTAGTCATTCTCTTCTCTTTTCATCCACCTTTCTAAGTATTAAAACCTTTCTCCAGAGAGCTAGATTTTCCCATCACGTGTCCAAAGTAGGATATTGGAGCCTGGCCCTTTGTGCCAGGTGCACCCTCAGCAAAATCAAAGGTTTCATTCAGAGGGTTCCATTAGAAATGCCCCACCTCCAATATTTGCACATGAAATTGTAAAATGGGATCTGGTTTTGTGATTGACATTTTCCAGCATGTTCACAGCATATTTCCTTTCAAGGTAGGTGATCACAGAATTATAGACTGAATCACACTTGCAGAGGAAAATAATTTTAGGAGTGCTTATGTGTCTCATAAACAAAGCAAGGAACAAAACTCACATCACTACTACACATTACCACAGCCACGTTTTGGCACAACCAGTTCCTTAGGTTCAAAGCAGTCAAAGTGCTGATATTTAGTCTAATTAAGGATTCGCATCGCGAATGCTTCATACTGAGGGGATTGGTTATTGATTCATCTTGATGATTTTTAGTCATTTGGCCAAATGAACCACAACATTAACAAACATTTAGAAGCCTCTAGCTATTAACATTTTGATCACTTGAGAAATGAGGAAGATTAATATTTCATGATTTTTCTTCCTAAGAAGCTAGATTACCCCTGACTTTTTCTACGGGCCCAGAATACATGTTCTATGAGAAGCACTGACTTCCTTGTTTGCCAGAAAGACACAACAGTTTTGACTCAGTCTGCTTTGATTTAAAAGCAGTTACAGAGTTTAGGATGGAGGTGTGGTATTTTCACTTGGAGAAGGGGGTTGTTTAATTCATCTCCTAGTATCTGCTGTCTAAAGATTTTTGGGAACAAATGATACAACACTTCTCTTGAGATCTGGAGAACAGGCTGACCTCTGAAATATTTGGGTTAGGGAAATAAATACTGTGATCTGATTTACCACAATTTCCCAAGGAATTAAATGATGCCATCTTCACACGTTTATTGTATAATGTACTTGCGTCACGTTTCACACGTTTATTGTATAATGTACTATTTGATCAGATAATAGTTTGTCACGTCTGATCAAGGTAGACACATATTTTGTTTATGTTGTTAATGTACTTCCGATGCTATTTTTAGATCACTTAAACAATTGCTTATCTCCAATCTTGGTATGCCTATTTTGTTCCTCCTTAAGTTATAGTGTGTTCTAGTTTTAAAACTGCTATCAAAAAACTAACTACCAAGACGGCTTTAGATCAGGGGTGTCAAATTCAATTTCATTGAGGACCGCATCAGGGTTGTGTTTGACCTCGGGGTGGTTGTGGGCAGGGTGGGTGTGGCTAGCTTGACATCACTTGTGTCTGGGGTGCCTGTGATGGCCTGAGCATTCTGCCAGCGAAAACAGGCTCCCAAGCTCCGTTTTTGGCTGCAATGGCCTCCTGCAATCCTCTGCCAGCAAAAACAGAGCTTGGGAAGGCCACGTAGCAGAGGCACCACAGGCCGGTCCTTCGCTGTTTCCAGGTGACTCTGTGGGCCAGATCTAAGCACCCCACGGGCCTTCAGTTTGACACCCCTGCTTTAGATGAAAAATAAAAAAATATAGCAATCCATTTTGGAGTAATAAACGTGTTTAAAATGCTGAAGTTGTTCTAAGTTGAATACCAAAGAGAAGGAAGAATGGAGAGAAAGAGAGAATGAATGAAAAGAGGGAAGGATCTGTTTTTGCCTATAAGTTGTATTTCCTTTTTTTTGTCATGCTAGCTGATGCTAATGGGAGTTAAATTGAAAACCTCTGGAAGATCAGCATAAGGAGAAACTGTGTATTGTTTATTCAATAAAGTCATAAAATTCTTAGCTTTTAACCTCCTTTTTAGATTTTTGTTTTCACAACCCTTAAAAATATAATAGAGATGAAAAACCTGGTAAGAATCAGCTCTTCCAGCATCTAGATTTAGTTCAGATGGGATATATCTGAAGTACATTATAAAATCTTAAAATGAAGCTCATGCAGTGGAAACGTTCAAAGGCTTTCTAAGTACAATAGCATCCTGTAATTACTCCGTACTGAATGCGTCATATGAAGTCCAACAATGCTAGGTGTGAGAGGTTGAGCTTTTTTTTATTGTTGCAAAGCAACCTCAAGATATGTATTCTGACAATGAATTTCTCTCTCTACTGTTTTCTGTATTATGGCTTGATCCACAGCCATGATTTTATGATTTTCAGTTGCTATGGAGGAAGCATAAACAAGGATGTTCTTTTTTCCTTCCCACTCAAGGCCTAGAGTCACCTTATTGAGGTGATTGGTGATATAAATTTTAATAAATAGACTTCCGGTTGGTGATTTGCAGCGACAGGGTGTTGAGTGAGAGCTCGCTGCTCCTCAACACCTTTTAACATCGCGTTTTGGGGATCCCCTCGGGGGACGCAGGACCCGGAGAGCCCTGCGGGCAAAAGAGGAAGCCAGGCAAGCGGGAGGTGGGTGCGATCACCTCTCGCTGGACCAGGCGGCTCTGCCTAACCAACGCGGTGAGCCGGCCATTGATGGCGGGCGCGAAGCAGCAATAGCCAACAAAGACGGGAAGCTAAGAAGAAGATCGGAGGTGCGGTGACAGATTCAAGCCTATTCCCCTATACCTACGATCGTGCGGCAGAGAGGGGATCGGTGGTGTCGGGAGAGGAGTGCTCGGAGCGGCGAGAGGCAGAGACGGAGAGGGTGGAGCAGCTTGTACTCCCGGCGATCCGACAAGCCGAAGAGCAGACGAGAAAACGGGGAGAGTGGATTGCGTCTGCAAGGAGCTTTGGAGAGTGTGGTGTGGTGAGAGAGTAAAAGAAAAAGGAAAGACTATTGGTGTGGCTGGCTTTTGGTACTGGGATTGAGTGGAAGAAAGCAGAAGAAATACAGTGATTAGCTGTTTGAGGCTTTTAGCAAACAGGAAGTGCTTCCATTGAATCGGAAGAGTGGAACAGCAGCGGTTGAACAAGAAGACGCTCTGGCAGAGGCTATTACCATCGAGTTTGGTTGGAGCCCAGCAAAGTGGGAAATTGAAGATTTCCTATTTGTACTCTAAAATTCCGTAAATACTATAAACACTATAAAACAATATATTTATACCCATATATTTATATGTTTATATCTTTCCTATCTTTCTCTTGAGTATATGTGATATTAATAAGTGAACTCTGTTTTCCTCTCTAACTTTATAATTTTATAATTAATATTAATTAGATCTCTTAAGCTATTTTATAGATATATACAAAAAAAAAAAAAAAGGTTGATTATATATGAGAATTTAGATTTCTATAATTATTACTAGTTAAGAGAAAAAAGGGTTGGATTTGCATCTTACTTATTAAATTATTATACAGGATTTTATATCTACTTATATTTATTGTAACTTATTTATACCTATTTATACTTATTTATATCTATTATATCTATTTATATCCAACCTTTATTAAGATCTGAACTTAGAATTTATTAGTTCATTAACTTATTGTGGTCAACTTATATAATTTAGAATATCTATCTGTATTTATTTATATCAATACTACCTATCAGGAACTGAAAATAGAATTTATTAACTTAAAATAATTACTTGTATTGCTAGCCTTTAACAATTTATATATATTATTTACTCTTTTCTAAGATTGAATTTAGATTTTACTAAGTGATTAATTGATTTGTATCGATATTTTGTTTATCTATTTGGAAGAGAACTATATAATTGTATAATTAGTGATTGTTAATTGCTGGAAACTTTATAGTAGCCCACTACAGTACTTTGGAAATTTAGAACCTAGTATTAATTGGAACTTACTGAGAGTGCAGAGAGGACCAATAAAGGAGCGAAATAAAGGTCTAAGAAAGCTCCTCAGAGAAAACGTGGCAAGTGCCACTGGATGAGAATTTGGAGAAAGATAGAGGAGATAATAAGAGATCAAAAATTGGTTCTGAAAGAAATGGCAAGTCTGACCTCCACAATTGCAAAAACTGCTAAAAAAGCGACATCTATACCTACCCTAGCGATGTCTTCCCCAGCCACCCAGAAATCAGTAGAAGGTCTCCAGAAACTAGACAAACCCCCTATAACTCCTACACTGCAAACGGTACAAACATCCCTCCAGTCAATCCAAGAAACAATGCTTGCGATGCAAGAAAAACTTTTGAATAGTCACTCCGAATTAAAATCAGACATCCATGCTCTTGATTTTAAAATGAATGAGATTCAAACTGCTATTGCTAGTAACGAAAATAGAATTTTAAAAGCAGAACAAAGAATTGAAAAAAACGAGAAAAAACTGGACACAGTAGACCAAACTTTGTCGGCACAAAACAAAGAAACGGAAGACGCGCTGATCCAACTTGAGATGGACAAGGCCTCGTTTTTCTTGCGTTTCCAGAACATCCTGGAAGATAAAGATGAGGATTTAGGTGACAAGATAGCGGAGTTGATTGCAGAAACTCTGCAGCGAGACAAGCAGGAAATAATCCGTGAGATTGATGAGGTGTACAGGGTCCAGACAAATTACGTAAGAAGAAACAGACTCCCCAGAGAGGTCCATGTGCGCTTTGCTAGAAAAAAAGTTAGGGATATCCTGTATAACATAGCTCGGGAGGAAAAAATTACCTATGGGGGAAAAGAAATTAATATTCTGAAACAAATTCCGAGAAGAGTGAGGGAAAGGAGGAGAAATTATAGGTTTTTGACAAATCATCTAAACAGGAGAAATATAATTTTTAGGTGGCTTTTGCCAGAAGGACTGCAAATTTCCTGGCAAGGGAGGAAAATAAGAATTGACTGTCTAAGTGATGCCCAAGACTTTTTAGAACAACTAAGGGGAGGAGAGGAGGAACAAACCAGTAAGGAGGATAACGAGATAGTAAATACGGAAGAAGAGATATCCCAAGAGCAAATTACTAGGGAAGACATAGAAGAGGAGAAGAAAAAGGAGGATACTGAGGAAAGAGGGAAAAAATCAAGACCAGTGAGAGCAGTAACTTTAAAAGGTAAATAAGAACAAGAGACTAGAAACTAATTTCAGGAATGAACGATACCAAGATCATATCGGTAAATGTGAATGGATTAAACGATTATAAAAAAAGAAGGATAATATTGTCGAAATTGGTGAAACAAAATCCCGATATTATCTGTATCCAAGAGGTCCATATAAAAAAAGATGAAGCTGAATATTTAAATTACTGTAAATTTGGTAAAGTATTTTCCTCACTAGCTGAGAAAAGGAAAAGGGGGGTTGCTATCTATGTTAAGAAAGGAATAATGGCAGAATGTAAATATAAAGATGAAAAAGGGAGAATACTCATAGTTGAAATAATGAGAGGTAACTCTAGACTGCTATTAGTAGGGGTTTATGCACCGAATAAAAAACAAGGGAAATTCTATAGGAAACTGCAGGAACAGTTGGCAAATTGGGCACATCTTGAAATATGTATGCTGGGGGACTTTAATGGAATTGTAGATCCAAAGCTTGACTATAAGTGCGATATAACCAAAAAGAATAAAAGATCTCCCTTACCAAAGTTTTTTTTTGATTTGGTGGATGAGATAAATTTAATTGACATGTGGCGTACCTTACACCCCCAGGACAGACAATATACATTTTACTCCATCCCACAGAACTCCTGGTCCAGAATCGATATGGTTTGGGTTACTAGAAAATTGGCATTAGAAATTAAGAAAGTTAACATGGACATCAATACTTGGGCAGATCATAAGCTCCTCGAAATTAGATGGTCTCATGATACGAAGAAAATACAACAGAGATGGAGCTTAAGGACAAATCTCCTAAATGAAAAAGAGTTCACACTCAAATTGAATGAAGAAATCAAACGCTTCTTCTTAGAAAATGGAAATCGAGGGACAGCCAAAGAAATTGTGTGGGACACTATGAAGGCCTATGTCAGAGGAGTAGCCATCTCATATACTGCCTTTAAAAATAAGGAAAAAAGAAAGAGTAGAGAAGAACTTACTCAAAAATTATTACAAACTGAGGCTGAATTACAGCAACGACCGGGAGATGAGGCGACGAAACAACAGTGGTTGATGATGAGACATAGACTGAATCTATTGGACCAGGAGGAGATAGCTCAAAAAATAAGAAGATCTAAGCATTATTGTTTCGAGAACGCTAACAAGTCGGGGAGATGGCTCGCATATAAATTAAAAAAAGAGAAGGAAAAAAACCAAATACTAGCTTTAGAAGACCCACAGGGCATCCTGTTGACGAAGGAAGAAGACAAATTAGAAAGCATAAGAAAATTTTATGAATGTCTTTACAAAAATGAAGGAATTGAGTTAAACAAGGTAGAACAGTATTTGTTGGAAGCCAACCTTCCTCAAATTCCGGAAGAAGAAAAGGAAATGTTAAATGAAAAGATCACCATAGGGGAGTTAAGAACCGCCTTATCCAAAATAAAGAAGAACAAAACCCCAGGCCCTGATGGTCTCCCCGGAGAATTATATCAAAAATTTGATGATGCTCTGAAATTGGAATTGTTAGAAATTTTAAATGATGTTATTGCTGGTATAACAATCCCAGACTCCTGGAGGGAAGCGTACCTGACGATCATTCTGAAAGAAGGTGCCGACCCGAAGCAGATCTCCAACTATAGACCTATCTCACTGCTTAACGCAGATTACAAATTATTTATGACTATAATAGCGGAGAGATTCAAGAAAATTTTAAACCGATGGATACATAAGGATCAAAATGGTTTTCTCCCAGGGAGACAGATTAGAGACAATCTGAGAACAGTCCTAAATACTTTTGAATATTATGAACAACACCCTGGAAAACAGATGGCTTTAATGTTTGTCGATGCCCAAAAGGCATTCGACAACCTGAATTGGACCTTCATGATAAACCAAATAGATCTAATGGGATTCGGGACTAACTTTCGGAAGATGATAGAGAATATTTACCAAAACCAGAGGGCAAATATATTAGTTAACGGAGGCAGAACCCAGACATTTCAGATCCAAAGAGGAGTTAGGCAGGGATGTCCCCTATCCCCCTTACTTTACATTCTAGCATTAGAGGTCTTACTTAGAAGGATTAGAACTAATGAAAATATCAAAGGCTTGAAGATTAGGAAGGAAATATTTAAAACACAGGCTTTTGCGGACGACGTTGCCTTCATAATAGAAGACCCATTAGATACCAGCTTAAAATTAATGCAGGAAGTTCAGAATTATGGAGAAGTCGCGGGCTTTAAACTTAATAAGAACAAAACCAAAATAATTGTGAAAAATATGACAAACCTACAAACGAAAGAATTAGAAGATTTATTAGGCCTCCAGGTAGTTAAGAAGATAAAATATCTGGGAATATGGATTACGGCGAGACTCTCTTCATTAAAAGATGATAACTATATCCCGTTATTGCAGAAAACTAATCAAGATCTTGATAGGTGGAGGAGGCTTAAATTGTCCCTGACTGGTAAAATTGCGGCGATCAAAATGAATATTTTACCGAAATTTCTATTTCTATTTCAAAATATACCGATATCACTAGATAAAAAATTTTTTTTGGATCTGAATAAACATATCAGGAACTTTCTGTGGGAGGGTAAGAAATCGAGGATTTCTCTCAAGACACTTCAAGGGAAAAGAAATCTGGGAGGGTTCGGGCTCCCTGACTGGGAATTATATCAAAAGGCGGCAAAAATAATTTGGATAAAGGAGTGGATCAAATTACAAGAAGGTAGAATCTTAACACTAGAAGGACACGATCTCCTTGAAGGATGGCACGCTTACCTCTGGGATATAAAGGATAGGAAGAAAACTCATTTCCATAAACATAAAATTAGAGAGACATTGATTCGTACGTGGCTGGAAATTAGACAGAAGATATATACCAAGGTTCCTAGCTGGTTGTCGATTATGGATGCTCTAGTGGCCCCAAATAGAAGAGAGAACTATAAAATGGGCACATATAAGGATATCTTGGATGAAGAAGGGAAGCTCAAATCCTTGGAAGTACTGAGGGACCAGGGGTTTATTCTGGATTGGTGGAAATATCTTCAGATTAAGTCTAGATTTCAAGAAGATAGAGATAAATGTGGTATTGAAATGAAATATGGATATTTTGACAAAATTATTTGGGGACCAGATAAGAAAATGCTATCGAAAATCTATAACTTTATATTAGATGAGGATAGAGCCGAGAAGATAGCTAAAAATCAGCTAAGCACTTGGGAGAAAAATTTAGGATATGGCCTTAATTTCAATGATTGGGAGATAGCTTGGAACAGAAATCTCAAAATAACGAAATCGGTAACATTCAGGGAAAATCACTACAAAATGCTGCATAGGTGGTACCTAGCCCCGGACAGGCTGGCCAAAATATTTCCAAATTCCTCTGCTTTATGTTGGAAATGTGGAAAGACGGTCGGCACCTTTTACCATCTGTGGTGGACTTGCCCTGAGACCAAAAAGTTTTGGTTAAAGATTCGACTCTGGCTCTCGGAAATAATGGGACAAGAGATAGCCCTGGCCCCGGAATCCTTCCTCTTAGGTATGATTGAAGATGGCCTCGACAACAATAAAACCCAACTGGCAATTCAAATTATTACTGCGGCTAGATTAGCCTTTGCGAAACTCTGGAAATCCAACTCTACCCCCTCTGAAGAAACATTAATAAATAAAATTCTAGAGTGCGCAGAGATGGCCAAATTGACGAGCGAGCTAAAAAATGAAGAGAATTTTAAGTACTACGAAGTATGGGGAATTTGGTATAACTGGTTAAAGAATAGGATAAAAATATGATAATAGGCTACGATTTGTTAGACACCCGAAATGGACTTAATTGTATAGAAATGTAGAGAATTGTATAGAACTGCATATTGTATAGCTATGGATAGAATTCATTTAATGTTTGATCTATGAAATGTGTAAACATTGCACCTCGGATCAAGATTGTGATTGTACATTGTCTTTTTAAAAAATTGGA
Source organism: Pantherophis guttatus (assembly GCF_059756535.1). Taxonomy (NCBI): domain Eukaryota; kingdom Metazoa; phylum Chordata; class Lepidosauria; order Squamata; family Colubridae; genus Pantherophis; species Pantherophis guttatus. Next base: position 69,117,890 of record NC_142063.1, read on the forward strand.
AAATTCAATAAAGTATTTAAAAAAAAAAAAAAAAAAAATTTTAATAAATAAAAATAAAATTTTTAGCAGATTGTGGTTGAAATTACAAGTCAGTCCAATTCTGACATTGCAAGCATATAAGGCAGTGATGGTTAACCTTTTCTGGACGGAGTGCCCAAAGCATGTAGGCTTGCATGCAAATGCGTGCGTGTGCCCAAACTCCCAAAATGCAATGCGCCCCCGTGCATCCCCCCTGCCCCTGTGCATGCACGCGTCCCCCTCGCACGCACCCCACCCATCCATGTATGTGTGTGAGGACATCCCTGCACACGCCCCCCCCCACGCATGCATGCGCATCCTCTCCGCATGTGCCCCGCCCCTCCGCATGTGCCCCGCGTGGCAGAGACCCGACGACCAGCTGGCCGGCGCTAGGTGCACGCGCATGTGTGACACAGCTGAACTGGGGTGACAGCTCACATGCCCTCAGAGAGGACACTGCGTGCCACCTGTGGCACGCGTGCCATAGGTTCGCCATCACAGATATAAGGTCTATTGTGAAGCTTCATCACATCAGATCCCTACTAACTACATGTTTTTATTTATGTAAGCATTTTTTAATAGCTGCTCATTACACATCTGTGGCTCTAGGTCACTAATAATACTTCCCACCCCTAATAATAATAATAATAATAATAAACTTGGAACACATCCTGCGATGATACATTTAACAACATAAATACAAGCATTTGCTTATCCCAGATCCTTGGGAAGGACTTGATAGGTGGACAAAAATTCCAAATCCAATCTAAATATCTGCCAGTTATGTGACCAACCATCCTTTTGATGCAGCTGTAATAATCAGAAAACATATGTTATCCAACCATATAGTGAGGCTCACTTAATGTGTACTGAACCTGAGAGCCCAAAAGGATGTCCAATTGTGTTTCATTTCTTGAGAGAGTTACCTTACTCAGAGACAAAGATGAAAAAATGTTCAGATTCAGAAGCTCCCACTATGCATGCCACTACCCACTTCAAAGGAGCATTCGTCATCACCCTCCATACATCCCCTATTTGAAACCTTCCAAATCCCAAATCCTAGACTGTAACCACAGGATGCAGATTGACTCATTCCAGCTCCTGCTGTTGTTCTGTACTTTTGTCTTTATACATAATTTAAAAAGATAAAGAGAAGGTTGCTCAGTACAGCTGAGAGTTGGCATTGAGTGAAATAATACAAATGCTTGAAAAACCTTTTGTTAAAATCTCAGAATCTCTTCAATGTTTTGAAAACAAAGCCTTGAAATCAAAGAATCAAATTCCTTCTTGGAATGATTGAGCATTTTGAACAACTCACAATATTTATTAATCAATTGAATATAGAATATATGAAAATTAAGTTACAGGTAATCCAGTTCAGAGTTGCTATTGATAGTCTTGTGTTAATTACAGTATTTAAAAGCTTGGGAATGTTCACAGTATGTCTGGTAGGCCAAAAGCCAGGGATCAAAATAATATATGTGATTTCAACAAATGTTGCAAAAAACTTTCTCTGGCTACTTTTTAAATATTTTTTTTAAATTAAATTTATCAAAATATAAAATATATATGAAAATGAGCATAAGTGCAAAAATGGGTAAGGAGAAGAAAGGAGAAGAAAGAAAAGCCTAAACTTCTGACTCTTTTCAGTGCAGTAAAATAACATAATAACATTACAGTCTTTTTACTTTTGCGTACTTAAGATGAATTAGTCATTTCTATAACAGCAAACTTGTCTAATCAACAAATCCCAAAATCAAAGTTTCATTTCTTTCTGTCTCTTGCACAAAATACAGAAATTGTTTCCAAGTAGAAATAATGTTGGATTAATTAATTAATTAATTAATCTAGTTCCCCTACGTTTTCCCACCTATTCTTCCATTGTGGGAAACTTTCTCCGGCTACTTTATAGAAGTTTTAATACAACAATTATGTTTCATAAATTCAAGAGATTGACATAGACAGAATCCGTGAAGTGCTGGGTTTATCCTCATCACCAGACCATAACTACCATATTAATCCTTGTCAATGAAAAACATTTCTGTCTTTTTGCGCTGTCAAAAATGACTAAGCGTTATGTTTTTTTCTACATGTTAACATGGAGTAGGGCAACCAAATGATTTGTTGAATGTAAAGGACATAGTATTCTTACTTTGGAATCAAGGAGTTAGATTATTAATTACCCTATATTGTATGTCTTATTCACAGTTATTGTTCTTGTTGCCCAGTTAGGGAACATACATAATAAATCCTAATAATTTATTGATGAACCTAGTAAATGATGCCTGTCTATAAAAGCTGGTGATATTCTAAAAACACCCAGCAATTTCTGGGTTATGATATGGCTCAGTGGTGGGGTTCAAAATATTTTATTACCAGTTCTGTGGGTGTGGCTTGGTGGGCATGGCATGGCTTGGTGGGCATGGCAGGGGAAGGATACTGTAAAATCTCCATTCCCACCTTTCCTTACAATCAGCTGGGACTCGGGAGGCAGAGAATAGATGAGGGTGGGGCCAGTCAGAGGTGGTATTTATCGGTTCTCCGAACTACCCAACATTTCCGCTACCTGTTCTCCAGAACTGGTCAGAACCTGCTGAAACCCACCTCTGATATGGCTGTATGATAAGGGCCTTAAACACTGCTGCGAGTAGTTATTGGATGTAGTTTTTGCAGCAGTCAATCGGGTTCTTTTCTATTTCGTTTGTCTTTTAGAATTTGTATCTTTGTCTATTTTTTCATTCAGCAGCAAATCCATGGAAGGCATGGATAAGAACAAAACAGAATAAATTTAGAAACTAAAATTTCAAGTTATTGACAGTCAGTGTCAGCATCATCTCCTGGTCTATTCTACACCTTGGAGAAATCTCTGAAACATTTGCAACACATTCATTTTTAAAATTCCTGAGTTGGGCTGGGCAGCCTACTGGCTGTTAATCCCAGCACATCAATTACAACAGTTTTTTCCAATCTTTTTACCCTGGAGGGAAGCCTTGAAAAATAATGCATAAAATTATTAAATCTACAGGTCACTGTATGTTATTGTAGTCAGTAAATTGTAAATTATCCAACAATAACTGTCAGTGCTCTTTTGAGTAGAGAATATCCTTTTGTTTGTGAAACTTTTATTTTGGTCAATTTACTAGGCTACTCTTTTTGTTTGGTGTCCCTTCCCCCACAAAGGATATGAACTCTCTCAATTCCAAAAATGATGTCCCCCCCCCAATTCTAATCTCTTGAAGGACCCTTGTTGAGAAAAGCTGGTTTAGAGCAACCCACCTTATGCAACCTTAGTAACAATTTCAGCTGAGTCGAACAAAACGCTGTGCAAATCTGAATTCCGGCCCATTATATTTTCTTGGCTTAAAGTGGTGGATGATGTAGTGCTTTTTTGAAAAGCAAAGAGAACATTTTTAAACAGCAACGTCCAGTTAAATTCTCCTGTGTTCAGTTACTTAATAGATATGAATGCATTCTCCAGAAAAATAACATGCGCTAAAAAAATAAACAAAAAGGCATCATTTTTGTTTCTGAAAATAGTGTTTTTTTGTTTCATGGCTTCTTCATGCTCATTTTAAGGCATTTGGTACCCCCCCCAAAAATAAACTAAATGCCATGATGGGGGTGGGGGGTGGGAAGGTTGGTGATAGTTATGAATCTTTTTTATCCTCAGACTTTTAGTTTGGTTCTAGAGCTGGCTAGCTGAACTATTAATGAAATAAGGACTTAAGAAATATCCCTGGGAGCAACAATTATCTTACAAATGAGAAAGCCTGTTTTAACAAATCATCTTTGTGACTAAATATGGGTGATCTGCTCCCACGGGATTTTTTTAGGTGTGCCCTGAAGCTGCTTACCAAAGTTCTTGTGGGAGCTTTTCAAGAAGTCTAGAGTCTCTGGAGGATGGCTAACAGAGATCACTGCAGGCTTTTTGGAGCTGGGACAGAAGATACCATCAGTGATTCTAACTCTTAAACAGAAGAGTTGACATTCAGCCCAGTAAAGTCATAGATTGGCAATATGTTTGTACAATAAATAAAAAAAAACTTCAGTTGATTTGTAGAAAGAGCAGATGGAGCATTGGTACCGATGTTGTGGTGCTCCTCTGAGGGAAGACTTCCACTTGTAGATCCACATGAGTTAAGAGAATTCCAGTAAAAGGGCTCGCAGTGCATTTGAAAGAAGCTGTGTGTTGGATGAAGAAAGCATTAGTCAAAGATTTAAAGTAGTTGCACCTTTAGAGACAGTCACATGATTGTTTTACCTACCTCCCCTGGTTGTTTGCCATGTGTGTGTAAACCCAGATAACACTTCAGCTGGGACAACCAGTTATAGTAAAGCTTCCATACCAAAAGTACACAGAGCTAAAGATAGCTCTTAGAGACATCAAATCAAGATGTGGCTGCTTTAATGTTTTGAGGAGTGTGCGTCAGTCATACCAAAATACTTTGCAAAGAACTCTATCAAGTGTAATCACCAGTATGTTTCTTTTGGTATGTAGGGTGGATTTTTTCTTTCTTTCTATGAAATAGTACCTATTCTTCAGCTACGTTGCTACTTTTTAATAGGTAGAAGTCAGAAAGCAGAATAGCTCGTTAGGATTGCAGGGAACAACAAGCAGATTGGTTCATCCATTCAAGAACAAGCTGTGGGTGCTCCAACACTAGAGGTTTGAACAAAGACTGGACAACTGGTATAGGATTTCCTGCTTGAGTAGGGGGTTGGACTAGAAGACCTCTAAGATCCCTTCCAACTGTTATTCTGTTAAGTTCAAATCTTTTCTTAATATTTGGGATGTTAATTGGCTTAACCATTGCGGAATTGCCACAGAATAACTTAAATTGGTAATATATTCATAATATATTTACAAAGAAAAATCTTACTTAGTTTCAGGTTAAATGGAATGAATTGAAGGACTGTCCAACCCCTAATCCCTTAAAAGATGAGAGCATGTTTTCCTCTTTAAAAGATTTGAAACCTGTCCTTGTCTTCTGGAAAGCTCTGGAGAGGGATTTTCTCAAATAATCCCATTCAGTGTTGCTGAAAGAGTTTTACAAATATCTCTGGAATATGGTACCAGACATTTGAAAAGATCTTGGCAGGGACAAGGGCAGCCTATGCTTCTGCTCAGGCTTTCAGCTGATTGCCTCCTTATTGGTTTCACTTTTGGAAACAATTTTCAAAATAGCTTCTTTTCAGTTGCTATGGAGAAGTTTCCTTTAAAAAAAAAACACTCTTGCCATCCTCATCAAGTTAAGAATGTTCAAATATTGGATAGCTTTTTAAAACAGATTTTTGAATGTCATCTGATCTCCATGAGAGAAATAATACACTGAGTAAACTGATGCATAAAATGCGGAGAGTGTAGCACATGCAGTTGTACAGGATGTCAAAGCTATATATTCATCATCTTTTCTTTTTCTTTTTAAACTAGGTGACTTTAGAAAAAGTCCTGGGAATCACTGTCTCTGGAGGCAGAGGATTGGCCTGTGATCCTAAGAACGGTCTCATTGCTTATCCAGCTGGGTAAGTTGTTAAAGGCACTCTTTAAATGACTGCAAGACTGCTTAGAGATAAAGTCTGCCAAACGTGTCATGTAGTAGAGTGAGACTTTTGGAAATGTTCTCCTAAATTCATTCCAATTATGATGCATAAGCAATGTTAACATAAATTGTTGCTAGAGGGAATAAAACTCTTATATTCATCTGTCATCACTAATGAAATCTTTTTTTGTCATTTTTCTGAGATTTCTTTTTTTTTTTTAAAAAAAGAAAAGAGGTATATTAAACCTGGTAAGGTTTACTGCACTGATTATCTTTCTTTGGTGGCACAGTGGTTAGAAGGCAATATTGCAAGCAAACGTTGCCCTCAGCCTGGAGTTTGATCTGGATCGGGCTCAAGGTTGATTCAGTCTTCCATCCTTCCGAGGTCAGTAAAATGAGAACCCAGATTGTTGGGGGCAATATGCTGAGTCTGTAAACAACTCTTAAAGCACAATGGGGCGGTATATAAGTTTAAATGCTATTATTATTGTATTGCTATTTTTGAGGTTCCTCTTCTTGTTTTCTGCTAAGGATTTTTTTTGTTAACTAGAAGGTTAAACAAAAGTCAGAAAAATGTGAATCTGAATTCCTCATGAAGCTGGAATTGCCCTTTTAGAATGGGAAATCGCTGTGTGATATGAAGATTTATGAGCCAAAGTTCCTCTTGCATGAATAGTTGTTCTGTGTTGTAATATTAGTCCTGGGATTAGATTGTTCTACCCAGTATTTCTTACATGGGCCAAAATAATTACCTAATTGATGGATAAATTCTGTGAGTAGAACCCTTCCATCATATTCTGGAAGCAAGTATTAGTAAATTCAATAAATAATAAATAATAATAATAGTAGGCAACGTGCTTTGGGTTTTCCTGGAAGCCAACGAAGATCCTTCAAATGGTGACTAATCACCCCTGGATTTGACATAATTTTCAGTTAGGCTTTATACATGTATTCACAGAGATCAAAACAATAGTTTGAAAGAATGGATTCAAATTATTAGCTCCAGTGTTCTTGGACCACATCATCCTTGTCCCTAGCCCCATTTTCTTTTTGTGATGGCAGAAGATTACCCCAGACCCAATCCTGAAAGTGGAAATTCAGCAGCACAATTTTTAATCTAATCTATTTTTCTCCCAAAGAAAGAAAACCAGTGCAATAAACCTTGCCAGGTTTAATATACCATTTTTTTCCTTTAAAAAAGAAATATAACAGTGACAAAAAAGCTTCATATTTTGGTTTCAGTATCTTTGGTGATGTTACTGCTGTGTTCTCAATTGCCTACTAGCCCAATCTTAGTACTGTAGCTATTGCTCTGATTTTACTAATAATACAAGTAGCATAGTTCCACTGCAAAATAAATAAATAATAATAATTTCCACTCCCCACCTCAGCAAAAGATAGCTGAATGCTGTTTTGGAAAGACAGACTTAGAAAAAGGGCCCATAGTCTTTTCTTGGAGCCAGTCTCTCTTCCTTGCATGGACCTTCCTTGCATGGTACTCTGTCTCACTGTGCAAACAGAGTGAAATGGCTAAGAGGAACGAAGGGCGGAGATCCAAATTAGGAACTGTAAGCAAGCATTTTGGAAAAGCTGACATGGGCCAGGCAGTCTTACAATTTCAAACTGCAGCGATTGAGGAGTGCAATGAATATTTACCTTGTTTTAACATTTCATTTTGCTAATGTCACTGGGTGGTTCTAATGAATTTCAAACAAGAAGAAAAGAAATTGAAGCCATTCTTAGAAGGCTGTTGGTTTGGGCACAGTGAGTCTATAGAAGAGGGAAGAACAGCAATAATTCTTCTCATTGCTTGGTTGTGCTATCCTTGAAAGCAACTTTTGTCCCTGAGCTAGTCTACAGTTTGTTCAGACTCTGATAAACTAGAAGAGATATTTTCCTTCAGAAAAGAGGCTGTAAAATCTGTAGGATGCATAATTGCATATAAGAAAGGGGCTGACACTAAGATGGGAGGCCTGTAGAAGTATCTGGATATACTTCTAAATGCTGGATTAGCCATGTAATTGGAGATGATGTAGTTGGAGATGATGAGAGATGATGAGAGCCCAGCGTATCTGGAAGGCATTGGATTGGGGAAGGCTGTTCATCCCAGGTTACTGTGGGTTGAAGATTACATTTTATCTGCTGTGTTATTGTGTCACTTCTTAAAGTCTGGTGTGCCTCATCAAAATTTGAGCTAGTATATAAGTCTTCGAATTTTGGGATTTGGAATCAATGGTGAAAGTTTAGACTTCTTGGCTAGTAAAAATGAAAATAATTAGCTAGGTACAGATGAATATTTGCTGGGCAAATGGGTCAGAATCCTGCAGCAAAATTAAATCAAAGGAGGGGCTAAAAAATCACAGAAGTTGCCTACTGGAGTCATCTCTTTCCCTCCCTCCTCTCTACCTCCCAAAAAGAGCTGTGGAGATGATATTGATGATATCAATAGATGATATTGACCAAAATATTCAGAAAATAAAAGGAGCAGAAGCATTCGTTGAGCTCTGAAAAGATCGTATTGGAAGGAGACTCAAGTTGGTTCCTCCTTAACTCAGTGGATATAAGAGGGAGAGGAAACAAAATACCAGAAAACTTGAAATATTCTCTTAATACAACCTATCTCAGTATCAAGTATTTGCAAGCCATTGGCACATGTGTCATATAGATACCAGTGGAAGCACAGAGTGTCTCCACCCCTATGTGGAAAGGAGGGGCTGAGTATAAAACCCCCTCCAACCTTTTCCACCTTGCGTTCTCTCCATCTCTCTCTTTTCATGTTTGTTCCTCATGAAACTTGATCTCTGTTGTACATAGTTAATATGATTTATTATATGAATAAATACGTTTACGACATTTATTTATTCATCTGCCTCTGAACTCTTCTATGCTCCTGGATGTTTCTACGATCCCAATTCCACACTCAGTCTTCTTGTGGAGTCTGTTTCCTGAACTGGACCTAGCTTGAAAGGTTGACACCCCCTTCCAAATATAAGATGTTAAGAAGCTAAGCATTGCTTTGAAGAGATGCTTAATGTCCCTTGTGGTTGATTTTTTGTGTGGTGGTAAGGTTGGGGTTATTATCTATTTATTAAATTTGTGTACCACCCATTTCACCACAAGGCGACTCTGGGTGACTTACATGATCTTGGTTTTGCTGCAGAATGGTGGCTTTATGTAGCTTTCATGCTACATTCTCTGTGTTCTATAGGTAGCCACATACTGCTCTTTGCTTTTTGTCCAATAAAATGCTACAATGACACCTGCTATCCCCAGGTAGCCTCAGCAACCATGTCTTAAGGCCAGGTAGGCTGTTTTTGACTATATGTATGATGGTTTTAGAACGGTACATTTCATTCTCCATTAAAAAAAATGCACGATGATTGGGTATACTTAATAGCACAATAGCAGAGCTCAGAATGGATTTTAAAAGAATGTTAATGAAAGTCAGTGAAAATGTAGAACATGCATTTAATGGGCAGTGCAATCACTCAGTTATTATTGTAAGCTGTGGGAGAACAATGGTTGAATAGGATTCAAAGGACCACAAGTCTTTGGTAAGTGTGTGCCAGGCGTGGGAACAAGAGAAAAATAAGAATTAGTTGACTTTAACTGGGAGGGACAAAATCTAGTTAATAGGATTACTCCCATGTATTTAATAAGCCTCCACTTTGGGCAAATGAAAATTTTAACTCAGTAGCAACTTTCGGAGGGGCTCTGAGAGCCTCACCCAAAGCTTTGGAGGATTAGACCTCAGGGTTGCAGCTTGAAAGCAATAATGGTGTTTTTATTTTCTCCAGCCAGATGAACTTGTTTGTCATGCCCACAGTCTCTAAAAGCAGAAATCGTTTCTGTTTCCACTTGATAAGGAAATTATTTGGGAAGATGTTATTCAATGTCCTGTGCCAACTAAGGACATTTTAATGAAGCCTGAGAAACTGCAGGAATCTTTAGGAGTCTTTGGCATTCCCAGAAAAACATAGGGAGCTGAGTAAAAAGAAATTTCTCTGAACTTTTCAGAAGAGTCTTATATGTCTTGGGGATGAGCAGAAACAAAACTAGTTTCTTCATAATCTCCCATTACAACAATATTAAATTCTGCCTAACTGGTAATGCCAAAATATAAGTCTAACGCATACATAAATTAACTTTCTAAATTTGGATAAAGGGATCATGGTTCATAAACTCTGCAATGTGATTTGGCTAAATAGTTACTTGTCCATTATGGTGGGCTGCTTTATGTTGCTGGGGGCATAGCCACTGCCAAGGCATAAAAAGACAAATAGTTTGCTGCCCTAATTGAATTGCAGGCTCAGTTTGTTTTCTCATATTCACGAGGAATTTATACCTTCTTGGCAGGGTGCAGAAATCTCCTTGGCATTGTTGTTACACTGACTATGGGGTTTTCTTTCTGCAGCCTTCCTCTGCAGTGGTGAATAAAATTTGCTGGATTGCTTGTTCTTGGAGTAATATGCATTTTGCTGACTGGAGCAGTGCACAGTATGCTTGACACCACATGGATGCCTTCCTTATGGTTCTTGCATATGTCTTAGTTCTGCTCTGTTCCACTCCAGATATCCCATTAGTTGATTCAACTTTTATTAAAAACTGCCAGTACAAGGCAGGCCTGAGATTCAACTCTCTTGCTCTTTCAGCTCAGCGCCAAACTTCATAAGAAGCATTATTTTTACAGCAGAGTTGTTGGGAAACCCACATTCATTTAGCTGTTAACATTGTTGGACCCTGGCAAGAATTAAAGGCTCAAATCTCACAGGAGGACCACATCAAAATCTTGTAATTTGCTTCTGAATGTCTTTTTAAATTTCCCTTTCTTTATCTGTTTGATAAATGCTAGTGTTAAATTCCATTTGGCATCTGTTGAATTGATTTGTTCCAAAACAGAAACCCCAATCCCAATAAATCTAACTTTGCAAGTTAGATTTCTCTTTCAGAATTCAAAAATTGCGAAACCTGGGTTTCCAGGTCCTGTAACGTTGGCTTGGAGAATGGCACTTTGCGTGGCATGTTCTCTCAGGACAGCCAGCCTGAGACTTGAGTCAAGATTGAACCTGTAATTTAAATGCAATTTTAGTCCGCTGTAATTGGTGCATAGTGTAGCTCTTCCTCTGCTGAGTTAAAAGATTAGTGTTTTAAATCAACATCAGCGGGAGGAGGTGTAGAAAGTTGGCAGGACAGATGAAAATCTCTAGTGCCCTTAGAATCTTTGTTGTTCTGATAGTTATGGGGCTTGTCCTTCCTTTTGGTTGCCAGGTGGGTACCTCACCTTCTTGCCTTTTCTTGTCTGTACTTAGAAAATGGTAATGAGGACTAATGATGACAGAGACATCTAACCTTGCTGTGAATTATCAAGATCCATGTGACATGTCTTCCTGAGATGTTAGTTTAATAATTTATTGCATGTTTGTATTCACTTGGTTATAAATCCTAATATTTTTTCCAAATTCAAAATGTGTTGAAATGACCCAGGAAGAATCTGTGTATTTCAGCTTTAGGCAAGGACCATCGATCTGGACATGATTCCCTATCTTGTGTTTTAGTTGTCCGTGCCAGCAGTGATAAAGCCACAGACCACAGTCTTCAGTAATCCCAAGAACCATGCGGCATGTGCCATTCAACTGAAATTTCACATTAATAGCATAAAAGTAATAAAGCAGCTTGTACAGTGAATGCTGACCTTATTCCTTGGTTTTAAAAAGTCCTCCCCCCCCGGGTTCATTGTGATCCAAGAGGATATTGAGAGGAACATTTTTCAATGTCTTGCTTCATAAGAGCTCTTGGCCGGTAGCGAGTGAGCAACCCTGAAGATACTGGCCTCCTTAAACCACAAAAGCCAAATCTTCCTCCCATTCTGTTTGAAAGCTTCATTTTTCTTTGTAATAGCTGCATTTCTTCTAACCTGATGTCATACGTTTTGCAGGGTCCTCTGTGAATAGGAGGGCCTGCACAGATTTATCTCACAAGATCCTCTGAGGCTCTGTAAAGAACCACTAGGCCCTTTCAAAGCGGAAAGAACAGATTATACACAGGCACGTACACACGTACACACATAACCTGCCCTCCTCCCAATAAAACAAGAGCATTAGAAGGACCTAATGTCTACTGCGTGACTGTGGGTCCTTGGAAGAGGACAGTACAGACTGGCTATGCTTCCTTCTCAAGGCTTTGGTAGTCCTGCTGTCTCTTTTCTTTCTCCTTGGGTTGAATGACCTTTTTATACAATGAACCTGCTCTCCTCTTCATCTCCTTGGTCCCTGTTGGGTTGTCTTTGCAGGCAGTAACTGTCTCCTTTTCCATGACATTACTTCTGCTTCTTCCCCTGTCCTGTTTTTACTCCCCCTTTAAGGTAGTCCTTAACTTTCAACAGATTATTCAAAGACCATTCAAAGTTACAACGGCGCTGAAAAAAGTGACCTATGACCATTTTTCCCACTTACGACCGTTGCAGCATCCCCGTGGTCATATGATCAAAATTTGGATGCTTGTCAATTGATTCATATTTATGACAGTTGCAGTGTCCCGGGGTCATGACGTGATCCCCTTTTGCGACCTTCTGAGAAGCAAAGCCAATGGGGAAGACAGATTCACTTAACAACCGTGTTCTTAACTTAATAACTGCAGTGATTCACTTAACAACATTGTAAAACATGGCAAAACTCACTTAACAAATATCTCACTTAGCAACATAAATTTTGGGCTCAATTGTGATCCTAAGTCGAGGACTACCTGTATTTTATATAATGTCATATCTCCTGGTTCCTTGATTTATTTATTTTACAAAATTTCTCACCTTCTTCAAACAGTCAAGGGTGGAGCACAATATAAAGGCACTAAACATAAAACATTGATCCCATCATGACTAATGAAGACTGTTAAAGTAGTATTTAGCTGCCAGCTGCCTGCAATTACTGCGAGTTCAATTCTCACCAGGCTCAAGGTTGACTCAGCCTTCCAACCTTCCGATGTAGGTAAAATGAGGACCTGGTTTGTGGGGGCAATAAGCTGACTTTGTATAAAATAGAACACCGCTTAGTGGGGGCCAAAAAGCCCTACTAAGCAGGTATATACAAAAGTATGGAGGCTATTGCTTAAAAGCATTGTAAGCTGCCCTGAGTCTCTGGAGAAGGGCGGCATATAAATCAAACTAATAAATAAATAAATAATGACTAATCCTAAGGTTCCTGATAAAGAACAAGCTTGTCAGTAATGCCTCCTTAGCCATGAAACAAACCTATAATGGCAAAGGCTACCCAGATACAGATTAACAGAGTTGGAAGGGACCTTGTACATTATCTAGTCCAACTCTCAGCTCAAGCAGGAGACCATACACCATTTCTGACAAATGGCAGTCCAATTTTTCTTGAAAGCTTCCAGTGATGAAGCTCCCAAAACTTCCGAAGGCAAGCTATTCCGTTGGTTGGTTGGTTGGTTGTTCTCACTGTCAGAAAATTTCTCCTTATTTCTAGTTGAATCCCTCCTTGATCAGTTTCCATCCATTATTCCTTGTCTGGCCTTCAGGTGCCTTGGAAAATAGCTTGACCCCTTCCTCTCTATGGCAGCCCCTCAAATATTGGAACACTGCTATCATGTCTCCCCTGGTCCTTCTCTTCACTAAACTAGCGATGCCCAGTTCCTGTTCTTCATATGTTTTAGTCTCCAGTCTCCTAATCATCCTGGTTATTCTTCTCTGCACTTTTTCTAGAGTCTCAACATCTTTTTTATAGTGTTGTGACCAACACTGGATGCAGTATTTTAGGTATGCTCCTACTAAGGGTTTATAGAGTGGTATTAATACCTCACTTGATCTTGATTGTATCTTTCTGTTAATGCAATTTAGGATTGCATTGGCTTTTTTGGCTGCTGCCACACGCTGCTGGCTCGTATTTAACTGGTTATCCACTAAGATTCCAAGATCCCTCTCACAGTTACTGCTATTAAGCCTGGTTTCATCTAGTCTATATGTGTATTTTTGGTTTTTCTTGCTTAAGTGTAAGACTTTACTTTTTTCTTCATTGAATTTCATTTTGTTGGCGTTGTATCAAATGTCTTTTTGCAAGAAGAACTTTCTGTGCCATCCTGAATGCCAAAAGAAAAGAAACTAAGCCTTTCTGGGAGGGGGAGGGCATATTCCATGACATCCCCCTCCATGGGGGCCACCATGGAGAAATCTTGCTTTGTGCCTCATGCTCATCTCACCTCTTGCTGAGGTAGGACCATAAGTAGATCTTTTTAAATCATCTTGTAGACAGGATCATTTTGGATAGGTTCAGTTAGTAAATCTCTTTTCCGCATGTGAGATAAATTCCTTTTATTCTCAGCAGTATCTGCAACCCAAGAATTGGCCCACCTATCCTGGACTGACCTAAGACATTGGGCTACTTGAGGTGAAGGGATTTATTGGACTGGTGGTGAAGTCTTAACTTCATTCCTGCAATGGGATGCATAACGAAAGCTTTAGTTCTGTCAGCACATCAAGGAGATGCCATAAGCTACAACATGTGGGATTTCATCTTTTGACTCAGGAGCCACAGCTCATGTGTTAAACAACAGAATATGTCTCTTGAACCACTTTTTGTTTACTCCCAATCTGTGTGTTCATCTCTAACTTCGGCCTCTTTCCTTTCTTGGTGAAAAAAGGGAAGTAGTTTGCAGTTCACCTTAGAAAGCCTTTCAACTGCCTTGTTTCCTTTATTTTGTATATACAAACTAGGCTATGAATGGGAAGAAACCTTCAGCAACTTTGTGAAAACGATCTCTCAACCGTCGCACCGTATTCAGATTTAATAATGATGAAAAGCCTTAAACTTCTTTTATTTATTTATACAATATTTTATTTTAACAGGCCAAAGTATTCTGGTTGCCCTCTTCCAGTTTCTCCCGATCTTGCCACATGCTTATGTGTGTGTTTTGTTGACATTGCTGCTGAGATTCTGTATCCTAGAAACAAGAAGTAAAACAAAACTAAAAATCCTCAGAGGTTACTACTGAAGAGTAAAAGGACGTAAAGAGGAGAAACTCATCCATCTGAATCCCAAGCCAGATGCTTTATGGCTCAATTTATTTAATATGTATCTTCTTTCTTTAAAAAAGAAAAATTAGCAAGGCTGTAAACCTTTGCTTCAGGAAAAGCCACATATACTATGGAGCCCCTTTCCCTCAAATTGTTCACCATCCACCACAACCTCCCCCTTCAGGTAAATGTTTTACATGCCGTAGCTGACAATTTATAATCTGCCTGGTTAGACTCAAGTTAAGCCCTAGCAACTTATAAAACTAGGGCTGCTTTGTGTCTAATTTCGGTGGTCTACTAATATTGTTTGGAATGTAATAAAAAACACAGAATAAGCTTTCATAGAGGTTTTACACAGGGGTGGGTTTTACTACCTTTACTACCGGTTCGCAACAGGAGTGCACACATGCGCAGACGTCGTGGTGGGTGGGCGGAGCCTCCCGCCGGTTTTACTACCGAACCGGGAGCAACCCACCACTGGTTTGACACGATTTAAAGAAACCCCCACGCACATTTGTACAACACCAAATGAAGAAAAAATGGAAAAATGGTGCTGTCCGTTTTTGTGACCAATCCTCTCCACACTTTGTACTATCATTCTACTCCCTGCAATCTTCCACTCTCTTACAATACATAGATAAAGGGACTAAAATGTTGCCTTTCCATGCAGTTTTCAATTGAACATATAGTATCTTGGTATTAGAATGGGTGAAACTATTGAGTGGGTTGCAGAAAGGCGAAAAGTGACAGCGGTCGAGGAATAATTTTGGAAAGGCTGAGTTGTGATTGCTTATGAAGAAAAATAGAACTTTGGTTGTTGCTGTTGTTGTGCTGATGTTTAAGAAATGTGCAAGTCTAGAGGACAACCTGATTTAAAAGGCCCAGAACTCTGAATCTAGAAGAAAGTGTGGTAGCATCTTGATAGGGGGCATTGTGATAGGGAGAGAAAGGGATGCAATCCAGTTACTGAACCTGGTGAAACACTTGATATTGACCCTAAGGGGTCTTCCTTAAGGAAAATAGTACAATTGTAGTACCTTGTGAGAGAGAGGTTCCTAGTGCCTTACCCTCTTGAAAGATCCTGTATGCCTTCTCGTTGCCCAAAGAATCTGCCCTTACTTCTCAGCACCAAGTAGACGTTGTATTGTGCCCAGCATTGTAACCTGATATAATGATTCAGACTATTAAGATTAGCTTCCCCTAGTTGGGCGCCTTCCAAATCTGTTGGAAAGGGGTTTTGGTGATGTTGGCTGGGAAGTGGGTGAATACAATCCAAGAGATATAGGAGAGGCTGCTCTCCATAAATACAGAGAGCATGATGATGATATGAACCCTACAGCAATTATACCTCGTGGTTTATTTATTTGATTAGGTTTATATTCCACTATTCATTCAGGAGCTCAAGGCTGCTAATGTAGCATTTCATTCTCTTATTTTTCCTCACAAGATAGTTGTACGTTGGACTGAGAGAGCATGAGTTGGCCAAAGTCACCCTAAGATGGATTTAGATGTTTCTTTTCCAATACAATACCTGAACTGCTGCTCCAGGAAGTCCCCTTATAAATCATAAAACAAATGTATTGATGAGAATAGCTAGGAGTCTTATGTTGGCAGTGCTCCTCAAAAGAAAAATGTTAATACTGTACTTCTTCCCAATTTTCTTTTCACTGAAGTTATACACATATGAAGATTTTCTTCTGTGATGTTATGGTTGGTGGAAGATCTGGGTGTTTAAATGCTAATCTGCCTCTGTCATTAAAGGAGGTGTTATGCATATGTGTGCATTTCTATAGACCTATCCAAGCTTCTCTTCATCTTTGCTCTGATACTAGAAGTAACCTCTGTTGGAGGAAAAACATCTCAGAGCCTGCCTGCAATGCCTGGGATATGCTTCTGCAATCCTTTCTTATATCACTGTATATCACTGCACTGTTATTTAGCTCAAAACCTAGACTAAACCTTTTCTACAGAAGGATACAATGAGCCTCTGTCACATGTACCATTGGACTTTAGCCTGCACTGTAAGTTGTCTAGCCTCTGAAGATGTCATGTTATGTCATGGTGCTGTTGGGTATAACCAAAAAACAGGGTACCATTGGACTTTGAAAGTGTAAGATCTTCCCCTCTTAAGCAAATGTTACCAGCATGAGCTGCAAACTTGCTGAGTTGAGAGCTGAATGTCAATAATCTTTTCCTTCTAACTCTTATCATCACCCTGGTTATTCTTTCGATTTGATTGTTTGGGTTAAACCACATGAACTTGAGGAGCCCTGTACTCCTGAGTCAGAGACTTTCAGGATCTGCTTTTTCTAAACTTAGGAGATATTTTGCTTGTCATTTCTGAAACAAGTTTCATGGAAAATGACAGTCATCTGTGTCACAGCCAAGCTAAGTGGTAGGATGTGGGAACAGATATCACTCAGTATTTCTCCAGCCAAAAAATCTGCTCAGCACATATTTAAATATCATACTATAATAAAGAGTAAATCATGCCAAATGTTGAATGATTCACTTCTTTCTTTCTTTCTTTCTTTCTTTCTTTCTTTCTTTCTTTCTTTCTTTCTTTCTTTCTTCCTTTTTCTTTCTTTCTTTCTTTTCCTTCCTTCCTTCCTTCCTTCCTTCCTTCCTTCCTTCCTTCCTTCCTTCTTTCCTTCCTTCCTTCCTCTGTCCCTCCTTCTCTCTCTCATTCCTTTCTCTCTCCCCCCCTCTCTTTCCTTTTTCCTTCCTCCCTCCTGCCCTCCTTCCTGTATTCACAAATTCCCTTTTTGAAACCATAGGTTTCTCACTTCAGAGTCTCCTCTCTTTTCATTTTTTTCTGGCACATAGATGACTACATAATGGCAGGACCCAAAACATTGGATAAATGGAAAAAATGACCTCTTAGCCAAATTATATGCTGTGCACAGCATGTTCTCAGATAAGGCTTTTCAGTCTTACGAAATTGCTATCCCTATGAAGACTGGGTGTCACTCTAAATATGTGCAGGCATCTTACACAGCTGAAAATCAAGCAAAACACTGTTGCTGTGGCCTGCCTGTGCCTGAGGGGGCTGAAAAGTAGGCAGCTTGGAGGGAATCAGCTTCAAGCAGAGGCATTAAATTATGACTGTCTTTCTTGTGATGTATTTTTTTTAAATAGCTGGGAATATGTTGTCCAGCTCTGACTCAAAGGCAAGGAAATATTTTTAAAGGCAATTAGAAATAGGCAGCATTAGGGATTGTTTAAGGCTAAAATGACAACACAGAGGCAGTTTTAGTTTAATGATGATAATAGCAACCGGGATTTCTGTCATTAAGCAATGCGATCGTAAAGTGTGATGTCAGGTGACTCTGCTGCTTAGTGGTGGAAGTCCCTGGTTACCATTGTTAAACTAATCCCCACTGGTCATTAAACGAGGATCTCAGGTGCCCACAATCTCTGAGTCCCTGTTACTTTCCCCATTGACTTTGCTTGTGGGAAGCCAGCAGGGAAGGTCACAAACCATGATCACTTGAATGAGGGATGCAGCGCTCGTCAGAAATCCAAGCCAGTTGCCAAGTGCCCAGATTGCTGCTACATCACTGCAGGTTTGCTATGATGACCGAAACATCAAAGAGAAGTCGTAAGAACCACTTGCTCAGTGGATAGAATAGAATAGAATAGAATAACAGAATTGGAAGGGATCTTGGAGGTCTTCTAGTCCAACCTCCTGCTTAGGCAGGAAACCCTACACCACTTCAGACAAATGGTTATCCAACATCTTCTTAAAAACTTCCAGTGTTGGAGCATTCACAACTTCTGGAGGCAACTTGTTCCACTGATTAATTGTTCTAACTGTCAGGAAATTTCTCCTTAGTTCTTAAGTTGTTCTCTCCTTGATTAGTTTCCACTCATTGCTTCTTGTCCTGCCCTCAGCTGCTTTGGAGAATAGCTTGACTCCCTTTTCTTTGTGACAGCCCCTGAGATATTGGAACACTGCTATCATGTCACCCCTAGTCCTTCTTTTCATCAGACTAGACATACCCAGTTCCAGCAACCGTTCTTTATATGTTTTAGCCTCCAGTCCCCTAATAATCTTTGTTGCACTTCTCTGCACTCTTTCTAGAGTCTCAATGCCTTTTTTACATCGTGGCGACGAAAAAATGGTTGTTGTTGTAAGCTTGAATGATCACTGAATGAATGGCCATTACCCAAGGACCATATGTATAAAATAGTGATAATAATAACCAACCTTCAAAAGATTTTTCCAGTAATACTCAAAATATTTTTTAAAAAAAACAACAATTACGGCAGTTAATTTGAAGCAGATGCCTTTAGAGTGTCAAGAAATAAAACTGCATGCAGTTTTTGAAGTTAAAGATCTCTGATTAAACCTTAAAAATGGTGTGCCTTGAAGTTATTTTTTTTTTGATGTCCGCAGTGCATAAAACCAGCTTTTTCTGCCTATTACTTAATAGTTATTATTTTATATCAAAGCAAATAAACCCTTCTCTTTTGGAAAAGGAAGTGTTGGTCAATGTGTAAACACATTGTACTGAATTTTACTTTAGAGTATGGTGGATGTGGGACAAAATAAGAGGGTTTGTAAAGTGTATTACCTTGAATACTTCAGGGAAATGTGGCATATTTATCTAAAAATGAAAAGCATAATTTACTACCTCCGCACAATGGCTGTGTCTTAAAACAATACATGACTCAAAATATTATTCCACTGCACTGTCTCAGTCTTCCTAGTGCTGGGAAATTTTGGTTTGCATTGATTTCCCTGGCATTTGAAAAAGGGTACAATAAATATTACGTGCTCTTTTCATAATGTCACATTTATTTTCTTATTTATTACAATATTTGTGGATTACCCCTATCAATTAAGACTCTAGGTAATAACTGCATTTTTCCAAGATTAAAATATGACCAAGTAACATAATTCAGTTTGTTTTTCTAAGACAGGAGGAAACACAATGCACAACAAGTGACCCACTAAACTTGAAGCTTACTAGCCAATAATTGCTGGCAAGCCCAGAGTCTAAAATTCTCTCTCCTTTTGCAGTTCCAGACAGACAATAACAGCTTAAGGCATTTTATTTCAGCTTGTTAAGGATGAGAATCAGAGTGGGATAACTGGATTTGGGGAATGGATTTAAGAAAAATCTTTACACTTGGTGTGATGTGCAATTATGATATTGCTTTCACATTGCCTATATATCCAAAGTAGTTGTGAGTAGACTGAGTAGACCAAAGTAGACTGAGATTCTCAGTCATTCAGCTCTGAAGATGAAAAAGCTTCTTGGATGAGAACCGAAACACTTTCAAAGAAAAACCAGAAAATCCAGTTGCCTCTTGAAAAAAGCACCTTTTGGGACATCCAAAGTACCGGTAGTTCCTAATCTTTTATCAGCATTATTCCTCTTCTGAGATACAGATCTTGTCTGAAGTCTGTTGATTGGATGGACAAAAGATCTTTAAAAACAAGTATTGACTTTTTTCAATTCTGAATTGTGGTACAGAGATTGCATTTAATTTTGTTATGATTACTTTTTTTCAATTAGTTCCTTGTTCTCTTCCTTCTGTGATTCCATCCCTCCCAAATAAATCAGAGGCAATAGAAGCCCTTTCATTCATGGAAGAATGCAGGAATTGGAATAACATTTTACTCTGCACTCAAGGAAAGCATCACACACTGCCAGTGTTCCAATCTGGACTATAGCAAAGAGAAAGAATGGCCTATGACCAATTCCAAATAAAATGGATCTATTGACAGCAAACTGGAGTAGAATACTTTTGCTTCTGCTTCATTTGAATGGGAAAAGGAAGTTTACTTACAAAGCAGGAGAAGTGATGGTTGAATAAAACAAACCATTGTTTCCTAATGTAGCTTTGCTGCTCAATGTTACTCAATGAATAACAGTGTTATTTGGGGATTAGAACTTCATGGAAGGGTCTTCCCATAACATCTGCTCATTTACTGAGCTTGTTCTGGGTAGTTTAATAAGGTGATTTTAAACCTCTTCTTTAAAATAATTGCTTAACATATATGCTTTATTTAAAATGATTTGGGATTGCCTGTCTGCCTATTCCTTAATGTAAGAAAGTGGTTGGCATCTCTCAAGAAATGGTCTCATTGAACAGTGGCTATTATATTGCTGGAGAGAAAGCTACATAAATGATGTTCAATTTGGAAGAAATGAAAACAGTGAGTGAGTTGTGTACACTCGCATATGTGTGTTTGGTAAAAGATATTCCATCCTAAAGCAAGCCACATGTACCAGCAAAGTATATACTTGTTACGAGCCAATGACTTTGGCTCAGTAGATCGTCTCTTCTGATTGACAACATTTTTCTAAGGTTCTGAGAAATTATTTGAAATGTATATTAGAGAGACTATGTTAAAATTCCACTGTTGGAATTAGTATCTCAACCCATAAATCCCAATTCATAAAACAATAGCAGGGTTTGAGTAAGGTATTCCATTTATACATGGACAATTATGAATTAAGGCTAGCTATAGGATTCTCAAGGACTGAGTAAACTTCAGGGGAGGAGGAGAGTTTGAGAAACAGAGATTAAAGATGTGCTCAACTCTAATATTTCTAGAAAAACTCTTTGAAGGGTTATTTTATAGCTTCTGAAATACTGGATTCCTTTAAATACCTATTAAGTATTTCTCTAATCTACTTTGGATAAATATTGACATTGTGGAAGTCAGAGGGTGGGTGGGGGGTAACTCCAATCTTTCTGAGTTTACCAGGCCAAAAATATAGGTTTCTTTGGTTTGGGCTTAGTCTATTTTGTGAGCCATGATGGCTTATAAGGTTTGTGATATGTAAAGAGAGCCATGTGACTTAGTCATCAAGTCTTAATTAAAATAGTTAATGAATGGCACATTCTGTGTAATAGGCATTAGTGAAATATTTCAGAATATGAATGTTAACATTTTAAAAAAATAATCATCTATATACCCTTAGACTTCAAGAGAAGCAACAGTTGCAATGCATCGTTGCCATGCTTAAGTTTTTCCAGATATTTAGAATACACAAAGGTGTTAAATTGCCTAAGAAAGTTAGAAGTATCTTGCCTCAGCAAGCAATTGCCTCTCGTCTTCTTTTGCTTACCTGAGCAGAATTCGGTATCCTGGGGAGGTATCCTGTGTCTAGTGTGTACAGATATGTTAATAGGTGAAAAAAGGTTGTGTAAGAATTAAGGAAAGGTGAGTTTTGGGCAAAACCTGAATGTCATGTGCACCTGATACCAAAGGCGGCTCCTACGAATATTTTATATCTTGATTTTTTAAAAAGAGTAATAAGAAATTTCATCTGTAATGAAAGAATTTTGTTGTTTTATTTTCTTCTAATCAGTTTGACAGGGATAGCTGTCCAATATGGGTTAGTTGTTTGCAAAGACACTGGATGGTTTCAAATATTTATGCTTATGAACATCAGTACAATGGGGAGAAAAATGTTGTTATTGATTCTAGAATAAAAACTTAGTTTTCCTAACACTGGCTATCTTGTCCCTGTATTGATCATGAAACCATTGCTCCCGTCCTTTGCTGTGCATAGATTTTGCATCATTCAGAAAATCATATATAATTGCAATTTCTTGCTGAAGAACAAAACAAGACTCATGGGTGAAAAAAAGAGAGCATAACTTGACCTACAGCTGAAAACCTCAACTTTTATAATATATCTCTGTGTACAAAGCAAATGATTTGGTTCAAACAATGGTCATCACCATGTCTTATCAAGATCTTCTGAATTACGTTACTTGCCTTCCAAAGTATTCATTATTCCCTCTATTTTTGTGTCATCTGCAGATTTAATAATCATATTTTCTAATTCCTCATCCAAATCATTTATTCAATACTGAACATCACAGGCCTAGCGTTTCAGTATGCTACTTGATAGTTTCTTCCAGACTCATGTGGAACTGTATATTTTCTGAGTGCTATTGTTCAATTAATTGTCTCTATATCTGATGGCGATATAATGCAGACTATATTTTGCCATCTTTTCTATTAGAATCTCAAGGGACAGTTAATCAAATGCATCATTGATTAACTACCACATACTTTTCATGATTTAAACTGGCCAGTTTATCAGAAAAAGGAGACCAGATCGATATATATGATTTACTTTCAATAAAGTCATGCTGGCTCCTGTGAAGCAGTGCATTCTTTACTAAATGCTCACCAACTGACTGCTCAATTATCTGTTATAGGAGTGTGGTGGCTCATGAGGTTAGAACGCTGGGCTGATGATTGGCAGGCTCATGTTTGAGACCTGCTGCTGGTGCGGGGTGGCATGAGCTCCTGTCAAAAGTTCCAGCTCTTGCTGATGCAGCAGTTCGAATGTGGGTGACTGCAAGTAGATAAATGGGTACCACTTTGGTGGGCTACTTCAGGGAATGCCAAAAGAGCCCCCAACTGGGCATCCCGTAGGCCAGTGATGACAAACCTTTTAGACACCGAGTGCCCAAACTGTGCACGTGCGCATGGCCAAACTGAAACATGCACGGACATGTGCAAACATGCACATGCACGGACATGTGCAAACATGCACATGCGCAGCAGAGACCCAAAGACCAGATGGCTGGTGGGAGGCGGGGCATCCCAATACCAGCAAGAGGAAAGATCTTTTTCTTTCATGAGCTTCTGTTTCACTGTTTGCAGGGAAACAGAAGGTCATGAAAGAAACGCCATGGAGCTCTGACCTGGGGTGATGGCGCATGTGCCAGCAGAGAGGACTCTGCGTGCCACCTCTGACACACATGCCATAGGTTCTCCATCATGGCCCTAGGCAATGGTGATGTCACTGACAAATCCTTTTAAGACGGAAGCACTTCGGAGCTTTCAACTTGGAAATATTAATTACCTGTTCCATTTTTCTGATACTAATATCCAGCTGACTGCTCTGTAATTTCTCTGGTCTTCTTTTTCCTCCTTTTTGAAGCTAGGAACTGCATTTCCCTTCTCCAGTCCTCCAGCAATGTGTGTGTCCTTCATGATTTCTCAGAGAGCACAGAAATGTGCTCCAAGAAGACACTCCAAGTTTCTTCAAGACTTTCATATATAACTGATCTGGTCCTGGAGACTTAAACATATTAATGGTAGCCTCTTTACTTACCTTGTATTGCCTCTCCCACCTTTTGTTGTTCTACTTAGCTGAACACAATTACATTTTGGGGAGAAAATAGAAGTAAAGGTAGGAGCTGAGGATTTCTCCCCTTCCCATATCACTTTTATTATCCAACCATATATTCCTACAGCATTCCCACTCCCCTTTCCCCCTTTTATTAGTGACATTGCCAGAGGATTTGCAAACACTTTCACTGCTTGAAGTACAGCCCATCTTTTTGCCAAAAGTTCTTTATCTTAAAAACCTGGCTCTTAGAAAAAAAAGATTGTAAATTTTGTGCACAGTGGCATGGTGATCTGCTTTACGACCATCAGTACTTACAGTCAAAATTGATGATTCAATTACAGTCATTAGCAGAGGACTACCTGTACTGTTCTGGAGTCTAGACGCATCATCAACAGTGATATCCTGGAATTTATACAGAAGCTCCAGGGTATAAGATCTCTTCTTGCAGACATGGGCCTTAGAGTAACATTCCTTGAGTTTTCCATTCTCTCTGCGTGACTTTTTTCTAATTTCTTTGAACCTTCTTAGTCCTGTTATCCTTCCATAAGTGTTCACTATGTTAGATTCAAGGGTTTCCCATCATTCTTAATAAGCTGGGAATGTCCATTGCTGACAATAAAGGATTTGTGCGTTTCATTCTTATTTTGTGGCATCCCCAGTTATTTCCTGCTCACTTCCTTTCCATTATCATTCATCTAACAAATAGAGCTTGTTTCACTGAGTTCATTGAGGAAGTGCCATTCAGCCGTGTGCCATGAAGCCCTGTATCTTCTCAAGTGTTTTTAAATGCCAGCTATTTATTGTGTTTACTGGCACACTGGCAGTAACCAAAGGGCTGAGTATCAGGAAATGTGCAAGTGAAGAAAATGTAATCCACTGGTACAATTTATGCATACCAAGTAACTTTTTTTTTTAATAGACTGTTTGATCTTACTAATATATCTATAAATCACTGCAGCTTGAAGTTGTACCATGCTTTATTCTATAATGGTGAGTGGAGGAAGGCAGAGTATATGCCTTCTTCCTCCTCTCTTATCCATCTCTTGCATTGAAGGAAACAAACCTGCATATTAGGGGTGAAATCCACTTACCTTTGCTACTGGTTCACAAATGGGAGAGCGTGCGCCACCAGTGATGGGTTTCAAATTTTTTTATTACCGGTTCTGTGGGTGTGGCTTGGTGGACGTGGCATGGCTTGGTGGGCGTGGCATGGCTTGGTGGGCGTGGCAGGGGAATGTAAAACCTCCATTCCCACCCCACTCCATCCAGGGGAAGGTTACTGCAAAATACTCATTTCCTCCTGATCAGCTGGGACTCGGGAGGCAGAGAATAGATGGGGGCGGGGCCAGACAGAGGTGGTATTTACCAGTTCTTTGAACTACTCAAAATTTCCGCTACCGGTTCTCCAGAACTGGTCAGAACCTGCTGAAACCCACCTCTGGTGCGCCACCTCTGCACATGCACAGGACCTTCTGCACATGCACAGAACGTCAAAAATGGGATGTGATGACGTCTGGGCAGGTGGGTGGAGCCTCCCGCCACCAGCTCTACAGGTTCACCCGAGCTGGATAGAATCGGCTGCATTTCACCACTGCTGCATATGCTATGTATGTTGGACATTAAGTAATGTATTGAGGATTGCCATACCTTACCTAAGTTGGAATTAGGGTTAGGTTTCATTCAAAGCTTTTGCAAACTTAAGAAGAGGGTTGCAGATTTGTCTGCCTTTGTGTCTGCCTTCCTGTCTACTTATCTACCTATTGATTTTGAGGCCACCCAATTCCAAAAACATTATTGTTCCAACAAGCTGGGCTGGCCTAAACATGAATTTTAGTGGTTGTCTTAGTTTTTTTTAAATAATATCGGGCCCAAATTATTTAATATATTTTAAATTGTTTTTAAATTTTATGTATATGTGTGTTTTATTGCTGGCTGTGCACCGCCCTGAGTCCCTCGGGAGAAGGGCGGTATAAAAATTTAAATAAATAAATAAATAAATAATAGATAGATAGATAGATAGATAGATGATAGATAGATAGATAGATAGATAGATAGATAGATAGATAGATAGATAGATAGATAGATAGATAGACAGACTCCAGGCAGTTCAAGTTTTTAAAAGAGCATATTATTTAAAGAAACATGACTGCCCAGATAAAGTCAAATAAATAACATGCATGAAAAATAGTTCTTCACAAATCTCCTAACCTCAGGCATGGGAATGGAGCCAGATATAATTATGTCCACAGGATTCTGTTCCAGAGGATAGGGCCATGACAGAATAGGTATGCATGGTTTTCAAGGTCAGTCGCATGCAGGGTCCCTTTTACTGATTGAAATAGTCCAGTCATGAGGTCACTAGGGCATGAGTAACCATTTGAAGGGCCCTACAGTTGAGGAAAGGACACAACTGGCATACATCATGGACCCATGCAAAGGCCCTCCTGGCCACAACTACCATCTGCTGTTTGAATAGTAGCTGTGACTGTAGGACTGGGGTGGGCAACTGTGGCCCTTTTACAACCTGTGGACTTCAACTCCCAGAATTCCTGAGACAGCCAAGGTGGCTCAGGAATTCTGAGAATTGAAGTCCACAGGTTGTAAAAGGGCCATAGTTGCCCACCCCTGGTCTAGGACATTTCCCAAATTGCACACTTATCTTGAATTAGGAAATGCAACATCACATTTTGGAGATGTGCGTGATAGATCTGTGATGGTTGATACCCTGTTTCAGAAGAAAAGAGAGTCCTAGGCAAGATCAACTAGCCTTTTATTCTTGCGAGACTTCTCAGATAACATCTGTTCTGAACAACTCTTTCATCAACGAAGTATTTTGGGAAAAAAAATAAGAATATGGCAGCTTGTTATATATTTGTCTGTCGTTCTTTGTTGGAAATCTAGTCAGGAAAAAGGATCTCAATCTATAAAGCAGAAGAAACTATTATTATATGGTCTACTTACTCTTGCCTTTGCTAGGTCAGTTTCTCTCAGTCTAACTGTTCCTGCTTTGCTACAAGATTCTAGTGAAAAGATTCACAGAAAAACAAATAGTTTTGGTAGGGCCAAGGTCAATAAAATAGTGCTTAAGGCAAGGAAACTGTCAAACCAAGCTAAATAAATCGAGCTAGTGAGGGAGGATTGAACTGGAATAGAATGAATGCCTGTAAAACCACAGGTTTGGGGGAAATCAATGAGAAGGGGAAAAGAAATCTGTCACGAAGATAAGGCTGGAAGGAAGCAGTTTATTAGAATTGTTGTGGTGGATGAGTCAGATTCAGTGTAATTGTGATTTTGACGTCCGATTCCTTTGCTTAAAGCTAAATTTAGCTTTAAAATGGAAATGCAACCTTTTTGAGTTCTACTTATTTTAACTATATGTGATTTGAAAGAGTTTATTGCCCTGTTCTTAGCCTTTCCTGAGCTTTCATATAGAAACTATTGAAAGGCTTAGAAGCCTCTTGTGACTGTTATTCAATATAAAAAGGTTGTATACAGATAAGCATCAATGAGCCCATAATAGAAGCTAGATTGTGACATTGCCAGTAGGCATCTTAAAGAGAACCTCTTTCACTAGCTTATAGCAAAATTGTATTTTTACAATTCTGATTATCCTTTGGTGTGTCAGACTCAGATCTGTGCTCCCTTTCTAGAAGTATATTTTATAAACATAAAGAATGTTTAAAACCTAGGGAAAGACAAGAAAATGCTGCACAAATAACTGTGGGCAGACAAAAACAGATTGATTTTGTCAATCAACAGATTGATTGATTAATGTATCTTCACATGATGGTGCCTGTCACTTCAGAATAAATGAATATTTTACCTGGATGCTAGATACCCAGTTCTTGCATGAGAATGCAGACATTTCATATGGCCTTTCCTGTTAGTGCACGAAAGCTCATGTGGGAAGACTGAAACTTCGCCGTTTCATAATTTGGATGTTTTCATTTTAACTCTATATTTATTTTTATTTGGTGGGTTTGCTTGTTGGTGCAGGTGCCACGGTCCAGACTCCTAATACTCAGCTGAGAGTCAGTTATGATATTTTGAGTGTCCACAACTGCCTTTGTTTCTGTATTACCCTATATCAATATTTTTCAAACCTGACATAATGTATGGACTTCAAATCCCAGAATTGCTGGCTAGGGAATTCTGGGAGTTGAAGTCCATACGTCCTAAACTGACAAGTTTGAAAAGCACTGTTCTACATAGCAATAGCACTGAGACTTATATACCGCTTCATAGTGTTTTACAGCCCTCTCTAAGCAGTTTACAGAGTCAGCATATTGCCCCCGACAATCTGGGTCCACATTTTACCAACCTTGGAAGGATGGAAGTCTAAATCATGTTGCTGTAATGGATATGGTAGAATATTTTTGACAGAAAATAGCCTGATTTCCCTTAGCAGAATAGTTTTAGAAAAAGCTGTATATCTAGTCATGTATTCCTTTGTAATATATTGGAGGAACTTTCAAACCAGATCAAAGATAGCTGCTGCTCCTTGCAAGTTTTCATTGTTAGACTGCACTTCTGCTTTTCTGAAAGAAATATGGACAATACTGGAGTGAAAATGCAATTGTTCAGAAAGTTTCCGTACAAGCTTTTTCCCCCCCAGAGTGTATGTTGTGTAAGTCTTAAAAAAAAAACTAACTTCATGGAAAGCTAATAATTGTCTGCAAACACATTACCTACACTAATTAAGTATGACTATAGATTGCAAGGATATTGTGGGTGTAACTCTGCAGTGCTGTCACGAACAATTTTAATAAAATACATTTTCATTTAAAATGTGACTGAGACTTGACAGTAGTTTTTATAATAGATTTAGTTTTTCTGATACAACAATGTGGGCCACAGTTTTGGTGGAAAACCTCCTTGCTGACCCTCATCTTCTTGCTCTTATGCAGGGGAAGCACAGGGCAACTTTAGAAATTTTACCTACTCAAAAGATCATGCCTCATTGTATTATTTCAGAATGCATGAAGATACTATTCAAGATTAATGTGGGCGAGCTAACTTCCAGTGATTTAGAAAGCTACTACAATTATTGATGACTGCCAACATTTAAACCTGTTTCATGCTGCCCATTAGTGACTTTTGAGCCATGAATTTCCTGGTTACAGGATAATATTGGCAGATTATCACTCCTATTAACTCATAGTTACATAGAGTAAGACTTCCATCCCACCAAACACCCCGTATTTAAAATCCTGTCAGAAGAGTTATTTTCTTAAGGATTCAGAGGTGACCTTTCAGTTTTTGCAGAAGAAGGAAATACAATATTCAATAACCCAAATTGCAGGCTCTATGCATGTTTTTTTTTCAACTTTTGCAATTCTTGTTCTGTAGGTGTGTTGTTGTGCTGTTTAACCCCAGGAAAAACAAGCAGCATCATATTCTAAACAGCTCCAGGTAAGTGAAAACACCGAGTTCTCAATGATTGACTTGAAGTAAATGTTGAGGATTTATCAATAATCTTCCCAATTAAGAACTGTGTCTCAGTTTTACAATCTTCTCTCTCTCTCTCTCTCTCTCTCTCTCTCTCTCTCTCTCTCTCTCTCTCTCACACACACACACACACACACACACACACACACACACACACACACACAGGGAAGCAATGCGTACAAAGAACAAACAAGTTTATAGGAACAGTTTGAATTGGGATCACATTTCTTTTCTACTCTTTGGAAATTTATTATGGAAGTGGAATGCTGAATTTATGTTGAACTCCTAAGTATATCTTACATTGTGAATGCCAGAAATCAAGTCATGGTGATGATAATTGTGTGGAACAAAATTGTGGTTAAACAGCTGATTTTTTAAAATTTAAAATAATGTGAGATTATTCTGCAGTTCAGGTGCTTAAAGCATTTACAGAGTGGGCTGTTGCGCATTGAAGTTTTGTGTTTTTTCTTTTTATGAAATGCTGTGAAGGCCTGAGCTGTTGAAGCCTTTTTTCCATAAATGACTCCTGCTCGGATCTAACATCTGAATAAATCTCTGTTGAAAAAGCATGCTAAAGCAACCATTGACACAGATGTCCATTTTGTTCTGCTTTCCTGTGTTTTCTCCCATGCTGCCTAGAGTCATTCTGAAGTTGAGCAGTTTAGAAATTCAATGAATGAATAAATAAATAGTCTGACATTCAAAAGCTTTAACAGACAAATATTTATACAACAGGCTATGTTGATTCCACACCTAGGCAAATAAGGATGTAGTGTTTGGCTCTTGTAAAATTGTACAGCAACATCACTGAAACCTTATCGTTACTTAATTTTGTTGAGTTGAAAATGCCAATATTGTATTGATTTTGTAGCATTTCACAGTAGGATTTCTTCTTTTGTACAGGAAGACTATTACGGCCCTTGCTTTTTCTCCTGATGGAAAATACCTGGTTACTGGAGAGGTAAGTTAGGGTCACATGGCTCTCATGTGCCAGAAATTCAAGCATGCCTTCATATTTCAATAGTAAAGTAAGGCAGGAATGACTTAAAAGCCTTACTCATGACCTGGAGAGAGAGCCATGCTACAACAAAAAAAATAGCTCCTTGCTTTGGGTGGCAGGAAGAAAGGGTCTGGGATCCAGGTGTAAGCTTGCTGTTTTACTACTGGTTCTGTGGACATGGCTTGGTGTGGCTTGGTGAGCGTCGCAGGGGAAGGATACTGCAAAATCCCCATTCCCTCCCCACTCCTGGGGGAAGGATATTGCAAAACCTCCATTCCCACCCCACTCTGGGGCCAGCCAGAGGTGGTATTTGCCGGTTCTCTGAACTACTCAAAATTTCCACTACCGGTTCTCCAAACTGCTCAAATTTTCCACTACCGGTTCTCCAGAACCTGTCAGAACCTGTTGGATTTCACCCCTGGGTCACATTCTGTTGATAATTCATGGCATCTCCAATGCAAGGCTTGTGAACAAAGGTAAAAAACACTTTCATAAAGAAGACTTAGTCTCAGTGGAAAGCAAGACGAGTTGCTCAAGTTGCAAATACATAATTACTAAAATATTTGAAGAACGTCTTGTTTTATTAAATAGAAAGAAAATTCTTAATTTGTGGATACATTGATTTAAGTGGTTGGAGAAGTAGAAAGGAAACTAGTTGCTCATTTGGGATTGTTTTGCAATTAGAATTGTTGGAGGGGCGGAGAACATTTAGACTAGGGAAGCCAGAGAGATGGATCTGTAAGGTGAAAACCATTTGATGGTGGTGTGCCTTCAGTTTTAGCAAAACTTCATATTTGATATAGAAGAGTTAAATGAACTGCAAATCAGTTTTGTCTTGCACTCCCATGTGCTCTGAAGCACCTCTTCCAGATCGAATCCTAATATGTTAATTCATTGTAGAAAATGAAAGGACGATGTTGATTTTTGCTTCGGATGGGGTACAAAGAAGCCAATGGGTATAGTCTCATTTATACTTTTGATGAGGGAAGGTCTTTGTGGGAAAAAAAATTGAATATAGTAACAAAGATGCTGATGCTTGTAGATTTGGCAGCACTGGGTTTAGTTGCTGGCAACAAAAGTTTTCATTTTTTTAAAAAAATGTACGAAGTTGAAAAAGCCAGTATCCCGTTTCTGATGTAGATCAGATATACGTACAATACTACCACTGTGTGTGTTATGAAGAGTGAATTGGTGCTTGCTTGAAGCCCACAAAAATGTTGACAGCCTCTTGTTGCCCATGTTGGATGGCTGCCATGTGTGTCCAAAGAAGCTGATTTACTAATGGACTGTGTACACAATCCCTTCATTATCTTGAATGTTTTGGACTGCAGTTATTGAATTCAAGGGGTGATTCACCCCACTCCCACCAAGTCAAGCAATGAACTGTAGAATGCGAATGCTAGTCACATGACCTGCAAGCTTGTAAGTGGGTCAACATAAGAATGATTGTGCGGGATTTAAAATGTTAGATTTGAGAATGGGCAGCAATGTATCCCTGATCGCTTAAGAACAAGGTGGGAGCTTCTCTTATTCCATGAAAATCTGATGCTCAGAACATTTTGCCACAGGATATAAGACCCTAAGTTGGAAAGGCCCTTTGAGGTCAGCCTCTGCTTAAAGCAGGATTTACAAAGTTGGATGCAATAACAGTATCTTTGACAGATGGCTGTTCAGCCTCTAGCCTCTCATGACTTCTGAAGCAACAGACTGCTCATCTTCTTTTGGAGTTTTGAAGCCCTCTCTGTACTGAACATTATCCAAACTTTAAATCAGTGGAACTAACTGTTAGCTCTGTTTGACTATGTCTCATAAACACTGCAATAACTGCAATCCATTATCCTTTTTTTAAAAAAAAAGTTATGCTTAGTGGCAATATAGTAAACAACTGTAGAAGGCTGGAATGGTTCACTCTGTAGGGAAGAGGAATTCCTGCAACTTTAAATGGCAAGGGATTGGATAAATGTTAACACCGACATTTCATGATTGGGCTCTTCACATGGTGTTGGTTGTAGAATCCAGTGCCTCCATCGCTTCCTCCTCTTCCTTAAACTAAGGACAGTTATTCTCTCCTTTCCACTCTCATGCAGTGCTTGCCTATAACAGGGGTGTCAAACTCAATTTCATTGAGGGCTGCATCAGGGTTGTGTTTGACTTTGGGGGGCTGGGGTGGGTGTGGCCAGCTCAACGTCACTCCTGTCGGGGGTGCCTCTGGTGGCCTGAATGCTCTGCCAGCAAAAACAGGCTTTCAAGCTTTGTTTTCGGCTGACATGGCCTCCTGCAACCCTCTGCCAGTGAAAATGGAGCTCAGGAGGGCCACCGAGCTCCGTTTTCACTGGCAGAGGGTTGTAGGAGGCCATGGCAGCCAAAAACTGAGCTCGAGAACCCATTTTTGCTGGCAGAAGCGCTGTGGGCCAGTCCTTTGCTGTTTCCAGGGCACTCCTGTGGGCCAGATCTAAGTACCCCATGGGCTGGATCCGGCCCCCAGACCTTGAGTTTGACACCCTTGACCTATAATGTTGACTTTGCTTCTGCTATTAATTAATTCTTCAGGATAGTTTTGTAGTGTGAGATATGGTTTTTTCTTTTCTTATTGCACCCTGTTAGATAAGTATTCATCTTTCTCCAGCTTATTCTTATCTATCTACAGTATGTTCCTTAAATATATGTCCCACCTCAGACTAAAAATGTGAATGTTATAAACTATCAATTACAAGAATCTTTAAAGATGACTTTAGAGATTGTGGGAGAACAGAACAAAACACTTTATTGGACAAGTATGATTTGACACACAAGAAATTTGTCTCTGGTACAGAAGTTCTCAGTATACATGCAAAGAACAGAATCATCATCATCATCATCATCATCACAATAAGAGGGGGGGGAGTAAAGAAGATAATAAGATATAAATGATAATATTATACCCATACTACATGGCTAAATATACATACATATGAGACAGCAGTGTGAGAATTAGATGTTCAGCAGATTGATGATGCACGAGAAAAAACTGTCTCTGTGTCTACTTGTTTTGGCATGTAATACTCTGTGGTGTCCTCCCAAGGGGAGGAGTTGAAACAGATTATGTCCAGGATGTGAGGGGTCTGTAGAAATCTTCTCAGCCCTCCTTCTGACCCACTCAATATACAATATTTTAGTTATATTACCCACATTTTGCATATGACCTTGAGATCCACATCAGTTAACATACCAGTAAAATATATATATTTTATTGAACACAGCCAAGCTCCCACCCAATCAGTTCACACCCCCACTGGCAGTTAAAAGGAAGAAACAGCTGCGATCACACATTGCTCCTAGAAGCACGAAGCCGAAAACACCAGCCTGAAGATGACAAATGATACTTCGTCGAAACGTCACCAAGACACTTCCAATTTTATGCGGGAGAAAACCCAAATAACCAAATATATATATATATGTAGGTCTTTGGTTATTCGGGTCTTCTCCCACGTAAAATTGGAAGTGTCTTGGCGACGTTTCGACGAAGTCTTGCTCCTGGAAGCACGAAGCCGAGAACACCAGCCTGAAGATGACGAATGAGACTTCGTCGAAACGTCGCCAAGACACTTCCAATTTTACGTGGGAGAAGACCCGAATAACCAAAGACCTACATACAAACACCCGCGAAAACTTTCAAATAGAGATTTTATTTTTTAGGTGGTGTCCATTTTTATTTATAAATTTATTTCTGTTGAGCTTACCCACTTCTTCAATTAGAGCTGACTTCGACCGGGTGTTGTAAATTGGGTTAAAAACATGCATCATACATTTCAGTAAAATAGCAGCAGGGATGATTTATATAAAAATAATATATGGCAGAATTCAGCTCTGGGGATCTAATCCTTTTAACAACCACTGAGCAAAAGTCAACATCTGTTACTAGAAATGACAAATACCACTCCAGACTATGAGACCTGATGAAAGAGCCATGATTTGATGGATTTTGTGAAAGCCAGGAGCTATTTGGATATCTGGCAGAATATTATTTTACAGATGGTAAACAACTACTGAGAAAAATTGCCTCTGTGATGGCAGTGAAGATAGCAGACTACGAGTGAAAAGACAGAGCAAGCCCTTTTGGGCGACCTTCAAGTCAGTGTTGACTCTTTGAGACTGTTCGATGAGTCCCTGCAGTCTGCTTGGTAGAATTTCAGAAGTAGTTTTCCATTGCCTGGCTCCTAGGGCTAAGAGAGAATGATTGGCCTAAGGTCACCCAGCTGGATTTGTGCATAATCCAGAACTAGAACTCAGGGTTTCCCAGTTTCTAGCTGGTGCTTTAACTGTTATGTTACACTGGCTCTCAAGCCCATTCTGGTGGGTTTTATTAATGAGGCAGATATCCAAAGAGAAAGTGGTCCTGCATGTTAGATCACACAGGGCATTAAAGACAATCAACACCTTAAGCTAACCTGGAAGTTCATTGGCAGCCTTCTTTTTCTCTCCCGCTTCCACATTTTTATTCCCACAGGTTGTGACGGCCACCTGTTACAGCCTTTTATGTCTCCTTTCATCTCCCCTTAACCATTACCTGTTTATTACTCTGAATGCATGGAAAGATAGGGTTATGTGTGCCTTGAACGTCTAGATTTTGTATGGACAGAATTTTAAAGAAAAAAATCCGAAATTCTGGAAGTCACAAATATTCTGACTGTTCAGTTGTTCTTTGCTGAACATACAGGCATTAATATTCCTTTTTGTTGCTGTTGTGCGGCTTAATTCTTATGTCACCGAAGGAGATGTGGAAAAGTATGTCAGTTGGGTATTAGTGTAGGACTTTAGTATTTTAGTATATCTTTAGAAACAAAGTTAGTTTTTTGATTAGCCCATAGGCCATATCAAAATTAGAAATAAAGTTAAATATTTGGATTAGCCTTTTACGACCAACTCAGAAGATGGTTGGCCAGTGGCACTTTTCAGCAGCATAGACAAGGTTAAGTAAGTGGTGCGATATGGAAGACATTTCAAATTTATATCAGACAAAAAGAATTATGCTGCTGAAAAATGAGAATAGGTTGCAGTGAATTGCAGAAGCTAGAGTATAGTGCCAGGTATGCAGTGTTAGAATTCTGAAGAAACAGGAATTTTGTTGTGTCTACGCACTTGAGATTGGCCTCTGCACATTTTCAAGAAGCTTACTTAAATCTAGAAAACATCCTAGAATTATTTGCTACTAAATGACATTTCCCTAACAAAAAAGCCATTTTAACAGGCTTTGATAAAAAAGCTAATAAATTAGTGTATTTGTACACTAATTTATATTCTTCTTTGTTATGACTCCCTGGTCCTTTCCATATTAATACTAGTTTCTCCATTTTCGCCTTAATAGGGAACCCATAATGTCAAACAATCATTATTCTGACCATAGATAAAAAATCAACTTCCTCCTGATTCCACAGAAAAGGGCAATAATCCAATCCACATCCACATCATAATAACCTAATCCAATCCACATCATAATTTTTTTTGTTGCATGTCGTCATCATCATCATCATCATCATCATCATCATTTTAGCCATTGTCTACCTACTGCAGGATGAAGGCCCCTTCTGCATGTTTTCAACCAATACAGTCCTGAACTTTCCTTTTTTAATTGGTCCGCAATACTTGCTGATGTCATCGATCCATCTTATTTTAGGTCTCTTTTGTGGATGCTTTTTATCAAATGGGATCCATTCTATGATTGCCTTGGTCCACCTGCCATCATTCTTGCATTGCATTCTTGCATTCTTGCATTGTGACCAGTTTATTTCCATTTCAATTCTTTTACTCTCTTGATGATACCTTATATTTTCATTTGTTCTCTAACCTACGTGCAGGTTGTTCTACCTTGTCTTGTAATGCTGAGCATGTATTTTTCCATGGCTCTTTACGCCAATGGAAGGTGATACAATAAAGGAAATTGAACGGCGTGTTAAATGTGGTTGGCAGGCATTCGGCAAGCTAAGCATAATTTTCAAGAACAACCTCCCCCTATGCCCCAAGAGAAAAGTTTTTGATCAATGTATGCTATCTGCTCTAACATATGCCAGTGAAACACGGACACTAACCTCACAATCAATTGCTGCATGTGTTTGACCATAAGAACAATAAACCTTGGGGGTTGAATTGTGAAGCTATTAAGCTAGTTTTATTTGTGGAAGAACTGTTAGGGAAGCAAAACTTGGAAAATGAGAGTTTCCCCCAGTGAGGAACTGTACCAAAGCATTGCAAAAACTAACTTTGCTGTGGTTGAGGCCGGTTTTGGCTTGTCTTCCATGCTTCAATAAAAGTGCATGTAAGTGACTATATTGTAATGGCCAATTTTTTTCTGCTTACAGAGTGGGCATATGCCTGCAGTCCGTATATGGGATGTTGCTGAGCGGACCCAGATGGCTGAACTTCAAGAGCATAAGTATGGAGTGGCATGTGTGGCCTTCTCACCAAGCTCCAAGTACATTGTCTCAGTGGGTTATCAGCATGACATGATAGTCAATGTTTGGTCATGGAAGGTAAATTATAACAAGATTTTTTTTGTAGTCATCATGTGAGCATAAGTGAACTTGCAACTAGAAGTTGCATTATGCAATGCCTTCAGAATACCAATGCTGTTTCCTCACAGATAATCTACTCTGAGTTTCTGTCTCCCAGTTTGAGTTTGTTCTTGGTATATATAACAAGGATACACAGCCCGAGCTCCAAGGATTGTATGAATTCTTGAAAATAGATAGCACGTGAACCAGAGTTCTTCCTAAATTTGCAATCAAATAGAAGAATGTAATTTAAAATTTGGAGTGCAACCATTCTAATTATTTTTCATTATTTTAATTGAATTTAAAAGTCAATGATAGGTGATTACATTATGCCTGAAGGCCCTGACTCCTTTTGGGAATATAGGCTTCAGCTCAAAAAGTGGTGCTCACTTCACAGAAGATGTCTGAAAAAGCAGCAAGCTCTATGTTTGCAACAACTGAAATGAAAGGATGTTTGTAATGGAGGTGTGGGCTATATTTCAATGAGACAGAAATAATGTTTATTTAATGACTCCCCTTCTAGCTTTAAAAATGCTTAGAGAAATATTTCATTACTTTGGTTATTAGTATGTAGAATAAACATTCTTGAAATGGCAAAGCAGTCTAGCTAGGAAGATTCTCTCACCACTTCCACTTCTTGGTTTGTGCTAAGGCTCACATAATGAAAGATCACAGCAGGCTGTTTCATCTCCTTTTCATTAGATAGGTAGATAGAAACTGCCTAATGCTGGGTCAGGCCACTTTGACATCTCATTCTGTCCTGGTCTGCAGTGATGGATACTGATTTTGAGCTGAAGATGCCAGAAGCCTTTTACATGTTTGGTACCATTGCCTTTTTCTTCTCAGTTTGGCTGGGTCCACTCATTGTACTAAGTCATGGTTTATTTTAAGAATGTGTAATTTTGTTAACTTTATTTGGCTGGGTCCACAGAACTAAAACAAACAATAATAACCCATGTTATGGCTCTGTTTGATGTTTATATTTTCGATATTCACTTTCAATGCAAAAAGCTATTAGATGTTTTGTTTTAAATAGCTGGTAATAATTCTGAGTTTTATTTGGTTTGCCCTCTGAAAAATAAGTGGCACAAAAGTACATGTCTCTTCAAGGAGCAAAGATTTGGATATTTTTTCTTTAAAGTCTCTTCAAAACATTGGATTATTCTTTGTATTGACCAGATATGTTAATAATAAAACTGGCTTCTACAGAGAGAGTATCTGTTTTTATTAGGAGTAAATTGTGTGCTTAATTTATTTCCTAGTATAACTGAAATGTGTTCAGTTTATCTGATTATATATGAGAAATCAGAACCACAAATGAGGTTATCTCAAGGGACTAAAATGGCAATGGTTTTATATGCCAAATTAATGCTGGGCAATTTTTTGTTGTTGAAGTTCAGTGTGGTAAGCTGTCATTGTTAAGTCTGGATTTGTTCATTCTTGTATAATCTTCTGTTCAGCACACTGTGCTGTTAGTCATAAATTGTTTCGCTGCTTTTTATCTGTGCATGTTTATTAAGTGGTGTCAAAAGACTTCTTTTCTGACCTGAATGAGTCAGGAGTAAATTTACTTCTGGGTTTCTGATATTAGAATGCAACTCCTAGCATGTATCTATGTAAAAGATTTTTCTTTAATATGGGGTAGCAGGAGACTATGTGGAGTAATGTTATGTTACCTCTGCAGAATTTAAGGTTAATATCAATGCAGATGCCTAAACCAACAGAAGGCCAAGATTCCTGCTTTCCTTCATAGCTCCTTGGATCATTAGGAGTCTGCACAAATTACATCACCATTGGGAATCCCCATGGAGCTCTTGTGTCCTAACTCATGTGACCATGGTAGTTGCAGGCCTTTTTCTGTCCATGAAGATTTCCCCTGTTCCTGCATCAGCCTTTGCTCTGTTCTGATTCTGTGACCTATCCCTCTTTATTTTACATGTTGTTACTTATGCCATTGGTAGCAACAATCCTAGCCCGATAATAGTAATATTTTTACTAACGCACATTTCAAATTTAATTCCTAGTCCCAAATGGCTACAAATACTATTGTTTGTTTCAGCAAAACACTGCAACTTTCTTCTAAATGTTTGTCCAGAAGGCATCTCTCTTTGTAACAGAATACAAATGTGTCCATTTGTCCATGTGAAAATATATATAAAAGTGAGCACAAAGTCTTTAAAACTAAAACAAGTGAGAGTATGCTAATATTAAGTCAAAAGAATTCTGCAAATGAGCTGACAGTCTGCCCGAATAATACAAAACTAATTTTTATCACTTGATCTGTGGGAGGTTGTAGCATTTTCATGCATACACTCTGGGAGGTATTGCTGTGTATTCCCAGAGATCTTGTGCATAAATCAGATAAATAGATTTAATTAGCAGAACATTTGACTTGCTCTACTGTTTTCTTTCCAGAAAAACATTGTTGTGGCAGCCAATAAAGTCTCAAGCAAAGTGACAGCAGTTTCATTCTCTGAGGATTGCAGCTATTTTGTTACAGCTGGAAACCGGCACATCAAATTTTGGTACCTGGCTGATAGCAAAACCTCTAAGGTAAAGGACGTTGTTGATGCTCTTGAAAGAAGGGGAGATATTCGTGACCAAGAGAATTATGTCAGATTTATGAGTATTTCTGCAAAGTGTTAATCAAACCATTCCAGTTTCCCAAAGCAAAACCCTCTTGACATGTTGTTCTTTCATGCCAGGTGAATGCCACGGTCCCCTTGCTTGGGCGTTCTGGTTTGCTCGGAGAATTGAGGAACAATTTTTTTACAGATGTGGCATGTGGCAGGGGTAAAAAAGCAGACAGCACTTTTTGTATCACTTCCTCTGGTCTGCTGTGTGAATTCAATGACAAGAGGCTACTGGACAAGTGGGTGGAATTGAGGGTAAGTAGCATGTGGCACTTGGATATCTGTTCATTTTAGAGGTGAGAAGATCTTTCAGTTCTCCCAGCTTTCCTAGCGCAGGATTTTGAAAACATAGGGCGCAGAAATGGATGTCTGGATGGGATGATGTCTGGCACCTTCTGTATGAAAAAAAATGAGATCTAAACTAAGTAGCTAGGTATGAGCCATATAATGAGAACGATCAACCAATGGAACAGCTTGCCTTCGGAAGTTTTTTTTTTAATTTGATTTATATGCCGCCCTTCTCCGGAGACTCAGGGCAGCTTACAGTGCGTTAAGCAATAGTCTTCATACCTTTGTATATTTATACAAAGTCAGCTTATTGCCCCCACAATCTGGGTCCTCAATTTACCCACCTTAGAAAGGATGGAAGGCTGAGTCGACCTTGAGCCTGGTGAGATTCGAATTTACAGTAATTGTAGACAGCTGGTGTTAATCACAATGCTTTTAGTCTGCTGAGCCACCAGGCCCGTTCTGGGAAGTTGTGGGAGCTTCATCACTGGAAGATTTCAAGAAGAGACTGGATTGCCGTTTGTCAGAAATGGTGTAGTGGCTCCTGCTTGGGTGGGTGGGGGTTGACTAGATGACCTACAAGGTCCCTTCCAACTCTGTTAATCTGAATGTACTGTACAGATAGTCCTCCACTTACGACAGTTCCTTTAGTGATCATTCAAAGTTACAACATCACTGAAAAACTGACCATTTTTCACACTTGGACCGTTGCAACATTTCTATGAACGTGTGAACAAAATTCAGATGCTTGGCAACTGGTTCATACTTATGACCATTGCTGTGTCCTAAGGTCATGTGATCACCTTTTACCACTTTCTGACAAGCAAAGTCAATGGGGAAGCCAGATTCATTTAGTAACCGTGCTTACTAACTTAACAACTACAATGATTCACTTAACAATTGTGGCAAGAAAGGTCATAAAATGGGGCAAAATTCACTTAAATGTCTCACTTAGCAACATAAATTTTGGACTCAATTGTGGTCGTAAGTTGAGGACCACCTATATAAGAATGGCAATCCTTCTCTCCAAGTATTTGCTCCTAACTAGTTTTGGGTATTAGAAGTGTATTTCATTAGGAGAAATCACTGAGGAGAAATAATGGGTGTTCTCTAGAAAAGTTCACCACCTTTTTTATCCGTGTGCTTTTAAATTGTATTCTTTTTCTCTGTTTGATATATTTTAACTATCACTTCCTGTAGTTGTGTAAATCTTGCAGAATTTGGCTCAGGCCAAAAATAGTCTCAAAACTGCTGGCGAACATGGCATCAGAAGGTACCTATTTCATTAGCAAACAGCCCATTCCTAATATAAGCACAAGCTATTTTAGATCTGTTCAGTTGTGTTTGTATCCATACAGCCATGCATGAGTACTCTGCTTCAGTTGCGTAACCAAGATAGAAAAAGAGTGATTGGTTGAAGTCCACCTGTGTGGAGGAACTTTCATGTAAATTGATTTTTCTCTGGACCTAAGTTTTTCCTTAGATCTGTGTCTCGATTTCCCAGTCTCTGTATATCCTGAATGATGTGTTATTGTTGAAAGACATTGTGAAAATCTTTTCCTCCTCATGAAATGGTAAATGCAAAGATTTAGGGCTTTTCTTCTTCTTTTTTTTAAATAAAGGAACCCACCTCCTAAGCCCTTGCTTACTCTTCAAACTGATTGCTCTCTCTTTCTCTCTTTTCCTTCTTTTCCTTTTGGCACTGAAAACACCCTTCTCTCTTTTACTTAGAACACAGACAGCTTCACAGTAAGTTCTAATGTCTCTTGTTTCTGACACGCCATCGCCTTAGCATCCCTCCCATTTGTCGTCTTTTTTTTTTTTCTCTTTGCAATTGTGCTCACTGCAGTAGAATTTAAAAACTGGAATGAGATTGAGTCTTCCTCAGGAATTATGCCTATTTCTTCTGTTGCTTTACATAGTGTTAGTTCCCATTCCTAATACAAGGGAAATCTTTTTCAGTGAAGTACCCAAATCCCCTGTGTGCTAGTGTTGTTGTTGTTGAATGCCGTTGTTCTGGTCATTCGGCCATGCTCATTCCATTTCAAAACTTTTTTCTAATCATCATTTTTTCCTCACTGAGCATGCTCAGTGTCCATTGATCGAATTGCTGAGTTTCTATGAGGTGGCTGTTATTTCACTCTGGTGTGGTGCTGATACAGTTTTGGATAGATAACTAGTGGCACAGGTTGTCTATTCTGCCTGTGGAATTCTGGGAGTTGAAGTCCCCATGTCTTAAAGTTGTCAAAGTTGAGACACACTAGTCTAATTAGTGAAAATAGGAGCTTATAATAATAGTTCTCCTACAGAAACAGTTTTGTACCGGTAGTTAATGGAAGAATACCTCCAATTTAGTTTTTTCCCCTTATGTTTAATGATTCCATCTCATCTTGCTTCAGTTTTTTTCCCTTCTTTCTTGACTACTATTTTCTTTCATGCTTTGTTGTGTTATGTAGTGGCTCATGCTTATATCTTATGTCCCCAGACCACTGTGGCAAATTGCATCTCCTTGAACCACGATTACATCTTCTGTGGCTGTGCTGATGGTACCGTTCGAATTTTTAATCCTTCAAATCTTCACTTTGTGACCACGCTCCCTAAACCGCACTTCCTAGGGACGGATATCGCCAGTGTTACAGAAGCCAGGTAAGAAAAGTAAAGATCCAGAAGCAACTTGTATCAGAATTTAGCTTTGTTCTCCATCTTGCATTTGCAAATACATTTGTCAGCCACCCAGATTTACTTTGAGATAAGAAGGGAGGCAAATAAATTTTACAAATAAATAAATTTGTTCAGAGAGCAAGAGGGAAAAACTTTGCTTATGAAAGGGGTACTTTTACTTGTACTAAGCTGCAACTTCATCCCCAGTCAATGCATGGCATCATGTTTGAGGAGACTGGCAGAAATGGTTCTGGGACAGGGGTGGGTTCTAAATTTTTTTACTACTGGTTCTGTGGGTAGGCTTATTTTGTAGGTGTGTCTTGGAGGTCATGTGACCAGGTGGGCATGGCTAACTGGTCAGAGTCATTTCTGGAAGGTCCTCGCACTTACGACCAGTCCTCGCACTTACGACCCGACTCATTTGTTTGCTTTTAACACTGATCAGCTGTAGGATGGCCCTTTGAAACCCAGGGCAAGAGTTTAAACAGTTTTTTTCCCTCTAGTCATCAGCTGGGACTCAGGAGGCAGCAATAGATTGGGGGTGGGACCAAATAAAAGGTAAGAGTAACGTGGGGGGGTGTGGGAGGGCGGGGGGAGGAGAACCGGTTCAGTGACGTCATATCGTCACCGCTACCGGCTCTGCCAAACCGGACCGAACCGGGAAGAACCCACCACTGTTCTGGGATAAATATGTCAACAGTTTGCCAAGGTGCAAAATAGTGCCATGCGTTAAAATATGTAAATCGCTTTGTAATTTTCTGATTTAGAAATATGTTGTAACTCTTCACTCTATTTCCTTTTGCTGTTTTGCATTTTTTTGGTAATGTTTATTGTTTATTCTTTCCTTCCTCAGCCAAATTCTAAGACAAAGTAGTAGAATGGTTTTCTATATTGGACTCACCTTTACTTTCAAATAGTCTCTTCCGAGAGGTCCCCTTCTCCGCATTGTATCTCTGGAGGCTTGTCTGTCTCCTGGCGATGACATGGGTAGTGCTTATTCTGGTGTTGCCAGTATTTCATATAATACAGCTGGCATTAGATATGGTGAAATCCTTGGGGTAACTTGACTGGCCAGGTTTCATCCCATCTCAAAAATATTTTGAACTACAGGTAGTTCTCAACTTACAACAGTTCTTTTAGTGACCATTAAATGTTACAACAGCACTGAAAAAAGTGACTTATAACCATTTTTCACCCTTACGACCCTTGCATCATCCCTATGGTCATATGATCAAAATTCAGATGCTTGGCAGTTGACTCATATCTGTGACGGTCATGTGATCACCTTTTGTGACCTTCTGACAAGCAAAGTCAATGAGGAAGCCAGAACTGTGTTGCTAATTGAACAACTGCCGTGATTCACTTAAGAACTGTGGCAAGAAAAGTTATAAAATGGGGCAAAACTCACTTAACAACTGTCTCGCTTAACAACATAAATTTTGGTCTCAATTGTGGTTGTAAGTTGAGGACTGCTTGTAGTCATCTTGGTATATTTCTAAAGTCCCCAGAAATTAAGCTCTGCCAGAGAAGACCCTTCTCTTTCTTTAGCTGGGGAAGAGGCTGAGGTAATTCCTTTTGTATATGTGACATAGAATATCACTCAGTCAAGAAGACGTAGACTGAGCATATCAGAGTCAGCAAGGTGAAGTCTATGAACGTTTTGAGCCAGCAGCCTGCATATTCACAACATCTTCTCTGAGAAAAACTAGACTGATATTTGAATTGAGAAAAAAATGTTTGGCAAACTTCAAATATCTCAACCAGTTTGTTTTTCCCTTCCCATCTCTCTGCCCACAAGATCTATTAATGCTTTGCAAGCTTTTAGCAACTGTTACTGGCAGAGGTTTACCATGCACTGCCATGGTAAACTAACAGAGAGAAATAGAAATAAGTAAAAATGTACAAAGCATCTGTCTGTGCTCTTGGAACATCCTCATGAGCTTTCAATACATTGACTCCTGGCCTCGGATTTTTTTTAGTGACTTGGAAAGGCTAAGGTACTGTGTAGCTTAAAATATGATCTGCCAGTTTAGTTTTAGAAGCTGTAAACTTGGAAAGCTA
This sequence comes from Pantherophis guttatus, assembly GCF_059756535.1. NCBI lineage: Eukaryota > Metazoa > Chordata > Lepidosauria > Squamata > Colubridae > Pantherophis > Pantherophis guttatus. The sequence goes on from NC_142063.1 coordinate 69,162,207, forward strand.
TGCACGTGCACACTGTTGTTCCTTAGCTCATTTATAGTAAGCTCCCTTTGGACTGAAGTTTTGCCTTGCATGGCCAGATTTTTATGACAGACAGAACAAACAATTAATGAGAGCTGCATCTTAAAATTGGAAGGATTTGAATATGTGGAATTGCTCATGGAGCTTAGAGTTATTTCATACTCTTTAAAAAAAAACCCTCCTGTTATTGGATCCAGGGCCAGATTTAGATGAAAAGAGGCCCTAGGCCCATGATGGCAAACCTATGGCACGCGTGCCACAGGTGGCATGCGGAGCCATATCTGTGGGCACGTGAATGTTGCCCTAGCTCAGCTCCAGCACGCATGTGCATGCCAGCCACCTGATTTTCAGCCCTTCTGGGTCCAACGGAAGTCAGGAAACAGGCTGTTTCCAGCCTCCTGAGGGCCTTCGGGGGGTGGGGAAGGCAGTTTTCACCCTCCCAGGCTCCTAAAAAGCCTCTGGAGCCTGGGGAGGGTGAAAAACGGGCCTACCAGGCCCACTGTGCCAAAAGCGGGGAAGTGCGGGGGGGGGGTCACACACATATGTGCAGGGGCGGCAGGGTGCATTGAATTATGGGTGTGGGCACGCACACGCACAAACCCCCTGAGCTCCCCCCACTTTTGGCATGCCATGGCAAAAAGGTTAGCCATCACTGCCCTAGGCTATTCCACTTATGAGGCCCTTTCACCTATAGTGAAAGTGTAATCAAGATCAAGAGGGGCCTACTTGATCTTGAGGCCCTAGGCTGAAGCCTAGTTAGCCTATAGGAAAATCCGGCCCTGATTGGATCAAGAAAACATACATTTTTAAAACCTGTTTAAATATATATGTATATATAAATATAAAATCTGACAATTTCAGGCTTGTAATGCGTTGCCAAGCACCCAAAAGCATATGGTTCTAATTTATGGGGTTTAGAGACTGATCAAAATGTATAGGTGTATGCATATTTCCTGCATCGGATGAGGAGAGCGCATGTTTCTCCTTCTGTCCTGGCCACTTTTTACAGGGGCACAATTAAGAGCGCTTTAACAAACTGTATCACTCTTTGGTTTGGTGGCAGCAGTACCTCAGATAGAAAGTCCATACAGAGAGAGGTAAGGACAGCTGAGAAGATTATAGGAAGCTCGCTTCCTGTTTTTCAGGATACTGCATATAAGCGCTATGTGCTTGGAGCTCAAAGCATTGTTAGAGACCCCATACATCCACTTTATGGTCTGTTTCTGTTGCTTTCCTCTGGGAGGAGCATTTCAAAGTATTTCTAGCAGGACTACCAGATTCTGTAACAGCTTTGTTCCCTATGCCATCCATTTGGTAAACTCGCAAGATTCGTTTTTCTCACCATGTACATGTATACATCAGAACTAGACTGTGTTATTTCTCTGTGTCATATAATATATGTGGGTTTATGCATACATTTGTATTTATTTATTTATTTTGTCATGTTTATGCAGTGTATATTGGAGGTGGTGACCCTTTGAGAGCTGTATTCAACCAAATTTCATTTTAATGTATGCCGATTAGCGTACATTCAAAGTGACAATAAAGTTATTCTAAGTCATATTTTCCCCTGGAGTTTAAACGAAATTGAAATGCACCGTTGTCATGATAACCAATTCATGCAATGCATTCTTTGTGCCAAGGTTGTCTGGGCATTTCTAAGAGCTCACTGTTTTATTAAATACTTGACTCTCAGTACAGTACTATTATTATTCAAGCATTTTTTTTTAAATGAGATGAACTGTGAGAATGGAACTACAATTTTGTCTGGGGGACCAACAGTATCTGACAGGGTTCACAGAAGAGATAGGGAAAGCATCCCATCCTCATGACTACCATCTACTCTTCAAGCAGGAGTTGGGAATGCAAAACAAAAAACCCCACACTGCACATCAGTTTTCTTTGGGGAGTGAACTAAACTGTGAACTGTCCAGAACTAAATAAGGCAATACCATAGATCTCTGTGGCCCTAAAACCCACAGTTGCTCAGTCTTGCTTGGGTTAAGCCAAAGCCTTTTTCTCCATCCTCACAGCTTTCTTGGCCTCACAGCCTCCAGACAATGGGAAAGAGACTAGAAGTGAAGTCAGCCTGGTGAATGTGGGTTGGTCTACGTGTGTGGCTGTGTGTGTTTGTACAATTGAGTATTATTGGTATACTTAAGATATTTAATCCTGCACTGATGGAATACCTCACACAACTGCTTAATGTAGCTATTAAACAGGAAGAGAATGTAGAGCTCTGAGGAACTTGGTAGAACAGGGTTCCAGGTGCAAATCTCTCTTCCTACTAACATCAACCAGAACCAACCTCAGAGAAAGGAGGAGAAACACTGCAACACTGTTCCTCACTCTCCCTCCAAAGCTGGTCCCAATGGATACTATGATTGATGGTCCTGAAAGCTGCTGAGAGGACTAGGATGGATGACCATTCCTATCCTGACCCCTCCAAAGGTCATCTATAAGTGCAATCAGTGCCATCTCAGGATTACATCTGGTCTGCAACTCAACAGTAGTAACGAGTAAAGCCCCAATATTATTGAAATAGGATAGGATAATGCCGTATGAAACCAAATCTGTTCAGTCTGAGATCTGATTACAATTTAAGCTATTCTTGTCTGACTGAAGGAAAGAGATTAGATCTGCTGGTTTTAGGGGCAGCTAAGTCATACATTCATATGGCCATAAGCCACCACACACTCACAGTCCATTTGAAATACGAGGATAACAATGCTGACTGAAATGACTAACAGCATGCAAATATGTATGTAAAAAAAATACTAGTAGAACAGGAAAATGTCTGTGTTTGTTTCCTTTTAGCAAACCTGCTGTCTTTTGTACCTTCATATATTGACTATTCAAAAATTATCCATTGTATTATCTTTTTGCAGTCGGCTTTTCTCTAATGTGACTGATGCCAAGTATCCAGACACCATTGCCTTAACCTTTGATCCGAATAACCAGTGGCTGTCTTGTGTTTACAATGATCACAGCTTGTATGTGTGGGATGTCAAAGACCCCAAGAAAGTGGGCAAGGTTTATTCTGCGTTATACCACTCCTCCTGTGTCTGGAACATTGAGGTAATGTTAAGTCACAAATATTGATACAGATCAGGGGTGGGTTCTACTTACCTTTACTACCGGTTCGCAATGGGGCCGCGCGCATGTGCGCGCTTCGCTTGTGCGTGCACTTTTTTACGTATGCGCAGAAGCATTTTGATGATGTCGGGGTCGGTGGGCGGAGCTTCCCACCAGTTTTACTACCAGTTCTATAGAACCCACCACTGATACAGATGCAATGAGGGTCACCAATAGTATCATTTCTGATTTTCTACAAAATTAATGTGTTTCAGAATTAAAAAGGCACTTCCTCTTATGGCAAGAATTCCAGTGTGGTTTTTCTTTTTTCTTATAACTAGATATCTCTGCATTTTTTGGTTCTTAGGTATTATTTAGGTTATATTTTTCATACACTAAAGATTAACCATTTAGAATTAATGGAAAGGAAAAGAAAAGGAGAAAATCTATATTTCTTTAGCCACATAACTAAACTTGTGTATCTGCTAGAATGTAGACCAGCCTTCAGTCAATAATACAAAGCAACTGTTTTAAATGAAAACCTAGATCTGGGTAATAAAAATTTAGATTTTTCTGACTGCTTCTCTCCAGTAATGGTCTGAGTGGCTGCAGGGTAAACACATTCTGTTGATTTTCCATTACAAAAATATATTCAAACCTTGAATTATTGTCCCTGTTCTTGGTGTTAGTTATTTGTTTAGTGTTCTTCCAAAATCCAGTTAAAATTAAGGTACTTTACTGCATGCATGTCCTGAATATCTTTACATATTGTCTTGATTAATCCTCTTTGGAATTAGAATAAAGGTTCAATTTGCACCTTCCTTCTTGTTATCTCAATTATGGCAGTAGCCAAGTGCTGCGCCCTGCTGGCCTAGATGTGTAAGAATGCTCAAAGGATAATGAAATACAGTATGTGGTGGTTTCATTTGCATCAGAAAAGAATCTTTGGGATCCCTATTGGCAAATTCCTATAGAAAGGTATCACAGGTTATCTGTGATTAGGTATGCCACAGTATCCCAATCACATCATTCTGTGAAGTTTGACTCTGATACTGTAAACAGTCTTGGTAAAACCAGCTTCAAAGATTAACAAAATGGTGTTTGTATACCTTGATAATTTGGGGGAGCAGAATATTTTCATAGAAATGGAAAGAGTGAGGAGTTTTACCTCTCTCTCATACCTGTGAACAAGCAGTAAGGAGGCCTGTTTTTTCTCTTGGGTTCAGTCCTTCTTTGACAGTTAAAACCACCAGCATCCCCAGTTTTGGAGAATATAGACTATGTTTCTAATTCTATTACAATTTTTCCCCCCTAGGTGTATCCTGAGGTAAAGGATAGCAATCAATCTTGCTTGCCCCCAAACACCTTCATCACTTGCTCCTCAGATAACACCATCCGCCTGTGGAACACTGAGAGCTCAAACATCCATGGAGCCTCCTTGCATCGAAACATCCTGAGCAACGTAAGACTGTCTGAGCTCAGGATAGATCACATGGCTTAATCTTTGATTTCAAAATGAAGTAGAAAAGAGCAGTCCATTGCATGCAGAATATTTATTTGTTTAGACAATTTTGAGACGGCCCAACTCTGGGTGGCTTACATTTTATTTATTTTACACATTGTCTTGTCAATGCAGGGTTTTTTACTTATATCAATAACTAAGAAAAGGTTCATCTATGAAAGCTACCTTGCAATATTGCTATTTCAGTCTCCCAGAGTATACTATATGTTTGTATTTGTGTATGTGTGTATCCATCCATCCATCCACTTTTTGAATGAATAATGTATGATTGCTTCATTAAGTGGTTCTTTGCAATTATACATGTATGTTGTTGATGTCTTGTGAGTATAGCATTAAAATAATATACATGTACAAATCAGCTGGCTAAGTATGAATGGCATAATGCTGTCTTAAGTGTCCCAAAATGGTTTAGGCATTCTGGTATTTTGTTTTCTAGGAAAGAATCAAACAAGGTTGGAAATGTAATTGTAACATTACCGTAAATAACTTTATCTCAGAACTGATTTGAACAGATGCTATTTTCTTCTTCTCTATCTCCAGTTTTAATGCATTCAACCGTGTATCTATAGAACCATGCGGTGGAAAAAATGGGCTTGAAACAAATTAGTTACATAATGCTATGGGATTTACAGCACTTTTTTTTTTTTTGGCCAATTTTTATTTCCAGGGCCTTGTGGCTTTACAAGGCCTTGTGCAGAAACTCTTTCTGAAGTTATATTCTTGCATTACTGTCCTGTATCCATGTACATTTTTAGCCTTATAGCCTTTTTTTAGTTGTATCTAGTTTGATTATACCTGACCAAAATGTAATATTATTTTCAAACTCTGATTCACAGGGCTCAGTTAAGCTTGCTAGAAAGATTGGGTGTTTGGTTTTTTTTTTTTTTTTTGCTTTGCCATGGTGTTGTGTATTTCCAGTTTGTCTCTTTGTTGCTAATATTAAGAGAAATATTAGCATTCAATACTGCTTTTATTCTGTGCCTTCCTTTGCTTTCATCTGCTTGCTTCAAATGGAATCTTTTGTTTTATCTCATTAGGATTTGATGAAAATCATCTATGTAGATGAAAACACTCAGGCCCTCTTGGACACAGAATACAATACAGCTGGAGGTGTAGAGAAGGCTGACACACAGGCCATAGATACAAAAGTGGGGATTCGCACAGTGTGTGTGAGCCCTACTGGGGAGCACCTGGCCTCAGGTGATAGGATAGGCACTCTCAGGTAAACCTTGGAGTTTTGAAGAACGTGTCCCTGCGTAATAACACCAAAAGAATCCTAACTGCTTACTTGCTTGTATCATTTTCAGGATATATGAATTGAAGCCCCTGAGAGAGATGCTGAAGGTAGAAGCCCATGACTCAGAAATCCTCTGCCTTGAATATTCCAGACCAGAGACAGGTAAGATTTGACTGACTGATTCATTAATCCATTCATCTTGTATACTGGTTTCCATAGAACTACTGTTACTTAACAGTGTTGTACAAATATTACATCCAAAGTAAATTAAGTAAGTAAGTAAGTAAGTAAGTAAGTAAGTAAGTAAGTAAGCAAGCAACCTAGAACTAAGGAGAAATTTCCTGACAATGAGAACAATTAACCAGTAGAATGGCTTGCCTTCAGAAGTTGTGGTCCTCCATCACTGGAGGCTTTTAAAAAGAGACAGCCTTTTCTCTGGAATGGTATAGGGCAGAGGTCTGCAACCTTAAACACTCAAAGAGCCATTTGGACCCGTTTCCCACAGAAAACACCGGGAGCCACAAAACCCTTCCTGTGCCTGACTATTTATTGAGCAGCCACAAAACTAGCATATGTAGTTGAATTAAATGTTCTGTTTTCTTCTGAAACTTTTCTTTTCTTGGGTTTATCCATGGTTAGCCTACTGGGGGTTGAAAAGCTCAATAAATCGTGTGTCGGCGAGTGTCGCACATTGGTGGTTGTGACACATATTTTGAATGACAGGGAGCTGCAGCAGAGGGGTGAAAGAGCCACATGCAGCTCCAGAGCTGCAGGTTGCTGACTCCTAGTATAGGACTCCTGCTTGAATAGGGGCTTTAGACTAGAAGACCTCAAAGGTGCCTCCCAACTCTGTTATTCTGAAGTAGCATTAAAACATCCAAATAAAAATCATTTAACATAATATAAAACAGTAAAAAATTAGATACAATTAAATCATATTCAGTCTTGGATAGTGACACCCGAGAGAAATTCTCAGGATTAACTATGTTTAACTCCAAAGGACATACAATTTTCCCAGCCTCCATGATATAGTGGCTTCATGCTTTCCTGCTCTTCCTGTTCTGCCTCTGCGGTGCACTATGCTTCACCCTATTATGAAGAGAAACATGGGTTATTCATATTCAGGATATTAACTTCACATTCAGGAGTTTGTGTCTCCTATACCTTTTGGTTAGGAGTTTCTTGATTGTCATTTCAGACCTAAACCATGGAATTTGCCACCACATGTTCACATTTGACAGATTAATTTCAGGTGTTTAGCTATGATTAGCACTGTGGTTACACCTTACTAAAAGCTTGTCAGATTGCAATCCAGTCCTTTCAATTTTCTCCCAGCATTAAATATATATATTATATATTATATATTTGTTCAACTTGTATGCCGCCTTTCTTCGAAGACTTGCTTACAATGCATTTAAAAACCATATATAAAAACATTAAAAATTAAAACATTAAAAACAATTAAAACCCATTCACACCATTCATGGCCGGATCTCACCAGATCGCAACAGCGAGATCAACGGCCAGGTCTTCACCGCTTTTCGGAAGGCCAATAGGGTGGGGATGGTCCGGATCTCAGGAGGTAACTAGTTCCAGAGAGCTGGGGCAGCCATAGAGAAGGCCCTCCCCTGCGGGCCTGCCAGCCAGCATTGTTTAGCTGATGGGACCCAGAGGAGACCAACTCTGTGGGATCTTATCGGTCACTGGGAGCTATGCGGTAGAAGGCGGTCTCGAAGATAGCCTGGCCCTGAGCCATGTAGGGCTTTAAAGGTAATAACCAACACCTTGAATTGTGACCGGAGACCAATAGGGAGCCAGTGCAGCTCACGGAGAATTGGTGTAATGTGGGTGTACCTAGGTGCACCCATGACAGCTTGCGCGGCTGCGTTCTGGACCAACTGTAGTCTTCGAACACTTTTCAAGGATAGCCCCATGTACAGTGCATTGCAATAATCTAACTGTGAGGTGACAAGGGCATGAGTGACTGTGAGGAGAGCCTCCTGATCCAAGTAGGGTTGCAATTTGTGCACCAGGCGAACCTGTGCAAAGGTCCCACTAGCCACAGCTGACAGATGTTGCTCTAATCTTAGCTGTGAGTCTAGGAGGACACCCAAATTGTGAGCCCGTTCTGAGGGGGACAATTTCTCCCCCCCCAGAACCAAGGATGGACAATCAACATAGTCTGCCACTGTATCTGGCATTCAGTTAAGGTACTTATGAGCATCTTCACTGAAAGATTGCTTTTGGATTCAGAGGATCTCACTCTCTTCTTCCTTGAAGTAGAGTTGATGATCAGGCCCCTGCTTCATTGATGAAAGACTGAAAGCCCAAATGACACATTTTTTGGGCCTACAAGTAAAGCAATTAGCTCAGGCTATTTTGGAGTCAGCTTTCCAGCTGAGGCATGATATAGATGTACTCCTGGTTGCCATTCCTGCACATTCTGCATTATTCAAAAACATTATAAATCTTTCCAAAGTTTTATGCTTTTTATTTCTTGCCATTATAAACAATCTGTGCTAATAACAGAATGAGAATCACCTAATTTTGTTTTACCGGACTCCTGCCCAGTCCCGCTGTAATAGAAATTTCCCAGATCCATTCAACAGCATTGGGAATGTATACCTATTCTAACAGTGAATGTCCTTAAAATTGTAATAGGGTCTGTGTAGATTGCTTATCCTTATGTGAATATTGCTTTTTTTGTCTGGGATTTTGTCTCAGTCTCTTCTCACTAGTCCTGTTTCTGATAAAGATTATTGCAAAGGTCTTGGCATTGTTCCTTGGTATTCCTAATAATTCCATGAACCATCTGTGTTCTGCAATTGTCCAAATGCCAGTCTATTCATCAATGATTAGCCAAAGAACCTCAGTTTCAGATAAATAAGCATTCTGCTCCTTTTTAATCTCCTTAACAGGATTGAAGCTTCTAGCATCCGCAAGTCGGGATAGATTGATTCATGTCTTGGATGCAGAGAAGGATTATAGCCTACAACAAACCATGGATGAACATTCATCTTCCATAACTGCAGTGAAATTTGCAGGTACTACAATTTTGTTTATTTATTTGCTAGTTTGATAGCAACTCTTGGTGATCTTCCAAGGTTTTCTCACCCAGATCCAAGTTCTTGCCCTTATTACTAATTATTCACGGTGGCGCAGTGGTTAGAATGCAGTACTGCAGGCTACTTCTGCTGACTGCTGCCAGCAGTTTGATTCTCACCGCCTCAATGTTGACTCAGCCTTCCATCCTTCAGAGGTCGATAAAATAAGGACCCAGATTGTTGGGGGCAATATGCTGACTCTGTAAACCGCCTAGAGAGGACTGTAAATTACTGTGAAGCAATATGTAAGTCTAAATGCTATTCCTATTGCTATCCCAATAGTGAGAAAATAACTTGTAAACATAAAGCCAGGGCTATACAATATACCATAAGGAAGGCTGAATGCCAATGAATTGAGGAGTGACAAATGGCTTATCTAGAACAGGGTTCTCCAAACTTGGCAACTTTAGAATTCTGGACTTCATCTCCGAGAATTCTCCAGTCAGGCTGGGGAATTCTGGGAGTTGAAATCCATAAATCCTAAAGTTGCCAAGTTTGGACACCCCTTGATCGAGAAAAACTGTAAGGCATGAGTAAGAGTACATAGATGAAATTAAAAAGCATATGATTGCCCATTTTCTCTTCCTTCAGCCAACGATGGAAAGGTGAGAATGATCAGCTGTGGTGCTGATAAGAGCATCTATTTCCGCACTGCACAGAAGGTAATTCCATTGGAGTAGTCACTCTTTATGAAACGTGTTGTAGATTCTAAGGGGATGGGGTAATGGAAACAAAGGCTTTGGACAATATTCTAGGCCTCATGGCTTTCTTTCAGTCAATACATTTTTTAAAAGTCAAATGTTAGGAACTGTATAATAGCACTGATCATAGAGTAAGTTTGATCATTGTCTCATTGTAGTCTTTTCTTTCTTTACATTTCCTGGTGAGACACCCATAGTTCCTTTGGGGGGTGGGGGGAAATATTGTACATGCACAATGATACTATTTGATTAAATATTGTGGAGATGTCATTGCTATTGTATTTCTTACTTTTAGACAAATGATGGGGTTCACTTTACTCGTACACATCATGTTGTTAGGAAGACTACTCTTTATGATATGGATGTGGACCCTAACTGGAAATATGCTGCTATTGGATGCCAAGACCGTAACATCAGGTTAGGGTTTTTTTTTTTTGGTAAATACTTACTTTACTTTATTGTTTAGCCCTTGGGCCATATCAAAGTGCAGAGTTCCAGACACAAATTATTACTAAAAATCTGATAAAAACAATTTAAAATGGAATTGGATAAAATACAATTTAAAATGAAATTGGAATAAAATACAGTTTAAAATGATAGCTTTGATTAGCCTATAGGCTATATCAAAGCACAAGGTGAAAACACTTATCACCAATAAAATCGTATACAAACAATTTAAAATAAGAGTAGGGTAAAATACAATAGTTATAGGATAAGATACTGTATTTTCCGGTGTATAAGATGACTGGGCGTATAAGACTACCCCTCTTCCAACTCACACCAAATAAAAATAAAATAAAATAAAATTAATAAATAAAATAAAATAAAATAAATAAAAATACACACACACAACACAACACAACTGGCTCACCCACAATATAAAAGCAGCTGTGCTAGACCCAAAATGGCCCCTGCAACAAGCAGGAACCTCACACAGCCACCAAAAGTCCCAAAAACCAACTTTCACACTTTACACACACAAAATTCCACATACAGCTTTGTGAGATTTTGAGTGTTTGTGTAGTTAGAGTGAAACACTACAGAAACACTCAAAATCTCAGAAAGCTGCACAAATATTACTTTATTTTATTTTTATTTTTATATAAAAGCAGCTAAATTTAAAACTTCCTAAACTTTAAATGGCTAGGTCTAAAAAAAGAACAACTAAAAAAAACCCCAATTAACTTTTTTTTTTAAAGCTCCCAAAGGGGGGAAAAACTTACCCAGTAGAACAGGGGTTTCCAACCTTGGCAACTTTAAGACTTGTAGACTTCAACTCCCAGAATTCCTCAGCCAGCTTTGCTTTGCTGGCTGAGGAATTCTGGGAGTTGAAGTCCACAGCTCCCTGCCTGCTTGATTGCAGGCAGGGAGATTCAGTTGCTTGCTGATGCAATCGATTGCAGGCAAGTGAAGCAAGTGCGACTAGCAGCTAAGGTAAGCAAGCTGGAGGGGGGGGGGATTTTTGCTACCGATTAGCAGTCAGTCAGAGCCATTTAAAAGAAAAAACAGGCAACTCAGCTGGGATGGTCAGAGCTTGGCTTGTCAGAGCCTTTCGGGCTGGTCTGCCTGGTTACAGAAAAACGACACCCGGCGTATAAGACGACCCCCCGACTTTTGAGAAGATTTTCATGTGTTAAAAAGTCGTCTTATATGCCGTAAAATACAGTAAAATATAACTTAATACATAAATATATAAAATAGAATAAAATGACATAAAATTATATTTTGGTGTCACCCTTACAATTTACTCCAATCAGTCCCACGTATGCAGATCTCAACCGAACCATTTTGTTTAAGTACTGTGCTGTGTTGAATGTTATTTTCAGCTTCTGGCCGCACATAAAGTAAGTTGTTTTGATATGGGGATCCCAATGGGTCATTCGTTTGGTATATGGACCAAGATAATCAGGTCAGTTCATAAATCATAATAGAAGCTTCCTAGTTCAAATGTATCTGGAAAGCTTATATTTTTAAAAGTATATTATTAGAAGGAAATTAAATTTTGACCTAGCTAGGACTTGTCAATTTGATACACATGTTGCCTAGATATTCTATTAAACCTAATCTTTCTTTGTTTTTCTGAGGAGACACGTGTAATTTTCATCTTATTTTTTTTAACGAGACTTTTAAGTGTTTAATTAGCTTTTTCCCTATAGAAGTTAAAGTTATGACTTTGAACATTTTGATATTTTTCTTATCCTCATGATTTGGAGCAAGCCTCACCAAATCCACTGGACCTACCTTTGAATAGGTATATCTAGGATTCCAATGTACAAATAGTTTTTGACTTACAACCACAATTGGGACTGAAATCTCGGTTGTTGAGTGAAGTTGTCATTAAGTTAGACATCCATGTGATTGCTTTGCTTAATGACTGAAATCCCAATACTCCTTGTTGTGGTTGTTAAGCAATGTCCAGGTTATTAAGCAGACAGAACAAAAGAGCTGCCTGCTGAAGGATTTCAGCTCCCCTCCATATGTGGAGGGGAACTCCTCCAAAGGGCTGCAGAAATGGAGCAATGATCTTCAGGATCTGAGCTCCGTTTCTGTAGCTATGGGATGGTATTCAGCTCCCCTCTATGTGCAGAAGAAAAGTCCTCCGTCAGGCAAATGTGGAGATCAGACCCTTAAGAGCTTAGCTCTGCTTCTGTAGCCTGGAGAAAGAGTTCAACTACCCTTGACTGGCAGCCCCTTAAGGCAACCCCCAAGGATGAGAGGGAGTCTTATCTGCAGATGGCAGAGTTTGCAACCTTCCCTGCCAGCTTTCCTATTGACTTTCTGGGGAAGCCATCAGAGAAGATTGCAACTGGAGATTACATGATCATAGAACGCTTGGCAACTGGTCAAAGTGCGAACAGGTTGCAAATCACCTGAAATGCAATTATGTGACTGCAAGGTGTGTTTGTGATGTTTTACGATAGTTGGAAGTACATTTGAGGTACCGTGGTTCAGAATGTTTTGTCCTATGATGCACTGTTTTGCCTACTTAGGCATGAGTTGTTGTAGTACAGAGATAGAGGTATTTTTTAAAAGAGATATACAAATTCATTGAGATAAAGCTATTTTTGTTAGCTATGAGCAACGATATGGAATTTATGCATTCAGCATTCAGGTGTATGAACAATATTGTACTCATTTTGATAATTTTCCAGAGACATTTTGCTAATTGTTGTAAAACATAAATAAATAGCTTTGCTTTGATTTAAGAGTAGAGGAGTTTCTTTTTATTGTATGTCTGAATTTCTTCTTAGGATTTTCAACATCAGCAGTGGGAAGCAAAAGAAACTATACAAGGGATCTCAAAGTGAAGATGGCACTCTAATTAAAGTAAGGCCTTTGTTAACTCCGCCACAACCAATTGTGTCGTATTCCATCTTATTCTCTATTTCCCATTTCCTTGTTTTATGCCCATTATGCTTTTCCAGCTTAACATTCTAATTGGAGAGTAAGATTTTAAGTTAGTTCTATTTCATATGGAATACTTAACACCCTGCAGTACGGCATTTACTGATGGATTTGTGTAAGCTACAAAATGGTTAATAGATTGGCGAAACATTCCAGCTGCAAATTAAAGAAAAGCTCATGAAGACAAAGGAGAGCAACATCGATGTCTAGTCTCCCAGAAATTAGCTGAGCTTCATAAATTTTACATTTTGAATCTTTCTGCACAAACAATGGAAGCGCATATGAATAATGGCTTAGAGAAGTTCTTTAATCTATGCCTTTTTTTAAAAAAGCAGCAGCTGTGTCTAATTTCCCTGTTGTTGTTCTCAACTGACCCATATACATAAAAATCTGATTGTGCTGCATAAGCAATATTTAATACATATGCATTCTTCTCATTGTATATGGAGCCTTACAAATCTTGGAACTCTCTCTCCAAGAACTTGGGAGGTTCCTGCGTACTGTACGTGACAGTTTTATGATCGCTTTTTTTCAGTACCTGAAGCTGTTTTCTAGTTTGAGGATCCCCAGAATTTCTTCCAGGAAAAAAAAGAACACTTTTCTGGCAACAGTGTGTTCCTCAAGTATTTCCACAAGAGATCAGGGAATAAGCAGTTTATGCCTAAATCAGTGCTGCGTATCCTTGGATGGTTCTTTCATTTTCTAATCAACACAGATAGCAGTAACATAAGTAATCCCAAAGGTGCTTTTTCAAGAGGCAACTGGACTTTCTGGTTGTTTCTTTGAAGATGTTTTGCTTCTCATCCAAGAAGCTTCTTCAGCTCTGACTGGATGGTGGGGTGTGGAAGGATTTATTATACTTACTTTATATTCCTTTAAATCCTTCCATTCCCCACCATCCAGTCAGAGCTGAAGAAGCTTCTGGGATGAGAAGCAAAACATCTTCAAAGAAAAACCAGAAAGTCCAGTTGCCTCCTGAAAAAGTACCTTTGGGACAACCATGACCTGGATGACTGAGAAGCTCCATAGACACTTAATATAAAAACAAACTTAACATTTCAGATACTAAAATGCATTCCTGAAACTACATATTTTGTTATGTTTGTGATCTGGTTTTTTTATATAACTTTATAACAGCAGATATGTTTGCTTGTGCTCTTATTCATACATAAGGGTCATGTTTTCACCTAATGCATTAGTTACAAATACGAGTTGAAGGAACCATAATTTGTCAGAAACCTGCATCATGATTTATGCAGGCCTTTGGCAAATGATGAGTTGCAAATACAGACATCGCATTGATTTACCCTCTAATAAAGATAAACACATAGATCCAAGCTGGTTCAAATTTTCTGGCTTGAATCCACTCTGGGTTTTGCATAATCATAGTGGGAAAAACTGGTGTGGTTGCAAATACAGATTGCAACATAAAACAGCCTTTCCCAACCTGGTATTCCCAGATGTTTTGAGCTAATTGTATTTTCCCAAGATGGGTGTAGCTGGCACGAAGTATGAAAGAGTCATTAAGTATAGAGCATTAGTTCTTCGTGCTTACCAAAACTGCATATCCAATTTTCTAAAGCCTAGAAATTATACCACAGATAACCATGCATGTTTTCCCCCTACCTCCCCTTTCTCTGTTGTTTGTTCAGGTACAAATGGATCCTTCTGGTCTGTACATTGCAACCAGTTGTTCTGACAAGAACCTTTCTATCTTTGATTTCTATTCAGGCGAATGTGTAGCCACAATGTATGGGCACTCAGGTAATTCAAAAATATGCTTTCAAAGACAGTTAAAGTTTTGGGTGGGAAGGAAGTTTGGAGGGGCAAGTGTAGCAACCGGCTCAAGGCTACACTCATGTTTGGTTTGTTGGAAATTGTGCAGTTGTGAAACTGAGTCCTTCCGGTGTAGAAGTAGTGTTAGATTGCATCAAGGATCCCTCCCCCCTCTGAAACTGGAAATGTTTGTGGTTTATCTTTTAAAATGATTTCTCATTTTAAAAGATAAAATCCAGCTGTTGAATGATAGAAGCAGTTTTGATTTCATGAGATATGTAGATGCTTTGGTAGATGAGATGATAGCTGTGTTTGTTTATAAAAATATTTTTTTAAAAAAACTAGGCCCATGGAATATTTTAAGAATAGATTTATCCTCTGCTTTTTGGCTGAAGACCTCAAAACAGCTCTTAACGATAATAATACTGTATATAATAAATTAAGGAGCCTTGGTGGCGCAGCAGACTAAAGTGCTGTTAAAGTAGCACTTAGCTGCCAGTTGCCTGCAATTACTGCAAGTTCAAATCTTACCAGGCTCAAGGTTGACTCAGCCTTCCATCCTTTCGAGGTAGGTAAAATGAGGACCGGGATTGTGGGGGCAATAAGCTGACTTTGTATAAAAAAGAACACCACTTGGGGGGGCCAAAAGCCCTACTAAGCAGGTATATACAAAAGTATGAAGGCTATTGCTTAACACATTGTAAGCCACCCTGAGTGTCCGGAGAAGGGCGGCATATAAATCGAACCAATAAATAAATAAATAAATACATACATACATACATACATACATACATACATACATACATACATTACAAACTGTATCCTTAGAATAAGCCAGACAGTTTTGTGCAGGTACCCACTATTGAACAGTACCCACTGTTCCTTCTGTAGGACAGTTGGTGGCCACTGGCTCTGTTCAGAATAGCCCTGCAGGAAGCAGCCAGATGGCAGTTCCTTTGTCCTTCCTAGCTGCCCTCTTAGTAGTCCTTCAGACTTGAACTCTGGGTTTGTAAGTCGAGTACAGGTAGTCCTCGACTTACAACCACAATTGAGCCCAGAATTTCTGTTGTTAAGTGAGATATTTATTAAGTGAGTTTTGCCCCATTTTATGACCTTTCTTGCAACAGTTGCTAAGTGAATCTCTGCAGTTGATAAATTAGTAACCTGGTTGTTAAGTGAATCTGGCTTCCCCATTGACTTTGCTTATCAGAAAATCGCAAAAGTGGGTCGCGTGACTTTGGGACACAGCAACGGTCATAAGTATGAACCAGTTGCCAAGCATTTGAATTTTGATCACATGATCATGGGGATGCTGCAAACATTATAACTGTGAAAAACAGTCATAAATCACTTTTTTCTTTGCCATTGTAATTTGAATGGTCACTAAACGAACTGTTATAAGTCGAGGACTACCTGTATGTGTAAAGATCACGAGAAGAAATGCCAAGGATCTCCAAGCTACCACATGGCTGTTGTTTTGCACCAGGAAATTTTAAAAACTGTTTGGCTTGTTCTTCTGATTTTTACAGAGATCGTAACTGGGATGATGTTCAGTAATGACTGTAAACACTTGATTTCAGTCTCTGGTGACAGGTATGTGAAAGGATATTCTTTATTTAAATTTCATCTGTAAAATGAAATTTAGCATTTCCCATTTTAAACAATGGAGATGGATTTGGAAATTAATTTTTAAATGAGAGTTCTTAGGTAACTATTCTACCTGCTTCGTTTTCTGCTTTACACTCCTGGTCATTAAGTTTCAAATTAAAATGGAGATTCCTTAAGTCTGAAAAGAGGATGTGAAATGCTGCTTTCTTGAGCTGAACAACTGACAGGCCATATACGCTCTTCACCTGAGTCATTTTTATGGCTTTCAAGGCCTTCCAAGATTACGCTGTTGAAATCTAGAACCCAAATATTGATTTGCTGTGGTGCAATTGCTGGCTTTATTTAGTGAGGGACAGTAAAAATAAGTATTTCAATGTATCTATTTTCCACTTGTCTACGAGTCCCCCAAAGCTCCCATCAAAAATTTAACCACCATTATGTGGCACCATTGCCATACTTTCCAAATGATGTAATTTTTTTAATGAAAGTTTCACCTTTTATATAAAGAGTTGCCTGATCTAAAGTAAAAAGTATATTGAAATGGAGAATGCAACTTAAATCTAGAAGCTTATAGTTTTTGAAGTACTAGCATAAAAATAGGAAGCCTAAAGATGAATATTGTCCATAGGGGAATGCATATGGAATAGGGGGATACTTTATGGAATCTAAGGTATATAGACAACAGACTATGATGCCTGGATTAAAATGAATATTTTCCCCCTTCTGCTTTCAGCTGTATTTTCATTTGGCGTCTGAGTTCTGAGATGACTATCAATATGCGTCAGCGGCTGTCTGAAATGAAGCAAAGGGGAAAACTAGCAGAAAAAACTCAACCAGGCAAAACAGCTGGTCTTTCCAGGTATGACATAGTGTTAGTATCGCTTTTAGTTTATAAAAGGTTTTCTGACCAGACTGTATAATATTATGACAGGTGTCTTCTTATCTGAACAGCGCTATATTTATTATTACAACACATTGACATTTTTGGTGGCAATTTAAGTGCGAGAATATATAGATTTAGTATTAGAGTCAATATTAGAGCCAGAGTTACATATTTGCCTTTTTAAATCATATTTTTAAAAAGTCTTTGTGCACTGTTTATTAAGATATTTTGTTTTCTTTATACATTTTATATGTACCATTTTTTCTGTACACATTTGTACTCTTTTTTCTGGAGAACTTACTAAATTTAAAATTGCACAAAATTACATTTTGTTCTGTATATTAGTTCAAGAAACATGAATTGAGTAACTTTCTATTAAAACACAAAATGACTTGATTGAAAAACCTGATCTCGGCTTGTCCACCCAACCGCTCTGGCAGCAAACAGTAACCCGAAGGAAACGAAGCAGTTTGTAGCATCTTTAATCAGACACCTGATTTGATTCAGAGTTGTGAATCCGTTGGGAAGAACATGTTTATGTACTCTAGTTATCGAAATTGTCAATTTTAGATCTTCCAACTGTTTGTGTTTTAAAGTCACTTCAGTAAGAGACCCAGCTGAATCTTATTCAAATTGTATTTCTGAACATGATGGATTAAATGACCCTGTCAAGCAAATGAACGAATGAATGAATGAAAGATATGGTTAATCTTTTCATATTTAGAACTATGTAAAGGAAAACTAAGTTGGATGTTCTCATCCTCTCACCTAGATGCTTGCTTCTTCTCATTCCCTTTAAACATTCTTAATAAGCCTTTATCCTGAATTCTGTTGCAAATAGTTCATGTATATAGTATGATCCAAATATCTGTTCTAGGTACAGAAAAACAAATAATATTTCTTAAATACTTCTGCTCAACACATAAAACATGCATGTTAGCAGTACTAGGGTTTATTTTAGAGTGGAAAAAATTCCAGTTGCAGACAGACTTATGGAAGTCAGGAAAAAGAAAAAAAGAAAAGTAAGTGACTGGGGGCTTTTTGTGTCAAAATTAATTTACATGGATATGAGAAACTGGGATAATTGGCTCCTCAAGATTGATGTTCTATTTGCTGTTGTATATTGTTGTCCCTGAATCCCATTATGTCCATTTATTCAGCTCTATTTTAATTTCTAATCTTCCACGAGTCATCCAAAGTCACTGGTATGAAACTGAGTAAATAAATACACCAGTGGTGGAATTCAAATTTTTTTTACTACCAGTTCTGTGGGAGTGGTTTGGTGGGCGTGGTGTGGCTTGGTGGGCATGGCTTGGTGGGCGTAGCAGGGGAAGGATACTGCAAAATCCCCATTCCCACCCCACTCTGGAGCCAGCCAGAGGTGGTATTTGCTGGTTCTTCCGAACTACTCAAAATTTCTGCTACTGGGTTCTCCAGAACCTGTCAGAACCTGCTGAATTTCACCCCTGAAATACTTCCTAATCAAAGTTTTCCTTAAGCGTGAAAAGTGAAAAGTATTTAACTTCTTTTAAAAATAATGCTAACCATGGCCTGTTGGAATTCTTATCATCTAAATTGAAGGTTTCCCAGGTGTAATGGAGAGTGGGCAACCAGCTGGGGAGAATGAAGAAGAAGCAGGTTTGGTATGTTCAAAAGAGGTGCTTAATCTGACATAGATTTGAGATAAGCTTAACACTTTATAATCCTGAGTCAATGCTGAAATTAAAAACCCTGTAATACCTTTTCCTCTATTTAGCTTGGGAGAAGCCTGTTGAAGCCAAAAATTCTGGAGCTGTGGAGCACTGTTCTTTTTATAGCAAGCTCTTCACCATCCCAGCAGCTGCATTGCTGTGCCTTTTTTAAGGCCCAGCTTGTATCAGACACTCCTGGTTTCTTGTCAGTATCGCAAGGCTTGTTAGTCACATGCTATTGGTTAGAAAGTTGCATCTAAGGCATACCAGCCCAACAGCTGGTTGGAAAACAGGTCTGACCTCTTTGATTAAGCTGGATCCATTCTGTTTGGCCAGCTTCTGTTTCTAGGTTGGTTCTGGTTTTGCTGTACAAGAAGAGATCAGAGAAGCCCATTTACAGAAAGAACGTAAGCCATTATGAGAGCATCACTATGTGGGGCTGAAACACTGAGAACTGTGTTTGATGTTGTGCGAGTGAATTTGATTTTGAAAGCAAGTATTTAAATTAATGTTGCCGCTTGGTAGATATGACTGAGTTTATCTTTTTAGTTTCATTGCTTTAACTTGCTGTACAATAAAGATGAGGATGCATGTCGTTGGATAATCCAGATATATGTTTGGAGAGTGTCATAAAATGAACCAGACATTTTGAGCTTTTTAGAAAGTTGTAGGAATAAGGATGTTATACGAAATGATAAAAGTAAAATGAAAATAAAATAAGGCCTCTGAAAAGTCACGGGTTCATTTGTTCAAACCATGATCTGAATTTTGTGCTGTTGCTCTTCTATCACATGTGGCTTCTCATTTTTAGATCGTACTTTACTTTGATGACTGATATAGAAATAATGATTGCATTTGTCCCTAATTATTTATTTGAGACTTTGCTTGGAGTATAAAGCATTTTTTTAAAAAAAAGTTGCACTAATTATACATATTACTTTAGAGAGAGCTGCAAACACTGTGAAGTGGTATATAAGTCTAAGTGCTATTGCTATTATTCTGCTGTGCCAAAAAGAGTCAAAGGTTGAGTCTTTTCTCTTTCTTTTCCCCTTTCTCCTACACTTTTTTCTTTCTCTTCCCCTCCCTTATATTCTCATTATTTTCTTTTTATCTTTGTATTTCTGTATTTTATATTTTGATAAATTAATAAAATTTGTGGGGGAGGAAATGGCACTTATTATAGCTTATGGATCCAGTATGTTGGTGGAACTCTAGTTTTAATTTATCATAGGGGAGAAAATATTCAGAATATTTCCACTAGAGAAAAAATGGAGTATGAGCATTTTTTTTTTTTTTTTGTTATTCAGTTCTCTCCATTCTTGCAATTCCATAACTGTCAGGGCAATATCTCATCAAAGGCTGCAGGAAAAGGGTGGGATTTGCATTCTTGCCTCTTCTCATTTCAGTAAGTGGCAAAACTACGCCATAAATCCTCCTGACTGCAAGAAGCTTTTTGTAGGTGCATTTTTTATATTAGAACAAATAGGAACCTGAGAAATTGAGCAGAATGAGGATGTGAGGGAGGAGTGCATGACTCAATGTCACATTTCCAAATCTCCAAAGTATGGTTTAAAGGATTGAGCTGATAATTACTCTCCCGGGTTGTTGTGGCAAAATGCTTAGCTGATGGTCATGAAACATTGCAAGGACCCTTTCTTCTATTTTTATAAGAATGTTTTTTCTTCTTTAAATGTTTTATTGAGACTTCAGATTCTTGGTGGATTCTTTTCTGAATTCTTGAGCTGTTCTTCATAAGAGGTATGAGGAGAGAGAGAGAGAGACTGAGTTACTTTTGTATAGGTTGTATGTTCTACAAAAAAACCTGGTCTTGTAGAGCTTTTAAAAGTGTTGCAATTCAAAATGAAGTTATAATAGCCAATTTTTTTTTTGACAAAAATGACATTTAAACAAATTAAATTATATCATTGATTTTGTTAGTCCTACATTAGTATTAGAATTCTTTATTGGCCAAGGGTGATTTGGACACACAAGGAATTTGTCTCCGATACAAATCTCTCAGTGTACGTACAAGCAATAAGTGATAAATAAGTGATAATCATCGTAAAAATATATTCATCATAAATTATAAGATACAACCATAGGATACTAAATAAGCAATCAACATTAATCATACTAGGATACTAAGTAAACAATATAAATCATAAGATACAAGCAACAAAGATATGGTCAAAAGAAGATGAGATAGGTAATAGGGAAGATGAGAAGAATAACAGAAGAATAAGTTCATCTTTCCTAGAAAACAAATCATTCTCCCATATCTGGTAAAGAACTAGAAAGTCATCTCTTTAAAAAAAAAAATTAACAAAGTGTATCTTAAAAAACATAAATAAAATATACATATGCTCAAATTTTACAGATAATACCAATAATTAAAATATAAGTATTATGAAGGAAAACAGCAGCAGCAACAAAATACTTTGTTGATCTTAGTGTTTAAAGAATGTGTCTTTTGAGGGGATTTCCAAAGTTTAATTAAATACTAAAAGGAAAGATGGTGTATGCTGTGCTTTTTCCTTTCTGAGTCAAGAGGCATTACTGGTGGGCCTCTCCTTGTTTTAAAAGGAGCCATCCTTCCCTATCTCCTGAAAAGGAAGGGACTGTGTTAATCACACTCTGTCCCTGGCTGAGGACATCTCTCCCTTATGGGGCTATGGACCGATAGTGTGTGGCCTGAAGGGTTGACTGGCAGCTACAATCACAGTGACATTTACAATTATGGCAACACTTCTATTTATTTCCTTCTAATGCTTTATATTTTTAAACTTAAGCAATGCATCAGCAAAATAAAAAAGCAATACAATATTAGAAACACAGAGTCTCAGAGCATATAAAGGTACGTTTGTATTCTTACAAAAAATTAGTATTTCTGTCAAGAAGACATTGGTAACCCCAGGAATAATCTAGTGAAAATTACTTCTTTCATATAACTCAAAAATGAAAATTGTATGTGAGTAAAATAAGTTTTTATTAGGATTTTTTTTTGTTATGTCCATTTTCCAGCCAGTGTTCTTTCCCACATTTTTAAATAACATAGTTTGAAAGGCAGATATATTTTGGTTTTTCAGTATTTTGCGGTAGAAAATCTGTTACTGAGTAACAATGTAATTTCATTTTTTATTACAGTTTCTTTGGTACTATATTGGAAAAAATAGATAGCATTTCCACACCTGACTTACTTATCCAAGGATGTAATTTCTTCAAGCATTTCTATGTTAATACCTTATGTGTGTTTTTTTTTTAAAAAAGGGACTAAACTGATTGGATTTAATTGCCTAAAGCCGTGATGGCGAACCTATGGCACGTGTGCCACAGATGGCACGTAGAGCCACATCTGTGAGCATGCAAGTGTTGCCCTAGCTCAGCTCCAGCACACATGCGTGCACCAACCAGCTGGTTTTCTGGCCTTCCAGGCCCACCAGAAGTGGGGACACAGGCTGTTTCTGGCTTCTGGAGGGCCTCCGGGGGTGGGGAAGGCCGTTTTTGCTTTCCCCAGGCTCCTAAAAAAGCTCTGGAGCCTGGGGAGGGTGAAAAATGGGCCTATGGGGGGAGCGCGGGGGGGTCGCACACGCATGCATGGGGGGGCGGGACGCATTGAATTATGGCTGTGGGCACGCGTGTGTGCGACCCCCCCCCGTGCTCCTCTCCGCTGCGTCTTTGGCATGCAACGGCAAAATGGTTAGCTATCACTGGCCTAAAGGGTCCATATCAACTATATGACTCAATGAATTCCTTCCTTCCTACTCAGTATGTTGGATATGTTTCTTTATATTGGTATTGTTAGACAGCAATACCATCTTTTTTTCCTTCCTTCCTTCCTTCCTTCCTTCCTTCCTTCCTTCCTTCCTTCCTTCCTTCCTTCCTTCCTTCCTTCCTTCCTTCCTTCCTTCCTTCCCCTTCTCTCTCACACCTGTAACCACTTGGGACACTTGGGGATGGTGAATCACAGCAAGTGCAGATATATTGTAGATAAATGCCTCCAGTAACAGATTGAGGCAAACTATGGGTAGGTGAGGACATCTAAATGAAGAACCTTGTGGTTATTTTGCTAGGGTTACATTTGTTTCAAGGTGGATTTTTTAAGCCACAGTTCTGAAATTGCCAGTGGCCAAACTGAAGTTTTCGTTCTACCATTGGCTAACCCATCTTCATGCTAGCTAACAGGTAAATCAGATGGATAACCATGGATAGGCAAAAAAGCAGTGGGAGAAGGACCAAAGTTTGCTTCCTGCTGGCTTCCCCATTGACTTCATTTGTGGAAAGCTGGCAGGCAGCATTGGAATTCACAACATGACCATGGGGATGCTCCAATGACCATAACTTTGAGTGTAAAACTAGTCTGAACATTGCATAAATTGCAATTCACAGGAATAATGGGTCCTGGATTTTTTACACCTTCTTTAAGTTAGCAGATGTTAGGTACCTTGATTCCAAAATTGTTGCAGTATAATGCGCTCTCTGGGATAGCTTGAGGGTACAAACAGACAAATAGATAAGCACAAAGGGAGTTTTAGTAGTGTATAGATTTTGCAGGACTCTATCTGCATTGTTTATCCAGAGCTGGTATGGGGACCTCCAATGTGGTGTGGTATTAGCCCCACTATAATGGAATGTGTGATGACTTTGGGGAACGGGAGGAAGAGATTCTGTCTAGGAACCAATCAGGCAAGAGAAGCAGGGCCCTTTATTGCAGGGGTGTCAAACTCATGTCGTCATGGTGGCGTCATGTGATGTATTGGGACTTTCCCCCCTTCGCTAAAGTGGGCATGGGTGTGGTCAGCATGTGACAAAGCTGGCCCTCGGGCTGGAAGTTTGACAGCCCTGCTCTATTGGCTTCAAAGTCAGAGAAAAAAACTAAAAAAATGGGAAGTTTGTACTTTCAGATTTGCAGACTTTCAGATTTGCAAAATTCTGATAATGTACTGTATCATTACAATAAAATAGAAGTAGTGCATCTTGTCCTGTTTCCTTCCTGGTTTACCTTGGAGAGCTGACAGCCATCATATTTTTAGCCCTATATGCATTTACTGTAGGTATTTGGTTTCTTCTAAGCCTTGGTGCCTATTGACATTTAGACCCTATAAGACCACTGTTCTGCATGGTCATGAAATGAATGGATGAATTTAAATGTGACATTATTTGTAACTAATAAGCTTAGTTGCTCTAGGTTCTTTGGCTAGAAAAGAGATGTAATCATGTATCAGTGGTGGGTTTCAAAATTTTTTACTGCTGGTTCTATGGCTGTGGCTTGGTGGCATAGCTTGGGGGGCATAACTTGGGGGGCGTGGCAGGGGAAGGTTACTGCAAAATCCCCATTCCCTTCCAATCAGCTGGGAATTGGGAGGCAGAGAATAGATGGGGGTGGGGCCAGTCAGAATTTTTACTACTGGTTTTCCGAACTACTCAAAATTTCTACTACCGGTTCTCCAGAACTGGCCAGAACTTGCTGAAACCCACCTCTCTCATGTATGTATTCATCTTGAATATGCTCAGATGATGTGCCAGTAATTCCTGCTTATCAGTTGCAGTACAGTTAAACTTTTATCTTTGATACTTTAAACATTCTTTTTACTTGTTTCATGGCTAAAAATGTAACACTGAGATTGGTAGATGGGTTTACATTGTTATCTTCCTCAATATAACTGATTTTTCTTTTCCAAGAAGAATAGTAGATTTTGCCTGTAGATTTTATTTTTGCAATAGTGCTAAAATGAAAATTATAAAAATAAATGAGTAAAGGACATAGTTTAATACTGTTTAAGAGCTTTGAAGTAGTGTTGATTTTGAGTGGGGGAAGTTTAATTTTACGTATGGCTCTTAATTTTAGAATTTTACAAGCATCCCAACAGAGATGTGGGCTGGAATTTTTTTCAAGATCAGAATGTCCCATGGATTTTTTTTCTTCTCCATGTTGGGCAAGTTTGGCAACTTGAAAGCTGTATGATGTTTGCTTGTTCTAAAAACAAAAGAGAAGCAGGGATTTATTTCATGGCTGTTTCTCATATCAAATAATGTAGCTCACATACTTGTGTAGTCCATGGATTTTAAGATAAATATGTTAACTGGAACCATGCTCATTTTCCAATTCAAATTTTTCCAGAAATCCCAGATTTTATCTTTATTTGTAATATATAAATGGAGTTGTATGCAAAACTATTGTTAATTAAGAATGTTTGCGCTTATGATATAATTAAGCTCATTTTCACATAACCTCTCTAGGCATGAATCAGTCTCCGCCCTCTCATCTGCACCAGTGCTTTCATCAGACAGCGATAAGGATGGTGAAGATGAAGGAAATGATGAGGATGAGTTACATGGACTACAGTCTTTCCAAATGACAACCAATGTCAATCTTGAAAGTTGTTCAGGTATAAGGGAATATGAAGATGGGGGAGAAATAGCAATACCAATAGCAGTAGTACTTTGACTTACGTACCACTTCACAGTTCTTTTATAGCACTCTCTAAGCAGTTTAAAGAGTCAGCATATTGCCCCCAACAATGTGGGTCCTCGTTTTACCAACCTCGAAAGGATGGAAGGCTGACTCAACCTTTGAGCTGGTCAAGACTGAACTGCTGGCAGTCGGCAGAGTGAAGTATGACAGAAAAAAATAAATTTAGGAATAAGATCGTGTAGGCACTGGGCCTTTCTTCATTTTCATCAAACACAATACAAACAGCCTGACAGCCTTTTATTTTTTTGATGTTGCCATCATCTTCAACTCATACTTTAAGCAGCTGAAATTTGTCTTTAATTTTCCCAGTGTGAGTGTTTTCTTCTTCAAGCAGACAGTAAGGTAAAGGTTCCCCTTGCACATATGTGGTAATCGTTCCCAACTCTAGGGGATGGTGCTCATCTAGGTTTCAAAGAGCCTTGGTAGTACAGTGGTTTAATGCACCCTGTAATTAACACAGCTGCCTGCAATTTCTGCAGGTTCAAATCTTACCAGGCTCAAGGTTGACTCAGCCTTCCATCCTTTCTAAGGTAGGTTAAATGAGGACCCAGTTTGTGGGGGCAATAAGCTGACTTTGTATAAAAATATACAAAAGTATGAAGGCTATTGCTTAACGCATTGTAAGCCGCCCTGAGTCTCCGGAGAAGGGCAGCATATAAATCAAAATTTAAAAAAAAATTAAAAAAAAAAGTTGAAGAGTCAGCGCTGTTCGAAGACGTCTCCGTAGTCATGTGGCTGGCATGACTAAACGCCAAAGGTGCACGGAACGCTGTTACCTTCCCACCAAAGGTGGTCCTTATTTTTCTACTTGCATTTTTTACATGCTTTCAAACTGCAAAGTTGGCAGAAGCTGGGAAAAGTAATGGGAGCTCACCCCGTTACGCAGCACTAGGGATTCGAACCGCTGAAGTGCCGACCTTTCGATCGGCAACCTCAGTGTCTTAGCCACTGAGCTACTGTGTCCCTTTTATTATTATTATTATTTTATTTTATTATTATTGCAGACAATAGGCTGCAGCAGTTTTGTTATGAGCACAATCTGAACACTTTACTGAACATAAGATTTTTGTCATAGTCAGGTGACTTCCTAGAGTAGGAGACCAGCCTAATACCTATTGCTATATGGGCCTTCCAGGCTATTTTGCTAACACACAAAGAGAAAAAAGGATAGAAAATTATTTTTAAGTAACATTAAGAATGAAAGAAAAGCTAGAATTATCTATATAAGAAAATGTACATAAATATACATATGAGGTCAATGAACAGTTGTTAGCAGCAGAGGTAACTGTACTATGATGTGACGTTTTCTTGGCATTTAAAAATGAATTTTACGAACCTTATTTTTATGTACCAATGAAAGCATATCATGGTGAAACTTATTTGGTTTTTAAATCGCCTCAACCCCAATTCCTGTTTTTATATTCAAAGACATTGCAAATAGATTAGTTTGGCTGCTTTGAGTATCACAGGGCAGCTGTTGTTGCGAAAAGAGGAGGAGAAAGGAGTATTAAGTATGTCTGCTGCCTTGAGTTATTTATAAAAAATAATAAAGGCAGTATAAAATAAAAGAAAAACTTGGGGCAAAACCCAAAATCCATTGTTTTTTATGCTTACTAATCTGATTTGTTTTCTGTCCTAAATTCAGATCTTTCTCTTTCAAGAAGCTTATCTCACTGGGAAATGAGACGGGTAAGCTTTCAGTACATATTTAAAATTAAAGAGTGGATGGTTAGTTTGGGAGAGTTGTGTGAGTAAATATACACGATACGCTGATGTTGACTCTTGATAGTTTTTAAATGACATAGCATCTATATATTCAACTGCAATTCAAGCAGTTACCTGTCAAGTACATATACGATCTTAGAAATATTACCTGTTACAACTCTCCTCAAAATGGATAGCTTTGTGCTGATGAGCAATTTATTGAAGATGTCAAAACTCGGAAAGTAGAAATAAAATTTATTTATACAAGCATTTTTATCTTGCCTACACCGGAGATTCTATGGATTGTACAGTGCGAACTGTTATTGCAATAAACCTTCCAATGAGATCTTGCATTGTTTAAATGAAATTAACAATTTAACCATAAGACTGAGTAATATCTATGTATCAGTGATTATTACTTTGGCAGCAATCTTTAGGCGGACTTGTTCTGCCTTCTGTGAATAATGCTTGCACGTGAAAATACAGGAAAAAATTTGATAGAAAACTTTGCTTAGCTATAATGGGCTACTTTACTTATCTCCCCAATGGGCATATTCTGTTTTAACGCTGTCAGTAAAAGCATAAGGGAGATTTTTCAGTTTCGTTAATGTAAAACTCATTGTTAGCTTTCTGATGGTAATAGTTTAAGTACATAGAAACAACTATTGTTCCTTTTCATTTTCCTGTTCGAAAGATGAATAATGAAGAGCTTTTTTCCATTGTTTTTAGAAATCTTACATCATTCTCTGCCATCTACCTTTTAATCTCGGTATATCTGCAGCTTTTTAGGTTGAAGAAGGCTGCCCTATATTTTTGTTTTTCTTTTGTTTTAGTTGTTCTGGAGTATTGCAATTTCCTAAGCAGATTTACCATTAGAATATTTTAATAAACATTTTACCACTTTTAGGCAAAAGAAATGGCGATGATCCAGGGTTCAGAAAACACCATGAGCAAGATGCCTCGGCAGCGGAGCCGTTGGACCCAGCCAACGAGCAGTTTAGAGATGACTGTTAAATCTATGCTTGATCTACGTCAACTGGAGTCTTTCTCAGTGTCTCGTTCCGCTAGTCAGGATTCTCTTTCCCAGGCCAGCAATGGAGATGACCACAAAGAACACCCCAGTGTCTCAAATTATGCCAAGAAAGTAAGAATTCCCCTTCTCAAATGGGAATCCCGCCCCCAAAACAGGACCTTCCTTAGTTTTGTCAAATTGGGGGAGGGGCAGGGGGGAAATGATTAGGGAAGGGCTGTTCTATAATGACACCTGTCATTTTGGTTTTTGGAAACTCTAGTACAAAGGACTACAGTCATATAAAAGCATTAGTAAAATGCTCCATGTAAATAATTTTGATAGATCAGATCATGCCTTTCTTGTCAGGTGGTTTCCTTAATCCTAGGTTTCAAACCTTGCATGTAGCTTTACTCATATACAGGTATTGTGTTTCACTACTTGATTCCCTTTCCAGGAGGGAGGCTCCACAGCTCTGGAAGAAAATCAGCCTTGCCTTCGACCTCAAGTGATTAGACTTGTGTCCTGTGAAGGAGGGATTTTCCCACAAGAAATGGAACCTTCAGAGAGTGAAGAGTGTGTCATTTACCCAGAACAAGATGATCTTCCTCCTGCTGATATCAGCAGGTCAGAATGAATTTTTTGTTTCTGTGCTTTGACTTACTTACTTACTTACTTATTTACTTACCGATTGATTGATTGGATTGGATTTGAAGGCTACCCAAAAGCAGAATGACTCTGATTGGTTTGGGGTTTTAAAGGGAACAAGGAGCTAGAACATTTGGACAATAACCACATAGCAACACATCAGTAACCCTGTTGATGAGAATAGAAGACCTCTGGAACATCACCGGGAACAATATGAATATGAATATTATTGTTCCCAGTGACGTTCCAGAGGTCTTCTATTCTCATCAATAGGGGAGATATCATTCCAGGGGTCAGGCACTGCAACAGAAAAGGCATGCTTTCTAGATGTCGTTAGTTGGCATTGTTCAAGAGACCTGAAGTGCACCAACTGTGCCTGATTTTACCAGATGGGCAGAAACCATGGGAGATAGCCTTGCCGTATGCATTGAAGGGCTGTATGCCTGATAACAGCTTCTTAAACTGCACCATTGTATTTCTTCTTTTCTCTTACAGTGATTTCCAAGTAAAAGCACTTCCACATGGAAAACTGGGTAGAGGCTACAATAGCAACGAGGGGCCAGATAAGCACAGCCCCGACAGTGCTTGTTCTGTGGATTATAGTAGCAGTCGACTATCAAGTCCAAATGAAGGTGAGTCCTTTGAAATCATTTGAACTCATAGCCACCCTCTACTTCAAGTCGTGGCCACAAAACCCACTCCAGATTAAACTATTACCTTTTTAATTCTGAATTTCATTTGAATTGTTCTCAGATAAAAGCTTAATTGAAGTCCCCTTCACTGCTATTCAGCATCTGATTTACTGTGCTAAATACTTGGGAAAATCACTAGACCATATATTACATAGGCAGAATTATAGCTTAATGCATTGTAAGCCGTCCTGAGTCTCCGGAGAAGGGCGGCATATAAATCAATCAATCAAACAAACAAACAAACAATAAATAAATTATTTATTTATTTAAAATAAATAAATAAATAAATAAATAAATAAATGAATGAATAAATGAATAAATAAATAAATAAATAGCTCTGTATAGCTGTAATCTTTCTATCCTATGGAACTTTGCTCAAGAAAAAAGTATGTAATGGAATTGCAACATCAGTTACCCAAACAGATCAAAAACTGAAATTAACCTTAGACTGCATTAAATAGCATGGACACCATAACGTTTTTAAAGTGTGAGCACATTTGAAGGAAATATTGATTCTCCATAAGATAATGGTATATATTCTTGGTTAATTAAAAGTTTTACTAAATGAAGAATATATTTTCTAAAAATATTTGCTGCATATAAAGACTAGAATTCTTCTCAGAATATAAATTAATCTGGGAATAACATTCCTTTTGAGACCATTCACCTTTCCCCAAAGACTGAAGCTTAATGTCTCTCATCTATTGATATATAAAGAAAACTTTCACTCTATATGTTGTTTATATTATATGCTACTAACTGAATTATATTTTTTGGTATATACATATATCTATATATTTAATACACACAGAATTAATATTCCTTAAATAGATGAGTAACCAAATTTTCATCAATTGGCATCAATTCTGATTTGGGCCACTTAATAGAATATTCTGCTATTTTACTAAAGGCATATATCATCTGCATCAACATTCGGACAGTATGTATGAGATTTAGAAATAAAATATTGGCAAATGAAACCAATTTGTGTTCAACAGAGTTAGTACTATTTCGTAAATCTAATAGCAGAAGCCAAGGGTTCCATGTAGATATTAAAAAGTGAGTGTGAAAGTGGACATCCTTGTTTAGTTCCTCAAAATAGTAGAGAAGTAGGAGAAAATATGCTTTACTTTAGAATGGGTGACTCATATAGTATCTTGATCCCATTTATGAATTCCAAAAGAAATCCTAACCTATTTCCTACAACTTGTATTGTTCATATATTTTTCCAATGCTTTTTTGGCATCTAATGATTAGATGCTTTTTCAGCATCTAATGATAAGATTGCAAATTTATTTTTTACATTTATTCAAATCTATTAAATCTATAACTAACCTAATACCTGTTGCTTGTTTAGTTTTTATAACTCCTGCTTAGTCATTCTTAATAATGAATATATCCCCATCTATAATCTATTTGCTAATGCTATTAACATCACTTTATCAAAGTTAATTAATGAGATTGGATGAATTAGAACACCGAATATGCTTTTTACCTGCTTTTGATACAACTGTAATATAAGCCTGATTAAATGCTGCTGATAAGATTCCCTCATCAAATATCTCCTCATATAATTGACAAAGTTTAGGCACCAAGAAATCTATAAATATTTTATACCACTCAATGGAGAATCTATCCAATGCTGGTGTTTTACCTCTTGCCATTTTTAGAATTATTTCAGATAGATGAGCAAGTAAAAGTTGTTTTTGTGTATTGACTGTGGTAGGTTAACTTTATTTTAAATGGCATTTATATCTTCATTCAGTACATTTTTTGGTTTTCTGTACCATTCTGAATAAGTTTTAAAAATGCAGTTTATATCCATTAAAGTTTTATATATTTCATCCTTTTCATCTATAATGATTTGAGCTATTGCCCTATCTTTCTTTTGCTTTAAATGATGAACCAGGATCACACCAGATATTTCATCACATCTTTCTGGCAGTTTTTTAAAAAAATGGAGACTGGAATGCCTGTTGCTAAGCGACCTTGTCATAAAGTGCAACATCATGTGACTGCATCACTTAGCCATGGTAGTTCTGGCACTTCCAGTTGCCACTATTAAGCAAATCCCATGCCATTGTTAAATGCAATATCACATGATCACCATTTGCAATTTTCAGCTGGCTTCCATAGACCTTGCTTGACAGAAGCTGGTAGTGAAGGTCACAAAATAATGGTGATCATGTGACCATGGGACACGGTGATGTCATAATTGCAAGCCAGTCACCAAGCGCCCGGATTGTGACTGCAGGGATGCTGCAACAAGCATGAGGACTGATACTTAGTACCATTTGTTCAATGCCATTATTAAGTACAAACAGGTGTTGAACAAGTGGTCATTAAATGAGGACCACCTAGACAACCAAATTAGATAATGATGCAATTGATGCAAATAATGGCATTGCAAATGTAAAAATTCTAATAATAAAACTGGAAGCTAGGACTTCTACCTACTTGGGACCAAATGGAGTTTCTAAGAATGAAATTGTTGTTTGTCCTCTGTTTATTTGGTGAAAAGATTATCTATACATGCAATAAAAAAAAAACCCATAGAAAAATGGGTCTAGGAGAACAGCTTGACAAGGACCTTAAAATTAAATTTGAGTGGATGCATTGTGTGAGAATAGAAAAAAAAAAATGATCTGGCAAGGCTCACTCAAAGGACAAGATGTATGGGATGGAGAAAGTTAAGTTTACTGAAACTATTACACTATTATGGGGATGAGATTTAAAGTTAGGTGAATTAATTCTTTGGGGGCAACGTTTCTTTCTCTGTGTAGGATTTCTTCAAGTAAGGACAAAGAATAGCTTTCCCCTTCCTTGTTTTTCCAAAAGAGCAAGCAAACCAATAGATGTCAGCTGAAAAATTAATACTCTAGACTGAACCCTTCTTGTATAACATTGTAAGGAAAAGGCTTTGGAGAGAAAGGGGAGAGGATAATGATGATATCGTAAAAGTAAACCTAAAATTATAGTGCTTATTAGTGCTGTAAAAAAAACACTCCACAGAGCAAAAACGATATCATAATAGGGTTGGAAAAAATCTCCATTGCAATTTATGTAGAATATTTGGCTGTTTACAAATGCCATTGGGATCCTGTGCCTGAAAAGTTTTGCAAAGTGAGATCAACTTTTGGTGGGTTTTCAAAATTCAAACTGGTAGACACATAAAAACACAATACACCAGGTATTACTGTTTATAGGAAAAAGATATGGTTCACTGATAGGGCAGTACCCAGAGACAGTTTAATGGATGAAAATCAACTGGAGAAAAATAACAGAATATTGTGATTTTTAAATTGAGGTTTAAAAGATTATGGTGAAAAATATCAGTTGTCATGCCAATTATGACTATAACTTGATATACTTCCAAACTATTTAGAAAGTTTTAAATTTATTGGACTTGACAGGCTAATTTTGTGAAATACTTGGAACTGTGAACATATTACACTATATTCCTTGATTCTTAAGTCCTTGGCTAAATTCGGAATCATTGGAATCAACATTCAGTTGATTATACTGTGATATATATTTGGAAAATAGAATAACAATAATAATATCGTTCCCATGTGCCCAGGATTGTTACAGAGGAATGGGCCAAGAATTTTTTTTGTTAATACAACATATTATTTCAAGTTTCACTGATATAATGCTTGTATAAATTGCATATGATGTGTATCATTTCAGATTCTGAAAGTACAGAGCCTCTCAGTGTGGATGGCACTTCA
The DNA here is from genome assembly GCF_059756535.1 of Pantherophis guttatus. Lineage (NCBI taxonomy): Eukaryota > Metazoa > Chordata > Lepidosauria > Squamata > Colubridae > Pantherophis > Pantherophis guttatus. The sequence continues at coordinate 69,195,483 of NC_142063.1, forward strand.
GACTTGGATGAACAAGTGGGTGAAGAAGACGAGGAAGATGTAAACACTGGATTATTGGATGGAGATGTTCCCACGACTCCAGATCAAGAGAAGTTCCTCAAGCAGCATTTTGAGACTCTAGCCAGTAACAGTGATAAGGGTACATTAGTATATTTAATGGAATCTATAACTGTTAACTCCATTTTCCCTGTCAGGAACAAGTACCTTAATCTTTTCTATATTAATCTGTAGATTCATGCCCCTCATCATACAGTCTGTAAGAGGATAAGTGATGCCCTGCTGGATCATCTAATCCAGCAGTCTATTCTCATGGTGGCTAACCAATTACAAAAGGAAGTCCACTAGTCTCCCAGTAGATGGCCTTAAGACCATGATCAGTGAAATGAAAAAAGATTAATGCTCTGGTTTAAATAAGAGTTTCTAAGCCCAGACAGAAACAGTTTAATTGCCTAATGTTAGAGGAAAGTGTTATAGTAGTTTATGGCCATAAATTAGTCAAGATGAAACTAATAGTTATCTATTAATTTGCAATCTTGAGAACAGTGGCATTAAGTTCCATTGAACTCAGGGAATAGTTTGTAATATGTGGGGTCCAAAGCAAAGTATGCTATTCCAGGGATCTTTGTTCTTGTACATTGTACGCAAAATAGAAAAACCCAAGTCAAGGTTCTCTTGCTGAAATTTCATATCCAAATGCCCTGCAGCTTTTCATCCCTAATTTGAGTACTTTTCCTCCTTTTTAAATGACAGATGGATCATGTAGGACCCTGGAGAGAATGGAAAACAGTATTTCTTCTCGGTTTCTATCTCGGTTTCCAGGACTCAGGTAGAGTTCCATTTTTTATGAATGCAAAACAAGCTTTGCTCAGACAGGGCGAGCTAAGGTGCCATGTTTGATCAAGATACTTTATAGCTGCATTTATTTCTTAGGCTGAATAGATACAGTCCATTTATGGTTTAATGAAGACCATTTTTATAAATTAAAATTCTATTTAGCCTTTGCTGTTTAGGCATTTTATTTTACTTTGGCATTTCATTCATCTTGAATGGTAAAAAAAAATACTGTCCATTCTACTTTACTAATCAGCTCCAATCTGTTTTCATTAGGCGAGGGACAAAAATGCTTACTCTTCAATGCTTCATGAATATTTCATATCTTATTATAGAAATATTATGCATGATGGAATGTGAAGCTTATTGTTTTTGTGTATTGGATAAAGGTGTATATTCTTGGGAAACATTTGGTTTTCTTTTTGTCAGCATACAAGAGACCAGAACAACTGCCTATGTCCTGTAGTAAGTCAAGCAGAGCTTACTCTGATAACAGATTTACTTGCTTCAACTTCCTCCTTTTCATCAAATCATTTAGTCAGACATAGCCATCCTAACTATCTCACAGTAAGAGCTCAACTATCTCATACTAAGAGATTACTTTGATAATAACAGAGAGTTACAATGCCTTGCATAGTACAAATTCCTTCTTTTCCCGAAATCATTCTGTCAGATACAGCCATGCAGGTTTAGCGCTTCTGTTCTTATTGGCAACTGTTCTATAAGAAAGTGTTTTTTTGTGGAAAGAATTAGCCTTAAATATTATTTAATCACCTTAGGAAACACCTTTATAGAACTACTCTATTTTATAGTAGTTGGCAAGAATGCAATGTAATGATGCTATGTAATAGTAGATGGTAGAAATGTGACGTTATGATGGCATGTAATTGTCAATCAAATATCTTGTCCTGTCTTCAATTCCATAGGGAACCCTCATTTTCTGCATCAAAGCTGGTACTGGATAAGAAATCTACTGAAGGGTCTGGTTTGCCAAAACAACTTACCAATGAACTGCTGAAAAATGGGCTTGACCATCAGGACATGCCCACAGAGAACGGCTTCTTTCAAAATGATATTAATTCCATTAGGTCACTTTATATGCAGAAAAAAAGGAAGTCTGCTGTAGAGATCAACAGAGGACGTGGAAGATCTGTTGGGTCTTTCCCAGATAGTGATGGAGCAGTGATGCTGCGGAAATCCCAATCAGTTCACGATCTTGTTCATAATGGTAAGGAAGTGCTTTCTATGAAATGGTTATAGTGATGACTCCACAACAGGAATCTGTCTGTGAGGCTGAAAATCCTTAAAGTTTTCATTCAGAAATCACAAGTTCTCACTGCAAAATGTAGCTGCTGATCAGTGTCAGAGGTGGGTTGAGTTGGGCAGCCACTGATCAGAAGGGAAAGCTAATTCCTACATCTGATGACAAAAAGAGGCAAGTTGACACTCAATGCTTTTTAAAAAAATAGGCTACAAGTCCAGTGAGCCCTGAAAGGAAAGGAAAGATTACCTAGATCTTTCTTTTAAAAGAGTGGGAAAGAGATCTACCCCCAGAAAAGAAGATTTGGAATCATTCAGGTGTCCCCCTCCCCAAGCCCAGTGAAAATATTAGCTGCCCTTCCCTCCCTATCAATTGTGGGGAAAAGTGAATGGATCAGGCAGCATTCTGTTGGTGTGCTGAATGAGATTTTGGCAATCCTCCCATTTTCTTGAAACAGAATTCAGAGAGACCTACAGAAACCCTGAATATATTTCCCTTCTCCTGCTTCCTTTGACATCAGTGGGAGGGAAACAGTTTTAAGAAATAAAGAAATAAAGAAAAAGGAGAAGAAGCAATGAAAACAGTAACTGCTTCTCCTTCTTTTTTGCCCTGGTGAGCTGAGCTTGAAAGGGTTTTGAATTCTCTGTTGTAGAAAGGAGTTTAGCCCAATAGACTTTAAAGCATCCAGAATGTCTTGCTAATAAGTCAGTGTCTAGGACTGGCATCTCGCCTTTTTTTTTTTTACCCATATTACATGTGTTCTTTGGGACTGCATTTATATTTTTTTTAGTATTTTGCACTACTCACAGAATAAATATTACAAATTCTGTGTTAGCAATAACAAACTGGGATTATTATTCTATGGCTACTTTTTGCTTAAAGGAGATATGTTATTGCAACTTGGTTTATTGCAAATTGCACAGAGCAAAAGACCCAAAAAGGACATATAACACTATTTCTTGTCTAAAATTTTCCAACAGAAATTAAGGTAATGATGTTTAGAGAAAAACTATGTAGAACAAAGTGTGATAGTTCAAAAATACTGAAATAACATTGTTATTTTGCTTACTATTTCTTCCAGAAATTGAAGTGAAATAATTACATTTAGAAGCTGGAGCTATTTTAATTCTGACTGCACAAATTGCTCCAGACCAGTTGTGTGCATTTATTTATTCCATTTCTACAGATAAAATTCCTGGTGTGATGCTGTCTGTCAGGCAACGACCTCAGGCACTAATCATAGGTGAGAAGGAGCCAAAATCTAACCATTGTCAGACATTTTCTGCAACACTATTGAAGATGGAAAATTCCAGCTTTTTGCAAGCCAAAGACATTAAAGCTGCAAAACCAAAGTCCTATATGAGTCCTACCACAAGTTTCATCGCCAAGATGTCCCGTAGTGTGTCTGTGGGAGAGAATCTGTGCTTTGGTGATAGTTCAGAAAACCAGATTGAAGTGAAAACCATCCCGCAAGTATCAGAGAAGACAAGATTAAATCTGTTAGAGGACATTGAGAAGAATAAGCCATTTGTGAAAGACAACAGCCCAGTGAAATCTTCTCTTCAGCAAACTGCAAGCTCTTCTTCACCCCAGTCCTTTCAGAGCAAGTTGGCATCTAGTCGAGCCCATTTGACCCTTGACATCCCCAAGCCTCTACCTGATAGACCAATATTAGCTTCTTTCTCACCAAAGACAAAGTCAAAAACTGTGCTAGGACCAGAATCTCCTCAGTCACCTGGTGCTGTTGGGAAAAAGAAGCAGTCTTTTCCTGAAGGCTGGGCCTTGAAATTGGAAAGTCAAGCATCTGGACCTCTTGGCCTTGGTAAAAGTAGTTATTTGAGTCCTTGTGCAGACGCTCTGAAAGAGAACCAAACACAATTGAGGTCCAAAACCCAACTTGAGCCAAGAGTAACTAATTCCAAGCGAAAAGAGCCTTCAGATGAACTGCATCCGATTTCTTCAGAAAAACTGCCACTGGAATGCAGGGACAAAGTTGCCACTGTTAGCTATGTGCCAGCTAACAATGAGCATTGCTCTTATGAAGAAAGTGGGCCAAGGTCTCCTACAAATGCAAAAAGCCTTGGAAAGGATTCAGGTGTGCACAGATATCCATCTCCTACCTTTCCCGCACCCCCCCTTCTGTCCTTTGCTTCTCTGTTCCATCATGTTTCTTTCCATCTAGCTTTTGATTGTCTTGTCCTGTCTGCACTGTCCCGTTCCATAAGCCATCATTTCAGTGGTGAGACATTTAACATTATTTAACGACATCTGACGTTATTTTTTTTCTATTTCTGTTTCCCCTTTTACTTACATTTTGCTTTGGTGCATGCAAATGTTACAGCTCTCATGTTTTTCTTCTTCAAAAGGGAAGTTAAGAATAGGGGTAAAAGCAAGCAACAAAGCTTTTAAGTAATGTTCTGCATTGTGGAAAATAGCATTTTATGCCCAATGTTGCCAGAACTTACAGAATTAAATTCTCAGCGTTTCTGATACTGTGTGCTAACACTTAAGCAGTGTAAGAAACATGAGACAATTGGCCAAAAATAATAATAATAATTCTTTGTGAGATAGTAACCATTGCTGCTGAAGAAAAAAAAAAGTAACATCTAGAATTTAAAGGATAGATTCCAAAAATTCCAAAGCTTTTTAAGTTTCAGTAGCAGTAGCAGTAGCAATAGCAATAGCACTTAGACTTATATACCGCTTCATAGTGCTTTACAGCCCTTTCTAAGTGGTTCTACAGAGTCAGTATTTTGCCCCCAACAATCTGGGTCCTCATTTTACCAACCTCGGAAGGATGGAAGGCTGAGACAACTTTGAGCAGGTGAGAATCGAATTGCCAAACTGCTGGCAGCCCGCAGTCAGCAGAAGTACCCCACAGTACTGCATTCTAACCACCATGGCTCATACAGTAGGAGAATGAAATATGGGGGAAGGGGGGGCGGGGTACAGAAAAGTTTGCAAGAGATGAAGATTTGTCCATTGATAATCTTCCACCCTGCAGAATACATTCCCAAAATCTGTTCCAAAAAGATGAGAGATTCTCAGGAGCAGATTTGGGCATATATACATGGAGAAAGGAGAAGATTCCTCTATGCTAGCAGAAAACCCACCTGCAGGAAATTAAGTGTCTTTTGTAATACAGGTTTTTCTGTTGGATTCATGACCATAATTGAGCCCAACATTTCTGTTGCTAAGCGAGACATTTGTTTTGTCCCATTTTATGACTTTTCTTGTCACATTTGTTAAATGAATCACTGCAGTTAAGTTAGCAAAATGGTTGTTAAGTGAATCTGGCTTCTCCATTGACTTTGTTTGTCAGAAGGTTGCAAAAGGTGATCACATGACCCTGAAACACTACAACCATCATAAATATGAGTCAGTTGCCAAGTGTCTGAATTTTTATCACATGACTATGGTCATGGATGCTGCAATGGTCATAAGTGTGAAAAACAGTCATAAATCACTTTTTTTCAGTGCCATTGTAATTTCACACAGTCACTATTGTACAGTTGAACCCTGAGCTACAAATATTCTCTTCTAGTGGTAACATTTGAAGAGCAATTTTACACAACTGAAATGAAAATAGGAAAATGATACCAATTTAATCTCTTTAGCATTGAAAATTCAACAAAATAAACTCTGTGTCTTATATACAAAATAGTTGTAGAGCACTTGAGTCCAATCCTAAAAAGCCAACTGTGTATATCATCTCTTGGTTTGAGTATGAAATTGAGATAATCATTCCTTCCAAAACTGTAGGTTGTAAAATGCTTTATATGTTAACCAACACATTGAATTAAGATAGGAAATTAATTAGAAAGCAATAAAAAGGATAAAATGCTGGCATGTTTTAATACCAGCTACACTGAGTATTCCTCTTTAATTGGAAGTTTTTGGCTGCCCCTTATACAGAGATTTGCAGTAACTAAGATGAGAGAGCAGCATACCCTGTATTAACTGACATAAGGTTATCTCATCTCTCAAGTAAAATTAGACCTGGTCACAAATAAATAAGACATAATCTGAATAATTTAAATATAAAAAATTAGTTAACAAGTGCCAAAATTTGAGGTCGAGGGCAAATTTACCCCCCACTAGCTGCTACTCTTACTTGTTCTAAAGACAAAATTAGATCTAGAAGTATTCCCAAGCAATGAATGCAATCATCTACCCTGTTTTCCCAAAATAAGACATCTCCTGATAATAAGCGCAATCGAGCTTTTGAGTGCATGGCAATAAGGCCAAGCACTTATTTCAGGGTTCAAAAAAATATAAGACAGGGTCTTATTTTCAGGGAAACGTGGTAGATTTCCTCAAACAGATTGAATAACCTTTACCAAGACAAATCAGTTCATGAACAGGACCTGAATTTTGTTTTTTTGGCTCTTATTCCATTTCATTCAGTTCCATGGTCAGACATTTCTCCTACCACATCTGAACTTGATGAAGAAGAGAAAGCTGTGGTGGCCTCAGAAAACTGCTAGCACTTTATTCTAAACCTTTGAATCGTCCAGCAATTTAATATAATTGTTAAACAGCAAGATACAGTGCTGCTGTAGTGTTAATAATATTGTATAGTATTAAGCAGGAATCTCCCAGATGGCATAACATCCAAACATGAGCAAAAGCAATGTTAGTGTGTTCGACACATACCCAATTTAAACTTTCCAGAAGGATATTGTGGTCAGTAATACTGAAAGCTGTTATATGGCAGCTCTGTCCTTGAATTCCTTGCAGCAAAGATGATTTCACAGGGCAACCAAAGCAGTTTCACTGACAAAGACATGTCTAAGTCCTCTTTACAATGGATTTAACCAGAAATAATTTATTCATCAATTTGAATAAAGTGGTTATATTGGTAGGGAATAACAGATGTATTATAAAACAGTATTCATTTTTGACCATCCATTTCTAAAGCGCTTTTATAGCAACCAATAAAGCTTCATTAAAAATATCAATTAATACAACAACACAATTAAATCAACTTAATAAAATGCTATTCCATAAAATATCAAGAGCAAACAGTGAAGCACTCTTTTTAATGCTGTAATAGGCTTCACATTTTGCTATAGAAACTCCTTCCTTGAAATTATGTCTCACATAAATTGTATTGCTCAATCACATTAGAACAAAGGATTTTTGAGGGCAGGAGTGAGTGTCATTTTATATTTTACTAATGGCTTGCATGCAACTTTGGGCCTTGGGAAAAGTTATCTAATATCTGCTTTCAGTTCTTTTCCATCTACCAATTGTGCACACATTTCTCATTATGGAAGAAAATAACATGGGAGATGAAGTATGGTCATCACAATGGCCATCTGCTCTTCATGGCTGAAAATTCATTGCCATTAATTCTGAAGTCTTGTACATCATTCACCTAAGAATTCTGGAGTGCTTACATACCATAAGCAACATGTCCATACATCTGCATTAGCATTGATTGATTTCAACAGCAATGTAAATATATAATAATGGGAGAATTGCACTTGTAATGAAAAGAGAATGGTTCATAATTCATTCAGGAAGAATAATTAACAAGATTATAGAGATTATTCATACTGTAAATTAACAAGAATGTGAAGAATGAAAGGAACTCAGATATTAGCTTGTGTTGACTTTTGAATGTGGCAATCCCAGGTTTGTAGGATAGGTTGGAAAACAGAGAATAAAAAATCCCAAAGAAGGAAATGGTTAGATCTTTGCCAAATTGTATACATTTGTGTGGTTATCAGGTGCATGAGTTGAGGAAGACTTTATCTTGAATGCACTCAATTCTTGCAGTTCTTTTGCTTAAAAATATATATTTTTAATTACAGAAGGATTTTTGGTGGGTTTTAATGTTATCTTTGTCAGGCCATAAACGCTTATGCAAATGTGTATGTCTATCCCTTTTTATGTCATTTATTGTGTCTCATTGTGTGTCGTTACATACTTTTACATGTTTGACTATGCTTAATTAGTGGAATGGCAGCTAAGCAAGCAACCAAAGTTAAACTTGCCTTTTAATACTTGCAAGAAAGTGACGTAATGCTAAAATAGACTTTCCATAACCATAACTACCTTAAATTGTATCCCTCTCAGTAAGTCAAAGATGCTTTTGGGGATTATATGAATTAAAGTATAAATGATTAATTTCTCAAATTTCAGATAGCTATGATGTACTTCTTTCTTCTTTTAATTGGGAACAGTCTTTTAGATTAGGATCACTGATTGTAATTATAGCTGTTTAACCAAAGTCTGGCAGGTTCAGATTGAACTGGCTAAGCCAAACCTAAACAATCCACATTATTCTTGCACTTTTTAAAAACTATCCCCCCCCCTTTTTTTTTTTTGAGAAATAACTGTTTTACTATTTTGGATATGCCTATTGATGGAAAGGAAACAAAGGCAAAGCAACTTTGGTTGTGGATAGGCCTAATTAGCGCTTCAGCATTCTTTCTTTGACAAATCAAATTAATTTACAATGTTTGCATTAAGATACATTTCATGAATTGTAATGATAATCAAATGCTTCACATTGTGAATATTCAAGAATCAGTGACTTCTCCAAAACTGATATGATTTTGCATAACTTTAGTAGTACTTTTCAGTAGTGAATCATAGGGCAGACTGAAATTATACTTCTGTTCAATATTTATGTTCTCTTGTTCCACCACACTACCAGGTTCTTCAATCAGTGTTGAGCAATGCAAGCACGTAGTGTCTGAGCTCCAGGACAGTATGCGTAAGGCCATCCAGATATATCACCTGGTAAGTCACCCCTTTGTTTCTGTTAGATCTAACTGCTTATGTATAAAACTAACTTATTAATTCAGAAATATATAGCTAAGAATAGGAGCAAAAAAAAAAAATCCATTAAATAGCAGACATCTGTTCTTGTTCTTGTATGTGATTAGAAACCAGATGTAACCACACTAGCAAACCAGAAGGTAAGCTGAAAGAATTTCAAGCTGCTGACCAGCTATAGCTGAAGGCCAAAATATGTATTATAATTATGTATTCATAAGACTTTAGCAGCTCCTTACTTTTTCTTTACTTGCAAGTGACCAAAGACGTTTCAGAAGCATCATGAAATGCATTTGTTTGGCTTGATTTTTAAAATTCATCAGAAGAGGAAGAAGACAAATATAGTTGTTTTTAAAATGATTACAGGTAGCTCTCAATCATTCATTCAGTGAACACTGGAAGTTATGACAGTGTTGAAGAAATAATTTTATGGGCCATTTATGGCCATTTATGACCATTGAAGGGATCCCTCCATCATGTGAATGCAATTACAGTCAGTACATGTTGCCTTCTGCCTACCCTTTGTTTCCCCTCTCCCCTTGTAGAACAGAGAGACTGAAGAGAAAATGGATTGCAAGAAAGAAAGCTGTTGGTTCTTCTGTACATTGAAGACAATGTGACTGTGCCAGCAGTCTGGAGCCTCGAGCTGGGGGTCATGGGCATGCTATACAAACAGTTTACAATACTCTCTTGAAATCTCTTTCTCTCCAATCTTTCCATTTTGCAAGAGGGTGGGGAGGGGGGGAAAAGCAAGTAGGCAATCTCTCCTTGCCCTTCTCCTCCTCTCCTCTGATCTTTCCCTTTCTCCTTCATCTGCAGACCAATGAGATTGAAGAGGGACTTCAAGGGAGTGAGCTCTTTGCTCTTTTCTACATCAAAAGCAATGCAATCATGTGGCAGCCTGGAGCTCAGACCCATAGACAGTATTACAGTATTCTTTTGAAGTCTATTTTTCTCCAATCTCTCTGCTCTGTGAGGAGTGGGAGGAGAAGAAAAAAAGCAAGCAATTTTGGTAGTCAATCTCTCCCCCACCCCCAAATCCATATAACTGAAGAATGCCCAGATTGAGGAAGGGTGATTTGAGTTTTAAACACTCTTCTATGATTACAAGTGATAATCTTGCAACACAGGATTTACTGCTAATAGCTTTTGTTTATTCCTTTACTTTTCTAATATAATAAACCTAGCTCTAAAACAAATCTGTTTGCATTTCTTTTTCAGGTATCTACTGATATGGAATCTTCACCTGATAAAGATAAGATTTCAGGTCTGTTGACTGAAACTTTCTCTGTGATGAAAAAAGAATTGGATTCCCTGAAAGATGGCAATGGACTTCAAAGGAAGAAAGATCAACTGATGCAACCACAAAATATAGTTGGAATGCCATTAGGGGAGGGCAGTGGTGAAACTTTACCTAGCCCTCGGCACTTTGGAGATGACCAAACTCTTGCCTTGTTGGAACAATACTCAGAGTTACTGCTACAAGCTGTTGAACGACGTATGGATAAAAAACTTTAAATATAGTTTTCAACAACAAACACTTTTAATGGAATGCTAAGAACCATACACAATGGACAAAAACTGATGGATCATTATCATATTGACAACTTGAAATAACACTTTGGGGTGTTTTTTTAATCCAATGGGCAAATATCTTTTCTTTTAACAGAAACAGTTCTGTCCACAACTTTTTAAAATGTGCTGGTCACAGTACTAATCTCCTTGTGCCTATCTCCTCCACGAAGAGTGTTATAAGAAATATTTGGCTTAAAAACCATTCTAGCAATTAAAGAGAATTGGTCAATGGTCAGTGGTCCAGGAATGGCCCAGCCTAAAACTGCTGACTTAATAGAATGAGATCAAGCTGAAATAGCTTTGTCCCTCTGCAGTGTTATCTCAAACTAGGCATAGACTATTACAACTGTTATTTATTAATTTATTTTTACGATTATAATTCTGAAACTTTTACCTGGGTTTTGTAGTTATGGTTATTTTGACATCTTTTCCACATTTATAGTGTGAGAGATTTGATATAGTAAATATATTGATGGACAGCAGGTAGGTTATAGAACTGCTTTCTGCTGTAGCCTGCATTACTGATTTTTGCTTCCTTGTTCCTCTTTATTATGCCAATATGTTTTAATTTTGTATTCAGCATTATGATCATTCTGCTTCTGTTTTCTGTTTAAAGAAAATCCTGTGCTCTATTTTTCATTGACATTTGTTTCCACAAATCACCTATCCTTTGGTTCTACGTCCAGAGATTTGTTACAAAGCTTGTTGGTTAAAAGAAAGGCTTTTTAAACCTGTAGTTAAAAAATAGTTGTACGTTTCTCAGGTTTTATGTAAAACCATATCCATCAGAGTCAAATTGATGCAGTTGAATAACTATCCATTTTTTAAAAATTCTTACAGCTGGGTTATGTCAGTGGCATCAGCTACTGGACTCATGATATTAGCACTGTTCTGTTTTTGTGGATATAGAAATGTAGAAAAGTTGATATGATGGGGAAGGGGTAGTGTCATAAAACAGTCACAGAACAGAGTGATGAAAGCTTGTAATCAATACAACTTCTGGGAAAGCTTCAGATATTCCTAACTTCCCAAAAAAGAGATCCCTTTTCTCTGTCTATGGCTGAAATCTGAAAACAATCCAAGTGTGAGTGTTCAGGAAATACTGATTGCTATGACATTACTATTCTATTTCCTTTCCTCCCTTACACTGGAACATAACTAAAGCTTACTGTGTTCTACATTATACCAGACTTCTCCAATTCCGTATCAATTAGCCTTTGTTCAAACAAAGAAGGAAAGTAAGTGCAGATCTACTACATCCTTTTAGCTACAGTACCCTTTGTATTGAATTATTAATCCTAACATGTCTGAAGTATTCACTGATAAAAAAGAAACCTTTTTAAAACAATAAAGTTATAAAACTTTAATACTACTCTCTCAGGTTAGAATAGCAGTGTTTCTTACTGGTGATCTGATCATTTTAATAAATGGCTTCACTGTTGTAGCCTAGCCTCCATCTTCTGCCTCCTAGTTTTGTTGAGGTTAAAACAACTTTGTTGAGAATTCTTAGCCGGTATGGTCCAAATTAAAATTCTGAAGATTTGCGCTCATAGTCAATCTAGAGGATACCATGGTGAAATAGGCTGATTTAGATATTCCTGAGTGGCTTTTGTACTTGCATTTTGTAAACTGTCATGTGAACATCTGTCTTCATTGCTCCAGATAGCTGGCCACCTGTGGTATAGCTTTTTGTCTGAATCTCATTAGCTTTCATCCAGCACCACTGCAGCGTTAAAGAAATCTGCAGAGCTGTTCCCGTTTTGGCTGTCCATTGAACTCCAAGGCTGGGGACTTGGAGCAGTTAGTGCTGTTTAATTATGTCATTTCTGGATTTGTTTAGATAATTCTCTGAATAGATTTGAATGATAGTTGACACACTTCTTAAAACTGAGCTTTTTTCTTCCAGCTATAGATGCTTGAATCTAGAGACACAAGAAAAAGAGTCTTATTGCTAAGGATAGACTGCTGGAATATACTCTTAACTTAAGTGAAAATTAAGGTGGCTTTTTTCTACACATCCATGTTGGGAAATGTCATAATAGCCAAAATATCTTCTTCCTGTTCATATCTAGACTGTAAAAAGTGTTCAATGCTCAGGAATCTTTCCTATGCTGGAACACATGCACTCAGGTAAAGAAGTCATGCTTCCAGATATCCTGTGGCATGAACAATGAGAAATTCAGAATGTCTATTCAACCTTGACAGGGTCAAACTTTCAAATGTCTTTGGAAATAAAATCAACTTGCTGATAATTTATACCTCAAGCATTAACAAGTAATGATTAATCAGGGACTGCCTTGGATAAGAGGCAACATCAAAACCCCTGTTAATTTCAAAGCAGTTTCCAGTGAATATGTTTCATTGTGTTATTCTTATATCAGGACCTATTTATTTTCATAGACCCAAGTAGGAAAATACTGTAATACAGATAGGGACTTGGATGTGAACTAGAACTGTAGTTTTGTGAGTCTTGAGTAAGTAGATATTTAAGGAGGAATGGATAGGCCTGTAATTTCTAATATTTTGTTTAAAGGCATACTGAAGGCTTCTAGAAAAGTTATACGACTGAGAATCAGTTGATTCAAGGAGTGAAATAGAATGAAAAAGTTCTGGAATGGAAGAGAGACATTGTAAGTAGGGTTAGCAATTAAACAATAATGTAAATGAGCTCATAATTAAAAATTGAGATATGTTTGTCTTTTGAAGTACCCTTTATTTTCCCACTAATACGTATGATTTGGGCATGGGGAAGGAATATTCTCAGTCAATAAAATTTCTCAAAGCCATTTGAGTTCCATGAGATTCTGACCTCCTTTATTTTCTCTATGCGGTCAGGAAGAACCAGGAGAAAAGTCTACATATTCTCCATGGAAAATACTTGATGTAAAATACACTTTTTAGTCATTGGTGGCACCTTAGTAGACTTATAGTAATTCAAATGTAAACTTTGGAGCATTGCTTTTTAAAAAGTTAGATTATAAGATTTGTGACAGTAAAATGTCAGCTAGCATACTTTTGTTTTCAACTGCATGCAGCTTTTCTGGTGTTATTATGGATGTCCATTAGCCCTTTAAGGAAACTTCAACATGTTATCTAGGGAGAGGAAAAATACAAATGCAGTATTTCAATCTGCTATTTCTACTGTTTTTAATGTATGCATGCAATTTCTACATATTAAAAAAAAAACCTCAAAGAGAAACTATAAAAGATCCATTTCTGATGTCATATTTGCATATTGTCTCTGTGTTTTCTGAAATGTTTCTTAATGTGATTTAAAATTTCTTATACTATTTCTCTTTTCAAAGATAGCCTTTATTAAAAAAAATACTGTGCATGCAAATGAGACCTATCCCTGTTTCTATAGAAACACAGGAAAACTTTCAAAGGCTGAAATATGTGCACACCAGTTATAGATATATGTATCTGGTATTTCTACATTTGAATGTCCTGTTACGTACCTGTACTTGTTTTCTTTTTTGTATAAACATCTTTTTGATATTGGGGCTTATTCACTTCTCCTTTTCACTCCAGTGATCCAGAACTTATTGATCCCAAAGAAAGAACCAGCCAACACTGAGGACAGTGTTTTAAAACATAAATAACATTGTCATGTACACTCAGCCACTGGATCTACAGAATCCAATATTTAAAATATGACATATTCAGAATGCAGAGCAGCTACTGTATGTCCCTTTGGGTACTGCTGGCTAAATTGTTATTTCTCTAGATTAAAAAAAAGAATATCCTGTATTATTTGTAAATAATAAGCTGAAGCTGGGCTGCTTATATATTGGGCTAACCTGCTGTAAATTAGGAATACAGTAAGCCATGTCTACACAATGTATCTTTAAATCTAGGGTACAGATAGCTTTTATCTGTGTTCTTTCAACACTCCCTTTTTATTTTACACTTGTTTCAAAGGAGAAAACAACCCTAAACCTTCTTATTTATAAATTGTGTTTTGTATCTTGACTTTAATGGAATATGAACCTTTTACAATGTCCTTTTTTAATTATTTGAAAATTGTTTTAATGGTTGTTGGGGATTTGCACTGTGAGCGACTTTGGGGGGGGTATTTTTAATTCTGCATTCATTTGTATTCAATGTCTAAATTTCAATAAAGAAATTTATTGTTACAAATTTACTTTCATGCTATTGTTTACTATGATTTTGTTAAGGCAATTGATGAACTCAGTGGGGCTACAAAATAAAGTGGAATATGCTATATTTCCCCCAGTAATTTTGAACTGAGAAAACAGGCAAAAGTTCCTTAACTTATCACTACTTATTGTTCTATAAATCAATTTCCTGTGCAGTATGTGCAAATGTACATTTTGCAGGTCAACCCTCTTAGTAAACTGAGCCAATTGTTTTTCCATATGTTTCAGCAATAATCTGTTAGCCAATTTAGCTACAATGGGAAGAAATATTAGTACAAATGTACTGTATACAGAAAGACTTACATATTTTCTTGTGTACTAATATGGTATAGATGGTAGTAATTGTAGTAATAGTTATAGTTTTGCTACAGAAAATACTTTGATTCCACAATACTGCTCAGGAGAACCACTTTGGAGTAGTGGTTCAGGCACTAGGCTAGAAACTCAGAGACTATGAGTTCCAGTCCTGCCTCAGCTACTTAGCTAGGTGATCTTCAGCCAGTCACTATTTCTCAGCCCTATGAAGGAAACAGTGACAAACCACTTCCAAAAAATCTAGCCAAGAAAACTGTAGAGTATTGTCCTGGGAGTTGGCAGGAGTCAAGACTGATTGAAAGGCACTATTTATTAATTACTGGTGCAGAATGCGGCCGCACGGGGGATTATGGGAGCAAGAGGGCGCTCCCATGTGATGCCTCTCCTGCGCGAGCTGCATTGGCTTCCAGTGGTCTTCCGGGTGTGCTTCAAGGTGTTGGTCACCACCTTTAAAGCGCTCCATGGCATCGGACCTGGGTATTTGCGAGACGCCCTTCTGCTGCCGATAGCCTCCCACCGACCAGTACGCTCCCACAGAGAGGGACTCCTCAGGGTGCCGTCAGCCAGGCAATGTTGACTGGAGACCCCCAGGGGGAGGGCCTTCTCTGTGGCAGCATCTACCCTCTGAAATGATTTGCCACCGGAGATACGAAGAATACCAGATCTCCGGGCCTTTCGCCGTGCCCTAAAAACTTTTCTTTTCCATCAAGCAGGCCTGGCGTGACACCCCCCCCCTTTTTAGCTCTTTTTAGCTTTTTAAGTGTAAATTGGGTTTTAATTGGACTGTTTTAAATTGTGGGCCAAAGCTGTATAATTCTTTTAATTGATTTTAAATTTTGTATTGGTATGTTTTTATCCTTGGCTGTGCACCGCCCTGAGTCCAATAGGAGAAGGGCGGTATATAAATTGAATAAATAATAATAATAATAATAATAATAATAATAATAATAATAATAATAATAATAAAATTAATTAAATATATATAGCTGCCCATCTCACGAGAAGTGACTTTATGAATATTGTATGTTTGCCTCTGCATGTTTTACAACATTTGCATTGTATGTTTTGCAAATAAACCCTTACCTATGGTAATGGATAGGAGAGTCAACTTCAGTGAGATGAGCAGCATACAAGCCTGATAAATAAATACAAAAAGTGATTGTGAGTCTGGACTCGGCAGGATTATGCACTGCGATTAAGGTAAACTAAATGAGACATACTCCTTAATCACCATTGAATTTGTGGTCTGGATTGGGATGATAGTATTTTAATTGGGTTGTCAAAAAGCATATTTTAATGATTATATACGTTTACTTTGATTTGGGAGTGAGCTGAAACTGCATCCTTCGAACCAATATTAGTATACTGTGGTTTGCTTTTGGCATTTTTCTGCCAAGTGAAACCTAATTAGAATTTTTCCAGCAGGGGTGTGCTTGTGTGATGAGGCGTCTCTAGGGCTGAGGACTCTTCTGTCTTCATACTGAACCTAACCGCAGAACCTGAAATCCAACACAATTTTGGACAGTTTTTATCTTGTGGGGATTGTGTGAAACTCGTAAATTTTGTGGCGCCGCTGGGGTTTACATTTAACACGTTTTTCCTCCAGAGAAACTGCTCGTGTTCTTTTCATGTATTCAAATCATGTTTATACTTGTATCTGTTATCTTATATATGCTTGACAACTAAATACATGAAATGGTCTTGCACACATGCCACAAATTACACAAAAAAGGCGGCCCGAGCGCTCTGTCAGCTCGAGACCCAAACGTCTCCCTTCTGTCTCGCGACTGAAGTCGGGGGGGGGGAAGAGGGGGGGCGGAGCCGTGAGGCGCGTGCAGCGTCTTCCTCTGCGGAGGGAGAAGGCGGAGCCTGGGAATGGGCGTGGACTAAGGCCGGGTTGTTCTGTGTGTGCGCTCAGATAAGGCTCCCCGATGGCGGAGGCTGAAAGGAAAGAGGGGACGCTGCAAGCGATGAAGCGCTGTTTGTCTGATTTTCCAACCGAAGCCCGGGGTGAGCGGGATCTGGCTGTGTAAATGAGAGGCACGTTAGAGGCAGCGAAAGCTACACCCACCCAACCCCACCCTTCGGTTCTACCAGTGCATAAATGGAAGTAAGAGTATACAATCCACTTATGGACTAAGAATAACCGGAAGAAAAGAGAACGATAGTTATTTAATACCAGGCTGGATATTGCAGCGTGTGAGACCACATTCTTTTACAGGGGGAGTTTTTTAGGATTAGAAGTTGTCTCTCGCCGATTGGGCTCTGCGTTAAGGCGATCCAAAGATCGAGGGATGCCCCCACTTCTCTGCCCTGGAGATCTGCAAAAACGAAAAAAACCCTGACTGCTAAATCTGCCTCCCCCCCCAAATAAAAAAAGCCGGCATAGTTTTGCTGCCATCTAGGGAACATCCGGATATTTGCATCGCAAAGTTGGTAGTGCCCCACGTGGATCATGATAACCCTGGCGATCTTAGAATCCCGGTTTCCATACCAATGTGTTGGCTACTTTCCAAAACAGGGAGTTCTGGTGCACAAAATACTGTACATTCTGTAACAAAGCAGTGATAATGAAATGTCATATGGAGGCATTTGGTAGAAATACAGCTAGGCAGATGGGGCATAACATTACCAAAGCCTAGGCCCATTCAATTGTGGCACTTAGCAGTCCCAACCTGCACAGCAAAAATATAAGTATACAGTATAGTTTTAAGAATTATTCTACTGCCCCGTCTGTTACTGAATCTTCTGGGAAGAATGAGAGAATTATAACTGCACCAAGAAAAACTGTAGCCAGAGTTGTCAAATGATTGTCAAAAGTTGTCAAATAATTGCAGTGTTCATGGATTTTTTTTCCTCTGTGAATAGAGTTGTGTTGGTCAGAATCCGTGCCATACCTTGATATTCTTCCGCCTCCCCTGGAATTCTACCGGGAATGGATCTGCCCAAACAAACCATGTATAATCCGAAATGCTTTCCACCACTGGCCGGCTCTGAAGAAGTGGACCTTGGGTTACTTGAGGTAGGAGGCTACAAGTAATAAAGATGGGATGTGTGCGCGTGTATGTATATACACACACACATATATACATACATACACGCGCCCGCATACACACACCTCAATCACTTATATGATGTCTTTGATGATGATGTTTCCAGCACATCTGAGAGTGTTCTTGCCTAAAATATTGTGACTATTTTTTCTGGCATAAATCTGTGTTACTTGCACAAAGATAAATCTCTTCTGATATTTTTGTTGCAGGCGAATAATGGGCTCCAAGCTGGTGAGTGTGGCAGTAACCCCCAATGGTTATGCTGATGCAGTTTATCAGGACTGGTTTGTTATGCCAGAGGAGCGTCATATGCCTTTCGGTGCTTTCTTGGACATTTTGGAGAAAAAGATAACTTCTCCAGGGGTGTTCTATGTGCAGAAACAGTGTTCAAACCTGACAGAGGAATTTCCTGAACTTATAGGTGATGTGGAGCCTGAGATACCTTGGATGAGCGAAGCACTGGGTAAATATTAAAATCCCAATATTCCAAAATTGGTACTATATTAGGCAGCTACTTTCTGGCTTTGGAATGCTCCAAGTTTGCATTGTTCATGGAGATGTTGCAATCAAAATTGATGGTTTTATTACTGTGCATGTAGTTCCCATATAAATAATAACTTATGTGCCTCTTGATGATGTTGGTTCACAATGGCCAAGAGTCTTTGAGTTGTGTAGTAGAGATTGCCTGCTAAGACTTTAGCAGAAGTATTTTAAGCTGTTAAATGCAGTTAACATTATTTTGTGTATCCTAAATTAAAAATCAAATGTTTAATTTGTCAAACACATGCAGGCCAGCCCAAGGTTTTTTAAATGTTTCATAAAGCCCTAAAACCACAACACTAAAACTGTACAGTGAAATCTATTTAAATAATTATATCTGGGTGTTGCCAAACTTGCAGAATACTAGGAGAAGTTTCCTTGGTGGGTGGCTACTGCAGAAAATTGCATTAGATGATTTATTAGATCCCTTCCAATTCCTAAAGAATTCCTCATTTTCTGAGTTTTAATTTTAAGTAAAAATCTGAAGAGAATGAACATGAGAAAGACAGTTTAGTCTAGTTGTTAAAGCACCAGGCCAGAAACCAGGAGACTATGTGTTCTGGTCCTGCCTTAGCCATGAAAGTTGGCTGACTTTGGGCCACTCACTCTCTCAGCCCACGACATCAGACTTGGTCGATCTGAAAATAGCAGACCCTGCATTTTCAGGAAAATGCTAGGAAGGAAAAAAAAATAGAATGAAAATGAGCCTGTTGTCAGCTGCTTTCACTGAGAATATAAAATTATTCATCCTTGTGCATAATAGTGATAATATATATTTCTGAGACATTAACAGCTGTTTCTTCCAGATTTATTTAGAAAGGATGTTAAGAAAGGCAGCTAATTGATTGAGTGAAAATAAAATTCTTTACCAGTAGATCTGCAAGATAAGATAACAGAAACCCAGACCCTTTTTTGATTTGACTTTTTTTAAAAAAAATAGGAAAGAAGCCCGATGCTGTGAATTTCTGGCTGGGAGAATCTTCCGCAGTAACCTCATGTACGTATGAGATCAGTGCATTCTCTGCTGCACCAAAGGTACTTTTTCAAGAGGCAACTGGCTTTCTGGTTTTTCTTTGAAGACGTTTTGCTTCTTATTCAAGAAGCTTCTTCAGCTCAGAAGTTTCCTGGATGAGAAGCGAAATGTCTTCAAAGAAAAACCAGAAAGTCCAGTTGCCTCTTGAAAAAGCACCTTTGAGATAGTCATGACCTGGATGACTGACAATCTCCATAGACATTCTCTGCTGCAATTCATAATTGGAAGGCAAATTTGGGCACCAAAACATTTTTAAAAAAATAAAGGAAAATTTCTTTTGCGGAACAATATTTGAAATATCTTCCTTAGTCCTAATTGTTACTATAACTGAACCTAGTTTCCTCCACTCCCACGTTGCAGTTACTTCATCTGGACAGAATTTTGGAGGGAAGGAAGTGGGTTGGAGGGGTGATCAGAAGACACAGGATTACAAATAACAGGCAATGATGCTTGGACTCAGTTCAGGGAATCGGACAGAGTGTAATGAAAGGCTTACCTAGAAATCTCTTCTGAGTTTTTTTTTTCCAAGTCCTGATTGCTGAATATCATTATAATCTGTATCTAAAATGAGTGGTGGATAGCAAAATAAAAAACCAAGCCAATTCATGGACTGCAAGCATATGGAATTATGCTAGTCCTTATAAATTCATGCTTGTGCTTTATTTTTGTGCTATGTTTGTAATGGAGGTAACAAATGACCAATTCCCTCTTCCTTTTCCCAGTCTTTCATTTTTCTCCCTCCAATCTTAGTACACAAAGACCATTATGAAAACTTGTACTGCGTGATTTCTGGAGAGAAACATTTTTTGTTACATCCGCCAAGTGACCGCCCCTTCATCCCATATGGTAGGTATTTTGAGAAATGGATAGGAATGGTGTTGGCTACATGACGCTGATATTTTGTGAGTCATTCAAAAAATGCCTGGGCTTCAACTTCTCCAATATTTTGCTATACAGCAGGGACTGTGGGTTTTTTTTTACTAAGCAAAGCAAGGATAATCACCATACAGCACAGATGCATATTTGATAAATACAGCTGAGGTTTATGAGAAGCTTGGAAAAGGCATAAGAACATGAGATCCTTTTGGTACCTCTTGGCCCATCTCTCTTCTGTTGCTTTGGCTATTTGTTCATCCAGGAGATGTTAACTGTAGTCAGATGAGGAAAACATTATAGGTAGTCCTCGACTTACAACCATTTGTTTAGTGACCATTCAAAGTTACAACAGTACTGAAAAAAGTGATTTATGACTGCTTTTCACACAACCATTGTAACATCCTTTTGATCATGTGATTAAAATTTGGACGCTTGGCAACTGGTATATATTTATGACAGTGTCCTGAGATGTGATCACCTTTTGCAACCTTCCTACAAAAGCGAAGTCAAGGGGGAAGCCAGATTCACAAGTGTGTTACTAACTTCACTGCACAGGTTTCCTTAACAACTGTGGCAAGAAATGTCGTAAAAAGGGGCAAAACCAGGGGTGAAATGCTACCAGTTTGGACCAGTTCACCCAAACCAGTAGTAAAAAAATGCTATAGGTTTGGGCAAACTGTTACTTCCGAAATCTGCTTTCTAGTGAATCTAAATCGTGCAGCACAGCTGTTCCCTCTCCCCGCTGTTCTACTTACCTTGGAAAAGGCTTCTTAAGCCTCCTTGTTCAGCGCTGCGTAGTAGCACTTGTGTGCATGCGTGCACAGTGTGTGTTTGGCACCCACTGTGCATGTGCACGCAGTGAAACAGTAGCAGACTTTGGAGCATTTCACCACTGGGCGAAATACACTTAACAACTGTCTTGCTTAGAAAAGAAAATTTTGGGCTCAATTGTGGTTGTAAGTCAAAGACTACCTGTGCTTCGGCATAATGCACTACAATAACCTTTCCTAACCTGTTACTCTATAAATTATTGGAACAATAATTTTGTGGGCTGGGCATTTTGAGAGTTATATTCCTCAAACATCTGGAACACGTCGTGCTGGAGAAGGCTATACTGTAGATCTCAAATTTTTGGCACAATTTTTGGAAGAAAAAAATCAGTAACCAAACTAGGGATTACATGGGATTTGTGGGTTTTTTCCTGCTTTTAAAATATTTATAAAAGCATCTACGTGAAAGGGGGGACATTTTGGAATGATGCTGTTGGTAAGGGGGAGGGGGAGGGTCTACTGCTTGCTAAATTCCCTTCTTCTGAAATTGCTGTTAACTTTGAAGGAGAAATGTTATGGTTAAAATTTTCCAATGCTGATATATATTGAGGAGCTAGAATTTGGATTGATTAATCAAAGAATTATACGGTATTTATGCTGTGTATGGCTTCTTTCCAAACTCTTCTTCCCAGTGTGGCTTAAAAAGAAAGGCAGAAAAAGAGAATTCCAGTCATGAATTCCCACAGAATGCCTAATTTGTCCTTAATATTAAAACAGATAGTTTATATGTGGACTTATATATGATTTTTAAATATTTATATAAATAAATACATACATACATATACTTTCCCCAGCTATATATACATTCAAGTTCAGATTTCTGGAAAAAATGATTACTAGTAAAACAATCTGTTTCAAGGGTAACAATCTGTATTAAATGGTAAAATACCCCATGGTGCTCCTGTGAGTTTGCCACATTGCCCTGAGGTGCTGTGGTACATACACAGTGTGGGAACTGCAGAGTTAATCGTAAACAATACACTTCTGTATGTACTTCATGTTCTAGAGTTATATCCACCAGCAACTTACCATATCTCAGAAGATGGGTCATTTGATATTCTGGAAAATAAAACGGCAGAGAAGGTATGCTTAACTTTCAGTCTACTTTATAAACTTACTATTATATCTTATTAGTTTAAAAATATTTTAATGATCCTCCTCTCAAGTTATCAGGTTGCCCTGCGCTGATCCCGCCTCCTCCTCCTCAATTCTCCATGCTCGGGGATGGGGGGGGGGGAAGTAATTGCTCATCTGCTCTGCTGCCTGCCCTGTCCTCCCCCCTTGAATGGTCCTCCGTTGCCCCCTCTCCCTTGCTGGCGATCCTTCCCAAGCCCGAGGGACCTGGGACTGCCTTGTCCTGCTCCTCAGATCGTTCCTCCATTGGCCCTAGCTCTGTCTCATCTTCCTCTTTGGATTCGGGCTCCGACAGGGCCATGACACATGTTGGAAATGAAAAAAATGCACTGAGGAGAGGCTTCCGTCTAGCTACTCTGCCATAAAGCCCAGATCGGTATAGGGCGGCAGTGATGGTTGTTCTTCTGGAACTCTGTCCCATCTCTACACTTAATTGTTTTAAAAAATATTTTGATATTTGGTTGTATTGCTTAATAATTGTGCAGGATTCTATTTTCAATGTTTTTCAAATATTTCTCTTAAATGATTCAATTCTGGAAGAAATAATTATCTTATTAATATCATATTAATATCATATTAACCTTTCATCCACAAAGGTACCCTGGATCCCTTTAGATCCTTTAAGTCCAGATCTGAAACAATACCCAGAATATGCTCAGGCAAAGCCTTTAAGATGTACTGTGAAGTCTGGTGAAATGTTGTATCTTCCTTCTCTTTGGTTCCATCATGTTCAGCAATCACATGGCTGCATAGCAGGTAAGAAAAATGCCGAAGGTATCTTTTAATTTATAATAGCTACAAGCTCACCAGATTTCTCTGTCAATATGTAAATGATTTCCTTCTTCTGTCTTCAGTTAGATTGTATTCAATGTTATTCCAAAATATCAAATCAAATCTTTATTATCATCATAGGCCAGTATAAGAAAGGTGGGATGCAGTCAATTTAAAAGCATAGAAAACACATCAGAATGTACAGTAACAAAAGAAAAAAGTGAAAACCTAGGTGATGTATAGGATATATGTATTAAAAATGAAAGTATATATAAAAAACAAGAAGCTTAAAAAGAATCTAAAAACAAGAGTAAGAGCATTAGATGAGCATAGGGATCTTTAAAGGTTATTATACTTACCCAGCAGGAGAGATATTGTGATCATTTCAAAACAAACCACTTGTAGGCATAGATCTGGCTTCACTCACTCAAATTGTACTCATGGAATAGTTCTGCAGACAGAATGTTAGAGAGAGTCTTCGGTGACCTTGAGGAGATTGCAAAAGAAAGAATTGCTAAAAATGACCTTTATCATCTTCTAGTAGTTGGGATTTCTGCTTGAAATAATATTTATTTTTTGGAAGGCAACTCAGGATCCAAGCCAACCTTTAAATAGATGAGATCTGAAAATAATATTGTATTTGAATTGGAAAGTTCAAATTCTACCACTATACTTTGACAGTTTAGCAGTTTCTCTGCTGCAGTTTCTCTGCTGCAAATCAAAGTAAGAATTGCATATATTCTGTAAGTAGTCCTTGATTAATGACCATTTCTTCAGTGTCTGTTTGACGTTACTGTAGTGCTGAACAAGTAGAACTTATGACTAGTCAGCTCTGCACTCTTATGATCATAAACTGGGTGTAAGGTCTCTCCTCAGTGGTCCCCTCAGGAAAACAGAACTCTTGAAACAGGTAGCATTTTAAAAGGAACTTTTATTGGGTGACAGTGATAGCAAAGAGAATAGGCAGGATCTAAAGTTATCGCACTAGAACGTTAGATTAAAAGTTGTTTGTCAAAACCCCTCCCCACTGCTCAGTCCGACAAGAGCCAATCACCAGATGTTGGGTTGTTGTGAGAACTTTGAGCTGAGAAGGTGATAAGCTGTTCTCAGGCACCGTACTCCCATCTTCTTCGGAGCTGAGACAAAACAGATGGCCCCAGGCCCATCCCTCCCCAGGAAGACACATCAAAGTAAAGGACCAAAGCAAGTGACAGATCATAAAAATACCAAGGCTCCCTCCTCCCGCCAGAATGGCAGCGTCCTGATAGGGAACTATGGGGACCTGACACCGGGCCTTGGCAACTTGATGGTTGCAGTGTCCTGCAGGCACATGCTGGCCATTTGTGACCTTCTCTGCCAGCTTCTGGCAAGCAAAGTCATTGGAGAAGCTGATAGGGAAGTTTGCAAGTCATTCCTGTCGTTCACTTTTGTGGCTTTTTCTCCTGAGGAGCCCAGCTATGGAGTACACAGTCCCCGGGAACTCATTCAACTTAGTGTGCACCTGCCAGCAGCACCCACCCGCCACGCACTCCATACCATGCTCACATGACTGCATTCACATGGCAGCCACCTGCGCACCTTCTGCACCTGTATTCTCCCCTCAGTCACTCTTCTGCCATGCCACAGCAGTCACTTACCTGCCCGCCAGCCTGCTTGCCAGCTTGCCCGGGATTTGGTACTTCTTGCCAGCTTTCCCATGAATTTTGCTTGTTGGAAGCTGGCAGGGAATTGCAAGGGGGTCCTCACTTAACAACAGCAATGAGGACTGCTGGAATTGTGGTTGCTAAGGGACGAGCTCACGTAACATTGCTGTTTGCTTAGCAATAGAAATTGCACTCCTAATTAACATAATTAAGCAAGGACTACCTTGGTTATGTTCATTTAAAGTAAAGATCATCTTTACAATGGATTCTATATGATGTCTCACTACTTCACACCCACCACCCCCTTTTTTAAAAAGTAAATTCTGTTTCCATGAAAAATACATAAAACTAGATTACATTTGAAAATATTGTATCAGAATGCCATTATAGCCATGTAGTAACTAATGCTAGTAATAAAGTTGTTTATTGAAGCAGAACTGTTTAAATCTCTTGTCTGAGTTTATTTAAAATGGGCAGAAAAATTGGATTACTTCCTTCCAAGGTTCCAATGACAGAATCTCTAAAAACCCAGTGTTGCATTGAGAATTGGTAATAATATTAAGGGTAGAATCTTCAGATTATCTGTATGTTTGGTTTTTAATTTGCATTGAATCATAGAGTTCCTTATAAAGCTTAAATTATGAGGTAAGAATACTATTAATACTATTAAAAGACTTTTTCTTTCTTCCTCAGTGAATTATTGGTATGATATGGAATATGATCTAAAATACTCCTATTATCAGCTGCTGGATTCTCTCACCAAAGCTGCACAACCAATGTTGGATTCTTCTTGGAACAGCTGAACTTTTACATCTGATGTGGAATTGTGCTTACAATTTTTCTATATCTTTATTCATATAATTTAAATAAATAATTGCATAATTGATCTCATAATGCAAAAGGCAATTTTTATATCATATGAATGCATTATAGGAGATGTTGGCCAAACTATCTTACACAGCTGTTTTCCTATTTTTAGTGAAATACTGTATTTTTCGTACTATAAGACGCACCTGACTATAAGACGCACCTGACTATAAGATGCAGCTAAATTTAGTAGAGGAAAACAAACCAAAAAAAAAAGTTTTTGGCCTACCTTTTTTCGGCCCTTTTCCAATCTTTTTTCAGCCTGTTTCCGGGGCTTTTTTCAGCCCGTTTTCAAGGCCTTTTTTTTTTTTTTTTTTTGCCCATTTCCGAGGCTTTTTGGGGGTGTTTTTGAGACTTTTTTTGGCCCATTTTTGAGTTTTTTTCAGACCGTGTTTTTTTTTGAAAAAACGGGCGAAAAAAAGCCCCCAAAACGGGCTGAAAAAAGCCCCGAAAATGGGCCAAAAAAGCCTAAAAACAAGCCAAAAAATGATCTGAAAATGGGGCATACGGAGGCCAAAAAAAATGGCAGGTGGGTGCAGCTTTGGCAATATTCAGTCTATAAGAGACACAGACATTTTTGCCCCCTTTTGGGAGACAAAAAAATGTGTCTTATAGTCCAAAAAATATGGTACTTTGCCTCATCACTGTGTCAGTTACCAAATCATATTCTGATTAACAGTTTTATCTTTTAAAAATTAAGCAGATTTTCTATCTTCATTTCAATGAGATTTCAGGTTAATGTTTGGAAATGACACCATCTACTTCGTGTAAAATGGATTCCTGCTGATAAAGTGTTTTAATGCCCTCAATATCATTCAACATCTGTATTTGTCTGTTGGATGAAAAAACATGGAGTAGTATCTGCTAGCTTTCTGTTTCTTTACCCATTAGGCCTTCAGGCAATATGGTCATCTCTTAGTTTGGGCCTTGTTCAAGCATTTCACTATGTCACACAGTTTGCACTGCAACCATTGCAACATTTCTGAGTTTCAAGGATAGAAGCTTGAAATGAATGAAGTGGATGAACACGTACCCAGCAACACTTCAGAATGAAGTGGATGAACACGTACCCAGCAAGGAAAAGAATACATTGCAGAATACTTACTTTTGTCATAATTTCTCTGACAGTACAGATAGTATTCAGGTTACCACCTCATTAATCCCTATAAACCTATAATGGGATTAAATGGGCTTCCAGCTAAACCAGTGGACGACATGATGGCTACTATGTGTCCTAACTACACAAACTGCTAGCTTTATTTGACCCACACACTTCTATCTCTGTGAGGACTGATGAACTGAGGATGATTAAACTCTTCCCTTGTTGGAACAATACTCAGAGTTACTGTTATAAACTGTTAAACGACATATGGATAAAAAAAATCTGTTATTGAGGGACTACTTATTTTTTAAAAGATTGTGGGGTACCACAAGGTTTCGTCTTAGGCCCAGTACTCTTCAACATCTTCATAAATGACTGATTAGGGAACAGAAGAGGAACTCCTCAAATTTGGAGATGACACTAAACTGGGAGGAATAGCCAACACCCTAGAAGATAAGTTCAGGATCCCAAAAGATCTTGACAGACTTGAACAATGGGCCCTATCCAACAAAATGAAATTTTAATGTAGAAAAAAGCAAGGTTTTTACACTTAGGTAGGAAAAACCAAAAATACAGATATAAATTAGGCAAAACCTGGCTCAAAAACAATAACTTGAGAGGGACCTAGTGGAAGATCACTGAAATATGAGCCAATAGTGTGTGTCAGCAGCCAAAAAAGCTTATACAATCCTTGGTTGTATAAACAGGCATTGAATAAAAATCAGGTGAAGTACTACACCTGGAAAACTATCCAGTTTTGGTCGCCACATAACAAAAATGTTGAGACTGGAAAAAGTGCAAAGAAGAGCAACTAAGATGATTAAAGGCCTGGAAACGAAAACATCAAGAATATCAAGGATTTGAGTTTGGCTAGTCTAGAAAAATGGACTAGGGGCCGCATGATAGCAGTATTCCAGTATTTGAGAGGTTGCTACAAAGAGGAGGGGATCAGTTTATTTTCCAAAGCACCAGAGGGAAGGAAAAGAAAGAATGGAAAGTAGTCAAGGAGAGAAGCAACCTGGAATTAAGGAGAAACTTCCTAACAGAACAATTAATCAATGGAACAGCTTTCCTCTAGAAGTTGTGGGTGTTTCATCACTGGAGGTTTTAAGAAGAGACTGGAGAATCACTTGTCTGAAATGGTACAGGGTCTCCTGCTTTAGCAGGGGGTTGGACTAGAAGACCTCAAAGGTACCTTCCAGCTCTGTTCTGATTGATTGATCTATTATTGTCTGATGAAGACAAGCATAATTAAAGAATTTGCATTGTTTGTTATGGCTGCAAAGGAAGATGCAAAAGCACATTTTGACAAATAGTGCTGTTAATATTATGGGGGGGTCTGTTGAACTAATATGATTGCTGTAATTTCATGTGTTCAACATCTATGGTTGCAAATAAATATTTACATAAATGTGCAATAAATAAATAATCTTTGGGCTCCTAATGAACATGATTTACAATAGACATCATGGCAATATTTTAATATGCCAGTTGTTTTAATAGGATATTCTCATATTTTTGAGTAGCTTTGCTGGTCACAAAATCTCTATGTCATATAACTAAAGCCAACGTTCTCACTTTTGCTTTTTGATTGCCAGTTCTGCTGTGCAAGAGGGCAAACTCCAGCAAGGCAACTCTTGCAATCACTTGGCAGTTCGCAGGGCTGATTTGACTTCTGCTTGGTAGCTCCCGCCCATAATTTGTCAGAATTTTGTGACTATTTTTATTTCTGATTTTAAGAACTACATTTCCCAGAAACCCTCACCGCATGGTTTTATTCGCCGCCCTAAATCCTTCGGATTATAAACTGGGAGCCAAAGTCCAGAGAGCAAAATAAACCCGCCCGGGATCTGAGCAGGGGGAGAGGGAAGCTTGGCGGGCTTTAGCAAAGTTGCTCAGATGGCGGCGCGCATTCTGATCTTGCCTTCTCCCGCCTGCCTGTATGACGAGCCAGTCCAGGTGAAGATCGAGGGCCTCTCTCCGCTACAGGAGGTCACCGTCTCGGCCTCTCTGGTGGATGAAAGCGGCAACCTTTTCCAATCGCGCGCCTACTATCGGGCTGAAGGTAACGGAGCCTTGGACCTCAGCTGCTCCCCGTCGCTGGGTGGGAGCTACTGCGGGGTCGAGCCCATGGGCTTACTGTGGACGCTGGAATCCCTGACGCCCCATAAGAGGCTGAGGAAGACAAACGTCCTCACCCCTTTCTGTGTCACCTACGAGGTGTACGACGGGCGCGGAGTCAGCGGCTCGCTCCTTTGCCGCTGCCGCAGCGAGAGGCGCTTCATGGCCGAAGGCGTGAAAAGAGTGCCCGTCCGAGAAGGCCGGCTCAGAGCCACGCTTTTCTGCCCGCCCGGTGAGTTGCAACTTGCCCGAGTGGATGGGCTGAAAGGCCGGGGGTCGCGGGGCTGAGATCCCTGAAACAAACACGCTTAGCAGGCAGCGAAAGACCTCGCTGGAAACGATTTCCTCCTTAAAGGTAGATCATTGAAATTAGCGGAGCCCCCCCCCCCTTCCATCCCTGGAGTTGCTTTTGCTTCCCTTCTAGGTTCCCAAATCCAGGTCCAGTCATATGAGCAAGACTGGATCTCTAGAAATTGCTATAGAGTACAGCTCTACTGGTGATGTCTTAAGAGTGGCAGGTGTGCTTTTGATTTTTAATCTCCATTTTATGCCTTTCTTCTTCCCTCCCAAGTCTAGGTGTTCTTCGCTGTGGATGCAACATATGGTGTACGAAGTTAAAGATTAAAATGTCACAGTTGTAGGCCATAAAACCTGGATTAAAATTCGAAGGAAACTAATTTATCAAACAGCAGCATTAAATCAAAATAGTTAATATACAGAATTTTTCTGGGTGAAAAACTCCCTGGTGCCCATTTATCATAGACTACGCAGTGAAGCAAGGCTTCACTAGTACTCTTAAAACAGGCCTGTCCAGCATTTATTCTACAGGTGTGCTGGATATCTCTAAATCTCTAGATGGTTTGATTTGAGTTTCTACTCAATTCTGGGGCTGGTCTCTGAATTTTCTTTCCAAAAGTATTAGCCTGTTTGGTTTTATAATCCTGTAAAACCCTGTTCTTTTTCATGTCTTTTTTTAGGCCCTGGACCTTTCCCAGCACTTATTGACTTGTATGGATCAGCAGGCGGAATGGTGGAGTACAGAGCAAGTCTTTTGGCAAGCAGAGGTTTTGTTACACTGGCGCTTGCTTTTTTAGCTTTTGAAGATCTCCCCACTTTCCCAGAGTTCATTGACTTAGATTATTTTGGTGAAGCAATAAAGTTCTTGCAGAAACAACAAAAGGTATCCAAACAAACTAAGATCATGGGTGATGGGGCGTTGACTTTTGAGCAAGAAATAATGCTTTTGTAGTTTTGTAGTGCATCACAGTTAATCTTTAGTCTTGTTGGAACTGAAACCCTTAGTTTATACTGAGATTCATAAATGCAAATTTATCTTAAGCTGATGCTGAAGCAGTCTTGGGTTTGATTCCAACTTGTGTTGCAAAAAGTTCTATTTGTGCACCCTCCCTCAACTTACTTTTCTCCAAATTTGTTATGTATTTTGAATCTTATAATTGTAGATCATCTGAAGGAAATGAAGTTGGGAGATAAATTATAATTAATGGGGAAAGAATGAATATAGATATGAAAGTAATCCTTTTCCTATGGTTTCAGGTTAAATCGACAAAAATTGGAGTTGTGGGACTATCTAAAGGTGCAGATCTCGCTCTTGCCTTAGCTGCATTTTGTCCAGACATCCAAGCTGCTGTCAGCATTTCTGGCTCAGGGGTAAATGCTTTTTTCCCCTTGAAACTGAAAGGACACATCATTCCACCTTATCCTTATAATTTGGACAAGGTTAAATCTACTGATGTTCCGAATGTACTGAATTTTACTGAAGTAATGGATGACCCCAAAGACCCATCGACCTGGCCATGCCGCATCCCTGTTGAAAAGTCCTTAAGCAAGTTCCTCTTCATATGTGGACAGGATGACAAACACTGGAAAAGTCAAATGTTCTGCCAAGAAGCTGTTAGCCGCCTTCAGCAGAATGGATGTCATGTGGAGCTCTATTGCTATCCTGGAGCTGGGCACCTCTTGGAGCCTCCTTATATGCCCTTGTGCTATATTTCATTTCACAAGGCAATTGGGGCCCTTGTAGTCTGGGGCGGAAAGTGGAAAGAACATGCAGAGGCACAGGAAGATGCTTGGCAAAGAATATTAGCCTTTTTCAGACAACACTTGCTGGAGTCAACTTTGAAAAGTACTTTATAGGATGCAGTTTCGTACTTGCTTGTAAGAAAGGCAGAATTGCTTGTCCTACTTTAGATGTCAGTTGGTAACCAAGTTAAACTCAGAGTGATGGTCTTTAGAAAGTATATTTTGCCACTTTGAGGTACACCAATGGGGCACCACAATTTTCATTAGTTTGGTGAAAACTCTTCCAGCTGCAGACCTTTAAGAATAGAATATTCTTAAGTGCCTCTTCAGTGCCTCTTCTGCAAGGGCAGAGACCAACTTTGGGTTCATCTTTTTCCTTCATGGTTTACAGCCCTTTCAACAAAGTGGCCCAGACAAGGAAGTTTTGATGGGGTGTTATACGGGTTTTTAGCTTTATCTGATTTAATTAGGCATTTTAACTTTGTATAATGGATTATTTTGGTTTTTATTGTTGTGAGCCGCCCTGAGTCTGTTGGAGATAGGACGGCATATGTCTAATAAGCCTAATAAAATAAAATAAATAAATAAAATAAATAAGTTTGTATCTCAGCAGGTGCTAGGTTGCTGAGCCCATCATGAATATTCTCTGCAGTTTCTCACCATGAACAGTTGAGAGATTTAACTTCATTTTAAGACTCTTCTCTCTTTTTTTATAGTCAGGTTTTTTATTTATAAGTATTTTGAAGACTTATTTTGTCTGGGCATTTCATTTTACAAAAGAAGGAAAAAATAACAGATATACTGATAGTAATAATGATTATACACATAATTAAAACCGTATTTATAATTATATTAGCTTATTTATCATCATATTAATTATAAACAACGTATTTTATTTAAAAAATATATTAAAAAGCAGAGACATTACCCTGCCAACTAAAGTGCCTAGAGTCAAGGCTATGGTTTTCCCAGTTGCAATGTATGGCTGTGAAAGTTGGACCATAAGAAAGGCTGAGCGCCAAGGAATTGAGGCCTTTGAACTATGGCGCTGGAGAAGACTCCTGCGAGTCCCTTGGACTGCAAGGCAATCAAATCGGTCAGTCCTAAAGGAGATGACTGCTGACTGCTCTTTAGAAGGCCAGGTCCTGAAGATGAAACTCAAAATACTTTGGCCACCTAATGAGAAGGAAGGACTCACTGGAGAAGTGCCTAATGCTGGGAAAGATTGAGGGCAAAAGAAGAAAGGGACGACAGAGAACAAGATGGCTGGATGGAGTCACTGAAGCAGTAGGCGTGAGCTTAAATGGACTCCAGAGGATGGTAGAGGATAGGAAAGCCTGGAGGAACGTTGTCCATGAGGTCGCGATGGATTGGACACAACTTCGCTACTAACAACATTTATGATCATATTAATTGTACTAGCATACTTATAGTTATAAACAACATATTTTACTTACTTATAACAATCTTCGCCCTCTAATTCCGTTAATTTCCTGTGTAATTTATTATAAAATTTTTCTTGTTTTATGCTTGGTGCATAAATTATTACTAACAGAATTTTCCTATAGTTTGTACTTATTTCCATTATTAAAATTCTTCTGTCTTTATCACTAAATATTTTCTTAGGGTTTAACCAATCTTTTATATATTCAGCAATCCCTCTTTTTTTTTTCTGTGCCAATGCCGAAAATACTTCCCCTAATTTAGGACATTTTATGAGATCACTATTTTTTTCCTTAATATGTACCTCCTGGAGGCAGATGATATCCATTTTCTCTTTTGGTAATCTTGATAGTATTTGTTTACGTTTAGTAGCTGAGTTGATGTTGTTTATATTTAGTGACATCATCTTTATTTCATTTTCCATCTTCTTACTTACCCATTGATCTCAGTCCTCTCCTTGCTCTGTTCTCAGTCTGTGCTCTGGTTCTGGCTCCTTCCCTTACTTGACGCTCTACTTCCTTATGGTCTCTTGTGTCTTGTTCTACAATTTTTTCTTCCGAAATCTGATCTTCCTGGCTTTTACTTTCTCCTTCTTCTTCCTTGCTATCTTGTTCGTCTTCCCTGCTTATATAGTGATCAGAATGTGTCAATCCGAAATTTTTTCTCCTGCCACGTTATCAACATCCCCTCCAGGATGAGCCATCGAAACATCACTCTATGTTTTAGTAATTGTGTAGAGAGAAAGTGATAACTTCGTCTTTGCTCTCTTACTCTTTTTGGAATTTGTTTCAGTACAGTAATCTTTCCATTGAACATCAGTGGGTCTTCTTGTGTTTTAATGTATATTTCATCTCTTATTTTTTTCCTGACAAATTTAACGTGGACTTCTCTCGGGAGTCTGTTCCTCCGTGCATAATTTGTGTGGCTCCTAGATGCCTCATCGATTTCGTTTTCCATTCTTGTTTACCTTTTTGCAATATTTCCGCTAGTAGCTCAGCCATCAGTGCAGGAAGATTTTCTTCCTTGTTTTCCTGGATATTTTGAAAGCAGAGATATACCATCGATTTCTCCATCTCCAAATTTATTATGTCTCCTTCCAGTTCCTATGTTCCAACATCATTTTATTCGTTACTATGTCCATTTTATTCTCCATATCTTCTGATCCATATCTTTTGTTCGTTTATTATCACCTCCTGCATTGTACAAATTTTATCATCTAACTTTCGCATCTCCTTTATTTCCCCCTTTACTTCTCCCACGTTATTCTTAATGTCTTCATGGTTGGTTGTCATGACCTCCTGCATTTTCAACATTGTTTCTTGTATCGCTAATAAAATTGACTGCATATGTTGTAAATTGACGGTAGAGGCCGCTTTTTCTCCTCCCAACATGGCTTTTATCATCTAACTTTCGTATCTCCTCCTTTATTTCCCCCTTTACTTCTCCCATGTTATTCTTAATATCTTCATGGTTGGTTGTCATGACCTCCTGCATTTTCAACATTGTTTCTTGTATTGCTAATAAGATTGACTGCATATGTTGTAAATTGACAGTAGAGGCCGCTTTTTCTCCTCCCAACATGGCTTCCACCGACTTTGATCCTGAGGGGGAAGCTGTCATTGAAGTTATTTTTCCCCCTATTTTGGTTACTGTGGTAGTTATGCTTATTATTTTGATATTTCTAAAGAAGTTATTCCACAATACCACACACACACACACACACACACACACACACACACACACACACACACACATATGTAGGTCTTTGGTTATTCAGGTTTTCTCCCATGTAAAATTGGAAGTGTCTTGACAACGTTTCGATGAAGTCTCATTCGTCATCTTCAGGTTGGTGTCTTCAGTTTCGTGCTTGTGCAAGGAAAGCGTGATCGGAGCTGCCGTCGCTCTATAAATACTGGTGGGGAGCCAGCACCCCACACCTCCCCACCAGTATTTATAGAGAGATGGCAGCTTCGATCACGTTTTCCTCGCACAAGCACAAAGCCGAAGACACCAGCCTGAAGATTATATATACATACATACATACATACATACATACATATACATATATATATACATATATATACATACACATACACATACATGTATGTATGTATGTATGTATGTATGTATGTATGTATGTAGGTCTTTGGTTATTCGGGTCTTCTCCCACGTAAAATTGGAAGTGTCTTGGCGACGTTTCAACGAAGTCTCATTCGTCATCTTCAGGCTGGTGTTCTCGGCTTCGTGCTTCCAGGAGCAATATGAGATCGCAGCTGTCTCTTCTTTTTAACTGCTAGTGGCGATGTGAGCTGATTGGGTGGGAACTTGGCTGTGTTCTGATTGGGTGGAGGTGTGTTCTGATTGGTTAGGGGCTTGGCTGTGCTCTGATTGGATGGGGGGTTGGTTGTGCTCTGATTGGCTGGGGGTGTGTTCTGTTTGGGTGGGGGCTTGGTTGTGCTCAGCTTAGTCTGAGTTGCAGGGGGATTTGAGCTGGTGAGCTGCGTTGTTGTTGTTTGGCTTCGTGTTTGTGGCCGTGCGAGCTCTTCATGGTGGGTGTCAGTCTGCTTCATGTATGGATTGGAGGGGTTTAAAGTGGCTAATGATGCAGCTGCGGTCTGGCTTCTGGTCCTTGGTCGTGGCTCATTATCAGTGTGGGTTTGAGTCTGCTTTCTGCGTGGATGTGTGGTGGTGACATCCTGTGTGGCTCTCGTGAGTGTGGGTCTGGTGTCATTCGACGTGTTAGGGACTCGTTTGTCAATAAGGGCGGGTTTCCAAATGGCTGGTAGGCGGGAGGTATCGTCTCGTTTGTTCATGCTGTGTGGGCGTTTTTCTATCTCGATGGCTTCTCTGATTATTCTGTTGTTAAAGTGTTCAGTTTTGGTGATAGTTCTGGTCTTTTTAAAGTCAATATCATGTCCTGTGGCTTTAAGGTGTTGGACCAGGGAAGAAGTTGGTTCCTCTTTTCTGACTGAGTTCTTGTGTTCTTCTATGCGTGCACTTATTCGTCTATTGGTTTGTCCGATGTATGTGGTGGGGCAGGCAGTGCATGGGATTTCATATACTCCTTGATTTTCTAACTCAATTTTGTCTTTGGGGTTCCTTAGGATGGTGGATATTTTTCGGTTTGTGCAGAATGCTGTCTTGATGTTATGTTTGTGGAGGATTTTGCTTATTCTGTCTGTGGTGCCTTTTATGTATGGGAGGAGGGTTTTGCCGTTTTCTTGTTCTCTGTCTTGGATTTTAGTGGGGGTTTCTTTTTGGATTAGGTTGGTGATCTTATTTCTTTGGAATCCATTGGATGTTAGTACGTTAGTGAGAGTGTGTAGTTCGGTTTTTAGGTGTTGTTCGTCAGCTAAGCGTTTTGTTCTGGAAATGAGTGTCTTGGCTACAGAGTTGATCTGGGCAGGGTGGTGGTGTGAGAGTGCGTGCAGATAGCGGTTTGTGTGTGTTTTCTTCTGGTAGATAGTGTGTCCTAGGGAGCCATTGGATTTTCTGTAGACTAAGACATCCAGGAAGGGAAGTTGGTTGTTCGCTTCTGTTTCCATGGTGAACTGTATTTTGGGGTGTAGGCTGTTGAGGTGTGTGAGGAAGTTGTCCAGTTTTTCTTTCCCATATGGCCAGATTATGAAGGTGTCATCCACATATCTGAGCCAGAGTTTGGGTTTGTGATCAGATTTTTCTAGAGCTTGGGTTTCAAAGTATTCCATATAGAAGTTGGCAATGACAGGTGAGAGGGGTGATCCCATGGGTGCTCCTTCTGTTTCTTTGTATTTCTGTCCATTATAGATGAAGTATGTGTTGGATAGGCAGTGGTTGGTCAGATCTAAGATGTGCTTGGGGGGGTTATATTTGTTTTGGATAACTGTCAAGGCTTCTTTGATTGGTACTTGGGTGAAGAGGGATATGACATCGAAGCTCACGAGTAGGTCACTGGGCTGTAAGTTTTGTTGCTTTATGATGTCTATGAACTGGAATGAGTTTTTTACGTATGAGGTGATGGATTCTGCATAGGGCTGTAGTTGTTTGGCGAGAAATTTGGCTAGGTTTTGTAGAGGTGAGCCTATGGAGCTGACTATGGGTCTGAGTGGGGTTCCTTCTTTGTGTATCTTGGGGAGACCATAAAGCTTAGGGCATCTGGATGATTTCTCTCTGGGAATGATTCTTTGCTGAATCTCTTCGCTGATGGGGGAGGCTTATTATTTCCTTTTAACTGTTATAATGTTCCCCAATAATCTCTTATTATACTGTGATATATAATCCTTAATTAAGTAAATTCCAATTTCTAACAATCATTTAGTATACTATTAATATTTGATTAGTAATTATTAATATATAATATAATGTATACTATATAAATATATAAATCAATAGTAATACAAATCAATAGTAATCAATAATTAATCAATGTATTCTTTCCTTCCTAAATTGTATTACCATTACAATTAGCAACCTTGGATTTGTTTCTATATCTCTATGTATACTTCTCTATTCACCTACAATTAAATGAGGGTCTATTAATATACAAACCCCTCCACCTTGCCGATCCCTCCAAGATCCGACCTGCAAAAAAAAGCTTCAAAAACACAAAAAATCGGGTACAAACTAGTGGAACCCTGCTTGTTTGCCCCGCTATAGCGTGACGTCACCGCAGGAAGTCCTGAATCTCCTTTATATTTTATTTTCAATGTGAATCTATCCATCTCTGCGCAGTCCAATATTTTCCGAATTATGTTTTTATCTGGTGGGGTGTTCTAATTTTTCCAATATTATGCCAATACAATTCTCGCTGTTGCTAATATGTGTAGCATTAAGTATATAGTCCCTTTATCGTAACTTTCTGGTATTATACCTAACAAAAATATTTCTGGCTTTAAATCTATATGCTGCTTAATCATCTTTTCTCCTTCCTCCTCTTCTATTGTCTTGCTATTCTCAGTCTTTTTTGGGTTCTTTGCCGTTTTAGGCTGTAGCTCTTCTCTGCGTGAGAATAGGTGATCCGGGAGCTACAAGTTGCCTTGTCTTTCCAGACATGTTCATTTAGACTGAAACTGGACTTGAGGCAAGCCAGTCTGTTCAGTTGTTGTTGTTAGTTGCGAAGTCGTGTCCCACCCATCGCGACCCCATGGACAACGTTCCTCCAGACCTTCCTGTCCTACCATGCCCCAGAGTCCATTTAAACTCATGCCAACTGCTTCAGTGACTCCATCCAGCCACTTCATTCTCTGTCGTTCCCTTCTTCTTTTGCATTCAATCGTTCCCAGCATTAGGCTCTTCTCCAGCGAGTCCTTCCTTCTCATTAGGTGGCCAAAGTATTTGAGTTTCATCTTCAGGATCTGGCCTTCTAAAGAGCAGTCAGGGTTCAGTTAACCGCCTTCAAAAAAAGCTTCAGTCTAAGTGGGCAGAAGTAAATAGGGAACATTTTTTCTGCCTTTCACAACATGTGATACCTTTGTCAAGATATTTAAGATTTTTCAAGACAGCTGAATTATTGTCTTTCCTTTCTCTCCTTTAACTCCAACCCAGGCGCAGTAGAGTTGTGTGAAAATAAAGTGGCTCAGAGCTGTTCCATGTCTGGCCATAAGTGGGCAGCTTTCTGAAAAATGTAACAAAATGGGACCAAACGTGGCATGGGGAGAAGAGCTGGCCAAAATAAACAGATGAACTTCAAAAATGGAATGGATTTGTACAAGGGTTGCAGAGAAGAAAATTCCAGAAGAATTTCCTTCATGCATCCTTAGGGAAAATGACCTGGCATGTTGCTGAAATTCCCCTTTTCCCAGCTGGTTGTGTGATGCAGAACAGAGTATATGCATCCAGCCATGTGCTTCCCTGTGCACATATGCATACAAAGCCACATGTAATACCAGGAGAAAACAAACATACAGATTTGTGTATTTTTCCTGTTTGGGCCTACATACATAGGCAACAGACATGTACACAACATGGATTAGTCCCTAGAAAAAATGTACCCAGGTAACTATATGCAACACATTATTTCAATACAGTGAAGAAAGCACCAGGTAATCCTTGACCTAGACCACAACTGAGCCCAAAATTTCTGTTGCTGACACCCATAATGTAATGCGCCCCCCCACTCCATATACATGCATGACCCCCACTTCCCCTGTCCATGACCTCCCACAGTCACCCACCCACCCATGCGCACGTGGCTGTCCCAACCTCTGTGCATGCGCATGTGACCCTCCCAGCCTCTGTTTTGGGCCTAGCAGGCCTCTCTGCAGCTTCCTGGGCCCAAAAATGGGCCATGGGGAGATGCGCCACCCTCTCGTGCTCCCTCCCACCTCGTGCATGTGCATGTGAACCAGGGGTGAAATCTAAAATTTGTTACTACAGATTCTGTGGGCGTGGCTTGGGGGGGTAATGTGGGTGTGGCCAATTTTTTAAAAAAACTTTTAAAACCATTTTTTCTACAACCTCTTCGGCTAAGAGGTTGTAAAAAAATGCTTTCAAAAGGCTCTGACGATCCCAGCTGAGTTCCCTGATCGGCAGAGGCTTTTTTAAAAAGCCTCTGCCGATCAGGGAACTCAGCTGGGATCGTAAGAGCATTTAAAAGAAAAAAACCCTTTTTTTCTTTTAACTGCCTTTGACGAGATGTGCGATTATCAGAGGCTTTTTTTTATTTTATTTTTAAAAGCATTTTTTTGGCCGAAGTTGTAGAAAAAATGCTTTTAAAAGTAAAAAAAAAAGCCTCTGATGATTATGCAGCTCAGCTGAGCATGGGGGGATGGCAGATTTTTGCTACCAGTTCTCTGAACCACCCGCCTCCACCACTACCAGATCGGGCGATCCGGTCCGAACCGGGAGTATTTCACCCCTGATGTGAACCCCCCTGCACATGCGTCTCTCACATGCACCCCACCCCCACGCATCCCAAAAATCAGCCAGCAAGAGGCGTACCTGCGCATGTGCAGTGGGGCTGAGCTGGGCTCGCGTGCCAGCTGTGTCACGTATGCCATAGGTTCGCCATCACGGATATAGGATGATTAAACTTACTTATACTTACAGTAAAGATGAATTCAACAAACTGATAAATCTGTGTGACTATAACATCCAGAATAACAAGTAATTGATTTTGCAAACCTTGATGGTAACAGTAAAAAGAAAAAACAGCAACAAATAATGCCATCATCCCAAATTCATCCTGGTGGATTTTTGAATTAATTTCTGCTTATTTGCAAAGAGTTAAAATGGAAAAGGGGCATCTAGGAATATTTGTTTTCTATTTCATCATTATCATCATTATCATTATCCTCCTCCTGGCATGCGGGCTAGGGAATTCTGGGAGTTGATGTCCATACATCTTAAAAGTTGCCAAGTTTGAGAGATATTGAATTAATGGCATGTGGTGGCGGAATGGTTTGAATGCAGTATAGCAGGTTAACTCACTGCTCACTCCAGGAGTTCGATCCTGACCAGCTCAACAGTAAAAAGAAGAAAAGACAGCAACAAATAATGCCATCATCCCAAATTCATCCTGGTGGATTTTTGAATTAGAAATAATTCAAAATTATTTGAATTATTCCATCCTTCCAAGGTCAGTAAAATGAGGACCCAAATTGTTGGGGGCAAGATGCTGACTCTGTAAACCGCTTAGAGAGGGCTGTAAAGCACTGTAAAACAGTATATCAGTCTAAGTGCTATTTCTATTGCTATGTGTCTGCTTTTAGCTATGTGATAAATATAACGTCTTTTTAAAGAACCCCATTTAATGGCTGTGCACTTATGTAGCACCATAGGCTTTAATGTGTTTAATAATGGATGTTGGGATGGTGAGAAAGGAAAATCTGATGTACAGTATATATATTGGAAGTTCTCATATCCTCTGAGTGAGGTTTCATTTCTTAAACTCAAGATGGCAGTGTTTCCTAAGGAACTGTTTTACCAATTAAAAAAAACAACCTACAAATCTGGAAATCCATGAGTTTTAGACGTGAAAAAAAAAAGGCTGAGAATCCAGATTATTTTCTTTTTATGTCCAATTTGTTTTACCTCTCAGTGCTATTTGTCATTTAAGAAGTGTGTACCTGTGTGTTGTCTGCCCAAAATTTCAAAGGAAAGGGAAATACTAAATTGGGTAAATAATATGGAAGATGGACCAGATACTTCTCCCTCAGTGTTAATTTCCTGATGGTTCTTCTCCACTTTTTTAGTATTTATTTAATGGCTGTGTTTCCATAACATCCCTGTCTCAGTCACAAACCTAATACTGTACATTCCCCTCATGGGAGGTTTTATTAACATATAACTAGCAATTAGATTCCCTTTCATGGATCACTGCCTTGTGTGTGGCGAACGGGCTTGCTCAGCACAATGAAGCTATGAGCTATGCCATGCAGGGCCACCCAAGACGTACAGGTCATAGCAGAGAGCTCTGACAAAACGTGATCCATTGGAGAAGAAAAAGGCAACCCACTCCAGTATCTTTGCCATGAAAACCCCATGGACAGTACCAAAAAGCAAAAAGATGTGATGCCGGAAGATAAGCCCCTCAGGTCAGAACATGTCCAATATGCTACTGGGGAAGAGCAGAGGGCTAGTACTAGTAGTGCCAGAAAGAGTGAAGTGACTTGGCCAAAGCCGAAAGGACGCTCAACTGTGGATGCATCTGGATGCTGTAAAGGTCTGTACTCCATAGGAACCTGGAATGTAAGATCCATGAATCAAGGCAAGCTGGACGTGGCCAAACAAGAGATGACAAGACTGAAGATCGACAACTTAGAATCAGCAAACTAAAGTGAACAGGAATGGGTAAATTTAATTCAGATGAACATCAGGTATACTACTGCGGGCAAGAATCCCTCAGAAGAAATGGAGTAGCTGTCATAGTCAATAAAAGAATAGAAAAAGCAGTACTGGGATAAAGTCCCCAAAATGACAGATCGATCTCATTTCAAATCCAAGGCAAACCATTCAACATCACAGTAGTCCAAGTCTATGTCCCAACCACTGGTGCTGAAGAGGCTGAAGTTGACTGGTTCTATGAAGACCTACAACACCTTCTAGAATGGGTATTGGCAACCCGTGGCTCCTGTGGCCCTCTGCTGCGGCTTCCTGTCTCATCACTGGCTGGCCTCGCCCCACCCAGTGACTCCTCACCTGGCCTGAGAAGGTAAGGGCGATGGCAGGGGATGGAGAAATGGCTGGGGATGATTCTCTGGTGCCTCACTCTTGCTGGGGCTTCTTCCAGCCCTTGTTGGTGATGGGCGTGCCTTGGTTGCTTGGGGAGACGCACAACCTGTTCTTCGCCCCAAGAAATGAGCCCGACCTGGCCACGACCGATATCGGCCTTACTAACACGAGGGTTGGCTGGGTGGGAATGGGATCAGGGAGCATGGGACAACGGAAAGGGGGATGGGCCTGCAAAGCCCAGCTGCGGCTTTAAGAAGCTCAGGGTAGCGGGAAAAGAAGGCTGGCATCACTATCGTGGAGTCTTCCCTCCTCCTCCCCCTCCTCTCACGACCCCCTGGCTGGCTCTGGTGGGGCCGGGAATGTGCACATGAGTGGGGAGACCCTCCTCAAGCGAGCCGCCATCCACCCTGCATGCGACTGCTGTGCTTTAGCCAATCCTGGCCACTCACTTGAGGAGGGTCTTCCCACTTGTGCGTACACTCCTGGCCCTGCTACAGCCAGGGGGTCACGAGAGGAGAAGGAGATGGAGGTGGAGGGAAGCCTCTGCCATGCCTCGTGCTTGCTCCTTGGCCAGCCTGGATTTCCCCCCCCTCCCACCCACCCCCCAAAAAAAGGTAGCGAAGAGCCCCAAGGAGAGTTTACTGGGTTTTCCGAGAGAGTGAGAAGCTCAATCCTGACTGCTCTTTAGAAGGCCAGATCCTGAAGATGAAACTCAAATACTTTGGCCACCTAATGAGAAGGATGGACTCACTAGAGAAGAGC
Organism: Pantherophis guttatus; assembly: GCF_059756535.1. Lineage (NCBI taxonomy): Eukaryota > Metazoa > Chordata > Lepidosauria > Squamata > Colubridae > Pantherophis > Pantherophis guttatus. The sequence continues at coordinate 69,237,779 of NC_142063.1, forward strand.
CTAATGCTGGGAACTGTTGGAAGAAAAAAGAAGCCTTTCCCTTTAAGGATTGTTGGAAGGCAGAGCTTTCCCTTCTTGAATTCAAAACTCCCGGCTGGGAGATTACTTCGAAATGATTGGAGGTCAGCTGCTTGAGAACAGAATTAGGTTATTGTTTATAGGAAAGCAGGCAAGAAACAAATACAAGCACAGCGTTCCGAGGCTAGCCTGTTTGAACTGTAAGAAAAAAAACCTTTTTTATATCCTAAAACGTCTTTTGATTTTCTATATGACCCTTTAAAGTCTTTTGAAATTCTTTTGATTTGGCATGTGAATCCTTTGATTTGTGTATGTGATTGTTTTATGGTGTTTAAATCCTGCTTTTTTGTGATTGGGCTCTTCCGTCCTGGATCTGGCAAATAAGTAATTGTTTTGTAGGAAGTTAGCACCCACCCCTCTCCTGGAAGAGTGAAATTTTAGGAAATACGAAAAAGGCAGAATATTATATTTCCCTGGGATAAGCATGTTTTGAAGCAGCTCCCATCTTCCTGCCCCCCCACCCTTTGTCAATGGGCCATTAAGGCTTGGGCCAGTCTATTCTACATAACAAAGATCTACCTCCTTCAGGCAGAGCCATAGTAGGAATTGCGAAAGATAGGATTAGCCCTCTACACAATAGCAACAGAAACTAACACAATGGGACCCATCTAGACGAGGCTCACCACATGGCACCTGGGAAGATTGCATCAGCCAGCAAGACCCCCACCCCCTGGGAGTCTGACAACCAATCAGGATACTCTTTCGGGGCCCCAAGAAATGCAGAGCCAGAGAGAGCATAAAAACCCAAGGATTTACTGTATCTGCCCTTTTCTGTTCAGGAACTCAAGCCATGTGATCCTGTCCACCATTAAACCATCTTTCCAAGCAGTCTCCATGTTTCCAGTGTCTGTTTCCCCACTTGGAGCAGAACCCAGAAGGATGTTTCTTCCAACAATTGGCGACCCAGCGGGACTCCAAGCTAACCTAACCAATGGACCAGGCCCAGGTAAGCCTCCCTTGCTAGCAGCAGACCCATTGAGTCTGTGGGTATGTTTTCATGGACCTTGGCCATTTGGAACTAGGTTTTAAAGGGGTTTTGAGTTTGAGCTCAAAGGCTGCTTGGAAAGAAGGTGAGTACCTCTAAATTTTAATTTTGAAGTATGGAAAAGCATGGGAAATTTGTGTATGCCTGCATGTGTGTGAGTGAAGGCCCTTCTCCCAAGTACAGCTGGATCTTGCTTTCTCTGTGCATTTCCTAGCCGCAGAAAGACTAACGGTCTGGAGAGCATGGGGGTTTTGCCAGAGCACAGGACCTTCTGTTAGGGAAGGAGGAAGTGTGTGTGGGATTCCACCTGGAAAACAGTCTGATTTCACCTCTTTGAGTGACCTCTAGCCGCACCTCTGCCTACTGCTAGCTCCACCGAGCCATGACCAGTAGGATAGAGAAAGCAAGGGGGGGTCACCAAATGTGGAACTTTGTGTTTAAAGGGAATGGAAGCCGAGCGAAAGCCAAGCGTGTGAAAAAGGGGGGGTAATAAAATTGTGAAAGGGAAACCCGGTTTTGTCCAGCCCAGACACGGGGCGAGCGTGTGTGTGTGAGAGGAGGTGCCAGTACCACCTGCTGGGGTCAGCAGGTCCTCCCAGATCCCCTTTTTGGATCTGAAAAACTACGGCGATTCCCTGGAGGAAGGGGCCCATACTTCGCAAGGGAATCGAAGTCCTTCCCAGAGCTTTTTCCTCTGAAAACTGAGAGCGGGCCACCCGGCTGAGCCGAAGTGATCCTTCAGGCGAAAAGACAGGGTCATGGGCAGCGATAGTTCGCGGGTGGCAGGAACCCCAGTAGATGAAGTGCTCGCGGCCTGGGACGCCAGGCGGGTGCCCATATTGAGGGGCATGGATAAAAGGAAATTAGGAAAATTGTGTCAAAAATGGGCTTTGCTAAGAGACAACACCGGGAGACAAATTTGGCTAAATAAAGGTACTTAAAAGAAAAGGGAAATATATAAATAGGAATGTTGGGGTTTTTGTTTGTTTTGTTTGTTTGTTTTGTTTGTTTGTCTCTTTCTCTGTCTTCTATGCAACCACGTGGTATGTTTAAGATTTGTGCCTTCCCTAATTTAACTGAGATTTATGTGGGAATGATCAGTGTGTGTGAAATCTCAGAGTTCTGTTTTCTTCTCTTTGTCTTCCTTGTTTTATGTGTGTGTGTTTAAGTCTTTGTGCACCCTCGAGGTAATTGTAACTATAAAATGTATCTGATCTCTAGAGACAAGAATTTTAAATTGTTAGAAAAGGAAAAAAAAAAAGGTTGAAGCAATGAAAATGGGGGAGAGAGAAAAAAAAGAAAGAAAGAGCCTTTGCCCTGTGTTTGTCTGGCCAACAAACACAGATTAAAGAGAGCATTTCATTTCATTTCTGGTTTTTTTTTTTTTTTCTCCTCCTCCTCTCTCTGTATCTTAAAGTAACAACTCAAGTTTATAAGGAAACATTTTAAGTTTGTTTACAAGGAAAAAAATCAGTCTTGCATTTACTGTATGTGTTTAAATGAGTTTACCTGTTCATCTCTTTCCTGAAGCATGTGAATCCAGTTTTTTCTTATCTGGTGTCTCCATTTTGTTGAAACTGTATCATCTGTTTAGTAACTGCAATACTGTTGTGTTATTTCTTTTCAAACTCTGCAAGCTATCTACCCCCCCCCATCTTTAATCCTGTTACAATGCCTTTCCTGTGAAGATTACCCACAAAAGGTGGGAGGGGACCCTGTTCTAATGTCTTTCAGCCCTGCACAAAGGACTCTGCAACCTGTGGAAGCAGAGCACATGGATCCAGATGCTGCCTCCAGAGGAGACCCTCCATCTGTTTGAACCAGGAATTGGGTTTGAATCCAGCCTCCACTGAAAGTCAGCACAGCAATCAGAGTGGAGCAGATCTTCCCAAGCCTGACTGACCAGCCTTACCATCAAGCATGCTACCCAGCAGACATGAAAGAAAAGACCCTGAGATGTATAAGTAAAGACCAAAAGACTCTTTTCAATTCCCAGAAGACAGCTGGAAAGACTATGGGGGAGGGTGGAAATTCATTGTAAGGTTTTCTTTCTTGTCTCATTTATATTGTAATCAGTTTATTGTAAGAATTGTATTTGAGAGTGATTGCCACAGCAAGTTATGTACACTCTAGATTTCTGTCTGGTGGAGAGGAGAAATATGTCCAAAATGTTTGTATTGTCTGTATTGTAAAAGTAGCTGCATACACATGCACACACAGAGAGACACACATTATTCAGAATTAGACTGAAACTATTCCCTTCACTTACCTCCACACAAAGCTTCTCCTAGGTTGATTTTTGCTCTGTGGCACTAAAAGCCCAAGGAGTCATATCTCCCTGCTAATTCCATGGGGAGGAAGCAATACCCCTCAGGCAATTCCCTCACTTGAAGAGATAGCAGAAAAGTGATCTCCAAAACCCAAGCCCTGACTGTGACTCACAAATGATGCTGCCTAGTTGCCCAGTAAAGGAAGATATATTGCACTGGTGGTCTCATGAGTAAAAATCTCAGGGCTCATTATGTGTAACACCAAAAAAAAAAAAAAAGGAATGGATATTGTACACTGGCTAACCTCAATTTGGACTCACAAATCCTGGATGCAATAAAGAGCTAGGGCAGGTTCAGTAACCAACCCTTGGATATGGGCAGCCTGTAATTTAAAGGAAAACTATGGCTGTGAAAAATTTTGGGACATGTGCTTGCTTGAAACCTGACTGGAAGCTCACAGAAAGTAATATCTGAAATCTGAAATTAATTGGCATGGAAAATTGGATACTGTAAAATTCTTACAAGAAATTTTTTCCTGGCTGCTAGACCTTCATGGTTGAAAACTTTTGGAAGCCACTGAAGGAATCCTTTTCTGTTGCCTCTATCAATGCCTCCCCTTTGCATTAGAAAAATTAAAAGCACCCATTAAGGCTCCCTGATCTGATCAATTTTAATCTTTTGCCAAGAACTTGTTTCAAAACTCACGTTTTGAAAAAAAAAAGAGTAGGGATTGTAGGAAGTTAGCACCCACCCCTCTCCTGGAAGAGTGAAATTTTAGGAAATACGAAAAAGGCAGAATATTATATTTCCCTGGGATAAGCATGTTTTGAAGCAGCTCCCATCTTCCTGCCCCCCCACCCTTTGTCAATGGGCCATTAAGGCTTGGGCCAGTCTATTCTACATAACAAAGATCTACCTCCTTCAGGCAGAGCCATAGTAGGAATTGCGAAAGATAGGATTAGCCCTCTACACAATAGCAACAGAAACTAACACAATGGGACCCATCTAGACGAGGCTCACCACATGGCACCTGGGAAGATTGCATCAGCCAGCAAGACCCCCACCCCCTGGGAGTCTGACAACCAATCAGGATACTCTTTCGGGGCCCCAAGAAATGCAGAGCCAGAGAGAGCATAAAAACCCAAGGATTTACTGTATCTGCCCTTTTCTGTTCAGGAACTCAAGCCATGTGATCCTGTCCACCATTAAACCATCTTTCCAAGCAGTCTCCATGTTTCCAGTGTCTGTTTTCCCCACTTGGAGCAGAACCTAGAAGGATGTTTCTTCCAACAGTTTTATAGTCCAATCTCTGTTTTTCCTAGCCCTTTGTAGTTGTTCGTTCCCGATAATTAATCCGTTTGCTATTACTGTGTTTTAGTGAACATCTCCTTTTCTCATGTGTTCTAATTACTTTGGCCTGATTTCTTTTTCTTTTTGGGTGTTTGCTTTTTTCTGTGTCCCATACCTGTTTGTATGTTGCAGGCCCCTGTAATTTTGTCCTTCCTTTGTTGTGGAAAATAAGGTGGATTCAGCTTCTTAATGGCCCATTGTCAAAGGTGGGGGCTGAAACCCTGCCTGAGTTTCTGCTTCTATTTTCTTTTAGGGGAATTTTCCTGCTCTTTTAATATTTTTTTGAGTTTCTTTTCCTTTTTCTAGGAGAAGAGTGAATCTTCCAACAGAACGATTGGGGGCAAAAGAAGAATGGGACAGTAGAGAATGAGGTGGCTGGATGGAATTACTGAAGCAGTCGGTCTGAGCTTAAATGGTCTCCGGGGGATGGTAGAGGACAGGAAGGCATGGAGGAAAGTTGTCCATGGGGTTGTTGGAAGAAACATCCTTCTGGGTTCTGCTCCAAGTGGGGAAACAGACACTGGAAACATGGAGACTGCTTGGAAAGATGGTTTAATGGTGGACAGGATCACATGGCTTGAGTTCCTGAACAGAAAAAGGGCTGATACAATAAATCTTCGGGTTTTTATGCTCTCTCTGGCTCTGCATTTCTTGGGGCCCAGAAAGAGCATCCTGATTGGTTGTCAGACTCCCAGGGGGTGGGGGCCTTGCTGGCTGATGGTCACATGTGCTTCCCAGGTCACATGTGGTGAGTTTCTGCTGCTATTGTGTAGAGGGCTATCTTTGTTGGATCTTTGGCAATTCCTACTATGGCTCTGCCTGAAGGAGGCAGATCTTTGTTATGTAGAATAGACTGGCCCAGGCCTTAATGGCCCATTGACAAAGGGTGGGGGGCAGGAAGGTGGGAGCTGCTTTGTCTGTAAAATATGCTTCTCATATTTCTCATCCAGGGAAATATAATATTCTGCCTTTTTCATATTTCCTAAAATATTTCACTCTTCCAGGAAACGGGTGGGTGCTAACTTCCTACAGGGTCATGATGGGTCAGACATGACTTCACAACTAACATCAACAAGCAATTAGATTAAAAACCACCAGTTTGGGGCTGCCCAAAGCCCCACCTACTTCCTCCAGGACATGCTTGTTATTATGCCTTTGCATCAGGAGAGGCTTGGCATGGCTACACGAGTTCCCTTCCTATTCTGTAGCTGAGGCATAGGCAGGGGGTGGGAGGAAGTCCCCAAAATTAAGATTTTTTGACTGTGATTAAAAATCTTTTTTTATCCCTTTTTTAGGACTTAGCACTGTGGGAAGCCCCCCTCCCCCCCCGAGAATATTAAATATTGGGGGATATTAAAAGTGGCAGACTATTATATTTCCCCAAAAGAGAAATGGAGAAAAGTCTTAACGAAGGCAGAAAGGAACTCCTGTCTTCTTGCCATAGGAAAACAACTTCGAGCAGAAGCCTCAAGTCTTTAGAAATGAATATTTTGTACCCATTAAGATAGCCAGATATTCATAAAAAAACACCTTCATCTACAGCTCCCACAGAAGGCTGGAGCTGCTGGGATTAAAACCTACATTCCACACCCAATTCCAGAGACAGGGCATGACCTCCCAGCCACAATGAGAGCCAGGCAACAATAATTAGAGAATACTAAAAGAGCACACTCAGGCACAGGTCAAAGTACATTTCACAACAAACAGGCATCTCAATCACAAAGCCCCAAAGAATGCGTAAAAGTCTACCTATCCCAACCTGGTTTTGTCAAGCCACCCCAGAAATATGCTGCTGTCACTGAAGAAAATCAAATAAACAGAGACCTTCCTCCCTTGCAACAAGCCTCCATTTTATTTCCAGCGTCTTTCTCCTGGCTTGGAACCGGACCGGATTTTTCTTCCAACAGCACCAAGCAGTAGATAGGCAAACAGGGACAATGGATTGAGTGGATGAAGATAATTTATCCCTATGAACAATCTGTGAACTGGTTTGGGTTAAATAAAACTGATACTTGGAATGATAATTCCATCACAAGTGTAATGCATACATATACCAGTGGTGGGTTCCTCCCGGTTTGGCCCGGTTCGGCCGAGCTGGTAGCAGAGATGATATGACGTGACCAAACTGGTTCTCTATGTTCGGGAGCTTACCTTTATTTGGCCCCGCCCCCAATCTATTCGCTGCCTCCCGAGTCCCAGTTGATCGTCTAGAAGGGAAAAAACTGTTTAAACTCTTGCTGCGGGGCTTCAAAGGGCCGCCCTACAGCTGATCAGTGTTAAATGGCAGTGTGGTGGTAGACCAGTGCGCTTGAAAAACAAATGGGTAGACCGGTGCCTCTGAAAACAAATGAGTAGACCGGTGCCTCCAAAAACAAATGGGTAGACCGGAATGCTCCAAGAACAAATGGGTAGACCGGTACAGTTCTGCAAGCAGTTAAAAGCCTGGTAGACCAGTACCTCTGCTAAATCCTAAAGAATTGTCACATGACCATCAAACCACGCCCACAAAATAAGCCACACCCACAGAACCGGTAGTAAACAATTTTAGAACCCACCCCTGGCATATACCCCTTAAATCCGTTGTTACTTTTCAATGCATGGATAATGTAATGCCATTAAAGATATTAATGACTGGGGTCACATAATGCATTCATTCATTCATTATTTATTTATTTATTGGTTCAATTTATATGCTGCCCTTCTCCGGAGACTCAGGGCGGCTTACAATGCGTTAAGCAATAGCCTTCATACTTTTGTATATACCTGCTTAGTAGGGCTTTCGGGGAGCCCTAAGCGGTGTTCTTTTTTTATACAAAGTCAGCTTATTGCCCCCACAATCCTCGAAAGGATGGAAGGCTGAGTCAACCTTGAGCCTGGTGAGATTCGAACTTGCAGTAATTGCAGGCAGCTGGTGTAACTTAACAGCACTTTAGTCTGCTGTGCCACCAAGGCTCATAGTTACTTACTTTAACTATGTGTCAGTAATGTACAATCAGACATGCTAGAGCAAAAAGAAGAAAAATATCACAGTGAGAATCAACACCACTGTCAATCAATTCCCATTTCAGTTTCCCTTTGCCCTCATGTAATTTCAAGACTGTGTCTATGGGGAAACCGAAGTGGTCCCACAGATGGGAACTTTAGACAGATTCTGAAAACAGGGATGTCAGTTAATCACTGGTCATTCATAGATGTCTGTGAGTGAGGAAAACTACATCCTGATGCAAACTGTCCCATATGTACTTACAAGTGACATAAAAATTCAAATATGGAAGGGCAGACCTAGCTTCATTCTATCAAAAATGGACATTTTGTCATGGACAAGAATGAATGCTTAAGCATTTAGCTATTCATATGAAGCAGGTTATGAGGGAGATGATTTAAAGCTAAACTCTCCTGAAGCTATTTGGAGTTAAAACTTAATACCTGTGGCAAATCTTGACTGAGTTCAGTCACTATAGGATGTTTACAGGCCATGCCAACCAGAGTGGGTTTCAGCAGGTTCTGACCAGTTCTGGAGAACCGGTAGCGGAAATTTTGAGTAGTTCGGAGAACCAGTAGCAGAAATTTTGAGTAGTTCGGAGAACCGGTAAATACCATCTCTGACTCTCCCCACCCCCATCTATTCTCTGCCTCCCAAGTCGCAGCTGATAAGGAGGAAATGGGGATTTTGCAGTAACCTTCCCCTGGATTGGAGAGGGAATGGAGATTTTACAGTATCCTTCCCCTGGAGTGGGGTGGGAATGGAGATTTCACAGTATCCTTGCCTTGCCACGCCCACCAAGCCATATCCACAGAACTGGTAGTAAAAAATTTTGAAACCCACCACTGATGTCAGCTCACCCATGTCCTAGCTAAATGTGTGACACAATCAGGGCCAACATACTGCCACCTGTTACTTGCAGAACCACCTCTCCCTGACAGTATCTGTCCCTCCCACCAGATTGGATAGAGTAGGCACACTCCTGAAATATTTCTATTTAGCATACCTTTTTGGTAGCTGCCCCTACTTCAAGGAACATTCTCCTCATGGTGATTCGGCAGGCTCCCAGCCTTTTAGCTTTTCAGAAGGCCGTCAAGACCTGACTTACATAGGACCTGGGATAGAATGGGGACATCTGGGTTTTGGGGCATCCCATGGAGTTGACTGAAGTGCTGTGTCTTCGTTTTCTGATTTCTGATTATGGGATTTTATAGCTGTTGTGTGCTGTCCAGAATTGTGTTTACAATGGGTACTTGTATAAACCTTTTAAATAAATAAATAAATAAATAATGTGCTGTTGAACATACAGTTCTGGATACAAATTGTCAAGGAGAACTGAGGGATTTTATTTATTTATTTATTTATTTGTTTAAATTTCTATACCGCCCTTCTCCAATGTAGGACTCAGGGCGGTGAACAGCCAAAGTAAAAACAAGACATACATACAAAACATACAAAATCTAAAATCTGTTTAAAATAATTAAATAATTTTGGCCATAATTAAAACATTCCAATTTAAAATCCGTTTAAAATTTGACTCAAGCCAGCCCAGCTAATTGAAATAAATGGGTTTTTAGGGCCCGACGAAAAATCCGGAGGTCTGTTATTATACGTAGCTCTGGGGGGAGGTTGTTCCAGAGGGTGGGCGCCGCCACAGAGAAGGCTCTCCCCCTGGGGGTCGCCAGCCGACATTGTCTGGCGGACGGCACCCTGAGGAGGCCCACTCTGTGGGAGCGTACTGGCCGGTGGGAGGCTATTGGTGGCAGAAGGCGGTCTCGTAAGTACCCCGACCCTAAGCCATGGAGCGCTTTAAAGGTGGTCACCAACACCTTGAAGCGCACCCGGAAGACCACCGGGAGCCAGTGCAGCTCGCGCAGGAGAGGTGTCACGTGGGAGCGCCTCGTCGCCCCCAAAATCCCCCGCGCGGCCGCGTTCTGGACCAGCTGGAGCCTCCGGGTGCACCCCAGGGGGAGCCCCATGTAGAGAGCGTTGCAGTAGTCCAGGCGGGAAGTGACGAGTGCCTGAGTGACTGTGCGTAGGGAGTCCCGATCTAGAAAGGGGCGCAACTGGCGTATCAGGCGGACCTGATAAAAAGCCCCCCTGGCCACGGCCACCAAATGATCTTCTAACGACAGCCGTGCGTCCAGGAGGACGCCCAAGTTATGAGCCCTCTCCGTGGGGGCGAGTGATTCGCCCCCAATAACCAGCGATGGCGTCAGCTGGCTATATCGGGACGCCGGAAGCCACAGCCACTCGGTCTTGGAGGGGTTGAGTTGGAGCCTGTTTCTCCCCATCCAGGCCCGCACGGCCTCCAGGCACTGGGACATCACTTTAAGGGCATCATTGGGGTGGCCTGGGGTGGAGATGTACAGCTGGGTGTCATCAGCGTACTGATGGAACTCCACCCCGAAGCCACGGATGATCTCACCCAGCGGCTTTACATAAATGTTGAACAGAAGGGGCGAGAGGACCGACCCTTGTGGCACCCCACAAGCAAGGTGCCTCGGGGTCGACCGCTGCCCCCCTGTCAACACAGATTGCGACCGGTCAGAGAGGTAGGAGGAGAACCACCGCAAAACGGTGCCTCCCACCCCCAACCCCGCCAACCGGTGCAACATGATACCATGGTCGATGGTATCAAAAGCCGCTGAGAGGTCTAACAGGACCAGGATAGAGGAGCAACCCCTATCCCGGGCCCTCCAGAGATCATCCACCAATGCGACCAATGCCGTTTCCGTGCTGTGCCCAGGCCGGAAGCCGGACTGGAGCGGGTCTAGATAGACAGCTTCATCCAGGTACCGGGGAAGCTGTTGCGCCACCACACTCTCAACAACCTTCGCAATGAAGCGAAGGTTGGAGACTGGACGATAGTTAGCCAAAACAGCCGGATCCAGAGAAGGCTTCTTGAGGAGGGGCCTCACCACCGCTTCTTTCAAAGCGGCCGGCAGGACTCCCTCACTCAAAGAAGCGTTAACAATCTTCTGGAGCCAGCCTCGTGTCACCTCCCGGGAAGCCAGTACCAACCAGGAGGGACACGGGTCCAATAAACATGTGGTCGCGTTCAGCCGTCCCAGGACCCTGTCCATGTCCTCGGGAGCCACAGGATCGAACTCCCCCCAGATAACACTCTCAAGACCTGCCTCAGTCATCCCATCTGGACATACCCAGTCAGAGGCCAGCCCTTCCCGAATCTGAGCGATTTTGTCATACAGATACTTCACAAAATCCTCAGCTCGACCCTGCAAGGGGTCATCCCGCACTTCCAGATGGAGGAGGGAGCGGGTCACCCTAAACAGGGCGGCCGGGCGATTATCTGATGACGCGATAAGAGCGGCAAAATAATTAATTTTCGCCGCTTTTATCGCCACTAGGTAGGTCTTAATATGAGACCTCACCAGTGTTCGGTCAGGTTCGGAGCGGCTGGTCCTCCAACTACTCTCCAGGCGTCTTTTCCGGCGCTTCATCTCCCTAAGCTCCTCGGAAAACCAAGGAGCTAGGTGAGTTCGGTGCCGGGTCAGAGGCCGCAAAGGCACGACTCGGTCCAAGGCCCCGGCAGCCGCACTATCCCAGGCGGCCACCAGGTCTTCGGCCGAGTCATGAGCCAGAATCTCAGGAAATGGCCCAAGCTCCATCTGGAACCTATCAGGGTCCATCAGGCGCCTGGGGCGGAACCACCTGGTCGGTCCCGCCTCCCTGCGGCAGGGTGCAGCGGTTAGAAAGTCCAGTCGAAGGAGCGAGTGGTCAGACCATGACAAGGGTTCGATGGCTATATCCCCTATATCAAGGCCACTCAACCACTGACCAGAGACAAAAACTAAGTCCAGAGTGTGTCCTCCTGTGTGAGTGGGGTCATGAATTAACTGAGTAAGGTCCATGGCCGTCATGGAAGCCATGAACTCTCGAGCCACCTCAGACGTTTCACCGATAGATGGCAGGTTGAAATCCCCCATGATGGCAAGTCTGGGGGTGCCCACCGCCACCTCGGCTATAACGTTAAGGAGCTCGGGCAGGGCTGTTGCCACGTGGCAGGGAGCCAGGTACGTGACCAACAGGCCCATCTGTACTCCACGACCCCACTTCACAAAGAGGGACTCACATCCGGCTATCTGTGGAACAGTGGTCTCCCTTGGATCCAGACCTTCCTTTATAATAACCGCCACCCCCCCGCCCCTGCCCTGAGCCCTCGGCTGATGAAATGCACGGAAGCCTGGTGGGCATATATCCACGAGGGGGACTCCCCCCTCCTGGCCCAACCAGGTCTCCGTAATGCCCGCCAGGTCCGCCTCCCCCTCCTGAATAAGATCGTGGATGAGGGGGGCTTTATTAACAACGGACCTGGCGTTGCACAACATCAGCCGGAGGCTCTGGCCCTGAGAATCTGAACAACCTGGGGAACAAGAAAAGCATGTTGCTTCAAAACTACAGAAGCATCTTTCAGGGGTAGAACAGAGTACAGAATTGGAGGATGAGTCAAGTAAAAACAAGTAGAATTTGTTAGAGTTCGTTCGGGAGTGTCATATATCTTATAAATATGTCATCTGCTAGTTTAGCTTCATAATGTGAGCAAGAGAAACTTGTAACGATTTTAATAACAAAAGGCCACAAGGTTCAAGGAGACAACTTGATCTTCAGGTTTTCCTATGTTTTATGCTACATGTCTTTCTTTTTCTTTGTAGAGAGGATTATAAGAGACTGGTGTGGCTAATACAAATAAAAGTATTATTTAATGCCGTTAATACTAGATGTAATATTTATATACACATAGGGATACATCCATTTTGTCTAATTATAATACAGTAGTATAGAAAATATATGTGGTGCCAGGATGGTTTCCCCTGGAGATAGATACTGTTCCTCATCACATTGGCCAGCTCCAAAACTCAATATAAGTTCCTTGCCAGATGTGGAATATAAAGGTGTGGTGGATTAATCTCTAATTTTCATATGTGCTTGGAGTGCATTGGAAGTGTAATGGGAACAAGGCAAATGTCGTGAGCAAAGGGAAAAGGAAACGGCCTTGAGAGGCTGGAGGAAGAGGCAACAGATAAAATAGGCCGGATTTGGTAGGTGGAGTGTAATATAAGTAAATGTCTCAGACAAGGACCTCCCTACTTCTCATAAAGATAGAGGGAGGGAGAGGGAAACACATTTAAAATTGCAAGGTTCTGTTGCTATAACTTTATTATTTATATTATAAAAGTAGTACTTCCCTAAATGATATTGGATTTCTAGACTAAGCTACCTTGAATGGCTGACACTTTGAGTCTTGCCTAGAGCTTGAGGCTGAAGGGTTTGAGATTGTGTACTTTTGTAGCTCTCTGTACCACAATGCTCAAGAAGAGACCAAGTGTATGTTGACCTGCAGTTCTGAGCCAATGGAATCAAAATGCTGAGAAGCCCAGTGAAAATGTGGGAGATACATTGACTTCCTCGCCTTCTAAAATCAGGAACATTTCCAAAGAAATACTTGTCAAGAGAATGAGAATGATAAACCTTTCTGTGTGAAGCCTCAGATTTTCTACAGAAAATAGTGTGGAACAATGGAACTTATTTATTTATTTATTCAATTTGTATCTCGCCCTTCTCCTAGTGGACTCAGGGCGGTGCACAGCCAGAACTAAAACACATACCAATACAAAATTTAAAATTTTAAAAGAATTATATAACTGTGGCCCAAAATTTAAAACATTGAAACTAAAACCCATTTGACAATTTAAAAGGCTAAAAAAGGCTTAAAAAGGGGGTGGGGGTTCACACCAGCCCTGCTCGATGGAAAAGAAAAGTTTTTAGGGCACGGCGAAAAACCCGGAGATCCGATATCCTTCGTATCTCCGGGAGCAAATCATTCCAGAGGGCAGGAGCTGCCACAGAGAAGGCCCTCCCCCTGGGGGTCGCCAGCCGACATTGCCTGGCTGACACCACCCTGAGGAGTCCCTCTCTGTAGGAGCGTACTGGTCGGTGGGAGGCTATCGGCGGCAGAAGGCGGTCTCGCAAATACCCAGGTCCGATGCCATGGAGCGCTTTAAAGGTGGTGACCAACACCTTGAAGCGCACCCGGAAGATCACTGGAAGCCAATGCAGCTCACGCAGGAGAGGTGTCACATGGGAGCACCCCCTTGCTCCCATAATCCCCCGCGCGGCCGCATTCTGTACCAGTTGGAGCCTCCGGGTGCTCCTCAAGGGGAGCCCCATCTATAGAGCATTGCAGTAGTCCAGGCAGGAAGTGACGAGCGTCTGAGTGACTGTGCGTAAGGAGTTCCAATCCAGAAAGGGACGCAACTGGCGAATCAGGCGAACCTGATAAAAAGCCCTCCTGGCCACGGCCGTCATATGCTCTTCTAAAGACAGCCATGCATCCAGGAGGACACCCAAGTTGCGAGCCCTATCCGTGGGGGCCAATAACTCACCCCCAATAGCCAGCGATGGCACCAGCTGGCTATATTGGGACGCCGGAAGCCACAGCCACTCGGTCTTGGAAGGGTTGAGTTGAAGCCTGTTACTCCCCATCCAGGTCCGCACAGCCTCCAGGCACTGGGACATCACTTCAAGGGCATCGTTGGGATGGCCTGGGGTCTTATGCTGCTTCTTGATAAGTGGAGTTAACCATTGGTGGGATTCAAATTTCTAACAACCTGTTCTCTGCCCTAATAACTGGCTGGGTGGGCATGGCCAGGTAGGCGTGGCCAGGTGGTCGTGTGACTGGGTGGCCGTGCCAAGTCAATGTCATTCACATCAAGGGGTGCCTCGCCCGGCTCCTCCCCTCCAGCCACTCCTTATCATGCCCAGCCTCAACGTATCTATAGTTCTGTAAAAACGTTGTTCACCTTTTTTCAACTTTATTATCTGCATCTACATACTATGGATGTACTTTCATGGACAACTGAAAGGAGGCAATGGCTCACATGTTTTGCCCAAGAGTGTAATAGGCAGGTCACAAAACAGGCTTTTGAGGGGTTGCCACAAAGAAGGGTGTGGGCAATGTATTTTCCAAAAAAGCAGAAGGCAAAACAAAAAGCAATGGATGGAAACTGAACAAAGAGAGAAGCAACCTAAAACTAAGGAAAAACTGACAGTGAGAACAACTAACCAGTTGAACTGCCTGTCTCCAAAGTTCTGGGTGCTCGATCACTGGAAGTTTTTCAGAAAAGAATGGACAGCCATTTCTCTGAAATGGTATAGGCCCTCCCCCCCCCAGGTCCCTTCTAAGTGTTATTCTGACACCTTTCCCAGGCCCTTCACTCAGATTTTGGCATCCTCAGTTTTCCTCCCTGAGCAGGGGGTTGGAGGGGGGTTGTCGGGAACAAATGCTGAGTTCATGTTCGTGTTGACTGCTTTATCTGAGTTCCTGGCATCCTCCGAACTGGTTTAATTTATGGCCGTGCTACTTCAATCCTGGAATTCCTTATCTTGCTTGCCCTGCCGGATTAATTACCTTATCTTGCCCTGTTGGATTTATGGTTGGAAGTTTTGTTTGCGTACATGTTTGTGGAAGGGGTTTTCTCCAGACCGGAGAGTAAAGAGACGTTGGAGGCAAAGTTTGGAGCTAATAAAGGGACTTGTACTTATTTTCTGACTGTGTTGCCTTTGTGCCACGCCCCGGGTCATCACAGGGGGAGACACTGTGCTGGGGCCAAGACTGCTTCTCCATTGAAGTGCACATGTGCAGGACATCCACTCGCCCTCACAGAGTGCCACTGTCGCTGGGCACTGGCCCCATTAGGATATGAAGGGCAGGGCACTGGGCCTGGCGAAGGTGCGTGGAAAGTCTAGAGCTCCTCGAGGCCTTTGGGACAGATCAGGTCTTCCAAGGCTTTGCTCCCCAGGAAGGGCTAGAGAGAGCTGGGTGCCCAGGAGAGCTGGGTGCCCAGACCAGGCACTTTGTCTTGGGCCTCAAGAAGTGGTAGGAGGCAGAGGGAGAGAAACGATAGGAGGCAGAGGGAGAGAAGTGGTAGGAGGCTGAGAGAAGCGGTAGGAGGCAGAGGGAGAGAAATGGATTGAGGCTGAAAGAAGTGATAGGAGACAGCGGGTGAGAGAAACAGAGGCTTTGGAGACGACACCCTTTCCAGCCCCGCTTCCTTGAGGGGGTCCCCGGCTGTGTTTACCTGTTCTGTTGCTTAAGCAGTTGGGAGCAGGCCAAGATGAGCGGGAGGCAGCTGTGTCGTAGGCCGCGGCAAAGGCAGGCAAGCAGACTGGGCCACATGGCCACGTGGTCAATGCAAGGGAGCCAAAGAACAGCTGTAGCTATGCCATGGTGTGATTCTAAGGCACCAGCCAAGGCGTGCAAGGCCAATAAGTTGTGGCTGGGTGGGATGGGAGGGGGGCAGCCAGCAATTTGACAACCGGTTCAGCCAAAGTGGTGCGAACCGGTTGAAACCCTCCATTGAAGTTAACCTTAATAGAGTGTCTTTACAACTTTTTGAAGGAGACAAAAACAATGGTTTCATTTTTGTAGGATGCTTAAAATGGAACAAAGGCCGAGGTTTATGATCTGCCTTGCTATGATATCTCAGGCTACTCCAACTCTGGGAATCATCTTTTCAACAACTGGGTTTAGTACTTGCATGATGGGAAATCGCTTTCTCCACAGTGGAAGTTATTATTTCATTCAGCAGCATAGCTTTTGGGAAGACCCTTAGGTAAGTAACAGAAAAGATGGTCAAAGGCCTGCATAGGGAAGATCAATATCTTAATGGTCCATAGATTCAATTTGATGTCTCTAGTTCCTGGCTTGTTTATCCTTGGATATAATCCCACATTACTTTTGTTGTCCAATGGCCATGCCCATTATGGTAGTCTTATTTTAAATTATTAGCACCATTCCTTTAAAATTCCTTACCAGACATGAGGAAATTCCTAATTTTAATGGAATATTAGGGATGAAGTATCCTCTCCAGAAGCACTAAAGCAAGATAGCCTCCTTCTTTCCCTCACTGCCATTAAATTGAACCACTGTGATTCCCCAGCTCTTTTCCAGGTTCTGGAAACTGATTATGCCCTTCAGCTGAGCTCTTGTCTTGAGCCTGGGAGACCACAGTCCCCTGTTAAATTTCTTAGCTGCTTTTGAAAATAGTCCACTTACCTATGCATCATAGTAGAGCTGGCTCATTTTATTGTCCAGCTGTCTCTTTGGAATTATTTGTATCCTAGTCCTTAGGACTGCATCAGTGAAAAACAATATTGCAATAGCATTTGTCAAGGCTGTGGTCCAACTTGGAATAGGCTTCAGTAGGTTCGTCATTACGCTGGCCTACTGACTCTAAACATGTGCACCAGTCATGCATTCTTAACGGTGTAGAAAATCCATTATGAACACGGAAAGTGTATCGTGATTATAATTTCATTTGGACTGAAATTAAACCACACTTCACTACATTCGTTGCTTGGAAGTGAGCAGCTTTTGATGAACAGACCAGAGAGTTTAAAGAGCTTCACGCCTCATCAAAGAACAAAAACTGTAGAAAACAAAGCAACTGAAAGCATTTGTGAGCAGCCACTTTGAAGGGAAGCGAGCTGAACCTGTTCAGAGGCAGTAGCCACTGTGATCAAAGAGATTTAATTCAACTCTTCCTTCTCTTTTTAAACTCTTATTACAGTTTAAGAGGGCTAAAACACACATGTTCATTCCAGCTCATAATACCTTATTATTTTATATTTCTTGTTTTTAATGATGTACAGTATTTATAATTGTGTTCATTGTGTTTTTATAAACTGCCCAAAGCTGTTAAAAGCAGATATAAATCTACCAAATAACTGAGTAAGAGGAAGTGCACATATTTCTCACAAATAAAATTACCATATAAAACAACAGTGACAAGTTGATTTGTTTTTTCAAAGCAACAAAATAGATTCATAACAAGTGTTAGAGGCCGTGGCTTCCCATTATGTACAAGGCCAGCTTTAACCCTTGATTGGGTGAAATGGAACAGAAACTTTTTTAATGTGTGCAAAACAGTCATTCATATATGCCACTTTAAACAGTAAGATTTTCAGGTAACTTATACTTTAAAAATTTGGAGACATGAAAATACAGTCTGTACAGTCTAATCGTTTATTTTAAGCATAGTTTATTGAACAAGCCATAGTTTATTGATTCTCCCTTAATGCTCAGCAATGAATCATGTTATACAAACCAGTGGTGGGTTGTTCCCGGTTCGCACCGGTTTGCAAGAACCGGTAATAAAAATTTGTAGTAGTTCGGAAAACCGGTAATAACATTCGGTGGCCATGCCCCCAAACCGGCCCCCGACCTGGTTGCCGCTCGCTAACCCTGCCCGCTTCATCAGAGGATTTTTTTTTAACTTTTAAAAGTATTTTTTCTACAACCTCTTTGGCCGAAAAAATGCTTTTAAAAGTAAAAAAAAAAAAAGCCTCTGATGATCAGGCAGCTCAGCTGGGATCGTCAGAGGCTTTTAAAAGCATTTTTTCTACAACCTCTTCAGCCGAAGAGGTTGTAGGAAAAAAAATGCTTTTAAACGCCTCTGGCGATCCCAGCTGAGTTGCCTGATTGTCAGAGGCTTCTAAAAGCATTTTTTTCTGCAACCTCTTAAGGTTGTAAAAAAAATGCTTTTAAAAGTAAAAAAAAAAAGTTGGCCATGCCCACCCAGTCACATTATGCCCCCACCAAGCTACGCCCACAAAATAAGCCACGCCCACAGAACCGGTAGTAAAAAAAATTAGAACCCACCCCTGATTTCACTGTCATAATACTAACAATCACTAAAATATTTGTCTATCTGTCTATCATCTATCTATATCTATCTATCATCCACCCACCCACCCATCTCTCTCTCTCTCTCATGTATCTATCTATCTATCTATCTATCTATCTATCTATCTATCTATCTATCTATCTATCTATCTATCTATCATCTCTCTCTCTCTCTCTCTCTCTCTCTCTCTCTCTCACACACACACACACACAGTCACTCACACACAAACCCCTATCTACCTATCTCTTTCACATTTCGACACATTTCTACACTGCCCACTAAGTGACTCTGGCTGCTTACAATAAAAACATATCATACTATAAAAGCATAAATAAGAACAGAATGAAAACAAAATTTAAAAGGTAAGGTTACAGTATTAAAAATTGACAAAGTGAATTGTACTCTCACTACACCAAGTTAAAGGGTTGCATATCATTCTTCAACCCCCATGGCCAGTTGACAGAGTCAGGTTTGAACACTCTTTCTGAAGGCCAGAAGAGTGGTGTGTGTGTGTCTGCTCACCAGTGGAGGTAAAATGTTCCAGAGAACAGGGGCAATGGCAGACAAGGGTTTCCTCCTGGGTCCCACCAGTCAAAATTCTTTATAACAGTAACAGAGTTGGAAGGGACTTTGGAAGGTCATCTAGTCTAACCCCCTGCTCATGCTGTACTAGGGATTCAAACCAACGAGCTGCCGACCTTTCTGATCAACAAGCTCAGTGTCTTAGCCACTGAGCCACCTAGTCAGGATTTAGCTGAATCCACAACATATCTTCCCAACGGGACAATAAAATGGTTTTGGTTTCCTCCATAAACTTGCCTTTTAGGATTTAAAAAAAAAACATCTGGAAAGGAATAATGGTTAATTAGTGTTTGTTACTGGAATAATCACACTTGCAACTAGTGGAGAAGATTTTTTTTTTTTTTTTAAATTTGATTTATATGCCGCCCTTCTCCGAAGACTCAGGGCGGCTTACAATGTGCTCAGCAATAGCCTTCATCCTTTTGTATATTTATACAAAGTCAGCTTATTGCCCCCACAACTGG
This sequence comes from Pantherophis guttatus, assembly GCF_059756535.1. Classification (NCBI taxonomy): domain Eukaryota; kingdom Metazoa; phylum Chordata; class Lepidosauria; order Squamata; family Colubridae; genus Pantherophis; species Pantherophis guttatus. Next base: position 69,257,200 of record NC_142063.1, read on the forward strand.
GTCCTCAATTTACCTACCTTAGAAAGGATGGAAGGCTGAGTCAACCTTGAGCCTTGGCAAGATTCGAACCCTGCAGTAATTGCAGGCAGCTGGTCTTAATAACCAGCTTAATAACAGGGTGCCTTAAACCCCTGTACTACCAAGGCTCTTAGATTTAAATTGATCAGGCCCATGGTTTTTAGGCTGGATTTCCAGTCCATGGTTTTGCCTTTCTATATAAAACAGTGGTTCCTAATGTGGGGCCCATGCCCTCCAGGGGGGCAATTTAATTTTTAATGGGGACAATTGGAACCTTTTTTAAACCAAGTTAATGGCCTTTTAGGCTTCCTCCGAGTGAGTAGAGTTCACTTTTTGAGTAAAGTAAGAATTATATGTCCGGTGGTGGTGGTGGTGGGAGATCAGGATTTTAGAAAAGCTTAGGTGGGGCAGGGCCAAAAAAAGGTTGGGAACCATTGATCTAAAAGAATTTGGGACAGCAAGCATGAAGAAAAGAACCGCTTGAGACTTCTGAAAGCTGTTTCCAAGTCAATGGAATAACGCCAATGAGTAATGCCACAAAAGGTAGCTTCCTGTATTCATGGCCACTTATGGCAAGTTGCATCACTGCCTTATAGCTGGAGCAAACCATTGTCTCAGTATTAGGGCAATGTTATTATTTATTAGTTTATTGTTAATATGATTAGCGTTTTGTAAGGTATGCCAAAACGTGGAAAGAAGGGCAGATTGCCTCAAGCAGAAAACAATTAAGTTTGACAAATGGGCAGGAAGGGTGGGAGAAAGTAGGGCAATAAATTCTTCAAAGGGCTACTGGATAGATTATAAGGCAAATTATGACCTGAAACATACCACAGATTTCAGTTTATTGTAGACTATGCCAGGTGACTCCAGCGCAACTGCATTGTAGCCAGAAACTTTGGTCATCAGTGTATCTAGGGCTTCTAAATGAGAGGTGAACAAGTGAACAAGGGCTCCACGAATGAAGGTCCACTGAATAATACTTTTAATTTGAGCTAGCAGAACTGATCACTTAAAATATAATCCCAAAACTTTCTTTAGTACAGCATGCTGTGTCTCACATTCCACCGGCTAAGGAGAAAATGAATAAGGAGGGACTGAAATGAATGCCTTGTCCTGGGACCTCTCAGAGTGCTAAAAAGACAGTGACAACTACCACTCTGTCTGCATCTCCCAGCCTCTCAGATGGGGGGTGAGCTGGGTTGAGGGTATTAATACTGTAATCCTACCTTTGAAAATTCGTTTTTAATTTTGTTCTTATTTATGCTTTTATATTATGATATGTTTTTATTGTAAGCCACCCAGAGTCACGTAGGTGAGATGGACAGTGTAGAAATGTGAAAGAGATGGGTAGATATGTAGCTGGATGGATAGATAGATAGATGGATAGATAGAGAATAGAAAATAGAATAGAATAGAATAGAATAGAATAGAATAGAATAGAATAGAATAGAATAGAATAGAATAGAATAGAATAGAATGAATAGGATTCTACTCTACTCTACTCTACTCTACTCTACTCTACTCTACTCTACTCTACTCTACTCTACTCTACTCTACTCTACTCTGTTTTGTTCATTCCGAGAGAGGAGAGGTCCTCACTGAGAAGACCCTTTCCTTTGTAGCCTCTTTGTCTTGGAGAAGATTAAAGCTTCAAATTAAAATATTAAAATCTAGATAAGTAAATGTAAGTTATAGTCTGTCTTTTGAGTTTGATCACTCCCACCAAAATCCTAATTCAACCTTACCAACAATTCTGCCATACGAATAGCCATGACTCAGTGCCATCTTAAAACAAACATATAATATTTGGAACTGAGCTGAGAAAGAGAGGTGCCAAGAATTGGTATAATATGATCATACACCTGATCCAATGAGTCATTTGTTTAATTATGTTTAATATTAAAATGGAAAACAACTTCCCTTCCCCTCATTTCTGTTATTAAGAACTTGCTATGATGAGGTCTAATTAGACAAACCTTAACTGTGGTAGTGGTTTAGTAAACCTAGGGTTTGTAGTGTGTATGTTCTTCATTGTCCTATTCGATCCTTTCTAATAAAAGAGAAGAGGAGGAGGGGAAGGAAAAGAAGAAGAAGAAAGTAAGGAAGGAAAGAAGGAAGGAAGAAAGAAAGAAAGGAAGGAAGAAAGAAAGAAAGAAAGAGAAAGAAAGAAAGAAAGAAAGAAAGAAAGAAAGAAAGAAAGAAAGAAAGAAAGAAAGAAAGAATAAGTAAATGCTGGAAATTACTAGAAAGTATGGCCTGAAACAGAGGGAGTGAATGTACTCTCTCTCATTCTCTCTGATGGAATATGTTCGCAGGAAAATAAGGTGTGTCATTTAATAGGGTGAAAATTAATTTTTGCAATTTTTTTCAGTGTGGGGGTTCTAAAAATATGTGTTTTACACCAAGAATTTAAATCTGCTGTTATTTTTGTAATTGCACAACATTTTGCTTGCTATGGTAAATCCACTTCCGATCATATATCTCTGGAGTGAAAAGATAAAGCTATCTTCCACATGACTCACTGCACACAGAATAATGTTCTTCTATGATGTACTGGGGAATTGCTGGTCTGCATTGTTTGCTTTCAGCATAACTTTAGTTGCATCTATATGGCCATCAAAGAAGATGCATTCTATTACACCCTTCTTACAGAGCTCATCAAATTCTTGATCTAGGGACTTCATAATTTTTTTCCTGGGCATTCTTGACTTTATTGTGGTCAATACAAGTCTCTTGTCTTCTTCGGTGATCAAGTCTGCATCTATGAAGGCAGTTGTGGTAATGGCAGCAGTGGAAACATAGACCAACATCGTATCTCATAGCGATATTTGTTATTTATAATCTATTGTATTCTGTCTTTTGTTTTGAAGTAGAGGGTATGTGTGTTTGGTCGAAGGTCTCTTTCATAACTTCCATTACATTCCTCTTCATCTTCATCATTAGTTGTCTGTCCTTCATTTTCATCATAAGAGATAATTACTTCATTTGTCAGTATTGAAATGCCTGGAATACTTCTTTGCTTATATTTAGTGAGCCTTTGTCTCTCATCATCTTGCCACTTTTGTCTTTTGCCTAGTCATTTCTGCTCAGGCACATCTGGCAAACCAATCTGGTACGTTCCAAAAGAACCCATCTTGTCTCTCTGACCTTTAATGAAAGCAAGTTCCTTCAATGGTATCTTCATCTCCTTATCAATCATTTCCTCCCTAGCCATGAACTGTAAAGTCTTGTGACCTGCTGTTCCTTAAAATCTGTGCACTGGAGATGTTCTGCCCCAGCTCCGGATTCCCAAGGATATTGACACACACCAACGGTCCTTATCAAATTTATTAAGTAGCAAGAATAAACCAAAGTCTGGCAAAGGTTGGCAACCAACCCAGAAAACAAGATACGATAAGACTTTTCCAAAAATGCTCTGATGATAATTACAAGTTGTTTACAGCAATTACTAACTGCGTGCAACTTAAATAGGCTAAGGGAGTGGCCAATTATCCTCAATCCTTACTCTCGAGGAGACCTCCTCCTCCTGAGTAGCCACTCCTGCCTTTTGGCAGCGCTGCGTGCTCGAGCATTGAGGAGAGGCTCCTCCACTTCACTCTCTCCACTTGGCCCAAGCTGAGTCTCTGCCTCTGGCACCACATCCTCTTCAGCCTCCTCATTGTCCGACGCGAGCGCCGGCTGTGCAGGCTGCTGGTGCGACCCCACACCAGCCTCCTCGTCGTTGGGATCAGCCACGATCTGCGCAGGCTGCTGGCGGGCCACAACAGGAGATGGCGAGAGGCTCTTTAGTCATCACATGGTCTTTCCTTTAGGAAGGGAGCCTTATGCATTTTTAAAATAAGTATAAGATATTCAAAATTGCGGAGTGGAATCCTGAAGGAAGGGCTGGAGCTGTTTATTCGGTCTCAGTTGGTACTGTACTGATGTCGGGAAAAGAAAGCTTATTTGGGATTTTCTTATATTGCTTAGTACAGGGTTTTTCAAATTTGGCAACTTTAAATCCACATATCTTAAAGTTGCCAAGTTTCAAAAACACTGGGTTACTGTAGTGCAGGGGTGTCAAACTAGATTTCATTGAGGGTTGCATCAGGGTTGTCTTTGACCTCGGGGGGGGGCTGGGGGGGCATGGCCAGGGTAGGCATGGCCAGCTGGATGTCACTCATGTCGGGGGTGCCTGTGGTGGCCTGAGCACTCTGCCAGCGAAAACATTTTTACTGGCAGAGGGTTGTAGGAGACCATCACAGTTGAAAACAGAGCTTGGGAGGGCCGCACACAGCCCTCCTGAGATCTATTTTCACTGGAAGAGACACTGCAGGCCAGTCCTGCATTGTTTCCAGGGCAGCCCCATGGGCCAGGTCTAACCACACCGCAGGCCGGATCCAGCCTGCAGGCCTTGAGTTTTACACCCCTATGGTAGTGTATGTGGTCAGCAAAAGCAAGAGACAGTCCCTTAATGTACTGCAATCCTATCTGTCTTAAGAGCAAAAGAGGAAAAAGAGCAAATTATAACTATTTCCAGGATATGCAACCAATGGTGGCACAATGGTAAAGGTAAAGGTTCCCCTCGCACATATGTGCTAGTCGTTCCCGTCTCTAGGGGACGGTGCTCATCTCTGTTTCAAAGCCGAAGAGCCAGCGCTGTCCGAAGATGTCTCCGTGGTCATGTGGCCGGCATGACTAAATGCCAAAGGCGCATGGAACCCTGTTACCTTCCAACCAATGGTGGTCCCTATTTTTCTACTTGCATTTTTTATGTGCTTTCGAACTGCTGGGTTGGCAGAAGCTGGGATAAGTAACGGGAGCTCACCCCATTACGTGGCACTAGGGATTTGAACTGCTGAACTGCCGACCTTTCGATTGACAAGCTAAGTGTCTTAGCTACTGAGCCACCGCATCCCTGGCACAATGGTAGCATATCTTGAACACATCTCATGTGCTATTTGCAGAAAACTATGCAAATGTGCACCACCCAAGTGAGAACCGCCCTCTTGGCCTCTCCAGTGAATCTAAGGCAAAGGTTTAGTAGGTTATATTCAGAATGGAGACGCAATGCTGAGCTTGTCCTTTCTGGCTTTCCCACCCAGGCTTGTTTTTTTTTTTTTTTTTTTGGTTATCTGATATCACAGCAGTGGTGGGTTCCTCCCGGTTCAGTCCGGTTCTGCCGAGCCGGTAGAGTGACGATATGACGTTTAAACTCTTGTTGCGGGGCTTCAAAGGGCCGCCCTACAGCTGATCAGTGTTAAAAGAAAACAAATGAGTAGAGCGGTGCCTGCAAAAATAAATGGGTAGACCAGTGCCTGCAAAAATACATGAGTAGATCAGTGCCTGCAAAAATAAATGGGTAGACCAGTGCCTGCAAAAATAAATGGGTAGATCGATACAGCTCTGCAAGCAGTTAAAAGCCTGGTAGACCAGTACCTCTGCTAAATCCTAAATAATTGTCACATGACCATCAAGCCACGCCCACAAAATAAGCCACGCCCACAGAACCGGTAGTAAAAATTTTTAGAACCCGCCCCTGTATCACAGATTCATTTTTTCATGCTCATCTTTACTGATCAAATTTCAGCTGCAGTCTAGAAATAAACTACTTGGATATGGATTTTTAGTAGTGTTTCCTAAACCCTGCTCACATATTTCCTTACTGCAAAGATACTTAGCAATAATAAGCTGCCTGGCCTATTTTTTTTTTTTTGGTGGGGGGTTTGCATTACATTTGAAAGCTGCTGATATGACAGACGTATTCCTAACTGACAGGACTGAAAGTTCACACAAGGTGGTAATTTTATTCTTAACTAGCTGTACCCGGCCACCCGTTGCTGTGGCCAAGTCTGGTGCTCCCGTTGGGCTAAAAGAGCGAGGCTGAAGTTCCAAACTCTCCATGAACATTTGGTGGGCATGGCCAACTCGACGTCACTCACTTTCATCAGTCACATGACAGCCCCTGAGCCACGCCTACGCAGCTGGTGATTAGGGCAGAGAACCGGTTGCTAAAAAACAATGGGAACCACAAAATCCTCCCTCTCTGTCTCCCCCTCTCTCTTTGTATCTCTCTATGTCTCTCTCTCTCCTCCGTCTGAATCTCTCTATATATCTCTCTCTCTCCCCCCTCTGTATCTCTCTATGTGTCTCTCTCTCCCCCTCTCTCTGTATCTCTCTATGTCTCTCTCTCTCCCCCCACTCTCTCTGTATCTCTGTATGTTTGTCTCTCTCCTCCCCCGTCTCTCTGTATTCCCTCTCTCTCTGTTTATCTCTATCTCTGGCCCGACCTCTTCTGCATCCCCCGCCATCGCCCTTACCTTTTCAGGCCAGGCCTTCGCAGCTCTCCATACCACAGCAGAAACTCGGGGGGCCCCTCTGTCCTCCCTACACAGATGTTCTCTGGGGGCTCGACGGGGAGATGCATAGCAGGGAAGGGAAGGGAAAGGAGGGAGGGAGGGGGTGTGGTGGGGGTTCGAGGCTGGTTTGGGGCTTCCCGCCTGAAGGAAGCCAGGAGCCACGCACACCCCACTGGACCCCTGCTGTGCAGTTCTCCCCCGCCTGCCAAGGGCTGGGGAATGATTAAATCCTCCACTCTTCCAGGCAAAATGAAGGAGGGCCAGCCATCCTCCCTCCTGCCTGTTTCCACCCCCCGAAGCCTCCCCAGAGCCCCTTTTCTGCCAGAGGCCGAAATTTTCGTGTAGGCTCCGTGAACTGCCAGAGCGCCCACCTGGGAATCAAAGGCGGCGCTGGTCAAAGGTGACCCTGAGGCTCCAGTTGCCTCCATCTCCCGCTCACTGACCGGATTCGCATAGTGCCAGTTAGCGGCTGGTCTTTCTGACCTCAGGGCCCGTGGTAGCGCTGGGCCAGGCGTGATTCGGGCAAGGCGAGGGACAGAGGGTTCCTGCTCGGTGGACCCAGGCAGCCTCGTTGCCAGGTGTTCTTTGGAGGGAGCCCCGAGAGCGGCTGGCAAGGGGGATGGACAGCAGTGGTGGGAGAGGCTAGTTTGCGGGTGGCCGGGGGAGGGGGAGGTCAGAGCCAGGCTCGGGCAGGCCCTGCCCTGCCCTAGAAGCGCTAGCTACGAGGGCTTCCCGGTGGGAAGCCGGCTGCCTACCTGCCGAGCCTGGTGGCAGGATATGGCCCTCGGGCATCTCTGCCTTCCAAATGCGCAATTTCTTGGAAGCAATATGGAGAGTCTAAATATAAGGAGCAGAAATCTGTCGAGCGTAATCAGGGCTGGGAGGTTGCCATGTTGGTTTTACGTCCAGCAGGTGGTGCTGTTTTTCAATGTTTGTCAATGTCTTTCAATGTTTTCCAATGTTTTTCATGTTTTTACCTGTCACAGGTGTGACATGTATATAATATAGGTATATAAAAACACGCCTGTAGTTGAATGCAATGTTGTGTCAAAATTTGAAAGCAATCGGTTAAGAACTGAGCCCTGGTAGCGCAGCAGACTAAAGCACTGTTATTAACATCAGCTGCCTGCAATTATTGCAAGTTCAAATCTCACCAGGCTCAAGGTTGACTCAGCCTTCCATCCTTTCTTTTTAAAAAAAATTTTTTTTATTTGAAAATACAAACTAAACAAAACAAATCACAACAAAACATACAAAACATGTAAACATATAAACAAAAATTCAAATATATATCAAGTTTATCGTAACTACTGTATGTTCTTATTTGTGCTTTTGATTCCTCATTATTTAGTCTATCTCTTATGTCTCTCTTTGTGGTTCATTGGTAACCTGTGTTCGTAGTTTATGTTCCTATTTCTGTATTAGGTCACTCCACTTCCTAATCTTTTTTCCCTTTTCTACCTTCCAACCAGGTGAACCACTTTTCCCATACCAGATAGTAATCGTGTTCCTCTCTATTTTGTAATTCCTTTGTGAGTCTGTCCATTTCTGCACATTCCATGATTTTACTAATTACTTCTATCTTCCCTTAAATGTAATACTTTTAATAATGTTAAAATTTAAATTGTGATAATTGTATTGTGTTTTTACCTGGCTGTATATCGCCCCGAGTCCTTTGGGACAGGGGCGGTATAGAAATAAAATTATCCTATCCTATCCTATCCTTCCGTTGGTATGTCACTACTCTTCCAATTTTGTGCAAAAATTATTTGTGCTGCTGTTGTTATATGAATAATTTCCTTTTCATATTGTCCATTTATTATGCCTAATAGAAAGGTTTCTGGCCTCATTTCTATTCTTTGTTGGGTTATTTCTTCTATTTGTTTTCTGATCGTTAGCCAATATTGTTTTGCCACTGGGCAGGTCCACCACATGTGATAATAAGTTCCTTTATGGAGTTTACATTTCCAGCATGTTGGGGGAGTGTTGGGGAACATTCTTGCCAGTCTGGCCGGTAGGAGGTGCCACCTATAAAACATTTTGTACAGATTTTCTTTATAGGGTACAGACATTGTTAATTTATAATTTATTGTCCATAATTTTTCCCAATTGTCTAATTCAATGTTGTAGCCGAAATTCTTTGCCCAAATTATCATGTTTACCTTAATCACCTCTTCTTCTAATTTATATCCTCGTAAATAATTATAAACTTTTTTAATCAATTTGTCTTGTGATCCTTGTAAAATTTAATCTAATTCATATTGGCCTTTTTGGAATCCAAACTGTGCCGAATCTTTCTTATACCTTGATTTTATTTGTAAGTATGGCCACCAGTCAATGTCTATACCCATATCCTTCAATTCTTGTCTCGTTCTTAGTTCTCCTTGTTGTTTAGCAAGTCTTTGTAAGTTTTCATTTTAGTGTTGTCCATGGTATTTGGGTAGATCTGAGCTTCCATGGTCGAGAAGCCTTTCTAAGGTAGGTAAAATGAGGACCCAGATTGTGGGGGCAATAAGCTGACTTTGTATAAAATATACAAAAGGATGAAGGCTATTGCTTAACACATTGTAAGCTGCCCCGAGTCTCCGGAGAAGGGCGGTATATAAATCAAATTAAAAAAAAAACTTTCGGAGATGTGCAGTTATGTACAAATGGACATTTACATTTTTATTTATATAGATTATGCCAGTTAATAATTACATTTCATGCATTACTAAATATTTGCCTAACCTTGTCCCAATAATTTCTAACCAGCCTCATTTCCTCTTATGGGAGCCTTTAATAATTTCAAGTGCCTGTATTTAGAAGGAGAACTCTTTTTTCCAAAACATCACTTACCCCAGTTCCAATGCCTGTTATCTCCAGGAAGGATGGGGAAAGTTCCCACTCGAAACTCTGAACAATGATGCAACCCACAATTTGGAACTAAAAGAGCCTAAGGTTAAAGGGAAGAGCTAGGATTAAATATTGGACTTGGGTCTGCAGTCTTGTGGTTGTATCTGGCCACAACATGCTACTTAAAAAACAATGGTCAGGTTGCCTTCCATTGTCCTGAACTGAACAGTAGGTTAATACAACTTGTCACACAACAATCTTGATCTGACACTCTTTATGTGATTTATATACAGTACTTTCAGTTCTTCCTTTTTCTAAAAATTTCTTCATTCCAGCTCTGCTTATCTACTAACCATCTAAGATAAGCATTAGCCTTCCTTGGAAACCACATAATGTTACCATTATATCCAGTGGTGGGTTGCTACCGGTTCATACCGGATCGGGCAAACCAGTACCACCGGCGGCAGGAGGCTCCACCCACCCATTCGGACGCTTCTACGCATGTTCAGAATCACCACATGCTCGCGCCTGAGAACACGCACACAAGCGAATCAGTAGTGATGGGATTTGGAACCCGCCCTGCAGTCTGCAGTCCAATGCCTGTAAACTTTCTATGTAAATTTGTATTTGCTAGCAGACATTAATGCCAATTTTTTTTGCAAATGTTATGAAGAAATTAAACCCCTTCTCCCTGTATTTCCTTCTATTGCATTTGGGGCGTTTGTGAACAGCTAAACAAAACCTTGCCTTTTCCTGATATTAATTAGGATTACCATAGTGTGGGTGGGCTAATAGGATAATTTCTGGATTATAGAAAAGTCAGATAATCCTTCTTTTGTAACTAAAATTGCAGATTAAATGTTGGGCAGCCCTGCTCAACTTTAATCTACAATTTAGTGCAATATGGCTAATTAATCCATCTTTGTTTCTACTATAGGAAGTCCTTGACTTACAACTATCGTTTTGCCACTGTGTGAAGTTACAATAGCACTGAAAGAAGTGACTTACAACCAGTCCTCACACTCAGGGGGTGAAATCCAGTAGGTTCTGACAGGTTCTGGAGAACCGGTAGCAGAAATTTTGAGCAGTTCGGAGAACCGGTAGCGGAAATTTGAATATTTCGGAGAACCGGCAAATACCACCTCTGGCAAATTTTGGAGAGAATGGGGATTTTACAGTATCCTTCCCCTGGAATGGGGTAGGAATGGAGATTTTGCAGTATCCTTCCCCTACCATGACCACCAAGTCATGCCCACCTAGCCACACCACGCCCACCAAGCCACGCCCACAGAAGCGGTAGTAAAAAAATTTGGATTTCACCACTGCTCACACTTATAACCATCACAGCATCCCCGTGGTCATATTATCAAAATTTGGGTGCTTAGCAACTGGTATAACCATGGGGGCAGCATCTTGGGGTCATATGATTACCATCTGCAATCTTCCCATCTGGCTTCTGCCAAGCAAAGTCAATGACATTAGTTAAGTTGTTAAGTTAAATTAAGTTAAGTTAAGTTAAGTTAAGTTAAGTTAAGTTAAGTTAAGTTAAGTTAAATTAAGTTAAGTTAAGTTAAGTTAAGTTAGTTAAGTTAAGTTAAGTTAAGTTAAGTTAAGTTAAGTTAAGTTGAGTTAAGTTAAGTGTGATTCACTTAACAATTGCAGGATTTAGTTAAGAACTGTGGCAAATTTATTCATTTATTTAGTGAATGGCAATGTTCCATTAGCCAGGAGACTACAACACTAATACAGAGTAGTAGTTTGGCTACCTAAGACTGCTAGCCCTGTTTGGTTCACGCTCACACACTTTCCAAATGCATCACAACTAGCTCAGCCTCGGAAAGAAAGACAAGTGGCTTTCCTGCAGCAGCATCTGGGGCCGTTTCCCATCACTGAAACCACCTCACAAAAGGGCATTGCAACAGGGAAGGTCCAGTGCTAGCAGGATTCTAACCATCATCTGCACAAAACACTGAAAATCATCTCCCCATTGAAGTGGTACCTATTTATCTACTCACATATAACATGCTTTCAAACTGCTAGGTGGGCAGAAGCTGAGGCCAGTGATGGGAGCTCACCCCACCACTCAGGATTAGGACTTAAACAGCTGGAGCAAAGACCATTTCCAGCCTTTGCGCCTCTTAGACTGTGGCACAAAAGATAGTAAAATCAGGTTTGTACGTCCATGAATATAAAACTTCCTTCTGGAGGAAAAGTGCGTGCTGATTATTTTTTTTATTACTGCAGTTCCTTTGTATGTTCACAACTCATGGTCCCACTACCCATGCTGCTACAGAGGTTCCCTCCAAGGCAGCTTTTCAGGATGGAGTCGAACACTCTGCTCTAAACATTCTAGGTGTCCTCCAAGTTACAGCATTTTCCAGTCAATGCTGAGAATCTTGAGAGTGAAGCTCACATATCTAGAGGACATCCAGGTTGAGGATGGCTGTTCTTCAGAACTGGAATTCTGTTGGCCATAAATCTGGATCCAACTCATTGTTTGTGAAGAATTCTAAAAACTCATAAAAATGGAAAATGAAGATAGTCAGCCTCTCCTATTTGACTTGTTGCTCGCTGGTTTTTAAAGACATTTTGTCAACCTTGTCAATAACATCTTACAGTATATCTTCCCCTTATTTGTATTTGCATTTAATTTGTCTGAAACCACATCCAGGTTTTCTGGATGTATGTGAAGGGGAGGGGGCGTAAATTAAATACAAGTACAGGATAAAAAAAAACTGGAAAAACTAAATCTCTGTGTGCCGTATTCCTCACTACCCCCTCACTCTTCTTCATAGCAGAACTCTCTCTTTATCTTTATTTACTGTGGGAGCAATTGCAAGCAATATCTCTCTAAGCAAAGAGATAAACATTAAGCTGCTACATTTTTTCTTATTTTTATCTTCTGAATCTGTGAGCTTTAATTAGTTTTGGTTCTAAATGATGATAATTACGATTTTAAGGTGTTAATTGTCCTTTGCAAAGTAGGGAGTGGCTGCCCAGAGTTACTTAGTGAGATGGAAGATGCTTATATTAATAAATAAAGGGAGACATGTCATGAGTAAAGAAAGTGCAACTATAGCAAACTCACATGTTCATACATTTCATTAAATACATGGAAAACTTTCCAGAAACAGAACAATCCAGGAGTGTTTCTCCCTTTCCTTCTGTTTGGTTCCCAATTTTTGGCAATTAACCCTCGTCACCCTGCTAATTCATTTTAAGTCTGGCCCAAGTTGTAATAAATATTCTCATTGAGATGTCCTTCAGATGAATTGGGACCAACCTCTTGGAATTGATAGTCAGTATGGCTGTTGGCTTCTCTGTAAACAATAACAACATTTTGGCCACAAACCATTTTATAGTGCTCTGAACCAAAGCTATTTGAAATTAGGGCATTTTCTTACAGTGAATTTCACCAATTGAATTCAGTTGCCATAACTTACCTTATCTTAGGAAAAATCTCTTAGCTGAGATTTTCCTGCAACGGAAATGAGGCATCTTCAATTTGTCTGGAACAGGGAAGATGCCTCATGTCTCCCTGCCTGCCTACCTGCCTCTCTATCTATCATTTCTCTGTCTCTCTGTCTTTCCCTCTTCTATCTGTTTTTAATCTGATTCTCCCCCAGAATTGTGTTAGGTTCCTCATGGGAACTTTAAAAAATCAAATTCATGATTTCTGGTTAGGTATAACCCAGTGCTAGAGTTCTGTGGGCCTGGCTTGGTGGGCGTGGTGTGGCTTGGTGGGTATGGCTTGGTGGATGTGGCAGGGGAAGGATACTGCAAAATCTCCATTCCCACCCCACTCCAGGGGAAGGATACTGCAAAATCCGCATTCCCTCCCCACTCCTGGGGAAAGGATATTGCAAAATCTCCATCCCCACCCCACTCCAGGGGAAGGATACTGCAAAATCCGCATTCCCTCCCCACTCCTGGGGAAAGGATATTGCAAAATCTCCATCCCCACCCCACTCTGGAGCCAGCTAGAGGTAGTATTTGCCAGTTCTCTGAACTACTCAAAATGTTCACTATCGGTTCTCCAGAGCCTGTCAGAACCTGGTGAATAGCAGCCCTGGTATAATCTATTAAAAAGAATATATCAATGATACTAACAGGTGCAGTTTTTCAAAATTTCTGAATGTTTATAACTTTTATAAAGATTTTTGAATATTTTTATAATTTTATAGTTTTCTTATAATTTCTGTACAGATAGTCCTTAACTTACGATCATTCATTTAACAATGGTTGAAAATTATGGCTGATAAAAGTGACTTAAGACCCCTAGTCACATGATCATAATTCAGGAGCTTGTCACCTGACTTGCAGTTATGATGGTTACAATGTCTTGCAGTCACGTGATTGCAGTTAGCGACTTTCCCAGCTGGCTTCTGACAAGTAAAGTCCATGGAGGAAGCTGGATTCATTTAATGACTACATGATTCTCTTAAGAAGCATGTGATTCTTATAACAACCACAGTAAAAATGGTGATAAACCATGTTTGGTTATTTATTTATTTATTTATTTATTTATTTTTATTTTTATTTTTATTTTTATTTTTATTTTTATTTTTATTTTTATTTTTATTTTTATTTTTATTTTTATTTTTATTTGATTTGTATACTGCCCTACTCCCGAAGGACTCAGGGTGGTGAAAAGCCAAACAATAAAATACAGAAATACAAAAAATTTAAAAAACCAGATAAAATCGAATTAAACAATTTTGGCCCAGACAAATTAAAACACCCCAATAATTTAAAAACAGATTAAAATTTACATATTAAAAAGAGGGAAAAGATTAGGCCAAGCCTGCCTGGTGGAATAAAAAGGTCTTCACAGTGCGGCGGAAGGTGCACAGATCCGGGATCCTCCGTATCTCCGGGGGGAGCTCATTCCAGACAGTAGGTGCCCCCACAGAGAAGGCTCTCCCCCTAGGGGCCACCAGTCGACATTGTTTGGCTGACGGCACCCGGAGGAGTCCCTCTCTATGAGAGCGTACCGGCTGGTGGAGGCTGTTGGTGGTAGTAGGCGGTCCCGTAAGAGTCATGTGATGACTCAACTCAATTTACCTAGTGACCAAAATTCTCTTCCCAACTGTGGTTGCAAATTGAGAACTACCTGCATTCTGTTCATTATAGCAGGGCTGGGTTGAAATCAGTGTTGATTCACTTTTAGCGCACATGTTAATATGTACACACACATATATATATACATATACAAGCTGATCCAAATCCACTTAAAAAGCATGGCATTGCTCTGATGATACATTTGCTAATATTAACTAATGGAATCTAGTTATCTCTCCACTCAATTTCATTCAACCTTGGAAATCTTGTTCGTCATTAAATTAGAACAATTAGTGCTAAGTGTTTTGCCAGAAAAATCCTGGGAGTGGCTGTACATCATTAAACTGCATTCCTCCTAAGGTGAACATCCTGAAACAGTGCCCATTTTAGGTAAATTTATTGTAGAATGTGATCCAGTCTTTAATTTTATCTCTTTCTTCCTTGTTTGCTTTTTTTTTTTTTTTTGCTAATAATTGTTGAACATTTCTGATAAGGTGGATTGTTTATATGTACCATAATGGATCCAAGGAATTGTTAAATCTTATTCTTCTTTGGCACCCGGGAAACTCTGTTGTATTCAGTTCCAGCTTTTGTGATCTCAAAGACACTTCTTAGCTGTTTTAGTATTTCTTATTAAAAATCAGCACACATATTTTCTGAGGGAAAAGGAGCTAGATGAAAGGAAGTCTGTTCCAATGGTTATTTCACTTCCACACAGTGGCCCATAGTCCTGGGTTCCTATCATATCAAGACTCTAAAAAGCATCAAGTTAGAACAGGTCTGCTTCTGGAATTATTTCATAGATGGGTTTGAGGAATGTATGCTGTGCATACAACATAACATCCGTTTTCTCTACAGAGAGAAGAATCCTGGTTGTACTGTTGGTACATCAAGGTTCTCTATCAATTTCTCTAACAGATTAACAGAGTTGGAAGGGACCTTGTAGGTCATCTAGTCCAACCCCCCACCCAACCAGGATACCCTACACCCGTGATGGCGAACCTATGGCACACATGCCAGAGGTGGGCACGCACGCCATTGCCAGCTCCTCTTCTGGTTTTTGGCACGCGCATGCGTACTGGCCACCTGGTCTTCACGTGTGCTGGAGCGCCAGAAATCTGTCACCTGTCTTTGGGTTTCTGGTGCTCCGGCATGCACGACCAGCTGGCCAGCATGCATGTGTGTGCCAGAAACCCAAAGACTAGGTGACCAGCACGCATATGCACACCCCACATGCACATTCCGGTTTGGGCACTCGGTGCCGAAAAGATTCGCCATCACTGCCCTACACCATTTCTGACAAATGGCAGTCCAATCTCTTCTTGAAAGTCTCAAGTAATGAAGCTCCCACAACTTCCGAAGGCAACTTTACGGGACCGCCTACTACCACAAGCAGCCTCCCACCGGCCTACTACCACAAGCAGCCTCCCACCGGCCTACTACCACAAGCAGCCTCCCACTGGCCTACCACAAGCAGCCTCCCACCAGCCGGTACGCTCTCATAGAGAGGGGCTCCTCTGGGTGCCGTCAGCTAAACAATGTTGACTGGCGGCCCCCAGGGGGAGGGCCTTCTCTGTGGGGGCACCCAATATCTGGAACGCGCTCCCCCCAGAGATACGGAGGATCCCGGATCTGCGCACTTTCTGCCGTGCTCTTAAGACTTTCCTATTCCAGCAAGCCGGCCTGGCCTAATTTTCTCCCCTGTTTTAAAATTCTTTTAAATCGAAATTGTAATCTGTTTTAAATTATTGGGATTTTTAATTGTCTTGGGCTAAATTATTTAATCTGGTTTTAATTATGTTTTTTAACTTTTGTATCTATGTATCTTATTTTGTGCCTGTTCACCACCCTGAGTCCTTCGGGAGTAGGGCGGTATATAAATCTAATAAAACAAAACAAACAAAACAAAACAAACTTCTGTTCCATTGGTTGATTGTTCTCGCTGTTAGAATATTTCTCCTTATTTCCAGGTTAAATCTCTCCTTGTTCAGTTTCCATCCATTATTCCTTGTCTGGCCTACAGATGCTTTAGACCCCTTCCTTTTTGTGGCAGTCCCTCAAATATTGGAACACTGCTATCATGTCTCCCCTGGTCCTTCTCTTCACTAGACTAGCCCAGTTCCTGTAATCGTTTTTCATATGTTTTAGCCTCCAGTCCCCTAATCATCCTGGTTGTTATTCTCTGCACTTTTTCTAGAGTCTCAGCATCTTCTTTATAGTGTGCTGATGCAGTAGTCTAGATGTGGTCATACTAAGACTTTATAGAGTGGTATTAGTACCTCCCTTGATCTTGACCGTATCCTTCTGTTAATGCAGTTTAGGATTGCATTGGCTTTTTTGGCTGCTGCTGCAACATTATCTTTGGGTGGAGAAGCACTACCCTCAGGGGAATAGCTTTGCAATTTGGGATCCTTCTGGATCCTTCTGAAAAGAGCCTTGGTGGCGCAGCAGACTAAAGTGCTATTAAGTAGCACCAGCTGCTTGCAATTACTGCAAGTTCAAATCTCACCAGGCTCAAGGTTGACTCAGCCTTCGAGGTAGGTAAATGAAGACCCGGATTGTGAGGGCAAAAAGCTGACTTTGTATAAAAAAGAACACCGCTTGGGGCCCCCCCGAAAGCCCTACTAAGCAGGTATATACAAAAGTATGAAGGCTATTGCTTAACGCATTGTAAGCCGCCCTGAGTCTCCGGAGAAAGGGCGGCATATAAATCAAACCAATAAATAAATAAATAAATTTATTGTTTCTGCTTAAGCAGCAAATGGAAGTCTTAGCTAGAGGGGCTTTTACTCAGCTTAGTGTGCCAATGGTGAACTGACCTGCTGCAAGGCAATCTAGCTGCAGAAGTCATGTCTTCTTTCCCATTCAGTTAGACTATTGCAACACAGTCTCCATGGGCCTGTCTTTGAAGTCTATTCAGAAGCTGCAATTAGTTTAGAAGACAGTAGTCCATGTGCTAATCGGTACACATTATGTGAGAGTATGTTACCCCTGTGCTACTGCCAGCCCCATTAAGTAGATGCAACCAGGAAATCCACTCCAGAAGAAGGTTAACAATATTTTTACAATATTGAGATTGTCTTTAATACCAGAATGTTGCCAGAATGTTGATTTTGATATAAATCCTAATCTACTCAATCAAGGCAGTTTTTACCTTAGCTACTTCTGAATATTATCTTGCTCCCCAAGACTGGAACAATACAGTATTTCAGTTCTCTTTGCATAAGTAACAATTATTGCATATTTCATCATCTCCCGTATTGTCTACAGCTATGGCCTTGTACTGGTTATCAAATGGTTTCTTGTGTAATTTAAAATGCTGGGTTTGACCTTCTAAAGCAGAGTCCCCCAACATTTCCAGCTTTGCGGACTGGCGGGAGGGGAGAGAATGGTTCGCGCAAGTGGCCAACAAGCGTGTGCATGCGCAGCTCCATTTGTGTGAATGGTGTGCATGCATGTCTGCTGCTCACACAAATGGAGTGCACATAAAAGCAAGCGTGCATTTGCCTGCTGCTTACACAAGTGAGGATGCGTGTGCATGCATGCATGCTCACCAGCCATTTCCATGGCCCAGCTGCAAACCCCTCACAGCCTAGTGGGCCACTGCTCACAGGTTGAGGAGCCCTGCTCTAAAGCCTTGATGTTTGGCACCTGGGTATCTGCAGAACTGCTTACTGCAATCTGAATCAACCCAATCCATTAGGCCATCTAGGAAGAAACTACTCTTAGTCCTCCCTCTTCTGGGAAATGAAGGGAATCAATAAAGGAGAATATTTGTAGCTCAGGGTTGAACTGTGGGGTCCTTGGTGCTCTCTGAGGTCCTTCTTGCAGAGGTTTCATTAACCTAACTAGGTAACGTCATCAGTGCTAGTAAGGAGTACCGTTTGCTGCCAGTTTATATTCCCCAACTGAACCTAGTAGATGCTACTTTTCAGTGGCTGTGAGACTTGTCTGGAATAGGCTCTAGTAGCAATCAAATGGTGAAAACCAAACTGCTGTAGAGAGTATTCTAATTAACTTGGGAGCTTCAGTCCTCTTTATTTTTAATTTATTATTATTTCTTGCTACAGTTTTTATTTTGATAGATTTTGACTCTATGGTTTATTTTATTCTGCTGTTAATTGGTTTCTGTGGACGTTTTAATGTTTTAATATCATGTAAGCCATTGACTGTCACTTGGATGGCAGTGAGGTGGAAATGAAATGAAATGAATGAATGAATTCAATATCACTCTTGCTAATTGCCTCCTATCATTCCTTTCTTGGCATACACAGTTAATTCTCCATGATTCTTGACACGCATTTGCTGAAGATGGAGATCCCACTATCACTGCTTTAAAACAAGTACTATTGGTTTTGCAGATATTCACCAGGACTAGTCCAGGGGTGAAATCTACTTACCTTCCTTACCGGTTTGGAAGCGCATGCGCTGTATGCCATGTGGACGCGCAGACCTTCTGTGCATGCGCAAAACCTGTGTGTGTGCAAAACCTTCTGTGCATGTGCAGAAGGTAAAAAACACATTACTTTCTGGTTAAAACCAGGAAGTAATGACACCCGGGTAGGTGGGCAGAGCTTTGCTCCGCCATCGCTACCAGATCGCCGAATCAATAGTCAAGATCATTACCGGACCGGACAATCCGGTCAGATCTGGGAGCATTTCACCCCTGATCTAGTCCCATCATCTTCAGATTAATTATGTCAACCTGCAAGAATAGGCCCACAATAGAAAGTGTCTTCAGTGCATTGGAATGCTGGCTTGACAGCTGTGTATAGAAAAACATTACAGAGGGTGGTGAGCACAGCACAAAACATCATGGGCTGTCCCCTGATACCACTAGACGACATTGCTAGAGCTCCCTGCCTTAGAAGAGTGAGGAAAATCCTCAGGGACGATTCACACCCTGGTCAGCACTTCTTTATTCTCCTATCAGGAAGGAGATATAGAAGCATAGGCAGCCGCACAAACAGGCTGAAGAACAGTTTTTATCCATGGGCTGTCAGACTCCTGAACAAAAAATAACTACAACAACATAGTATGATTGATTTGTGGGACTGGCGCAACATGCAATAGGATTAGGTGTTTGTTAGCAGGATTCACTGGGATAGGGATTTTTTTGTTGTCTTTCACTGTGGGTTGTATTGTGTTGGGGGGCGGTGCACGAAGGGAGGCTCAGTCAATCTCATAGTACACATGTTGTACTCTGACAATAAAGGTTTGAATTTGAATTTGAACTCAGGCCTCCAAAAGTAATGGGGCAACTAAAGCTGATCTTCTGGCCAGAAAGTGGCAAATGGTGCATGTCCAGAGAAACAATCATATTATTTTCCTTTCTCAGTGGGAAGTCACCATGAAAACATCTTCAGAATCTGAAAGGAAGGAAGTAACTGTATAGAACTACAGGTAGTCCATTTAATGAGCCAGGTAGTCCATTAATGAGCCTTAGTGGTGCAGCAGACTAAACTGCTGTTAAAATAGCACTTAGCTGCCAGCTGCCTGCAATTACTGCGAGTTCAATTCTCACCAGGCTCAACGTTGACTCAGCCTTCCATCCTTCCGAGGTAGATAAAATGAGGACCCGGTTTGTGGGGGCAATAAGCTGACTTTGTATAAAATAGAACACCGCTTAGGGGGGCTCAAAAAAAGCCCTACTAAGCAGGTATATACAGAAGTATGAAGGTTTTTGCTTAATGCATTGTAAGCCATCCTGAGTCTCCGGAGAAGGGCAGCATATAATTCGAACTAATAAATAAATAAATAAATAATGACTGTTCAACGTTACAACAGTGTTGCTACTTACAAGTGATTCTTACCCCTACGACCATTGCAACATCTTCACAAACACGTGATCAAAATTTGGGCACTTGGCAACTAGCATGTATTAATGATGAGTGTCGCATCCTGAGGTCATGTGATGGCCACTTATGAACTTTCCAGGCAGCTTCCAGTGACCAAATCAAAGGTGCTTAACAACAAAATGGTATACTTAATCTCTACAGCAAAAGACGTTGTAAAATTAGGTGTGACTCATTTAATTACCACATCACGTAAGTTCTGGTCCTAATTGTGGTCATATGTTGAGACTGTAACAGACAAAGAAAAGGTGAAGCACTTCTCTATAGAGCTTCCTTTACTCTTTATCCTCTTTGCTAAAGAGACTTAAATATATGCAATAACTGATCAATAAAATATTGTGGACTCCTTGTTTCCATAATTACAATGCGTTGTTTATAAATACATTGTTACAAGAGAGGTCCAGTAATTTGGGGGAAGAATATTCTTAGAAAGATTTTTAAAAAAAATTCATTGAAATGAAAATAGCTAAGATACTATTGAATTAAAGCCGGGAGATGTATTTACATACATAATCTTTGCTGCAGTGATGGTTATCTGTAAGCATAATAAGTTCTTTTGTAAGCTGAATTGTTGTAAAAGTCAGTGCAATCCTGAATAAGAGATTCATCTAAGAGACATCCAACCTCCCTCATTTTCAGCTTACACAAGACCTTTGGAAAGAATCACATCCACTCCTGATACGCATTTCAAATATTCTATGAATACTGATTCCGTAAAACCTGCTGTCACTCATGGAGCCTCTGTGGTTTCTAGCTAGCTAGTTGAGATATTTGCACCATGAAAAATGCAGAGAACTAAGCATGTGTCAATAGTCATATAAGGGCACCATTCAGGAATGTTCCTGACCGAGTTTCTCAACTTGCTTGGGCGGCTCTTCGTGAAACTTCAGTTTAGTTGTAAAAATTCATAGCTCCTCTTTTTGTCATTTGGCTTTTTCTCTTTTCTAACTTTTCTTTTCCTAAATATAGCTTTTGGGTTCTCAGCTTCTTTCTTGCCACTGCATTGCACCTTCTGTTTTGTTGAAGGTTCATCATATATGCAGAATGAGTTGAATATGAAATGGGAGGCTGGTGCCATGCTTTATGTGCTATAGTTGTATAGCAAAGAGAAATGTAACAGGAAAGATCCCAGACAAAGAAAAGGATAGATGTTTTATGGGTGGGGGGGTCCCCAGGAAAAGTGAGATGATTTGAACAAAAATGTCCTCTCAAGTAGAAAAGAAAAAAAGAAACGACACAAGGAACAAAATTGTAAACATTGTTTTGTCCCTAATTTCAACAAGTGAAATAGTATTATTAATAATCCTAAGAACATCTTAATATGAGGCACATCAATAACTTGTATGCTAGATGGTTTATAGCAATAGCGCTTAGACTTATACACCGCTTCATAGTGCTTTACAGCCCACTCTAAGTAGTTTACAGAGTCAGCCTATTGCTCCCAACAATCTGGGTCCTCATTTTACCAACCTCGGAAGGATGGAAAGATGAGTCATCCTTGAGCCTGGTGAGATTCGACCGGCCAAACACTGGCAGCCAGTGATCAGCAGGAGTAGCCTGCAGTATTGCCCTCTAACCACTGCGCCACCGTGGCTCATGTATGCCAATAAAATGGTAGTGCCTCATTGCTATTTTAACCCCCCCCCCATCAAATCTTTTTTATTGTGTTAGGATAGTTTCAGACAATAAGGTAGCTATAGAGAAATATTTAAATTCAGCAATATAATTAGGTATACTAGATTGCTACACCATCTTGGAGCCTAGGAAGAACATTTCCCAGGAGACAGTCATATTAGTTGCCACTAGAGTCTTCTAGAGTTATTCTATAGTTCCTAGAATAATGCAGCTACCCTTGGCCCAAGATCACAGGAAGAGATGTTGAAGCATTATAGAGAATGACTATATTCATGCCTCCTATCTACACTACTTTGAACGACCTTTATGTAACTCAAGACAATGACCAGCAACATGGTGGATGGACTTCATTATAAAGGTGATAGGTGTACATTAGAAAACGCGAAGGAGTGGTCTGGGACATATCTATTGAGAAAGTTTATCTGCTTGTATATGGTTGTTAAGAGGCAACACTGGCTTGATGACACATAACCAACCAACCAACCAACTTGTTTCTCCCATCATTTGGTGATCAGGTTTTTACTCTCTATGTACCACCTGTTTATTGCCAGTTATAAAATTTCATTCTGTCTTGGAGACTTGTTTCTTTCCCCGCCATAGATCATGATATTAGTGGTGAAATTAGTTCCAGCAGTGGTGAAATCCTATTTTTTTTTTACTACCGGTTCTGTGGGCATGGCTTTGTGGGCGTGGTAGGGGAAGGATACTGCAAAATCTCCATTCCCATCCCACTCCAGGGGAAGGATACTGCAAAATACCCATTCCCTCCCACTCCTGGGGGAAGGATATTGCAAAATCCCCATTCCCACTCCACTCTGGGGCCAGCCAGAGGTGGCATTTGCCAGTTCTCCGAACTGCTTAAAATTTCCACTAACGGTTCTCCATAACCTGTCAGAACCTGCTGGATTTCACCCGAGTTCCAGGCTATGGTCTACTGTAGCACTCCCCCACCTTTGTGGCTTGGCGGCCTGACAGAGGGGGGGGAAGGAGAGGGGAAGCAGTCATGCGAGTGGCAGGCAGACTGGCACGCACATGCACAAGCAGCTTGACTTGCATGATTAGCAGGCTGGCATGCATGTACATGCGCGCACAGCACAACTTGTGCAAGTTGAGCTGAGTGCGCATCAATAGTGGGATTCAATGTCAGGGTTCCAAGGAACACCCCCAACAAAATAAAGCTCTGAGTCCTGAGGTTCCTCAAAGTTCCAATTTATTAGAGATGTCATGTTGGCACATCTGGGAAAACCTAAATCTAATTCCAGGTTTCCCCCACCCAGCTAAGAGCTAAGAGCTAAGAGTTCACAGCCCTGCCCCACACCCACAAGTTCATCACATTGTCCAATCAATTCTTCACACTCCACCGGGTACAATCTTCATGCAGTCTGCATCAGACGCAAGCAAAAGTCCTTGAGTACGGAATGTTATGATTAACTTTTTACTGCTCCAACAACCCCCTCCCAACTTCCCCAGCTAAAATATGTGGAAATTGTCTTCCAAAACTGACATTCAAATCCCGATGCTATTGGTTTGCTCGTGGGCATGCACGCACTCACGTGTGTGTGTGCAATGCTTCTGTGCATGCGCAGAGACGTCCGGGCGGGTGGGCGGAGCCTCCCACTGCTGCCGCTACCAGTTCACCTGATCCGTGGCGAACTGGTAGCAACCCACCACTGATGCGCATGTGTGCGCGCCAGCCTGCCACTCATGTGGCCCGGTTGCGAATAGGCCATGGCCCAGCAGGGGCCATGACCTAGGGGTTGGGGATCCTGGGTCTACCACATCGAACCTGAAAAATGGGTAATTATAGGAAGAAAATAGCTACTGTTTGTGTGTGTAATAAGAAGAGAAGGAGAGAAAAATCAGGAACTGTTTGTACTGTAATGAATGCATTGCTTTAGGATTCAGGACAGATAATGGTTGGTTTATGGTGGTAAAGTTTGACTCTGCAGTTATTTCTTGGGCTAGAAAAAAAACCACAGTCCTTTCTTGTTTTCTTATCCAGAAATCACATTGGGTGGAGCCAGGAACATGCATATATGATTCTTGTCTTTTGGGATGTGCCAAGGAAGAGCGACAACAGATTTAAGTGTTGTCTGTCAACTAACTGCTCAGTTGTTTCTAGTGTTTATGAAAAGACTATTTGACAAGAATGGAGACCACAGAAGAAAAGGTAAGGAAGAGAACGCTATTGCTTTCTATATTTTTTTGAGGAAGCTCTGCTGAGAAATAACAACTAGGTACATTCCCTATAATCTTTCAGTCAATCTGAATTTTCTGAAATGATCAAATGTTGACCCTATTTCAAACTTTGAATAGTTTCTGGGTGTTTTGATAAATGGATGGATTCTCTGTCTCTACAGGAAGAAGAAGATACTAATCGATTACTGGGTGGGTTTGAACATTATAAAATTGGTTGGGCAATGAAAGGAATGGCTGAAAATTCATTTAAACATTATGGACAAAGCAAACTTCTTAAGAATGTCAATCAACTTCCTTGTTGTTGATGTATTGTTTTAAAAGGATAGGAGCAGAAAAGTGATTCGAGAAGATTGAAGACGCATACAAGGCGTCCTTGCAAAAATTGGCACATGTGCCAGTAAAAACACAAAACAAAAACCAGTAGCTGGGAGAATGCTAATTGCCTTTCAACATCTCAGTCTTAAGTAGCAGGTTTGGGGAGAAAATCTGGCTGTTCATTTGGATTTCAGCACATGAAGTTGCATATTAATTCATTAATCTTGTTTCCGTAGTTTTGGTTTCATGCTGATTATTAATCCCACTTGTTTCCTTTTTTGTTATGGTTGTTGTTTAAAAAAAATCTTTGAAACTATCAACGATGAAATTTTGGAACCCTACCAATTATGCATTATTTTTTAAAAACAAGTTATAAGATGTAGCTAACATTTTGTGAGATTGTACCCTGTTGATTTGTTGGTGTCTGCCCGCATCATTCAAAACCATGTGATAGCATCAAAGGAAGTTGGTGCCTGTTGCTTTGTCATTAAAATATGAAGGGGCACACCTTTTTGCCTGCAAAGAAAAAACTTAGTTCCCTTTATTTAGTTCACCACTCAGCTTGACTTTTTCTTTTTCTTTAATTTTTCTTAAAAGTTTTTTTTAATGCAATAAAAGTATAAAAAAGAAAAAAAAATAGAGAATTAAAAAAAAGAAAAAAAAAAGAAAAGAAGTAAAAAGAGAAAGAAAATATAAATTATGACTTATGATGCAGGTAGGGCCTCGAGTTGTACCATTTGTGTAGTGACCATTCAAAATTACAACAGCACTAAAAAAGTGACTTATGTCTTCACACTTATGACAGTTGCAGCATCCCCACAATCCTCACAATCCCAGCATCCAAATTCAGGCATTTAGCAACTGGCGACGGTTGCAGAATCCCGGAATCATGGGATATCCATTTGCAATTTTCCCAGCTGGTTTCTGACAAGCAAAATCAATGGTGGAAGCTGGATTCACTTAGTGACCATGTGATTTACTGAACAGCTGCAGTGATTCACTTAACAACCATGCCAGAAAGATAAAGTTTGTAAAATTGGATGTAACTCATTTAACAACCATCTTGCTTAGCAACGGGAATTCTTATGACCCAGTTGTGGTCATAAGCTGAGGACTATTTGTTTTGGGGGAGTGTACGGTCAGTGCCATAAGAATAGCTTCCGCTGCAAAGCTGGACAACCTCCTTTCATGAAGGTTAATGTTGGAGAGGAATACATTCGTCTGTGTGATGATATTGTAGTTCTCCATGAGCTTGTCTGGTAAAATTTATACACGTTTGGATTCAATTAAGGATAGTAAAGATTTCAGAAAATGTGTTTATTGTATTATACTGTCATAGAATAGCTGCTGGAAATTGCATAGAACAGGGGTCCCAACCCCCGGGCTGTGGCCCACTATCGGGCCATAGCCTGTTGGAAACTAGGCTGCAGGAGAAATGGGCAAGCGTGTACGCATGAAGCTCCACTTGCACGAGCAAGCACACGTGCACGAACCTCTACTTGTGTGAGCAAGCACACATGCACAAAGCTCAACTTGCACGAGCCAGCATATGCACACAAAGCTCACAAGCAAATAGAGCTTTGCGCGTGAGTGCCCTCCGCTCGTGTGAGTGGAGCTTTGCGCGCAAGTGCAAGTGCCTGCTGCTCGCTTGAGTGGAGCCTCGCACATGAGTATAAGCACCCTCTGCTCGAGCACGAAGCTCCATTCATGCAAGTAGAGGGCCCATGTGCACGTGCATCTGCCACTCACACGCCCCCCCTTTCATTGGGCTGGGCCGCTAAGCTGGAAAGGTTGGGGACCACTGGTATAGAACATATGGCAGTTAGCTAGGAATGAGCAGATTCCCATCTGTGTCAATGTATATATATTTGATTCCAACCTTAACAGATAGTTTAAATAGTTTAAAAGTCAGATACCAAAGTGCCATAGTTATAAAAATCCTGGATATATAATTTCTCAATATACATTGTTTTATATGCATTTGAGGGACTCTGTGCATTGTATGCTTTATACACAATTAGCTAAATGTACTGATTAGACAAATGCATTTTTTTCCCCATACAATGTTTTCCAGTCACTGTTGCTATATCTGGGAATCTGTGCTGCATGGAGTCTCTGGTGTCCTTTGAGTTTGCTTGCTTGGAGATGTTTCATTACCTGACCAGGTAACATAATGTCTCCTAGTCAGGTAATGAAACATCTACAAAGAGGTGAGCTAATTTATCCTGAATGGATTTTTGGGATTGATGTTTTTTTTTTGGAGGAGAAAAGACAGGATGGTAGGAGCCAACAACTGGCCAGAGAACTGAGGAAAATTAGTACAAGGATTATAGGAGAAGTTACTGGATACATCTCTCTGCCACAGTAGGAGATTCCTTAATTGTTTCCCTTAGCAGGATATTCATATTTAGACAAGACAGGATGAAAAGTGAACTGTGCACCTTTGCTACTGTAAAGCTCATTTGAAACAGTGTTTAATTAGTTATATAACTGCAATTATATATGTAAATAAGGCACAGCTGGCAGTTCAGCAATTTCATACAGCAAGTTGATGAACTCAGGTCTGGAAATGCTACTTTGACTATCACTTACCTACGTGCTGTATTTCTTGGGAAGACACAGATTTCTGTGCTGCAGTCAAAGAAGGTAATGTCAGGATTTGAGTAAATCCATGAAAAGCAGGAAGGGTGGAAGAAGGCCTTAGGGCACAGGCCAAGAACCAAGACTCGGGAAGTTAGGTGCAGATGGGTGTACAAATATACTTCCCTGAGTGTGAGATGATACAGGTACACATAGGTCACCAAATTTGCTAAGAAACTGCTGATCAATGAAAAGGTCTGTAATTTTGATGCCAAAAATAAGGCAGCTTCGCCTGGGAAAAAATTAACTTGTCTGGTTAGTTCTATAATTTCATGTTGTTTGAAACCCATTGTTTATATAAGAGGAACTGGATGTCAGCACTAGAGTAAATGACGACCTCGAAACCTGACACTGGAACTATAATTTTATAGGCAGCTTTGAAAGGAAATAATTAATGGTGTGCATGTTAAAAGATGGAGCAACTATATTTTTATGCTTTAATTAAATGCATAACGAGTGCTGGAATTTCTATTTGCAAATGCAGCCCTTCTTGTTTTATGATCTCAATTTCTATAACTTCTCATTTATTTCTACTGTAATAAAAACGATGAAAAGTAATAAAACGGTTGTATTACAAAATGCTAAACATGCTAAACATTAAATGCAAGCACAAAATATCATTAAAGAAAGTGAGACAAATAGGAAGCTTGGAAAGAGAAGAATAAAAATTCTGTAAGGTTTTGAACACAACACACTTTGACTTACAAGGCAAAAGTTATAACTGGATGAGGACATCCTTAGATAGAAGTACAGCATTAAGAAAGCAGTTTTGAAAAAAGCTTTTATTGTTTCCTTTTATGTGCGTTTTGATACTTTAACTTGGTACATATAATATTTCAATTTTATTGTGTGTGTGTATGTATACACAGAAAATGGTACACGTGAAAATATGTATGACAAGGAACTCATCCACAGGAATGGAAAGTGACTGATAGAATATTTTTAAGTCAGGGTTGAACTGTCGGGTCCTTGGTGCTCTCTGAGCTTTCCTTGCAGAAGTTTCATTACTAAACTAGGTAACATCATCAGTGCTAGAAGGGAGTGGGGTTTGCTCTTATTTGTATATATTAGTGACTTGCCCTGTCAGTCAGTGGTGAAATGTAATATTTGTTACTACCAGTTCTGTGGGCGTGGCTTGGTGGTGATGGTGTAATGTGACTGGGTGGGCGTGGCCAATTTTTTTTTTTTACTTTTAAAACCATTTTTTGTAAAAAAAAATGCTTTCGAAAGGCTCTGACGATCCCAGCTGAGTTGCCTGATCGGCAGAGGCTTTATTTCTTTTAAATGCCTCTGACGATCCAAGCTGAGTTGCCTGATTGTTAGAGGCATTTAAAAGAAAAAAAAGGTTTTTTTTCTTTTAAAAGCCTTTGATGATCCCATCTGAGCCGCATGATCATCAGAGGCTTTTTTTTTACTTTTAAAAGCATTTTTTCGGCCAAAGAGGTTGTAGAAAAAATGCTTTTAAAAGTAAAAAAAAAAGCCTCTGATGATTGTGTGGCTCAGCTGGGCATTGCGGGGGGGCAGGGATTTTTGCTACCGGTTCTCTGAACCACCCACCTCCATCGCTACCGGATCAGGCGATCCGGTCTGAACCGGGAGCATTTCACCCCTGCTGTCAGTATTGGTGGGAGTGTTCTTGGTGATTTCCTGTTGTTTACTGGTAGTTCCTTGATTATCGTTTACTTCTTTATTGCTGGTCTAATATTAATTTTGCTGTTAATCTCTGCAATACTCAAAGTAATTCTGCAGAAAAATTAATTACCATGACCAGATTTCAAAATTCTACCAATTATACCCTATCAACAATATAGATTTTTCCAGAAATCCCAGTGCTTCATGTTTCCGAGTTTACCAGTTTTGCAGAGCTTAATATAAAGCCCTTTCACATAATCATATAAATTATCTAACATAAAAACAAAACATATAGCAGTTAAGCATCATATAATAATCATCAACAAATCCAAGAGATGGGCTGTATCACACAGATTATTGTATAATCATGGCCATTTTCATGTTTATTTGCAAGGACTTCTCATAAGGAAAATAACTTGCATTTGGAAAGTATAATAATTTAACTACTGAAGATAATAAAATCTGAATATTCGATATAGCAACCATAGCTCTGCAGTATGGCGATGATCAGGAAGTAAACTGGAAAACATCTGAAAATTTGATTGGATTTTGATTTGATTTATTAGATTTCTATACCGCCCTTCTCCCAAAGGACTCAGGGCGGTGTACAGCCATATTAAAACACATATAAATATACAAAATTTAAAACAATTTAAAATTGAATATGTAAAAATTTGGCCCATAGATTAAAACACACATACACCCATTCTAAAATTCGTATTAGGCCAGGCCGGCTTGTCGGAACAAGAGGGTCTTCAAAGCGCGGCGAAAGGTACGCAGGTCGGGGATGAGATGAATCTCAAGGGGCAGCTTATTCCAGAGGGCTGGTGCCCCCACAGAGAAGGCTCTCCCCCTGGGTGTCGCCAGTCGGCATTGTCTGGCCAACGGTATCCTGAGGAGCCCCTCTCTGTGGGAGCATATTGGCCGGTGGGAGGCTGTTGCTGCAGCAGGCGGTCTCATATATACTCCGGTCCTAAGCCATGGAGTGCTTTAAAGGTGATGACCAACACCTTGAATCGCACTCGGAAGAGCAC
Source organism: Pantherophis guttatus (assembly GCF_059756535.1). Classification (NCBI taxonomy): domain Eukaryota; kingdom Metazoa; phylum Chordata; class Lepidosauria; order Squamata; family Colubridae; genus Pantherophis; species Pantherophis guttatus. Next base: position 69,286,762 of record NC_142063.1, read on the forward strand.
CGGGAGCCAGTGCAGCTCGCGCAGGAGGGGTGTTACGTGGGTGCACCGAGTCGCCCCCATAACTACCCGCGCAGCCGCATTCCTGACCAATTGGAGCCTCCGAGCTCCAACTGGTCCAGAATTAAAAGAACAAGGGAAGTATGCATTTCATGAGTTTTAGGGCTACTAAAGCAGAATGGCCCTCCCCTTTTGCACTGCACCAGAACTCCATAGCGGCATCTAAGGATGTTTTATAGCTATGCATTGTAGGGAAATATTGTAAGCGGCCTATAATAAATAGCAATAGTACTTAGACTTATATACCACTTTATAGTGCTTTACAGCCCTTTCTAAGTGGTTTACAGAGTCAGCATATTGCCTCCAAATGAAAGGAACATAGATAGTGGTGTACAATAGCACATGCTAGATCCTAGGGACTGACTCAGGTGCTCATATTGGCTTTGTTTCCATTGCAGAACCAACTATTTCCATTATCCCTGCTGTCAGTCAAGATTCTGAAAGCCAGTATCGTCACCTCTTATACGCCATGTAAGTTTCTGGCATGTTATGGTTGAAAAATAGAGTTGAATTACTTAATTGCGTTGATCTCACAGAAGCAGAAATGTAGAAAAGCTGAGCTCAGAATTTTAGAGATTATTTTGTGATTTAGGGCAAAATAAAATATAATAAATTTGATTTTTTACAGCGTATATGGGATATAATTTTTTTTCCCCAACAGCATCTCTTGCTTTTATTCCAGATTTTTCCACTGATTTTCTACCACTAATCTCTAGGTTTTGGTTTTCTATTAATGCACCACTTTGTCTCCAACCCAAAAGCATGTCTATGAGTTTTTAGTTTTCAATTCCTTTCCTGCAGTGAATCTTCAAATAGTCTCTTCTGGAACCCAAACCAGAACACGCTTTCGTATTACACTTTTTCCATGAAGAGAATCAGTGTTCTATCCAGTTTGCATTGCTCCTATTCTCTTTTGATGTTTTATCTCATTAAATTGAATCTCATTTCCACTACACAAAATTGTTTCTAAAATTCTACATCTTAATAAGGGTTTCTCGGAATCTAAAGGGCTGAAAAACCTTTAAATCACTTAAACCGTTTATTTATTGCATTTTTAGTCTGCCACAATCACTTTAACTCTTGGTGGCATGTTTTTCAGAATCAGAATAGAGATGGAAGGGACCATGGAGGTCTTCTAGTCCAGCCCCCTGCTGAAGCAGGAGACCCGTATACCATTTCAGACAAGTGACTGTCCAGCCTCTTGTTAAAAACCTTCAGTGATGAAACACTCACAACTTCTGGAGGCAAGCTGTTCCACTGGTTAATTGTCCTGACAGGAAGCTTCCTGGTAGGAAGTTTCTCCTTGATTCCAGGTTGCTTCTCTCCTTGATTAGTTTCCATCCATTATTTCTTGTTCTGCCCTCTGGTGCTTTAGAAAATAAATTGACCCCTTCTTCTTTGTGGCAACCTCTCAAATACTAGAATACTGCTATCATGTCCCTCCCTAGTCCTTCTTTTCTCTAAACTAGCCCAACCCAAATCCCGCAACTGTTCTTCATATGTCTCCAGGCCTTTAATCATCTTAGTTGCTCTTCGCACTTTTTCCAAAGTCTCATAATCTTTTTTGTAATGTGATGATCAAAACTGGATGCAGTATTTCAAGTGTGGCTTTACTAAGGCTTTATAAAGCATTACTAATACTTCACGTGATTTTGATTCTATGCCTCTGTTTATACAACCAAGGATTGTACTAGCTTTTTTGGCTGCTGCCGCACACTGCTGACTCATGTTTAAGTGATCATTCACTAGGACTCCAAAGTCCCTCTCACAGTTACTGTTTTAAATTACTGTTTAATGACTAATTAAATTACTGTAACGGACTAATTAAATTACTATTCAATGACTAATAATGTATAGATTAATATAGAACAAATAGAATGTAGGTATCTTTAGAAGTAGGTGGCACTCTTGACCATAGGAATTTATCTATTATATTTCTTTTGTTTATTAAGATGTGCTGAATATTTGAAAAAACAATTACCAACTTATTTTTTCCCCCACTGTAGTTTCCGCGACTCATTGCTACGTGACTTTGCACCTGCCAACAGCATCACAGGAGATATTCAGAACCCAGACTGTCAGGAATTCTTACTACCCAGTCTGGAATGAAACATTTTATTTCAGGATCCAAACCAAAATCAAGGTAGTGTAATGTTGCAAAGCCTTCATACTATTTGACAAGTTTACAGGATAAACAAATCCATGAAGTGTTGCAAAACAGACTTTTCCAAATGAGACTGTAAAGTTTACTTTATGATTTCATACTTTGAAAAGGAAAACAAATTATTGAAACGTTTGTTTTCTATCATTTGGAGATGCTTGTATGCCTGACAGAACTTATCAGAAGTTTTGTGTGTAGGCGCAAAGATCAGATAGCTAATGCTCTTTGTTCAGAGATTACCATTAATCCATTGCCAAGATTGGAAACGAATACCCTGAGGTTGCCAGTAGTGAAATATATTCCATTACACATATTTAATGTGAGGGTTTTAAAATGCCAGTGACATCTGTTGTAAAAGAAAAGAATGTTAATAATTTCTGGGAACTTAATATACAGTTTTTTTCATGGGGATTTTTTCCTAATATAATATCCCAGAAAAAACTTATGGTTAAGTTTTCAGGTGAATTTACCACTTTTCCTGGAAATTGGGCTGTATATTTAACCACACTAGTATTGGAGGAATTACTTAGATGAAACAGCACCTAAGCACCTTTTTCAACATCTTAATGCTAGCTCTATACCTTGGTCTTGGGGATTCTGATCCAAACTGGGATAGGTTTAGAGAGGGGCTGGATATCATTGCTAATTTGGCACTACAGAGGATCAGAGACATGACTAAATAGATGATTTAAAGAGTGGAGAGAGGTTCCAGTCTAAAGTCAAGACAAAGCATTCAATATTAACAATAAGTCAAGAAGTCATGAGCATTAGGCAAAAGTCAGAATTTCCACAATTTCCCTATAGCTAGGCTTGATTGGTGTTGATTGTAGCAACTGAAGTGCTTGGGTATAATAAGACAAGCTGTTATTTGTAGCGGAACATGATGTCCAAAGTGCTCTTTCAAAGAACTGATAGACCTTTCTCTCTTGGCTCTTTTGGTTCTTGATACAAAAGCATTACTAGTGTCATAAGGTAGAGACTATGATTTGGGATTGAGATGAGAATTCAGAGTTGGCAATTCAGAGGCAGTGGGAGATGGTTTGCTAGTCCCTCAGTACTATCTCCTGGTATTGCCAAATAACCTTAATTATTAATCTGGCTCCTGTTCTTCCTTCTCTTTGTCCTTTATCTGAAGGGTCCATAATTTTGAGCAATAAGTTGAGACACCATAAGCTGGAACAATAGTATGAAGATAGGATCTTGTACTTTTCCAAAGGCTTGAGGTAAAAATGCCAGCCTTTTATTTTCAGATCAAAGTTTCCAAATAGGAACAAAAGGTAATTATTACTCATCTGAAGACAGAGATTTGCCATAAAAGATAGTATCAATAGCCGCTGAGAGAAATGAGAATCTCTTCAAAAATAAACCTCTCCCCTAAGATAGAAATTGACACAGAGAAGATATTATGAAAAATAGTACTTTTCTACAAATTTTAAAGAGCTAGAATTGTTGCCTGCTGAAGTTTCAAATACATCTTGGATTTATCCATTTATATACATGATAATGGAGAATATATAGTACTACCTTTTAACTGCTTCTCCGTTGATTATCCAAAATAAGATTCAGATTGTGTGTGTGTGTGTGGGGCGATATAAATGCAATAAATAAATAGATACTGTAAGTAAATAAATTAGAAGATGTACAGAATTAATGAGATTGACTAATTATCAGGGTTCCAAGTAACTTCCCCAACGAAAGAAAACTCCAAGGCTAGCAGTTCCTCAAAGTTCCGCTTTATTAGAGATTTCATATTGGCACATCTGGGAAAGCCCAAATCTGAAAAATTCCAGGTTTTCCTCCACCCAAAAGAAAGTCCAAGTCCTTTCCCCTGCACCCACATGTCCATCACATGGTCCAATCAATGCATCGTGCCAATTGGAGATGCCTCCCAGTCACGCCACTCCAGGTGCAGGCCGAATGTCCTTGACTCTCTGAGAAAGGAACGTTATTATGGCTAGATATCCCTGCGACTCCATGCAATCCCCCCTCCCAGTTTCCCACAGCACTAAATGTGGCAGCCCTGAAGAATTTAAGAAAAAGATGGCCTCTAGAGCTGACACCAATTAGATTTCTTATTCTGAGTATAATCAGTTTTCCTGGTCAATAGGCAAAATTCCATCAATTTGGAAGAAAATATTACAGCAGAAATATCTATATTGTCATCAGTAAAAAGGAGCATGCAATTGCCATTTCTTCTCTTCTGTTCCTAGAATATCATACAGTTGGAAGTTTGCGATACTGATCCAGCCACCAATCGTGATATCCATTTAATTGTTCTTTTTGATTTGTCAAAACTCCAGCCTGGAAGTCCAGTCCTTGAGAATTTTTCCTTAAAACCAAAGGTGAGGGCCAAAAAGTTATTTTGTAGATAATGTAGGTTACATTTATTCCTTAACCCTAATGGATGTTCTTTCCCCAAGTTTATTAAATGGTACGTTTCATGAGTTTTGTGAAAGGAGAACACCGCAATGGAGTGTCCTTATAAAGGGGACTACACTTCCAATCACATGTCATCTCAACTTCCTTTCCTTTCCTTTCCTTTCCTTTCCTTTCCTTTCCTTTCCTTTCCTTTCCTTTCCTTTCCTTTCCTTTCCTTTCCTTTCTTTCCTTCCCCTTCCCCTTCCCCTTCCCCTTCCCTCCCCTCTTCGCTCCTGTTTGGTGGACTGCATATGTTAATGTTGTCTTCGTTACTGTACAATTTATGAATGTTTTTCTGTTACCAGAAACAAGAACAACCTAATCATTATGAATTTCTAGAAGTGGAATTCAAGCTGTCAGATGTGTAAGTGATTCGAAAGCTGATATGAAACATTAAGTCATTGTTCGTGGTTTGGTTCTTGGAAAATTCCTCCTTTGAATTATTCAGCAGATAATAAAGCTTGGATGTTTTTTTTTGAGTATTTGGATATCCTATCCTATCTTACCTTGTCCTACCCTATTTTGTTTAGTAAGCCATACAATTCTGCAATGATCTATTATAGAATTCCATATAAATATATTCTGATATATTGCCTGGGTTTATATAACGTAACAGACTGAAACACAGATCTCTGTTCATATAGCATACTGTAGCCAAATAAATGAAACATAGCAATAGCATTTAGACTTATATGCCACTTCATAGTGCTTTACAGCCCTCTCTAAGCTGTTTACAGAGTCAGCATATGGCCCCCAATAATCTGGGTCCTCATTTTACCCACCTCGGAAGGATGGAAGGCTGAGTCAACCTTGAGCCTGGTGAGATTCGATCTGCCAAACTGGTGGCAGCCGATGATCAGCAGAAGTAGCCTGCAGTACTGCATTCTAATCACTATGCCACCATGGCTTATAATATGATGTAACTTTGTCTTGATTTATAGAATATGCTAAACCATGCTGGAGTTCCTGTAAATATTGAACCACTAATTTTCCCTCTCTATCTTAGTTCATATTATGTGAAAACAACCATTTGGAGGTTCTACTAGTTCTTCTATGTGGTGTTCCATTATTAGTACAGAATTATCCTCCCAACTCTACCTCAGAATTAGCTCTTTCTCCCAAAAACTTCCCAAAAAGTTTTTTGGTTGTTGAATCGGTTTCCTTAACAATGGAAGTAGCCAGTTTCCGCACTGCATTGTCAGAACCCGGTTCCTGGCATGTCAATTTGATTTGGACAAGGATCATTATTCACTAATTCTGCATTATTCTGAATTTAAGGAACCCCATTTCTTATTTTTGTTTATAGATTGCATATGTTAGAAATTACTATATAAAAGGGGGGGGGGGATGTCAGTTTATGGTCTATTTGGTCACCAAAAGATTTTTTCTTTTTCCTTTTTTGCTTCCGTAATAATTATAAGCAATAGGATCTTTTCATGGTGACAGCCAGTGGTGGATTTCTATTGGTTCGCCCCGGTTCCCACAAACTGGTAGCGGTGGCAGGAGGCTCCGCCCACCCACCCGGCCATCATCACAGATAGTCTGCGCATGCGCAGAAGGTTCTGCGCATGTGCAGAAGTGCTGCGCGCACACAGTCACAGTCAGTGGTGGGATGCAAGTAATTTAACAACCGGTTCTCTGCCCTAATGATTTCTTCCAACAACCAGTTTGCTAAACTGCTCAGAAAGTTAACAACTGGTTCTCCTGAAGTGGTGCGAACTGGTTGAATCCCACCACTGGTCACAGTTGCTAACTGGTAGCAAAGGTAAATGAAACCCACCACTGGTGACAGCCACTTCCTGTAATGGCTCCATTTCTATTCGAAGAGGTTCTCTAGGCCAACCAAGAGCCCTACTCCAGGTACTCTATTTTTGTAGGTGGAAGAGGAAAGAGCTTGCTTTATTTATTAAATGTATAACCTGCCCTTTTGCTTCTATAAGCACTGATGGTGAACTTACAACAAGAAAGAAAAATACAAAAGGTGTTTAATTGACAAATTATCTTATCCTTTAATTCGGTGCTGTACTGAAGTACTGCTGGTATTTTTTAAAATTTTTGGATTATTATTTATTATGGTTGAGCAGTGGAGTGGCCTAGAGGTAAAGACCCTTGCCCCACACTCAGGAGGCTCAGAGTTCAATTCTAGGCAGTGACAAATGTTTCTCTATTAGGGCACAAAGAATAAATATCTGCTGTGAACTCCATAGGCGTCAGGAAGGGCATCCAACCAGTAAATGCTCAGCTCCATTCAGTTGTCCCAACTCCAGCCCGATACAAGGGGTTACAGGGTCATAAAAAGAAAAAAAAATATGCTTGGTTACATAGTCAGCTAAATGGTTATGTTGGATTTGGCACTTTTATCAATTTATTGAGCCCTTCCCAAGGATCTGGGATAAGCAGATGTTGTTGAGATGTTAGATATGCTTTCCAAGCAGAACTGCCCATTTTCAATTGATTGAGGGCGATTTTGTCAATGCGAATAGAGTTCAAGTGATGCTCCAATTGTTTTTATTATAATTTGGATTTGGTTTTTCCACAGTCCATTAAGTTTTATTGGTGCCACTTTAAATTCAGTTCATGGACAAACTGATAAAAATGTACTGAGTAAAGAAGTTTACTCTGTGTCACAATGTACAAACATCTTGATTTATCTGACTGTCTGTATGGCAATTTATAGAATAGGAGTGTCTGCAACTGTTTGCATTGCCTTTCTTGTCCTTGTCAGTCATTCACAAAGCTTTATTTCTAAAACAGCAAACACTAACACCATTGGTCTTACTTGTTATCTTAGCTTAGCTTTATTGATTAACTTATAGGCCATACCAAAATACAAGGTTCAAACCAGTGGTGAAATCCACATTTTTTTATTATCAGTTCTATGGGCGTGGCTTGGTGGACGTGGTGTGGCTTGGTGGGAGTGGCTTGGTGGGCATGGCAGGGGAAGGATATTGCAAAATCTCCATTCCCACCCCACTCTGGGGCCAGTCAGAGGTGGCTTTTGCCGGTTCTCCAAACTGCTCAAAATTCCTGCTACCGGTTCTCCAGAACCTGTCAGAACTTGCTGGATTTCACCCCTGGTTCAAACATGTATTACCAATAAAATCCTATAAAAACAATTTAAAGTAAGAATGGGGTAAAATACAATAATTATAGGATAAAATACAATAATTATGGGATAAAATACAATAATTTAATACATAAATATGTAAAATAGAATAAAACAACATAAAATTATATTTCTGTATCACCTCTACAAATCTATCCCAATCAGGCCCACATATGCAGTTGGACCAAGCCTTGTTCTTTTTTGTTTATTTTTCTTTTTTCCCTCTGCTTTTTAGGCCAGGTCCTCCTGAGAAACTGATTTCCAATGGTGTCCTAGTGGTAAGGATTCTTCTTCTGGAGACTCCCTGAAGCTTTCTCTAACTTAGAGGTGTTGGGTCTGTGTTAACCACATGGGCTGGAAAGTCTGCAAGATGCAGGTTGAGAAAAAGGAGCATATGCCCTGGTTTTTCTCCATTAGGAAGCACTGCATTGTGGGATATAATGTAATGTCAGGAAAGAAATAGATCAGACAATGTTGCATCTTTGGTTTTCACAGGCCCGTGAACTTTCCATTCTGGATGTAAAAGTGAGCAAGGAGGATAATGAGAAGGTTTTGGAAGGTATGTATATGTGTGTGTGTGTGTGTGTGTGTAACTTTTAATCAGTGTTGACTCCTGCAGTTTTCAAGTGGTCTGCCATTGCCTGTGTCCTAGGGCTGAAAAAGAGGAACTGGTCCAAGGTCACCCAGCTGGCTTGTGCCTATGGTGGGGCTAGAACTCATGGTCCATGGTCCCTAGCATGGACCTTAAATACTACACCAATCTAGCACTGTCTCTAGGGACTTTTGTAACGAACTGGTGTTTTATCAGACTCCTTTTAACTGCAAAGTGATTATTAGGTTGCAGTCGTGGACTGATTAATTAGATAATCTAATATGTAAAATACTCTTTTAATTTACTAAAAAGACAAATCTGATAGGTTGGGCAGGAATGTTTAAAAAGTACAGTTTTAAAGTAATTACTGCACATGGCAAATGTTTAATATAGTACATGTATGAAAAGTATTTTTTTTAAATGCACTGAGTTATTTATTACCCAGTTTTGAGTAAACTAATAATTAAATGACTTCAATCAAGTAATCATACGGAGCAGTGGTCTAGAGGTGGAGCTCTCACCTCACAATCAGGAGGCTCTGAGTTCGATCCTAGGTAGAGGCAGATATATTCTCTCTCTGAGAATACATCTGCTGTAAAAAAACTCCACATTGGCGACAGGAAGGGCATTTAGCCAGTAAACACCAGCTCCATTCGGTTGCCCAAACTCCACCCTGCAAGGGATTATGGGCAACTGTTAAAAGAGGAGGAGGATGAATCATATGGGAAAGAACATGTTTCTGTAGCATTTGCATACACATAAATTTAGAAAAAACATGTTTCACATTTTGTGGATTCAAGCTGTTCTGATCTGTTGGGATAGTCCCAAATATGCATTAATCTTGAGTGGCAGTGAGCGATACAGTGGCAATTCCAGTCTCCCCTGACAGGGACATTCCTAATTTAAGGCTATGGTGCTGGCGCAAAAGCCTAGAAAGCAGAAATTGGAATGACCAGCATTTATACAGATGGTTCTCAACTTCCAATCACAATTGGGATCAGAATTTCCTGTCGCTAAGCATGGTAATCGTTAAATGAGTCGTGCCTGGTTTTATGACCTTTTGTCCATGGTTGTTAAGTGAATCATTGCAGTTGTTAAGTGAATGATGTGGTTGTTAAGTGAATCTGGCTTTGCCCATTAACTTTGCTTGTCAGAAGCCTGCTGGGAAGATTGCAAATGGCTGTCACATGACCTTGGGATGCGCTAATTGTAAATACATGCTGGTTGTCCAAGGCCCAAATTTTGATCATGTGATCATGGGGAGGCTGCGATGGTCATAAGTGCAAGGATCAGTCATAAGTCACTTTTTTCAGGGCTGTTGTAACTTTGAACGGTGGCTAAACAAACGATTATAAATCAAGGATTTCCTATACCCTCAAGGGCAGTCGTGTGTGTGTGGGGTTGACAAATCTGTACCATGGCCTCATGACTCCTCTGTGAATTTTGAACTAGCAAACATCACTGGGATAAACATTGCAAAACACTGTGGCTTCATGACAAACATTTTCAAATCATCGTGGTTTCTAGCAGTTGCCAAGGCCAGCATTCTAGAAAGAGATGATGTCCTTTATAGTAAAGAACTGTGGAAAGAAAGAAGAGAAGGAAAAAAAATGGATTTTGAGCCTGAGTCAAACACCCACCATGGCCACGCCCATCATGACCAAACCCACCATTACCCCTCTCAACTCCGGCCACTCCCACCTCCCTGGTCATCCAAGGTAAAACACATCCCTGATGCGGCCCTCAATGAAATTGGGTTTGACATCCCTGCCATAAGGGATGTCAGAAAATATCTAAAGATTGAGTGTTGAATTGGTGAGTGTGCTTCAGAATTAAAAGACAAGTTATTCTTCCAGTTTAGACCTCTTCTGATATTTGTAACACTGCTTATTACTTTAGTTCTGATTTTCTGATTTAGAAAAAAGTTTATTTTTAAGTATTGCACAGTACTGCAGGGGAAGGCTTTTCTAATCAACAATGATCAAAAATGTATTTCCAAAATCTTATTGTTGTGCTATACTTAAACAGAAACCATTAAATTGCATCCAATTCCTAATTCTCTGCAGAGGGCAGAGATTTTTAAAGCCATCCAGAAAAGGAAAAATTGATACATTTTGTCAATAACGTGCTTGTGATTTCTCAATATCCCATGGTGGAATTTATGATGCAAAATGGCATTTCTGTAACTATTACCAAATCTGGGTCATATCCAAAGGATCAAAATAGTTTAAAATCTTGCCAATGCTGGTGAATTCTTGGGGGAAAAAATTACAGCTACTTTTTCAGGAATTCTTCCCCCCCCCCCCCATCATTTGCAATTATATTGAAATGGTTAAGTGATTCAATTTGGAAGTGTGAAAATAAGCAACCTTCTCCACTGTGCTGGAAAGGAAAGCAAAGGAGTCATTGAAGACAAGAACTGATGCGCAGTTCTGGAGATTAAAAGGACTTTTCACTGACTACAGATGACAGATCTGGCAGCCCTGACAATACCTTCCTGATTGCCTTTGCAGATTTTCAAGATTGAGTCAGGACATATTTTCCAGATGTGCCCATGGTAAAAAACAATAAAAAAGTGCAGATGCTGATAAAATTGAAAAGGACTCTGAAATGTATTTCTTTATTCTCCTGCACGTTGCCAGTTCGGTCTCACTTATGTATTTATATGCATTTCTTGACTAGCATTTAGGGAATTGCAGCCTCCAGAGTACCTTTTGGTTTGAAGAAGACACACTGTGGTGCATTTCATCTGTGGATATGGAGGTGGCTCTTCAGTCCCTGATAGAAAGCGCAGAGTCTAGCTCACTGGGGGCACTGAAAGTCCCTTGTTATGAAACTGTGGATGCCATTCTGTGATACCATTCAGTTTTTGGTGATGCCCGTCTTCAAAGGTGGTAGAGGCTTCATAGCATAGGTTTCGTCAGTGGATTCTGTCAGCAGCTGCAGCTTTTAGTTCCCTTGGCTGGATGTGACATTGTTTCAGGGTTCCTATTATAGCGTCTTTCTAGTGTTTGTGTGGTCAACTTTGAAGTCTCTTCCCAGATTCCAGTACACTGTATAGCAAATATTGTATATTGCATAAATAAAGGATGCTCTTTCTAGTCTGGACACGTTGGCAACTATGCTATCATTTTAGTCCTGTGCAAAATTTATAATGCCCTTTCTAGGCTGGATTCAGGCTGGAATATAGGTATGGAAATGGCATCAGTCATGCTTGTAGAGGACCATTAAAGGGCTTGGAGATGGTGCAATTGGTCTTATCCTCCTGGATCTCATGATGGCTTCAGGATTAGGGAGTGGGAAATGCCTTTTGTGGTCCATCTCCTCCTTCATCTGGTAAGGGATACTAGGTGGTCTTGGTGGGACTTGGTGGGAGACCTCAGAGTTTTCTCACCACTCTTTTTTGACATCTATGTGAAACTTCTGGATGAGGTAATTCAATGGCATGGGATGTGATATTATCAGTATGCCAATGGTTCTAGTTGTTCATCTCCACTGTTTTGTGCTGGCCTAGTGTGTGGAGGCTGTAAAGGTCTGGATGGGGAGCAACCAGCTTTGGTTAAACTGTAGCCAGATGGAGCGGCTTTGAGTTTTTGGCTTTCCAGGGTCCAGTGATGGGTAATTTTTAACTATCAATGGGGTAGCAGCTCCCCAGGCAGAACTACTGTACAATTTGGGAGTCTTCCCGGACTCACGATTCTTGCTTGATTCCTGCTTTCTTTGCACAAATATATCTTGCATGCCAATTGCTCCCATTCTTGCACTGAAAGGTCTTGCTCCCATTCCCTCGTGTCTTGGTCACTTCCTAGTTGGACTCTACATGGAACTGCCCTTGAAGGTCATCAGGATATTGTAGCTGGTTCAGAATACAGCAAATTGCAGGATATTGGGTACCTCTCAGTTTGCCCATGCTATACCACTGCTTTGTGAGTTGCATTAGCACCCAGTTGCTGTATAGATGCAACTCAAGGTGCTGGTTATTACCTTTAAACCCCTACATGGCACAGAACCAAGTAATCTGCCCACCCCACTAGGTTGGGTAGAGTAGGACAATCCAAGTCCCTTCCCTCAGTTGTTCCATCCAGTGGGTCAAGGAAGTATGCCCTTATTGTAAGAGTCCTTGCCATTATAGAATGCCCTTCCCCATGAGAACTGGCAGTGTCCATCTTCTTAGCTTTCTGGAAAGCCATGAAGAGCTGACCTTTCGCTTTTTAGTAGATGGTTTTCCTACATGCTTACTATTTGATGATGTTTACCAATTGTTTCATTAACATAGCTGGCTAAAGAAGAAGCTATGAATATTTATCTATTGCCAGCTGTTCTCTTGAGTTTATTTATTTATTTATTTATTGTTTAAATTTGTATACCGCCCTTCTCCCGAAGGACTCAGGGCGGTGAACAGCCAAAATGAAAATACATACAATATAAAATTTAAAATAATTTAAAACAGAATTAAATCGAATTGGCTTCCTAAAAATTAAAACCCATTACCCTTAAAATAACCCATTAAAATTTTAAACCAGCCCAGCTTGCTGAAATAGGAAGGTCTTCAAAGCTCGACGGAAGGTCCGGAGGTCCGGGATCAGTCATATTCCTGGGGGTAGCTCGTTCCAGAGGGCGGGTGCCCCCACAGAGAAGGCTCTCCCCCTGGGGGTCGTCAGTTGAAAGTTTGAAATATCCTCTTAAAGGTGAAGCCACATCTTTACTCTGTCAAGCATCTATCACTGAACTTACATTTCTTGAGGCAGTGGGAAGGTTTTCTAAAACAAGGCAAAGCATCACAACTGAGAAGAGGTTGCTTAATCTTCCCCATAATTCTTTTACAAATGGTGGTGTTTCTTCCTCCTGGGTCCCCCCCCCAAATTCTTGAAGATGTAAGCTTGCTTGAGATTGAAGATCCCTCTCTATGAGAGACATTTTGAGGGGAATATCCTATATCACAGATAGCAGCAGTATTTAGCATCCCTCTTTTGACTACTGAATAAGCATTGCAAGACAGCAACAGGCTGATCTTATAATAAGAATTACCCTGTGGTAAGATGAGCGGCCAATAAATTTAAGAATAAATAAAAAAAATAATCTTATAAGGCTATTCTATTTCAATATTGTGTATTTTGTGTTATTTGATTCTTGGTATGCACTAATATTCAGATTAGGCTGTATTTGATATAGTGTGCAGTGGTAGTTCATGATCCCTATCAATATTCAGGTCTATCACATCTGAAGCATCTGAATGTTAAAGTGGAAGTAGTGTAAAATCCTTGATTTCATATTCAAATTATAAAATGTGAATGGCAATTGGCAAAACATGAATTTGAGCTGGAATTCAATATTTTTAAAGTGATGTATTTTCTTTGTATCAGATTTATAAAAACAGAAAAAAGCTCTGTAAATTTAATGCATCATCTGATACTAGGTTCCTCAGGATATACTGTATAGCTTATGTATACCTGGTTATAAATTATCTAAATTTTAGCAAGTCTTTTGACCTAATCTTACTATGCTTTCGTATGCACAAGCTGTAAGCTGAATATCTTTTTATATACGAATGATATTAAATATTGTATGTATGAAAGAGACATGGGGTTCTATGTCTACTGTATGTCTTGATACATTTGACAAAATATGCTATATAACAATATATAACAATATTGTTTATAAATATAGAACAACAAGTGTCTATGCTAAAATGAAGTTTTTAACAATACATTTTTAGACGCATAAATATCTAACATCTAATTTAATTTATCATGTCTTGTTTTATTTTAGCCAATAAAAATGTGGTCTTTTCAGTTGATCAATCTTATGAAGGAACACAGAAGACAAGTAAAAATTTAGATTCCTTCCGCTTTCATTGCATAAAAAGCTTTGGACCAGTACTAAAAGTTAAAGTTCAGGTAATGGTCTCAGTTATCTTGAACCCACAGCAGCACAGGAAAATAAGTATGAATGTATCCCTTTTCCATGGACGCCCAATTATCCATCAGGTTATAGTGTAGTAATAAATAAATAACCGTCAGTACCATTCTGGTGATGTTTTAAAGGATCTTGAAGATTTGGCTCTTCACCTGGGCCTTTTTAAAAAAAATTTAATTTATATTCTGCACTTCTCCGGAGACTCAGGGCGGTTTACAATGCGTTAAGCAATAGCCTTCATACTTTTGTATATTTATACAAAGTCAGCTTATTGCCCCCATAATCTGGGTCCTCATTTTACCTACCTTAGAAAGGATGGAAGGCTGAGTCCACCTTGAGCCTGGGGAGATTTGAACTTGCAGTAATTGCAGACAGCAGATGTAAGTGGATGTTAATAACAGTGCTTTAGTCTGTTGAGCCACCAGAGCTCCCACCTTTTAGATTGTGTGAGCTGTTTTTTTCCCCCATCTGGGCTTGTTATTCTGACCATCCTCACTCTTCATTTTTGTAATTTGCTATTTTCTCATTTTTACTTTTTAAATATTTACTTTTTAATTTTTAAAAAAATATTTTAAAAATATGTTATACTTTTAATTTTAAATACTTTTTAAATATTTAAATAAATAGACATTTTGAAATAATTTGTAAATTGTAGCCAAAAATACAATGAGATAGTCTGCTTCCAACTAGCTGTTGAATATGTATATTTCTTTATCCAAGATTTGTACTAGATGGCAAAAAGTTTTCCGTGGAGTCAGCAAGAATTATTGTAAATTTAATGAAGGTTCAGAACAGTTAAAGGAAAATATAAGAAAAGAGACAGAATAATTCTTGAGGTCCAAGAACTGACAGTTCAGCTAGTTTTTTAAAATGTAAAACTTCAACTTGCCTGGAATTTGCCTGAATAAAAAGACATTCAAAGATTGAAAGGCCAGTTTATCATTACTATCATGATCATCATCAAGCAAGAAGCAACCTTCATTTTTAATATCCTACATCTTATTTATTTGGGTTATCTTTTTTTCTTCCCAGAACATTATACCTAACAAGGCCAGTGAATCTGATTATTCATTAATTCTGCCTTTGAAACTGCTTCCAGTTGGCAACCAAGTCAAAGTTGAATTACCAACAGGGAAGGCAAGTTTTGATTCTTGAAATGAATGATCACCTTTCCTGATACTGTTGCTGTTTTTTTAAAGCATATTTGGGTGATAAAAATAAACTATCATTTAAACTTTCTGTAAAGATCTGTTAAAAACTATGTTTTTATATATATATATAAAAAGGAAAATGCTGCTTCCCCTTCCCCCATAGATTCAATGTAACTGACTGCTGGTCAGAAATTATACATAAACTTTTTTTTTATTTGATTTATATGCTGCCCTTCTCCGGAGGCTCAGGGCAGCTTACAATGTATTAAGCAATAGCCTTCATATTTTTGTATACTTATACAAATTCAGCTTATTGCCCCGACAATCCAGGTCCTCATTTTACCTACCTTAGAAAGGATGGAAGGCTGAGTCAACCTTGAGCCTGGTGAGATTTGAACTTGCAGTAATTGCAGGCAGCTGATGTTAATAACAGTGCTGTAGTCTGCTGCACCACCAGGGCTCTTCATAAACTACATAATGTAGTTCATACATAATGTTATATATATATACAAACATATTAATATTCACACATAATATTCATATATAATATTTTGTAGTTCATACATACATATATTATGTAGTTCATACATAAACTACACAATTACTGCTTTCAGTAATTAATTAATTAATAGGAATCTCTTATTTTGAAGTAGGGAGCAACATACTAGAAACTCTATTCTGGCTTCAAAACACGAATTAGTGAAATTTCAAGAATAAGGGACTTTCCGAGCTGTTAATTGGCTCAAGAATAGACAATGGAACATCATCCAAGGATCATTTTACTTATTTTGCATTATTTATGAGAAAGACAAGACAAAGATTCTTTCTCCCCCCCCAATCTTTTTCATACTCAGAAAATGGCAAGTTTCCCACAAATATGCAAACTGAATCTTTCCCGTGATCATTTATTACATGTATGTTTCACACTTTTTCATACATTGAAAAACGGAAGTCTTAAGTCTAATATAGTACTTTCTGTGTTTCTTTATTGATTGATAAATTGATTATAAGTACTCCTATGCACTCCTTGATTGAACAAATCTAAAGAGTTCATTTGTTGTTTTTTTCACATGCCCAACTTATTTGTCTCTCTACCCCTTTTAGTTCACTGTCTTCACTAATGCATGTTTTTGGGGTTTTAGGGGAGTACCTTGGAGCTGTATCTCCAGGTAATTGACCGGTAAGGTATTTTCTTTCTATTTTTTGGGGCACAGTTAATACACCGAGTGAATGCAAAGGAAAAACAGTTTATCCTCAGCATGAATGACATGTGCACCATTTGTGCATAATTTGAAGCTTGTATGTAATTCCCTACTATCTCATTTATAGTTCTCCAGAAATTCACTAGCAAAACTACCATATTCCACTGCTTTGATTTCAGACTCCTTTGGTGGTTTGAAAAGTGGGAATGAGAACAGTTTCCCCCTATATCTCATTTTTGCCCTGAAACGTTTCACAAAGAGTTTCCCCAAAGCCTAAAATAATTTTCCCAAACCTGAAAAGGAAAAGGAAAAATTCAGCCACAGCCCTTCTTGGAGTTAACAAGCTGAGATGTAGCCTCTGACCTTTCAAATATTCTCTATTTCAATACTCCTTAAATGAGAACTTGGTTTTTCTAATTGTAGTCTAATCTACTATAGGCTTCAGATATAAATTCAGATTTACATGGGAAGCCAGCTGGATTAATGAATGAATTGGTGGTATTGCTGGTCATTCTTCAATGCTCTAAGGCTGGACTTCCTCCCGAGGTGCTCCCTTTGCATAAAACAGTTCAATTGAAGCAGGAGGAAATCAAGGCTTAGTGCAATGAAGAGCATCCAGCAATCCTCAATTGATTGGCATGGGGCTGATTTTGATTTCCATAGAGATCTGAAACCATATCTGGTAAAGGGCTGTAAATTGTGAATTGATATTCAGCTCACTGCATTATTGTTGAAATGATTGGACAACTGTCTATGCTTAGCAGTGATATGGCTGTTTCGGTGTCCCAGGTCACAGAATCTTGATGTGCGCTTGGGTTATGAACTTTGTCCTGGTGAGCAGGATTTTCTGCGCAAGAGGAAAAAGGTTGTTGCAGATGCCCTGTATAAGCTTTTTAATCTAGGAGAGAAGTTACAAGAGGATGAGGTATGTGGACTTCTTGTAATTATTTGCATGTTAAATGATTAATTACCATCTATGGACAAGCATAATGGTGCCTGCACAATACATTAGATTGAAAATGTAAGTTCAGGAGCTGCCATGTGTATGATTCTAACAGAGATTGTCTGGACACAAAATGGAAGCCATATTGGATTTCTAGAAATCAGCCTTGTTACGTAAATTCATAGAAAGTTACAAAATCTGGTTTCTGGATATCCATTTTGGATTTGCACCATAAGCTAAGCTTCTGTTTGTATATAGCTTGATCCTACATATAAGCTGATGTAGATGTAAATCCTATAAAGAGAACCAATTTGGTGTAGTGTTTAAGGCACCAAATTAGAAACTCAGAGTCAGAAGGTATTCTTTCTGGGCCCGTGTTAGACACAAAGCCAGCTGGATGACTTTGGGCCAGTCTCTCTCTCTCAGCCTTAGGAAAGAGGCAATTGCAAACCACTTCTGAAAAACCTTCTCAAGAAAATTGGAGAGACTTGTCCATCTGCTTACTTAGAAGCCAAAACTTTATAAATCTTTTAAACACACACCTAAAGTTCCCGCTCTTCTTATTACTTAGCCAAGATCAAAATTAGCAAAAATATCTAATGACATAAATATATAACTCTCTTGTCCATTTACTCTATGCTCCCCTCATGCCTCTCTTTAACAATTAAATAATATAAAAAAGAAATTAATGTAACTTTATCAAAAATAATTTCTCCTTATATAGATGTCAAAAACTCATCTGCTACCCCATTAGTTATTTCTAAAAGAAACATTATCCAATCCATATAACCATTCAACATCATCAAAAATAAAACCTCATTATTTAGCCAGGTAGTCAAATTAACCAATTATATATTTTTTCCTTTCTTACTACCTTTCTTAAATCCCATAAATAAAATTCTGACTCCTGTTTTTTTTAGAATATTTTTTTCTTGTATTGAAATTTTTATCATTTTTCAAGTCCACTTGCAATTTCCATGAAGTAACTCCAATAAATTTCTTATATCTCAATTAGAAAGGGTAATCCACAATGTCTTTTTCAATGTTTGAACATCTAATTGTGTTTGTAATCAACTGTTTCCAGAAGGATTTGTTAATCTTCAATTGTAACTTGTGGTTCCAGTAAAAAGTTCACTTCACATTCCATAAATCAAATACTTCTTTTAAAGTAGCCATCTTGTGCTCTAGTAATAGACCTTTAAGGTTTTCTTTTACAACTGATATATAAACAAGACAGCTTTCCTACAGAAGAGTTTTTTCTATTCACGCTTTCACAAAGAAAAGTTCCTTTTTCTATTTTAAATAAATAAAAAATATTTTATTTTATTTTAATCTTTTTAGTTTAGTTTTTGTAAGGCAAGCAAAAATCAATCAAGTTCTCAGACATTTCTAAATATTATAGTCCCAGAAATAATGACAATCACCAAAGAGAAACACCCATATCTAAACAAAATATCTCTTTAACTGAAAAAGGAATTATAATCCAAAAATTAGAATAAGGAATGTCAGTTTTACTGTCCATAAATTTAGGCTGTGACTCAGCTGTGAACTCACTTGAACTCACCTATCTGTTGTTCAACTCACTAGCCAATTGGGAAAAAACTCTGTTTCCACGACTTATTCTTGATGAGTGATAGCATGAAGGACATACGTTGATTTCAAGTTTCCTCTTTAAATCTAGAAGGAAAAAAAATCCCCCCCCCAAATCTGGAGGCGAAAAAAAAACTATGTCATTGTTTCCCTCTGGAGACGGTTAAGCTGCTATTTTCTCCACTGCAAACTGGAACTGTCAATTTGGTCTATTAAAAGATAATTTGGGGTTGGAATGTTATCTTCTAGAGTCTATGATTGTTCTATGGCCAAAGTCACTGTTTATATTATTAATGAAGTGATTGCTTATATTTCTAACAGGTCCCAGTGATTGGTCTTTTGGCAACTGGAGGTGGTATCAGAGCCATGTCATCCTTGTATGCTCAACTCTCAGCCTTCCAGAAGCTGAACCTTTTGGATTGCATTACATATATCACCAGTGCTTCTGGATCAACATGGTAAAAACTAAGGGGAATGTGTTACATTTAATTAGAATTCCAATTATATTGGGCTCAAGGCTGAGAAAATTATGTCCATGGAAATGAACACAATTAGAAAAATACACCATTCACCCTGCTTTTCATTGATGAGTGGTTTTGGGACTTCACTCTCTCTACTCCTTCATTAGAGTAGGACTATGAAAGTCAGTGTTCTACTGAGCAGAAGGGATTCCTTGTTGGAGCAGAAATGTTCCACCACCCCAATTCTGAGTGTAAAATGATTTAACAATATCATTGGAGGCTGGACTAAAAGTTGAGAATCAAGGTGAATAACCATATCTTTTAGCCAGAAAAAAAGGTGAACTTCAAATTTGGGTTAAGGATCACTATCATTATTACTAGAATTGAATTGTCCATGTGCAGTATATGTCAGCATTTAATAAAGGACAAGAGTAAATTTTTCTATTTCAAAATATATGTCCAAAGAGTTAATTAAAACCATCAGGATTTCATTCTTTGGGCAATTCCACTTGAAAACTAGATCCCAACATCAGAATGATGACTTTATAAGAACAGTTTCTAAAATGCTTGGAAATATACTATGAATGTATAATAGTGGAGAAATTTCCATTTTATTAAATATAATTTTTCTCACTACTGCAGGACGCTGACAAATTTGTATCATCATATTGACTGGTCACATCAAAGTTTTGAAGAGCACATCAATAATATAAAAAGACAGTTGCTGAAGAACAAAAATAATATTATTTCTACTGAGAGATTGAAGCAGTTTCACAAAGAGCTAACTAAGCGGATAAAAGCTGGTCATCTTTCATCTTTTACAGCACTCTGGGCCCTTATTCAGGAAGCTTTTCTCCACAATGAAGTATGTTAATTATTTGTTATGCAGCAAAGATGTGATCCCTAGTTTCTCCTATTGAAGCAGCAATGTTACATCATGTAACATCATCTGTGTTGGTGAGTGTGGGTTGCCTCACACTTCCGAACGCTGATGATGTTATCTACTTGGGTAATGAAACATCTGCAAAAAAGGCAAGCAAGCTCAGAGAATACCAAGGATTTCCCAGTTTAACCCTGAGCTACATGTATTCTCTTCTATTGAATGATACATATATTAAAATATTTATTTTGTTTCCCTTTGATTGAAGGCAAATCCCTGTAAGCTCTCAGACCAGCAACAAGCTTTGAATCAGGGGCAAAACCCTTTTCCTATTTACGCAGCCATCAATGTCAAAGAAGAAAATATCAACACTTTTGACTTTAGAGGTGGGTACCCACACATCAGTCTCTCCACGGTGGAAACGTGGGCTTTGATCGCATGCTCTAGGCATTGGAAGAGAGGAGAAAAAGGGAAGAGCATGAAATGTTGACCTTGAATTTAATATAACGAGTACTTCCTATTTATCATGAATCTCAGAGTACAGTACTTCTACATGGATTATATAGGGAAGATTGCATTATACTCATTTTCACCCAATTTCACCAAGGCAGAAAGATCACGCAGAAAATCAAAGAGAAAAATATAGTACTGTAATATTTAAGCTATTGATAGGTTAGATATGCACAATTTGCACTGATAAGAGGTGAAGCCCAAAACATCCAGCAAGGTACCTGTTTCCTGTCCTGATCTAAATTATCTCTGCTTGCATTATTATTTAGGATAATGAAAAATGTTCTCCTCTACATCAATATTTGCTTGAAAGGATAGGCTTCTGTTTTTGCTGAGCAACTAGGCATTTTTCTTTTTTTTTTTAGCATCCACATCTAACCTCCAAAATATAATATGTTGAAAGCTAGTGATTCAAATCTACATCTAAATAAGAAGAAATGACATTATCTTTTATTGGCCAGGGATTATAGATAGTTCTAGTAATTTCTTCTAAAAAGTTATGCGTTAGATTTGTATAACTATTTAAATGGTTATAAATTATTCCATTAAACAGCTTTTCATTGTTCTCTATGTTATAAACATAGTGATGCAAGTAGTTCATTAAATACAAACTTCTAGTTTGTCATGTTTTGCACTTAGATTTGTGGAAGATATCACAAAATTGATAAAGGTAATTGGGACAAGATGGTTGTTTGTCTGATGCTATTTTTTCTACAAGAAATCTCCCTGGAGGTCTGTCTATCTGTCTGTCTGTCTGTCTTTTTTTCTTTCCCTCCCTCCCTCCCTCCCTCCCTCCCTCCCTCCCTCCCTTCCTTCCTTCCTTCCTTCCTTCCTTCCTTCCTTCCTTCCTTCCGATTTCATTTTTGGATCAGTAGCCAACCAAGCTGTCTTTCACTCTTTTGTGCACCCCTTTGTTGCAGAATGGGTGGAGTTCAATCCTTACGAAGTGGGTTTCCTAAAATATGGTGCACAGATTCGCTCAGAGGAGTTTGATAGCGAATTCTTCATGGGAAGAATGGTAAAGAAGATCCCAGAGTCCCGGATTTGCTATATGGAAGGTGATCTGTTTAATTATAAGCTAAAGGAAAATACAGCAGAGCTTCTCAGTGAAACCTTGGAAAGATCCTGTCTTCCTGGGTAGTCTTAGACTTCTAGACTTTTACTCCAAAGCGATCAGAGCTCCATTGCGGCAGTTAAAATATTAAAAAAAAGTTAAAGTTAAAATCATGTGGAAGAGGAGAGGCCTTCATCCTGCAGTGGATAGACAATGGCTAAAATGATATATCACACACACACACACATATACAACATGTAAGATTATGAATCTGTAAAAGACTCATACTGATCAATGTACCTTTCACTGTTTGTGTTATATTTTGTTTAATCTCAGCATTGAACATTGACATATGTAGGGCATTACATAGAAAACACAACAATTGCAACTTAACCAAAACTGGGATTCCTTTAAATTCAGCCAAATTTATTTAATTTATTTTATTCGATTTTAAATTTTGTATATTTATGTGTTTTATTTCATGGCTGTACACCGCCCTGAGTCCTTCGGGAGTAGGGCGGTATAGAAATTCAATAAATAATAATAATAAAAATGCTTTTATTTTAAACTAAAGGTGCATTTCATGAAAGTTTCTTCCTGCTCCCTTTGTCACCAAGAAGTTGCTTTCATGAGTTGCATCACAGCATTGGAAGAAATTTAGTCTGCCTTGGCCAACTCCCTATTCAGTGCAGGGTTCCACTACTATAAATAAATGAATGATAAAATGTATAACATTTTAGTTTGGAGCACTGGAGTGCATATAGGCACATCCCTCCATGAGAGCCTATATGATGTAGTGCTTAAGGTATTGGATTAGGATTAGGACCAGAGGCATTCAGGTTCTATAGGAGCTTGCTGGATGATTTAGGGCCCTCATTCTCCTTCAGACTACTTTTTTTTACAGAGTTTTGGTAGAGTCTTGCACCGTTATTGTAAACACATACCAGATGAAAATACTGAACATTGCAACATTCCCAAAGTGAATATCCTTCAGATATGGTGGATCACAATTTCCTTAATTTCCAACCAGGAAATTGCTAGTTACCAGAAAGTACCAAGTGGAGGAAGACTATGAGAGTCAGCCATTAGACCAAAGTCATTTTCTACAACAGGGATTCAGAAATGCATCCTGTGCTAATTTGCATTCGGATTTTAGTTCTTCTGCTTTCAGCAGCCAGGATTTGGACTAATTTTTTTTATGCCTGAGGCCCTTTCTGGCAACCATTTCACCATTTGAAAGTCCAGAGAGCATTGTGTCCAAATAGGCAATTAGAGATGAGGGAATCTTCAACTGATAAATCCCCTCATATGGCCTTCAGGTTCTATCCCTGCTTTCCTTACAAACATTGGGCTTCAAGAAACTGACTGCTTGGAGGCAGGGCCAAAGAGGGACAATTGTATGGAGAGAGAGGTAGCCATAGAAAGAAAGATAGGTGGGGATGTATGGATACTTGCATAGGTAATCTGCTGAGACTTCCCATTTTTCTCAATGAAAAAAAATGATGGAAGCAGTGTTGTGCAGCAAACAGCAACTTTGAGGCATATCTGTATTTAATCACACTGCAAATACCAAAGGATGGAACATGTATCGTAACAGCACGATGCTCTGAATCTAACTGGAGGTATGAATGGAAAAGGTGGGTGAAAAATAGAGAAACTGTGTTCACCTCACACACCCTGAACCTAAACCAGCCAATCATAATTTAGCTCAATACATTGTGCAAATTTAAGATGATTGGATAAACATCTAGCAAAAAAGGTGGTAGCTTTGGTTTTGATATCACTGGCTTTTGACTCCTGTTAGGATTTCCTTCAGGTTATCCAGCTGTGTTGTAATACCTTCTCCTATTTTTATTCTTGTCATAATGGCTGGGTTTGTATAGCATAATAGTTTAGATTAAAATGAGGTTGGGTGATTTGTATTCAGCCTGATTAGGGGACCAAGCCATTGTCCTAGCATAATCTGCGATCATTTTAAAGCATAATATGCTTTGTTTATTTATTTGGCTATAGTGTGTCATCTAAACTCAATACCTGTGCTTTGTTACTGTGTTAACAGTGGATATGACACTATCAACAGAATCTCTTATCAGCCATAATGGTTTTGTTAATACTGTGATGCTAAATTGTGTCTATAGTATTTAATTAGCTGGCAGTAATAAATATTTATCACAGTTTCTCAGTCTAATGACCCTATATCCTTTGATACAGTTGAGATGGACTATAATTTGAGTTCATGTAACGTCTTCAATGTGGTTGGTCTTGTAGGTATCTGGACTAACATCTTCAGTCCAAATCTCCTCGATTGTTTGTACTGGGCTACAACACCAAAAGAATTCTGGGAACGATGGGTGAAAGACATGTCAATAAAGCGTAAGAATTTCAATACTATTTTAGTCTTTGCATTGTCAGAGTTTTAAAATAATTTTTGCAAAGTAAAATAAAAGAGAGAGACATTCTATCCCTTCTTTTTCTGGTCACCTACTCAATCAGATAGGAACTAATTATGGGACGATTGCAGCTATTATAACCTATTATTCAAAAATTATAGTTAGTCAAGAAAATAGGGACTTATTCTGATTTATGAATATTTTGATGTTTAAGGAAAATGACATTTCTGGGTTATGTATTGGATATAGAGCATTGTAATCTTTGCAATAGGTGCATATAATAACAATGAAAAAGAAATGTAAATATATGAATCCTTTTTTATTCTGTCATATATTTCTTAAATTTCTCCTCAGTAGATACATGAAATTTCTCCGTGCCTGCTCATAACCAGCAGTGAAACTGTTGCCTCTTAGCCCAAAATTACAGTTATAAACAATGACACCTTTGAAGAAAATTGTACTTATGTGGCTATTCTTTAGGGCTTGACAGTGGATGAGTGATGGTGGTGTACTTGTGGAATTATAATAATGAGCTGTTTGTTTAGTATTTTCTTATGCACAACTTTGATTTATTGCCTACTCTCCTGCTCATATGTGGGTAATACATATAAAAGTTCCACCTGGAATCAGTGCTGGAGAAAAAGCTAATTAGCAGGCTGAGCCTGTGATAGGAGGGGAGCTCATTTTTAAGCTCCTGTGACTCAGATTTGTGTCTGTGTTTGCAGGGCATATTCCTTTTTGATGCACTATTTTCAATGGAATGTGCTACATTAAAAAAAGCCTCACTAATCCAGAAGTGTTATATTTTGAAAATAAAAGTAAAAGTTGCCATACATGAAGTATCTCTATATTTTGTTTCAGATAAGAATTATTCTTCAAGTCCTTATCCTGCTACGGTCTACAAGCCTCCAAGTTATCCCTGTGGAAAACTTTGTGAAATCTTCAATGACATTTTAACTGATCGTCCTTTAAGGGGGGAAAATTATAACTTCCTACAAAGCTTTGATTTTGATAAAGATTATCTGGATCAGAAAGAATTCATGAAATGGAGTGGTAAATGAGAATGATAATTTCTAGAAACACTGTAAATGTTCAGAATTGAATCAGTTCAGAAATATCTCAGTTTCATAACTATGGAGGTACAAAAGTGATAGTTATATAGTCCTATGATATCTATTCCTTAAAAGGAGATCTTTGATCTAGATCTTACAAATGAAAGAGAGATGACTAGCAAGAAGATAAAGTAGATGAGAGTATATTTTCATGTATTACAAAAGAGGTATAATAATAAGTGTGTTTTGGAGGTAGGTGACATGCAATTATTCTTCCTGAAATAGCACTATAGGGAACACAACTTTCTCTAGAGGAAAAGAAGTATCACAAATATTTATTTTGCTCCTGGGAATATTTATTGAAACACACTAAGCTTATTTTGTTTCTTTTTTGGGAAATGACCTTGTAGAAGATTGAATTTGGCCTTCATTTAGTTCTGGAATGGTTTCCCATTTTTACATTCCCAATGGCCAATGAGCCACAAAACAATTCTTGTTCATTACACATTTGGAGCAAATGGGAGTTGTTCCCACTATTATATTTTCAGAATAGTCTGTTTTCAGAGATTTCTTCATTAAGTTTCTCCTTTATTCACACCATATATAATTCTGAACATCTCAATCATATCTCTTATCATTGTTTCCTTTCTAAGACAATGTGAGGCAGCACAGGGTTTTGTTGGTGAAAGACTGTGGAGTTATCTCACGTTGGTTGAAAAAAAAGTGTATCAATTGTCTTTCAGATACTATATTTGACACTTCTTCTAACAAGTTGACACCAAACACAAAATCCCTCTGTTTAATAGATGTAGGATATTTTATGAACAACAGTGGTATATCACTTCTCAAGCCAGAAAGGAATGTGGATATAATTATTCTTCTGGATTATGGGATGACTGGAATCTTAAGGGTGAGCACTGAATCTTCTACACTGCTTATCATAGACAATTACAGATTCTTCGGTAGGGAAGTTTCTGATTTACATATGGGAAGCAAAATGAATATATTTGGGAAGATTTTTCTCTTTTGGTCTCTTCTTTAGCAAATGAAGATGATGGCTGAATACTGTGAAATCCAAGGCATTCCCTTTCCAAAGGTTCATACGAGTGAGAAAGAGCGAAAGAATATGAAGGAGTGCTACGTTTTCTCAGATGAAGATAATCCCAAAGCACCAATAGTAATTTGTTTTCCACTGGTCTGTCACACCTTCCAAGAATACTCAGCACCAGGTAAATTCAGCTGATTTAAGCATTTACTGTTTCTTCAGTGATTTCTTTAATTCACATGTTGACCGAAATCCCTTCTGCAGTGACATTTCCCAAGGTTTAAAGAAAACTACACTTTTCAAATTGTGCAAATACACACATTTTCAAATTGTGATCATTAATTATGTATGCATACACAGACATTGTTCTGTTTTCTGAATATTAATCAAGTAAACATGGCAAATTTAAGATGTGTGGAATTCAATTCCCAGAATTCCCCAGCCAGCATGTTCACACGTCTTAAGTCCACACATCTTAAAAAAAACACTGAGCTAGAGGAAGACACTATTGAATTATTCTATTTAAAAATAGCTTAGGTAGTTCTTGCTTTTAAATCTGCACCTGAAATATACTCAGCAACCCAGATTGGTATTGGCCCTCTAGAGCAGCGGTTACCAACTGGTGGTCCATAGACCACTGGCGGTCCGTGAGAAAATTTTGGTGCTCTGCAGAAAAATTATTTGCATTTTTTATATTGCACTAAATCAGGGGTCCTCAAACTACGGCCCCTGGGACAGATACATGCAATGATTTAACAACTGGGTTACTCACTTAACAAATCCATTGATTCACTTAACAACTGTGGCAAGAAAAAGTCATAAAATGGGATAAATTCACTTAACAAATGTTTCACTTAGCAACATAAATTTTGGGCTCAATTGTGATTGTAAGGATTACATGTATCATTTCCAAGATTACTCTTAAAACCACATAGTATAGATTCCTTGCAAACATTTTCATATTGTAATATGCAAAAGCTTTGAATCATAAGAGTTTCAACCTCCACCCTCACCCTTGGCATTTCAAGTTTTATTTCTCTGGCATGGGTTCAGACTGAAACAGATGTGCAAGTACAGGAGAAAAGGACATGTTGCTTAATAATTCCTCAAGCCCTTTTAGGATTTCTCAGTTTCAGGTCATGCAAGAAACAATTGGCATAGCTGTAATAATACCTAATTTCAAGTACACTCTGAAGTAGCTTTTCAATTTGCATTAAAAAAAAAAAAAGGATTTCCCATAATATTGCCACCAAGATTGGAAAGCATTTCTTAGCCCTGCAAACTATGTGTGGCTGTTAAAAAACTATTCTTTAAATACTCAAAAGGCTACCCATGGTAACTATTGATTGAAATTATTTCTTTCACAGGCACTAATAGCTAAAAAAAAGAATTTTTTCCATGCTGTTAATTTCACCAGCAAGATAGTGTACATCAGTCAGGGCAAGGGTTCGGAGCAATATTTTATATTCTGGGATATGGCAGATTTTTTAAAATGTTGACAGAAAAAACTGCTCCTTTTTCCTCTTGATTGGAAAAAGAGGGTTTCCAGAGAAACCTGCTTGACTGTTGGGATTTCTACCTGGAGTTTTACTGACATATTGCAGTAATATTCCAGAACGGAAGTGCTTTCTCTATAGTAGATAATTTTAACTTCCACTGTTCAGGAAAATGGAGAATGCCTATCAATATACCATTGCTATATCAGCTCCAGAAAACGAGGGCACAAAATAGATAAGTTGATATAAATAATTTATTTTGCTTCTAAGTATCAAATGTTTTAAATCTTTACCTACAGGGCATTGTTTTGCTTCAAATAAGGTTCACTCACTCACTTTTTTAACCTTTCAGGGGTCAAACGCACTCCTTCCGAAATGCAAGAAGGTAAAGTCAATCTGGAAGAAGAAGTCTCACCCTATCAGACCCTTGATATAAACTATACTGAAGAAAACCTTGACAAACTAATACATTTATGCAGCTACAATATTCTTTATAGCAAAGACATTATCTTCCAAACCATTCAAAGCGCTTTGCAGAAAAAACGGCATGGTGGGTCCAGAAATGATAAACAATAATTATTTGTCTCTTTAAAGAGAAGAAATCCAATATGTAACATGATGCATTGTTTGAAGCAATATTAATTGGTTTTCAATATGCTGTAGTTTGTTGGATGCTTGGATAATTCTCACTCTTGATTTAGCAAGTGGATTTAAAACTAAATATACTGCTGTAGGCTTTCACAGCTGGTATTTGTTGGGCAGTGATGGGCTTCAGAGTTTTGTGATCGTGGTCTATAAAACAGATGTTCTATGTTAAACAGCAGCTCTGCCTTCAGAGGCAAAGGGGTCAGCTAAGCAGAAGCACAGGCCACTGAGCAAGGACTGACAGGGATCCTAACTTTATAGTCAGGCATCCTGACTATTTGGCCTTTAGCAGAACAGGTTTCCAATTGGGGCAGGTTGGTAAGAGCTAAGAGATGGTGAGAGATCACGTTGCCTCTGAAGATGCCAGACACAGTTGTTGGCAAAACATCAAGAAATCTGTTCTCTAGATGAGGGTCACTATACCCGAAGCCCAATGGCTTTTAAACTCCTAATTTATTTGAAATAGCCATGTTGCATCAGGTAAACTCTAGTTTGTGTGCCTGTACAATCAAGCTATAATTTGATCAGTTTTGTTCTCTTAGTACTTCTAATTCTATTATTTCTTCAATTTTCTTATAAAGGTGAGATTAATAAAAGACATACATTCAAATATTACCTATTAGTGTTATCCAACATTTACTGTTAGAAGTGATTTTAGAGATGGTGTTGACTGAAATTGATGACATACTGTTTTCTGAAATAATTTAACCATAATTATGTTTCTTTATAACATTGTAAGAGAACTTATTCTCTATCACTGTATTGGATATGATGAGATGTGGTTGGATTTTAACACTTGCAGAAAAGCATGAACTAACTTGACTTTGTTCGGTATCAGCTGTAAATAGTTGCAGTATATAAACAAGGATAAATATTTACTTTGTAAAATGAGAGTTATTCTTTGTTATTTTAAAAGGACTGACACATTTCACATATAAATGATAGCAGTTCAATATGAAAATTATTTTATTATTTAAATGGAAATCTACCTGGAAATAAGTTTAGTAAATTCCATATGACTGATTTTTGAATTAAAACTCAGAAGTTTAAAAAAATTAGAGGCATTGGTATTAATATGTTTGAAATTCTAAAACCACATTGGTGTAACTCAACGGATATTGAATCAAATTCTGACTTCAACTATGGGAGTTTAACTCTTGGTAGCTATTGCCCAACAGCTATTGGTTTGCTATTTTTGGTGATTTAATTTATTGAACCCTCTCCCATGACACATGTTGTTAAACTTTTTTTTGAAAAAGATTTACCCATTTATCCATTGTAGAATGAAAAACATAAATCTTTTAAGATTAATCTGAGAAAATACTACTATTTTTCAAAAATTCTCCTTACCAGAGACTTCTGTACCCTATTACTGTGAAAAAAAACTTTAAAAATGTATGTAACAGTATACAGTGCTACATACAGTACACTATTTCATAATAAAACAAATACTTGTTTACAAATACACAAAACTTGTGTGTGACTGGATTTATATGAAAAATGCAGAAACATGTTTATTAATTTAAGGAAAGACCTGAATGAAATCTGGTTTCTATACTATATTTTTTCTTTAGAAAACAATTTTCAAACTTTGAAAATATATACTAATTTATTTCTTGTGCTAGTGCAGTGGTGTCAAACTCATATCGTCACAGTGGTGTCACATGACGTATTGGGACTTTCCCCCCTCTATTAAACCAGGTATGGGCATGGCCAGCTTGTGACGCATCCGGCCCACGGGCTGTGAGTTTGATAGCCCTGTGCTAGTGTGTAACTGACTTCAATTTTTTAAGTATTGTTTTTTTAAATGTAGACAAAATGAGAGGCACAATTGGTTTTATTACTTGCTATAGATTTAATTAACTTTACCTAATGACGATAGATGTATCCTTTTAAAAACCAGTAATTAGGAGCTCCCCAATACTAGAAGCTGGCCTGGAAAGGTTATGACACTTCTCTAGCCCTCATATCTGCATAGAAGAAGTATTTGCTGAGAGATATCTGCAGTGCATTCCCCTCCTCCCCATACAACTAAGGTTTTTCATTAAATGGAAGTACTACTTCTCACTTTTCCCTCTTCAAACTCCTATGGATGTTAAGGAGGGTGATATGGCTAATATTTGACCCCAGAAGTTCTTGTATTCATGGAGACCACTTCATATCTTTAATGGGTAAAATGGGACATCAGGATAAAGCTTTGTCTCCTCATGTTCATGCTAAATAATGATAATGATGATGATGACGACAGCATATACTCATGGTTGTCCAATATTAACACCAAACTTTCATGGCTTTCAAATGCATACAATTATAAATTCCTGGCATTACACAATTTAAGTGACAATTGTTTTTGGCAGAAATATTGAAGGGATATAAATGTACATTTTGTGTAGGATGCCTATTCAATAGATAGTGTGCAGATTTCTCTTTCAGCCGTACCTCTTAAATTAATCGTAAAGGTGATAGGATGAAAAGAACTGAAGAACCTAGCATCTTTAGGAAATTCAAGCAAACTGTATTGCTTCTATTTCTTCCTGAAAAGATATTTAAAGATCCCTTTCTGTTTCTTGAGATCTGTCTCTATTCTAGATCTCTCTGCAGCATCAAGATTGTCTACACACTTCATTGTGTTCACCATGGGCTCAGTTCTGCTGCCTGGAAAAAAAAAATGATTAGCATTGGATGAGAAAGACTCTATGGAAACAGAAGGCAATAGAAATTGTATATAAAAAAAATAAAACAGATATTTTACAATACCTGTATGGCAAACCATTCAATTAAAAACTGCTGCCAATTGAATTCTACCCTTTCATGACTTTTCTGCTGAGTCACATGTCTGTAGCTGAGTGGTAGAAAGTATATTTTGCATCAATGGATCGTAAGCCTTAAGTTATTGGTGGTAAGCTACCCAAAGTTTTTTTTAAGATGGGCAGCTATATAAATGAAAAGAAAGAAAGAAAGAAAGAAAGAAAGAAAGAAAGAAGGGAAAAAAAGAAAGCTAGTATATTCACTTTTTGTAAAAAGAGCTTTAAAGAGCCTTGGTAGTACAGTGGTGTAAGGCACCCTGTTATTAAGCTGGTTATTAAGACCAGCTGCCTGCAATTACTGCAGGTTCGAATCTCGCCAAGGCTCAAGGCTGACTCAGCCTTCCATCCTTTCTAAGGTAGGTAAATTGAGGACCCAGTTGTGGGGGCAATAAGTTGACTTTGTATAAATATACAAAAGGATGAAGGCTATTGCTGAGCACATTGTAAGCCACCTTGAGTCTCCGGAGAAGGGCGGCATATAAATCAAATTTAAAAAAAAGAAAGAAAGAAACTGCTTTATAGCAAATCTAAGCACCTTATCTACCTCAGAATTGTCATCTTATAGTCCTGCTGTTTTTTATTTACTCTATTTATTTATTACACTTTTATGCTACCCACCTCCCCTATAATATAACTCTGTGCAGAATAAAAACCAGTTAGCAGAAATAGAATAGAATAGAATAGAATAGAATAGAATAGAATAGAATAGAATAGAATAGAATAGAATAACAGAGTTGGAAGGGACCTTGGAGGTCTTCTAGTCCAACCCCCTGCCCAGGCAGGAAACCCTACACCACTTCAGACAAATGGTTATCCAACATCTTCTTAAAAATTGTTTCTCAAATCTTAAAATGTTAAAATGTTTCTGAATTTGTACTGTTCACTTAAAGTTACAAACTAAGAATAAAGTATTTGAATTAAATAATGCTGTTGCCATGAAAGCAAGATAAGTGAGGCCTAAAGAATGGTTCTATTCTTCTATCATCATTTTGCTGTTATTTGAAAATGCAAAATTAGGACGATCATCAAACATTTTGCGAGTCATACAGCTGGTCTGACTTGCATTCACATGATTGAACACTAGCTATGATGGTCTGATCTATAGTATGTCACGTGCTAATCACATTCCCCTTTTAAAATAAGTTTAATAACAATAGCAATAGCATTTATATTCCACTTCATAGTGCTTTACAGCCCTCTCTAAGCAGTTTACAGAGTCAGCATATTGCCCCCAACAATCTGGGTCCTCATTTTACCCATCTCGGAAGGATGGAAGGCTGAGTCAACCTTCAGCCTGGTGAGATTCGTTCTGCCAAATTGCAGGCAGCCAGCAGTCAGCAGAAGTAGCCTGCAGTACTGCACTCTAACCACTCCGCCACCAAGGCTCATTGATTAATTAATCGATAAAATTTGACTATTTTTTTACTATCACATGTACTGCATAACTAAATCTCATAATAGATTAACATCTATAACTCCTCATTTTCATTAAATATTTTATAATAGGGGAAATGATGAGAATTAAAAATAAAAAGCCAAATCTTTTAACCATTTAAGCAAGCCATAAATGACCTGTTCTGTTCTCGAACTCAAAACTATGCATACATCACAGAGAAAATTATGAGCTTCCATTCTAAACCGATATAAATGCCCTTTACGTTATAATAATCCGTGACAAAAGAAAACTGAATTGTCATCAAACAATTGTAGTAATTTTTTTTAAAAAAATCCTAAACACAGCATGATGTTTCTGTTTTATGAAATTTTGAGCAACTTCTATATGACATTCTATATTATTTTATTAAACATATCTTAAGAAAAAGATTCTGCTATTACCAGGATCTTCTGAATTCGGAGCAGGGGTTTTGTAATTTTGCGTCAATGTTTCTGATTTAACAGAACTTCCAGCAAGCCTTTTTTCTCGATTAGCTTTGAAGGAAGGAGTTTTCCTGTTGCCAAGCAGGATTAAGAGAATTAATTCATTAAATAAAATTGATTTATATGGCCACCCATCTCACAAATGCAAGTCTGGACAGCAGTTAGTTTTTCTTTATTGAATCTGTAGATAAGGGTTTAAATTTAAAATACATAAATACAGTATTATTGATTTTATCTTAAACTATAAGTATTTTCATGATAGCTAACATCAAGAAATAAAAATGTGCTCAACCACTTAGCAAAACCATAAGGAAATAAAAATATAGCAGCTTTTCATCTTTTCTTGTTTCTTCCTTTTTTAAACTGAAACCTCTACTTTGTCTATTCAACAAAGCAGAACTAGATGGAACAATTTCTATTCTTTTAGTGCTGTAAACACAAATACTATCCTCAAAGTTCAAGGCTCTTTATGATGCTTGATATTCTAATGTTGTTGAGCACATTGAAAAAACTATCAATAATTTATCTGGATCTTTTTGAAAGATACAAACTTAATATATTGAATCAAATATAATCAGGTGAACAGAAACCCATGCCTACCTCAGAAGGAAACCTTTGCTAGTCTGTTTATGAGTAGAAGTTCCAGCTGCAGAAATCCAAGGTTTTATCTGAGGTTTCACCACATTTGCATCGATTAAAACCTCCTTCTGATTACTGTTATGATCTTCAGGAATCCATATAAGAAATCAAAGGAATAAAAGACAAAAATACGATTATGAAGAATCTGAAAATTTAGCATTAACGTTCCTCTTTTGCCCAATATTCTGTCTCTGTTTTTTCGTAGGATATGAGGGCAACATCTGTCACCTCATTGATCTCCAGGGTTGATTCTTTCATAAGGGTTTCCTGGGCAAGCTGAGATACTCCTGACTCCTCAGACCACATCAATTTACCTAAGTTATTCCATAATGCATGCATCCAATCCTCCATTAATGTCTGAGACAATGCTGCAAGGTAGTATTCTGCTCCATCACTTGTTCTGTAAACCATGCATTAAAGATGGAATTAATTGATTTATTTGATATATTAATTGATATATCTTCACAAGAAAATATATACAGAAACAAACCCACCAAAAGCCCCATTCTTTTTCTTACAAGAAATGTTATTAACATTAGCAGACCAGAAAACAAATTTAAGTGGTAGATTTTGTATTTCAGCAAACCCCAAGAAATCTTCTCATGCGCTGATTTCAGATAAATTCTGTCCTGTAATTCCTAAATAAAATTGATAACTTAGTTCAGACCCAAGACTCTCTCAATTTTGTTAAATGCAATAATGGTTTAATGAATTCTAATCTAGTGAACAGAGCTGATAGAGGAATTTATGCTTCAGGATGATTAATGATAGTAGCTCAATCTTTGAAAACTGAGGAAAGTCCTTTTGCCCTTGAGTAAAATTTTTTACTCTTCTGATCTTGACAAGTGTGATATCGTTCACCTTCTGTGGGTACTTTTATTTGCACTTTGATACTTATGGTGCAAATGGCAGCATCCAATTCTACAAAATTATTCTAAGCTAAGCAGTATTTAGTTTACCCAAATGAGAGCACTGCATTTTATTCTAATTAACAGTGATTACCTTAAGCTGAAAGCATATTTTTTCCTGGGATAGTTCGTTAGCCTCTCACACCTGGCTCCAGCTATGCTCAGTGATAAGTCTGGAGGTATTTTCTAAAAAAAGGAGAAAGACAAGACATAAAAAGCAGAGACTTTCTACCCCATCCTTTTGATTCCATATCCTTTAGAGCAGTGATTTTCAAACTGTAAAATTCCGTCAATACTTCTCAAATAAAAATGTGTTTAGTGGGAAACAGGCATTTTTGAGGCAGGGCCTGTCTATTTTAATCTATCCACATTTGTTACGCACATTGGCAAAAGAATGTTCATTCATTGTTACTAGGTGAAGTGAGTTTTAGCAATTTTGCTAATACTTCAAAGGAAATAACAGTGCCTCCTGAAATATGACATGCAAACTTTGTAGCCTAAATATTTTTCTCAAAATGTAACTTTCAAAAACATTATTCTAGAAAATATGACAATATCATAATTTTCTGCATTGTTCCATAAACATTGCCAAGGATCATGGTAACAATCAACCAATCAATCTATAGATGTATTTCAAATTTGATCCAGAAATATTTTAATCAAGTATTTTGCTGATGGTACAGGTCAGCAGTTTTGATTTTTGTTAGGAATTTCAGAGAGATGGTGAGCTAAATGATTATAAAATAAAGTACCTGAATTACTTCCTTCTCATCATTATAGAAGTCAAGTTTATGTCTTCGAAGTTGAACATAAAAAGTGTTCCAAGCCCTTGTCTTTGGCTGAAATAAAATAAAACAACTGTTTCCATACTGTGCATGGATCAATCTTGTCATTATTTAAAATTATTCATCCATTAGTAGATTGCTTCCACTCTGAAATGGAAGTAGCCTTGGTAGTACAGTGGTCTAAAGCACCCTGTTATTAAGACCAGCTGCCTGCAATTACTGCAGGTTCGAATCTCACCAGGCTCAAGGTTGTCTCAGCCTTCCATCCTTTCTAAGGTAGGTAAATTGAGGACCCAGTTGTGGAGGCAATAAGCTGACTTTGTATAAATGTACAAAAAGGATGAAGGCTATTGCTTTGCACATTGTAAGCTGCCCTGAGTCTCCGGAGAAGGGCAGCATATAAATAAAATAAAAAATAAAAAAAATAACTGACATTAATCTAATATAGGGTGGAGTAATTCTTTCTGTCCTGAGGCCACAGTCAATCTTCTGCTGTAATTAGAGCTTGCCTCTTCTTCTGTGTATAAGGCGTCACATATACACAATCTTTAGACTAACCTTGGTGAGGGGCAAAGCTTTTACAATGACCCTGCTCCACAATGCTGCTTTAATACTGTTGACAAAATTCTTGAGCCATACTTTTTTTTGTATATCCTCAACTCAGCACTGACTCCTGATAGTTATCTGGCAAGTCCTGCAGTTTTTCCTGGCAAGGTTTTTCTTAAGTGGTTTGCCATTGCTTTCTTCCTACGGCTGAGAGAGAATGACTCTGAGAATGAGAATGACAAAGGCACCCATTTGGCTTCGTGCCTAAGGCAAATCCAGAATTCACGGTCTCCCAGTTTCCAGCTGTACCTTAACTTCTAAACCAAACTGACTGTCTTGTTTCCCTGATTCCCTTAATAATAAGGAAGCAGGGATTCAGAAAAAAGTAGGCAGGGCTGTCTGGGACTCCACAGTGTAAAACTAGTTTTGAGGGGTCCCATGTAGATCTTTGAGCCAAGGGAAATCCACCTGAGATGTAATAAAGTTTACATAATTGGTAGTTCTTTCTCTTGTTAAACAAACCTTTTGGTGGTAGTAAAACGGGGTTAGATTTTGTAAGCTAAATGTTAATGATCTTTGTAAGAATTTAGTTTTCATATATTGACAAATAGTAATATGAGCAAAGGTGATCTGTAAATTTCAAGTCTTGCTTTTAGTGATATAATAAATAAATGTGCAAAATAGAAAGAGCAATAGCACTTAGACTTATATACCACTCCACACTGCTTTACAGCTCTTTCTAAATGGTTTACAGAGTCAGCATCTTGCCTCCAACAACCTGGGTCCTCATTTTACCGACCTTGGAAGGAGTCAACCTTGAACCCTGTCAGGATCAAACTCCTGACAGTGGGCAGAGTTAGCTTGCAATATTGCATTCTAACCACTGTGACACCATGGCTCAGGCAATTCAACAAAACTAAGTTAATGAAGTAGCATTTTGGCATTGTAGCTAACTTTATACATGTATTGTGTTAGGAATACCAAAAGGAGAGGAAACAGGACAGGCTAGAATAAATATGAAGGGGGAAAAAGGAGAAAGAAAATTTCTGAAAGAGAAACGTATGGCAAGAAAGACATCAATCCTTGAATTATACCTAGAATTATCCTTCATTTAGTTTTTTCAGATGAAATCTTATAAAAAAGGAAAATCCAGTTAGTTTAATATAATCTCAGGCTAATCATGTCCCACCTTAACTTTTTTCTTTTATCATATTTCATTGGCTTTTTAATTAATAATCAAAACAAAGAGTAAAGAAGGACAAGACATGAAGATAAGAGTAATGGAGATACTATTATACATAGTCAAAGAGAAGAAAAAAAAGAGCACATAAAAGTGCTTTCACAAAAAAGGGAAATAAATATAACAAAGGAAAAAATGATATATTTCACTATAATAAACATTTACATATATGTGTGTGTGTGTATATATATATATTCATATATATTCAAACACACACACACATATATAGATACATACATACATATTATTCAATATATATTCCTATTATACTTATTTCATTATAAGAATAAACATTTACAATTCTATGTATACTTGCCTAATGCAATATTATCCAAACATATTTCTAGTACATATTATATTATAACATTAAACATTTACAATTCTATATACTCATCTAATGCAAATATTATTTAAATATGTGTAGATTTTGAATACATTTATACAATCATTTTTTAAAACCTGCTATATTTTGTATAAATGAGCCTCTAGTGCTCTGTCAGCACTAGAGTAAATGCAGCTTGAAGTGCTGACATCGTCCCATGTTTCATTATTCACGTCTGTACAAAGACGGCTGTCTCTACGAAATCAAAGACT
Organism: Pantherophis guttatus; assembly: GCF_059756535.1. NCBI lineage: Eukaryota > Metazoa > Chordata > Lepidosauria > Squamata > Colubridae > Pantherophis > Pantherophis guttatus. The sequence goes on from NC_142063.1 coordinate 69,324,828, forward strand.
TATAAGCATAAGCAGGTATCTGCTCATGTGGCAAGTGCAGTTGGATCTTCTATCCATTGAATAAATGGAGCCATACAATTATCTTTACAACATATCAATTTGTTAGCCGTATTAAGGGAGGGATGCCCTATCTTAACTTTTCATTCACATCATGCAGGTATTCTACTTACATTTACCTCTTTCCTTCTTGAAAGGACCTGGTCTCTTTTTTCTAGAAAACCTGCCATAATGTATTGGTTTGCAGAAATCTGAAATGCATAAGAACCATGCAGGTAATTTAATCTGTTATGATGAAAACTTGAATACAATAATTCATTCATAAATTTCTACAATAATATGAGAGAAAAAATGCCATGCACACAATCTACAGGTGGGAGATAGAGTGGGAGGAGATGGAACTAAGTAAACATTTTATTTAGGGAATACAAAATCAGTAGATAATTAAGTCTCCAGGCTTGGAAATATTAATCTTTATGTATTTGAATAATGAAGACTGAATTACTGAAGCAATTTGATATCCTAGAGGCCTCTGACTGGGCTACTTAGTTTAGTTTAGTTTAGTTAATTTGATTTGTATACCGCCCTACTCCCGAAGGACTCAGGGCGGTGAACAGCCAAACAATAAAATACATAGATACAAAAACTTTAAAAACCAGATAAAATCGAATTAAACCATTTTGGCCCAGACAAATTAAAACACCCCAATAATTTAAAAACAGATTAAAATTTACATATTAAAAAGAGGGAGAAGATTAGGCCAAGCCCGCCTGGTGGAATAAAAAGGTCTTCACAGCGCGGCGGAAGGTGTGCAGATCCGGGATCCTCCGTATCTCCGGGGGGAGCTCATTCCAGACGGTAGGTGCCCCCACAGAGAAGGCTCTCTCCCTAGGGGCTGCCAGTCGACATTGTTTGGCTGATGGCACCCGGAGGAGCCCCTCTCTATGAGAGCGTACTGGCCGGTGGGAGGCTATTGGTGGTAGTAGGCGGTCCCGTAGATAACCAGGTCCTAAGCCATGGAGGGCTCTAAAGGTGGTGACCAAAACCTTGAAGCGCACCCAGTTGGAGCCTCCGTGTGCTCCTCAAGGGGAGCCCCATGTAGAGAGCATTGCAATAGTCCAGGAGGTGACGAGGGCATGATTGACCGTGCGTAAGGAGTCCCGATCCAGAAAGGGATGCAACTGGCGGATCAGGCGAACCTGATGAAAAATCCTCCCGGTCATGGCTGTCAAATGCTCTTCTAAAGACAGCCGTGAGTCCAGGAGGACGCCCAAGTTGCGAGCCCTCTCCGTGGGGGCCAATGATTCGCCCCCAATAGTCAGGAGGGACACGGGTCCAATAAACAAGTGGTTGCGTTCAGTCTACCCAGAATCCTGTCCACGTCCTCAGGGGTCACAGGATCAAACTCGTCCCAGATAACATTCTCAAGACCTGCCCCAGTCCCTCCCCCTGAGACTACCCAGTCGGAGTCCAGATCTTCCCGAATCTGAGTGATTTTGTCATACAGATATTGAACAAAATCCTCGGCTCTACCCTCCAAGGGGTCCTCCCGCGCTTCCTGGTGGAGCAGGGAGCGGGTCACCCTAAACAGGGCGGCTGGGCGATTATCTGATGATGCAATAAGAGCAGCAAAATAGCTACATTTCGCTGCTTTTATCGCCACTAGGTAATTCCTAATATGAGATCTTACCAGTGTCCGGTCAGATTCAGAAAGACTGGCCCTCCAACTATTCTCTAGGCGTCTTTTCCGGCACTTCAACTCCCTCAGCTCCTCAGTGAACCAGGGAGCTAAATGAGATCAGCGCCGGGTCAGAGGCCGCAAAGGCACGACCCGGTCCAGAGCTCCAGCGGCCGCCCTATCCCAGGCGGCCACTAGGTCTCCAGTCGAGGCGTGTGCCAGAGCCTCAGGAAATGGCCCAAGCTCCATCTGGAACCTGTCAGGTTCCATCAGGTGCCTGGGGCGGAACCATCTTACTGGCTCCGCCTCCCTGCGGCGGGGTGTAGCGGTTCGAAGGTCGAGACGAAGGAGATTACTGCTCTCACTAATGATTTATAAAGTTTCATTGGATCATCCAACTAATCTAACCATCCTTCTGCCAAAGGGAGACTAATGGTGATAGGTTATATTTTGCCTTATTGATGGCTGGATGATGTTAGAAGATGCCATAAATCAGAAGAAAAAGAAATGGCAGATTTTTTAGCATTAAGAACTGTACGTTTAAAGAGGAAGTGTGCTTTCTTTTATGAAAAGTAGATGACAGTTGTTGTCTTTTCTATCATACACTGTAATGATAAAAATATCATTTATCCTGATCTTTTGAATTTATGCGTATATGCATGTCTTTGTCTCTCTGCTGCATGTATGTGCATGTTTATAAATATGCTGTTCAGCATTGGATTTGAATGGAAAAAAAACCTTCAGAGCCTCAAGCAACATCTATAGTTCCTTAAAGGAGCTACACTTCTTGGCAAGAAAAATATGTCTTTGGTTTGAAAAGTTGCACCTATATGCTATATACGTATCTCCGTGCACAATTTTGTACAACTATGCTAATAAACAATGTTGCTTAAGAATGAGGATTTTAGAATGTTTCTGGTGGATCTTTGAGGATTATTGTGTTTTATATGCAATTTAGAAAATGTCTAATTTATTCTTGGGCTTGCAGTTTTCTTTAATATTCAACACATAAAATTACTATGAACAATTTCAGATAACTAGCCATTCTGCAAACAGGACATCCCAGTTTATTAGTTTCCTTTGACCCACTCATTTTCCCATGACCACGACAAAGTAAAATACAGTAAATTGAATGCATCTGATCTAGCATGGTTGCCTTCTTTTTCGCAAGATTTTTTATTCAGACCTGATATTTTATCATTAAACTGGGATAGATGGATAGTAGGACAGATCAGATATACTGACAACAGGTACACAGACTGCCTTAGGCCAATCATCAGAGCCAATGAAACTACTTATGCAACATTAATCAGTGAGGCCAAGAAAGTTCTCCATATGTGGCAAAATCTCATGCAGCCACAGAAAAATGGTACCAAGCACAAAAGGGCAAAGAAACAATCTATTTTGTGAGAGAATGGGAACCTATGACTGGTAATAGCCCGCGATCCTCTTTTCTGGAAAAAGCAAAGAAGAAAAGTAAACTATTTTGTCTAAGATTTGAATCAAATATAAGTAAATACTGAGTTTTGAATATTGAGAGATCAACCATTATTTGTGCAGTCCTAGATGAACCTAAAACTTGCAATTCTAAAATACCTACTAGGAATTCTAGAATGATGACCTTGTAAAAAATAGGTTATTTCAGCTTGAGTGTCTTTCTCTTCTCTTAATATGAAGCAACATTTTTATGGCAATGACTAACATTTTCATTATCCCTCAACCCATTTTTGATGGCTGAAAGCCATATATGATACTTACCAAATTACATAATTGAGGTGTTAAGATCAGTATTTTTGCCTTGGGTTTTTTTCCCCTTCAATTTCGGGGTGGGTGGTGATAGGTATCAAAAGGGGTTTTCTGCTAAAAATTGGCAGGAATTTCTGCTTCATTAATAGATTGCAGCTGAGTTTCACTGCTATAATCCTGGAGGACACTGACCCATAAAAATGAAAGAAGAATGAGACTGGAAAATTTTGCTCACAATTGGCAATTTTGGCTGTTTTGAAGAAAGACCTCACCTGATTATGCATTTTGGAATGTTTCTTATGAATCAACATTATTTTATATAAAAATAAGTAATGACATCATTGTTCAGTCAACAAAAGGGTAGCACAAAAGGGAATAACTTACTTGGGAAGTAGTTTCTGATCCTTCTGATGATAAATCTGAGCGCAAAATTTTTTGGCAATCATCAGGGGATCCTTTACCATCCTGAGATTTCATTTCACTAGTTTCTAACTCAGAGGTAGAAGTTTCACAACTATTTATCACATCTGATGGATTAAAATCACTATTGTGTGACTCCAAAAATCCAACATTAGATTGCTGGATATTCAAATCTGAGGTCAATAAAGGACATAAAGAATTCTCAGTTTCTGGCATGGAATTTTCTAAGCCAAGCACTCTTGGTTCAGGAGAATCATTTATCAACATCAAGTCTTCTTCAGAACTGATTTGGTGCAAACTCTCTTTAGAGTTTTGGGAAGGAGAGACATTGAAGGGATCTCTTAAATTGGGAATTGAGGATGTAAGTGATACTTGCTGAGTTTTCTTTGGCTCAAGTATTGTGCTTCTTTTATCTGAATGTCGCCTTCTTAGTGAGGGGACTTTGATCAATGTGGTCATTTGCTCATTTTCTTCTATAGTCATTTGTTTCAGTAGCTTCAATTCTCTCTGGAAAAAAATAATTTGGAATGAGTGGGAGGACACACAAAAGACTGCTTTGTATTGAAAATCTATCATTAGTTCTACATGAAATTTGCAAATTTCTGGCTACTTTATCAAATGATTTTTAGGCTTCTGCATGTAGAATTATTCATTCCTTGAACACATATGCATATGAGTATGGAAGATTTCATCCCTGTATATAAGTTTGTTACAAATGTCTCACATAGTTTCTATACCACTAGGAAACCACAATGGAGTATGAATGTTGAATTTTCATTCCTGTCCTTGCTCCAATTGTGAAAGAAAACATACAACTGGGTAACAGCTCCTCTAATTCACTATTCACTACTACTACTACTACTACTACTACTACTACTACTACTACTACTACACTATTACCATCACTATTTTGTCACTATTGCCATTTTTTGGCTGTAATGTACACCAATAGTCACTAGCAATTTTCACTGACACTTTCAGAGTGACTTATGCAAAATGAAACAAAGAGTGAAGAATAGTGGGTAAACGAAATTAAAGATGTGAAATAAGAGAAAAGAAATCTAATTAAACAACTGTTTATATCAAGCCTGTTTAATACTTTTGGGTCCTTGCAAACCATCCTTACTTCCACTACAACCAGGTAATGAATCATGTGTTGTCTTTTATTTTTAAATTACTCATTTGTCTCTAACTGAAAATCTCATCAATTCTTTTCTCTTGCTCTTTCCTCAAATATTTACCTTCCAATTTGATCTTCATCTTCATTCATTCTTTCTGTATTAGCAATGTGATTTCATGCTCATCACTCTCCCTTGTACGCTCACTTTTTATCCATTGATTCTTGACTTTATGTCTTCTTTTCCTACTCACACCTCTTAAGTAATTCTTTGCCATTGCATTCAATTTATTTTTATATTTTTCCTGATTTCAATTATATATATAACAATGTAGGCAGAAAAACAGTCTTATTTCTTCTTTTCTCAAATACACATTCCTAACAGATCCTAACAGAACCCTTCGAGACAGTCTTCTGCCACCAGTAGCCTCCCACCGGCCAGTTCGCTCCCACAGAGAGGGTCTCCTCAGGGTGCCATCGGCCAAATTATGTTGGCTGGTGACACCCAGGGGGAGGGCCTTCTCTGTGGGAGCCCCTGCCCTTTGGAATGAACTGCCCCCAGAAATGCGTAAAATTTCTGATCTCCGTGTATTTTGCTGTGCCCTCAAAACCATGTTGTTCCGCCAGGCCGGGCTATCAATGTCAAGATTTTAATTGGTTTTAAATGTGGGATTTTAAATTTGGGGGTTTTATAATTGAGCCAATTATTTAATAATTTTAATTATTTTTAAATTTTGTCTGTCTTTGTGCTTTTAATCAGGCTGTACACCGCCCTGAGTCCTTCGGGAGAAGGGCGGTATAGAAATAAAATTATTATTAATAATAATAATCACACAATGCTGGCCAAATATTGAGAAGTAGAAGTCACAGAGGCTACAGAGAGAATAAGATTAACCACACTAGAGTACTCTATTACTTTGCAAAAATAACACAGTTTAAAAACAAACCCAAAGAAATTTAAAGCATTTTCAGAACGATGTAGAAAAACATTAATCTTTTCCCAGAGGAAGAAACCTCTTGGAAAATTGGCAAAGAGATTTGATGCTTTTTGAGGTGACCTTCCATGGTAGCTATTTCACAGAAGGAACAAAAACCAGTAAGAATGTTGAAAGCTGGGATTTAAGGGAAGAAAAAAAAATCAGGGCAGGATGAGGTCAATCCATTCCTTAACTGCCATTGTCTTAAATTGCCCCCCCCCCAGCAAGATCACTTCTTTGGAACAATAGATCTCTCCATACATCCATTAAGTAGCACTTCTGGCTCTGACAGCCACATGACAGCCATAATCTGTAAAGAAAAGGCTGCAGAACCTGACAGTCTACTTACACAGACATCTCCTTATAGATATCCACTTGGAAATGAAAAGTGTGGATGATGTCATGCTCTGTAATTTTCACACTGCTCTATAAAGGAAGAGCAGAGTGCACATGTGCCAGACAACTGAGGGAAAAAACAACAACTAAAGATGCTCCTCCATCATTACTGTATTTTAAACCCCTGTGGTTAGAAGACTGTCCTTTTCTTTTTTAAAATCATTGGGCTATTGTTGCACATAGTAATCTATACATAACCATAAGAAGGCCTAGCATAATTTAAAAACCAAGTTTGAGTGAATTGCCACCTTATTATTAAGCTTAAGTATTTTTAAGCTTTGGGTTTGGGAAAGATGATGAAAGGTATTTATATACGGTCTGTCCACCAAATGTCTTCCTTGGGTTTAACACAGTACCTTTGTCTTTCTATTCAACTGTGCAAACTTCTCTTCTTGGGCTTCTAGCATTTTTTCAAAGTCTTGATGCTTCTTCAACAGATGTTTAACATCAGAGACAGAATTCTAGGAATGAAGTCAATAAATGCAATTATTTAATATAGAAATGCCATTTTGGGTGGGGAGGGGGAGAGAAAAGAGCAGAATAGGGAGAGAGAGAGAGAGAAACATCCAAGTTGGTTGTGAGGAATGGCTATGAAGCTTTCCAGCAAATGAAGCACAGATGACTCTTTCCATTTTTTCATTAACGAGGTTATATTTGGAATATGAATGTTGGAAGGCAACAAGATTTGTGTCTTTACTTGATTTATATGATAAGAGCATTCAATTTTGAAGGAATTTTGTTTAGGGGAAGGGCGGGGTGGCAATAGTTATTGGCTCAGCAGCATGCAGTGATTGCAGCAATTTCAGTAGAAATTCCCACCCAGCCGTCATATCAGTGGGAGTTTTTCCTCTCTCCTGATGGCAACATTGCTGCATGCCTAGAAAGTCAGCTTTGCTGTCACTGTGGCTATGGATGGAATTCTTTCAGTATTATACAATTAAGCCTGGTGGCTCAGCAGACTGATAGCATTGTGATTAACACCAGCTGTCTGCAATTACTGTAAGTTCGAATCTCACCAGGCTCAAGGTTGACTCAGCCTTCCCTCCTTTCTAAGGTAGGTAAATTGAGGACCCAGTTTGTGAGGGCAATAAGCTGACTTTGTATAAACATACAAAAGTATGAAGGCTATTGCTTAGCACATTGTAAGCCGCCCTGAGTCTCCGAAGAAGGGCGGCATATAAATCAAATTTTTTTAAAAAAAAGCCATAAGCCTGCGTCTCATGGGTTTGTTTTTAGAAGACTCATTGGCTGAATTTGAGTTGTTCATTCTGCCTCAGCACTAATCTTACAGAGTGGCTGAGGGCAAAATGACGGGAGCTTACTTGAGTTCCTGAAGGAAAGGCAGACTATAAATCAGACACAAACTTCTCTATCCTTTGGCAAAATGGCAGCTGGGAAAAATAGAGTGATAGAAAGATGTTTAATATGAAGGGCCTGGTGGCTCAGCAGACTAAAAGCATTGTGATTAACACCAGCTGACTGCAATTACTGTAAGTTCGAATCTCACCAGGCTCAAGGTTGACTCAGCCTTCCATCCTTTCTAAGGTAGGTTAAATGAGGACCCAGTTTGTGGGGGCAATAAGCTGACTTTGTATAAATATACAAAAGTATGAAGGCTATTGCTTAACACATTGTAAACTGCCCTGAGTCTCCGGAGAAGGGCGGCATATAAATCAAATAAAAAAAAAAATCCTTCCTGATTTCGTGCAATAAGAGAAATTCAAAACAAATTTCCCAGTGTTCTGGGGAAAAGCTAAAAAATAAAAGTATATAATTAAAATGTTTCAGAAGTGGTACAGTAGGTTTGAGTTTGGCATTTTTCACTATACTATGCTTACTTACCCCATAATTTGAATCTGAAAGAAAACTCTCCTTTGCTGTCAACCAGGTTTCAGCAAAGTCCAGCTCCCTTTTTAATAGCTGGATCTCCCAGTTTTCCTCATACAAATCCTTCTTCAGGTCCCAGATTTCCCTCACTTTTTGCATTAGCTCCAATAATTCAGAGAGTTTCTCTTCGATCTAGAGAAACAAATTCCCATAAGGAAATTGAAGGAGGGGAACAAAAATATTAAAAAAATGATCATTTCATTTCTCATTTATTACATAAATTGAGTTTCAGGAAACTTCTTGAGCTACAGTATTTTGTTTTGGGGGATTCAGTCCTAAATTATGTACAGTAGTGAAATTGTCTTTTTCCCCCCATGAAACAAGAATTTCAAAAGTTTTTCAAAGTGATGTACAATACCCACTAAATGCCAACAACCAATAAAAAATAGAGTATAGTTACCCATAGTCTTTAATAACATATTTTAAGTAACTGAGGGAATAATAACAAATGGATATAGTAACATATGGATAGGGAAACAACAGGTTTCAGCTGAACCCTAACAGAACCGAGTGGCTCTGGTTTTGGGGCCTTCTGGATCAGTTCTTCATGATCTGGCACAGACAAAGTCTGTGTGCAATCTGGGTGCAATCCTTCTAAACTGATGATTCCTGCTTGAGGAGCAGGTGGCAGACATGGATAGGAGGACCTTTGCATAACTTTGAGTTGTACACCAGTTGCACATTTTCCTGAACTACATGCCCTATTTATCTCTAGAATGGGTTACTATAACATGGTCTACATGCAGCGGCTCTTGAAGAATATCTGGAAGTTACAGCTGGTGCAAAATGCAGTTGTGTTTACTTTTTCTGCCATGGCAGAAAGAAAGAAGAAGATGGACAAAGAGAAGAGCAAACATAAGGCTTGGCTTTAAATGCCAAAAATGAGGTGGATCAATTGTACAATATAATCTTTGCCTGGAAGTCCTGCAGATCCACAATATTGTGAATATTTTGAGGACTTGACCAATTTGTTTTTGGAGATTGCAATAAGTTTTAATTTTTTATCCTGAAAAATGCAAATAGAATAGTTTCCTAAAAATGAGCAAAATTCATATTTAGTAATAGGACTTTTAACAATTTTTACTCCCCTGTGTCATTTTCAGATCTTTTTTACAATTCAAAGGCAAGCTGAGTAGCATTACAAAAATCAACATGAAGTTACTAAGATAACATGACCATAGGGAACTTTTCAAACAAATCCTGTTCTTTTCTTCCCTCTTTCTTCATATAGTCTGAAGGATTACATGTTGTATTTAGATCTGGAAACCTTGAGCCTGACTGGGTTGTCTCATATCAAGTTACCATCTTATTCTCTCCCTACGCTGTTTGTACTTTTTTTAGATCACAAGATCAATTTATTTATTTTGAAACTTTATCTAGATGCCTTCTGCCATCCCTATTTTAATCCTCTCAATCACTCTGAAAAGAGGGTAAGACAAGTGACTCTTGCAGTTGAAAAGAAAATTAAACTGGAATCTCCTCAATCATTTCTATATCCATACCACAGATGCAAGTGCAATAATTAGGTAATGTTTGTTGAAGTCAACTTAGATACAAGATTCAGAGTAATTTTTAAAGAAGTGAAACAAGTTAAATTAACCACTTCAGCATTTTCCAACCTGACATCCTTTTGATGTGTTGGAATTGCAATTTCCAGAGTTTCCAGGTAATATTGTTGGAATTGCACTCTCAACATATCTAGACAGTGTCAGATTAGGAAAGGCTGGGCTTTCCATTTAAAGTAATTTTCCTTGTAGAAAAAAAAGATACAAAATTTTCATGCATGTACATCTCCAAGAATCGTTGCTTATGATGTGTAGAACTAAGGTTCATTGTAGTGTGAGTTAAACCCAATTAAAACACTTTCTTAATATCCTAGTTTGTTGAACTGTTTCCCATAATTTTCCAATTTAAATGAACTGAGAGTCTTGTCAGGCAGGGCTGCCTTTGCATAAAAAAAAGCCTCATTCATATGTCAGTTTATAAAAGATAAAATAAGCAAGGGCATATAGTTTCTGAATGTTTGGCATAAGGGAAGCTTGTTTTTTGCTCACTTTTGGTGATGGGGCATAGTTTGTCAGTTTTCAAAGGAACGTTATGAGGTCCTCAGTTTTAAAACTTTTAAACCCTTTAAAATTTTTATTTTGCCCCCAGATTGCACTATAAAAATGTTACAGAATCAAGTCTCAAATATTCTGCAGCCTATTTGAAAGAATAGGAGAAAGAAATCTCCTGACAAGCCCTATAAGAAAATGAGAGAATACCAGCTTCAGCTAGAAAGTGAGGCAATTGCAAACTTTTTAGTAAATGTAAATGCATAGGATTTGCAACTGTTTAGCATCTGCTCAAGAATCAAGCTCAGTGTAAAAGGGTTTGAAAAGTTACTTTTTCAAGAAGATAGATAGCCATTAACATACACACTAATGCTTATTCTAGCCTAGCACATTCTAAGAGGAGCTTTGATATCTCACTGACTAGTAACTTACTCCATTAGTTTTATTTGGATTCAGCATGGATCTTGATGTCATGCTCCCAATTTTTTCTTGCTCTTGGGTCACAGCTAATTTCTGAACCCAGCTGGAAAGATTAGTATGTTTGTAAATTAAGTGCAGAAACCAGTAGTGGGATTCAAATTTTTTTTACTACTGGTTCTGTGGGTGTGGCTTGGTGGGCGTGGCAGGGGAAGGATACTGTAAAATCTCCATTCTCTCCCCACTCCAGGGGAAGGATACTATAAAATCCCCATTTCCTCCCAATCAGCTGGGACTCGGGAGGCAGAGAATAGATGGGGAGGGGACCAGTCAGAGGTGGTATTTCAAAATTTCCGCTACAGGTTCTCCAGAACTGGTTAGAACCTGCTGAATACCACCTCTGGTAGAAACCAAACATGCAGACTCTTCTGTTATGATGAAAGAAGAGTCCTATATTTAATCACAAGCCTGTCTTGTCTTAGTTCCTTTTCCTACAGCCCTCCCATTGTGTACATGTGTATGCAGTAATAATAATTTATGTTATCCGATTTACTGACGCAAACACTTGGTTGCAAAAAGGCAGTTCATAGTTCACTCATTCAAGTGCTTTAATGCCAGTAAATGCATTCCTTGTTTCAATTCATTTAAAGCATTTAAAGTACATTCTCTTGTAGTTCTAGGCATCTCACAACAGTGGTGAAAATGCAGAAATATAAAATAACAAGAAGCAAAAAGATTAACTATATTGTGTGTATACTCTGAAGCTTCACAACATGCTATAATTGCTATTTCAACTTATTGATTTCTTTAATCAGTAGCTTACTTCCATGCACATAAAATGTCCTTCCTTCACCAGATTATTTCCAGTTTGCTCCAAATCTTCATATTTCAGCCCTTGTTTGTCTATGTCAAGCTTGTACTCCTTGTGGCGTTTAATAAGCAATTCAGCTCCCAGAAGATCACTTGCTACCTCCTCTGAAACAATCAGGGAATGCATCTTTCTTGCCCAGGCTCTGCGAAAATCCCAATTAAAAAGTGGTATTATTACTTTATGAGATGCATTGGGTACATGGTAAGTAAATAATCCATGCACAAGTCAAAATGTGAAATCTAGTTTCCACTGTATTATAATCAAAAGCAATGTAGATATGAGTATAGTATACATGTATCCAAAAGTTTTTAAAATTTGCTGTATCAAGATTTCATCTGCACCTTCCCCCCAGCCTTTAATATTATGAAAGAAAGCTCTTTCAGGCTAATTCATACATACATCAACTCTCTGCAGTCATTGAAGTAGATTTGGACTTGTTCAGCCTGCTGCAATTTCAGCTTTCTTTCCACACACTTCTTGTCTAATTTTTCCCAGCACTCATCAACTTCAGAAAGTCTGTTCATCATGTTCTCCCTGGGTAGAGGGTAGAGGCGGCCCAAGCGCCAGGCCTCTCCTCTAACCCTTTCCAACTCCTTTGCGATGGCTGCTAGTTCCCTCTGAAATACACAAAGGAAAACTAATTAGCTTGGAATATTCAAGACCCCTTTTGTTTGCTTCTTTCCCATAGGGCTTCATATCTTTTTACTAGGTAGAGTGAGATGGATCTGATTTGCAGTTTGCTGCAATCTGAATCAATTGCAGAAAATACGACTTCAGCAACAGAGTGGTCAATGCCTGGAATGCATTACCTGACTCTGTTGTTACATCCTCAAACCCTCAAAACTTTAACCTTAAACTATCTACCGTTGACCTCACCCCATTCCTAAGAGGTCTGTAGGGGGCGTGCATAAGTGCACCAGTGTGCCTACCGTCCCTGTCCTTCTGTCCCCATTTATTCGTACTCATGCCCTGTCTTCATGTCCATGTTTACATTTATACCTGTTGTCTCGTACATGTTTGACTAACTAAATAAATAAATAAAAATAAATGAATCACTTGTCATTAATACAATCTCAAACAACATGAAGAAGGAAACAATCTGAGAAAAAGAGGAAGTCAGAACAGAGAGAGAACAGTGAAAAAAACCAATGTGAGATGGCATCCATGGATCATCTAACAGAGAGGTGGGTAATGTAAAAGTCCTATCACAAGCTTGGTCAATATTTACCTGCTCCCCTACTTACATTAGAAAAGCAAATGACAGATATTTTTCCTGCCAACAGGAAATGTATCAATTGATTTCTTTAACTTGTCCCAAAATAAACTTTTTAGGATAACAGTACATTCACTGAAGATGGAAGTGATAATCTGTCAGGGCAAAACAAACTGCCCACTCAGGGACTTGAAAAAAATGCATTGATTTGGCAAAAAAGAGTAGTCTTAACTCTCTTTGATATTTTGATGTTAATATATGTTTATACTCTTTTACATTGTTTTTATTATGTTGTTTGTGAATGTTACTCTTTTACTCTTGTTCTATTTTGGAATGATTTTATCACTTTCTTTAAAAAAATCAAATATTTTATCGTTTTCTTAAAAAAATCAAATATCTCTCAGAAGCAGCAATATGAAATACAATAAATAAAAAATAAATGGTTAAGCTAACCCTGAGTAGATTGCTATTAAGAGTAAGTGAGTTATAATAAGAGAGCAGCCAATTTCTTTAAGGCTGTGAACAATAATCCTATCATTGGAAATTCTGCAGACTGAAATGTCAGATCTTTTGATTATACATATAAACTCTGTCTGTCTGTCTGTCTGTCTGTCTATCTATCTATCTATCTGTCTGTCTATAAAGTCTGTTTTTTCAAAGTGACTGTTTCTGCTTACCTCCACTCCTTCATGTTGGCTAAGGAGGGTCTGAACTCCAAGTAGGTCATAACCATAATAATCTCTGGTCACAACAGCCTCTTTCTCCTGCATCCAGCCTTTTAGGTCATCCACATCACGATCATATTGATGAACTTGATGAGCTGCTCTGAGATTCTGATGAAAGGAAAAATGTTTCAGTAAGACTTGTCCCTAACAAATCAGTTTAAAATTGCTCATGATGTAAGGCAGATACAAGTGAGAGATACTGACTCACATTCAGTGGTGGGTTCCTCCTGGTTCAGCCTGGTTCGGCCGAGCCGATAGTGGTGACGATATGACATTACTGAATCGGTTCTCTTTGTCCGGGAGCTGGGCCCTCCCGCCCACCCCAGCATTATTTCTACCTTTTATTTCTTCTTTTTAGCCCAGCTGATAGGTGCGGCAGAGTGGATTGCCGCACCTCAGCTGGGCAGATTCCCAATGCGCTTGCGCAGAGTGCTAGTTTGGCGGAGATCGCGCACAAAGCACGTGCACAAAGAGAAACGGTAGTAAAGCTGGTTAGACCCCACTACTGCTCACATTGCTGTAGTATCATACGTTTGTGTGTTATAAATTATCTTTTAAATAATCTGATCAGTTTCAGTTACATCTCCTTCATTTTTTAAGGAAAATGCTGTGGTTGTTTGATACAGTCACTGCTAGTCAACAAATCTTATTCTAATGGTACAAGATCATACAGAGGTAAGTTATGCTTCTATCAAGCACTTTTATTCATATCCATTTCATGTATTCATAATTATGTTTATACTTATATCTGTTATCTAATACATGCTTGACAGAATAAAATAAATAAATAAATAAATAAATAAATAAATGTGCATTATCAGTGGTACTTGTACCGTGTTTTCCCAAAAATAAGACCCTGTCTTATACTTTTTGAACCCCAAAATAAGTGCTTGGCCTTATTTTCAGGGAGTCTTATTATTTTGGGGTACGTGGAGCAAGATGGGGCTCCTCTTACCATCTTACCTGATTTCCAGCTCTGGTTTAAATATTTTTTGGGAGGACTTATTTTCAGGGGGAGGCTTATTTTAGTGCATGCGCTCAAAAGCCAGATTGGGCTTATTATCAGGGGATGTCTTATTTTGGGGAAAACAAGGTAATAGCATTATATAATCAAGAACAGTAAAACGTGAATCAGCTTGTCCATAATTTTTGATTATATATAGTAACTCATAAAGTATAATCAACAATTTTCAATCATGACAACACTGCGATAATGCAAAAGTGGGCCAGTTTGTGGACATCAGAGATTACATTTTAACAGGTGTGGTCTTTCAAAGGGCAGAGCAATAATTTGTTAACTGGAGAGTCAGGGCTAAACTTTTTCATATTTGGAGGTTTGGGAAAGATACAAAGATAAAAAAGATATATACAGCCTATTAAAAATTCAACAAACTTCTTTTACTTAATATAACTGAATAACAGGGAAACTCTCTGCCAATCTTGGGTGATCTAATTTTTTTTTTTAAAAAAAACCTACAACAAAGGACTGGGATGATATGTAATACATGACCCATACATGGCTCATTCATGTCCTAAGGAGCACATCTGGATACTAGGAAGCTTACCTCTGCTCTTGTTTGGACAGCTTGTTGCAATCTCTCCCATCTGTCATGGATATCCTGGGTTTTTTTCTGGATGTGGCTTATTTGATTGTGACACACAGTTCTAAGGTGAGATGCTAGATTGTTTATCAGTAGAACTTTGGTATGGCCTAGAGTTTCTACCTCTTTCATAAAATCTTCAAATTTTTTCTCTAGAACCTGTAGCATCAACAAAGAAGTAGCAGTAGGAGTTATTCAAAATCTTCCTTCTATTTCTTGATATTAGTCTTGAGATAATATAAAAAAAGTGGCAAATAGGGCTTGGAAAGTAACTAAGCAGTTTTTAAAAGGTATATGCTTAACAACTAATAACAATAAGCATATGTAAACCATTGCTACCTGTAGTCAGTCTCATGTAACTTTTAAAAATCAAGGAACATCAGGAAGTATAGAATATAAACTTTAAAACAGTGTAGTTGAGGTATTCCAAGGACAATATCTGCTTTACCTCCACATTCTCCAAATCCTGACCATAGTTATCTGATTCAGCCATATTCTGTTTGCTCAATAGCCAAGCATCCACCAGTTGGGTTTCCCTCTCAAATTGATGCAGTTGTGATTGTTCCTGCAAAGCTGTTATTTGTCTCTCTGCTCTATCCTGGAGAGACAGGTATTGTTCTAAAACAGACTGAAGTTTGGGCAGGATAATTGGACTATAAAGAGAGATAGAGAGACACAGACATAGACACAGATACAGACAGAGAAGAGAGTTTAGAAAATAGGCATCACTCATTTATATCGCTATCCCTGTTCCCAGCAATTTTCATATACAGCTCTTGTCTAACTCAAACTAAAAATTTATATTTATTACCTATTTCTCTGTCATTCTACATATTAGAACTGCAGAAAAAACAATTGCTACCAACCTGCCTTCCATTGAGGACCTGTATATTGCAAAATGTACAGTCAAAAAGATGGTTGTAAAAATATTTACAGACCCCTCACATCCTGGACATAAACTGTTTCAAGTCCTACCCTCAAAACAACGCTATAGAGTATTGCACACCAGAACAACTAGAAACAAGAACAGTTTTTTCCCGAACCCCATCACTCTGCTAAACAAAAATTCCCTCAACACTGTCAAGCTATTTACTTAGTCTGCACTACTATTAATCTTCTCATCGTTCCCACCACCCATCTCCTCCAATTTATGACTGTAAGACTGTAATCTTGTTGCTGGTATCCTTACAATTTATATTGATATTGTTTCCTGATTGCTGATTTGTACCCTATGACTATCATTAAGTGTTGTACCTTATGATTCTTGATTAATGTATTTTTTCTTTTATGTACACTGAGAGCGTATGCACCAAGACAAATTCCTTGTGTGTCCAATCACACTTGGTCAATAAAAAATTCTATTCTATTTTATTCTATTAGTAATGGTCTGAAATGTGAAAATGTGCATATAAGATGTGCATGAATACTATTTGTTTCCAGAGAAATCCATTGTTTGCAAAATTAGTACCATATATTCAGGGTCTTAATTAATTCCAGATGTAATCCAAGCCATGCTTAAATCTGAGCAGGATGACCACTTTTTAAGTACCCTGATGGCATTCTATTCATAGAGAAAAGGACTTCTACCTTGGCTTTTCTCTCAATTTTCAGGATAAGATGAGGTAACTGCATATTGAAAGCTTGACTTGGCACCAGATTTTTTTTTTAAAGTTTTTTTTATTTTTTTCCAAACATACAAATTACATCCTTCTGGAACAGAGCTTTGATCCAATCATTACTTTGTTCAATTTTTAACAAAATCTTTAACAAAAATTTATCTATTCTATTTTGCCATAGCACTTATTTCCAATAACAGTGAGGAAAATAAAGATAATTATACTGGGATTAACAGTAACTAAAATGATTACACTGGGATTAACAGTGAGAAGAATAGAGATAATTACACTGGGATTAACAGTGAATAAAGATGATTACACTGAGATTAGCAGTGAGAAAAATAAAGATGATTACGCTGGGATTAACAGTGGAATAAAGATGTATTTTGTACATTGGGATTAACAGTGGAAGGATAAAAGAAAAGGTTAAATTAGAAAATTGATAGCTATAATAATTGGGATATTGTTTAAATATATATAACAATTGTGATAATTTGAACATTTATTACCTAAGTGAAAAAGAAAAGAAAACTGAAACATGATTATGATTTGTAAACAAAAATTACTTAATTGGTATTATATAAATGGTATGGTTTGATAGACAGAATTTAGGATAATTGGGAAATTGTATTAAAGAGCATTATTTGAACTAAGAACTATGTTTAAATGTTAAATTGTTATATTTTTAAAATTAAAAAGATAAGATTTAAATTTGATAAAGTAATAATGGAATAAAGATTTATTGAGCATAATGAAATATCAATGTTTGAATTGTATTGTTAATAGTGAGGATTTAGGGTAAGAATTGTATTATGAGTTATTAATTGAATTAAGAATTAAGGTGGGTTAATAGAAGGATAATTGTTTTGATTAAGTAAATATGTGTTAATTTTTTAAAGATGTATTAGTTGAATATGTGATTTAAGATTTAAGATTTTGTTTTTAATATACTTGGTTTTTATAACTTTAATATGGTTTTTATGTTGTTTTGATTTTTGATTGCAAGCTTACCAGAGTTTGTTAAAGATGTAAATATTTTAAGTAAGTAAATAAATAAGTTATTCCTGATCAATCAGAAGGGATATTCCTAATTCCTACTTAACTTCCTATATGTAGAATTTCAAATTTTGATTATTAAAGGTAAAATGATATAAGAACATGCAGTTTTCATACAGATGTCAACTGGACTTAAATAATAACATGGATTCTGAACAAAGAAATTATTAATCAAGAAGCCTGAATGCATAATAAAGCTGTTTCTTTTGTTATGGTTGATTCTGTCATTTTGTTGAGTCTGCAAGCATCAGAAATATTGCATGAATAAATACACCACAAAGCTGATGTTTTGCATTCATAAATCTGAACTAGAGCAACACGTATATAGTTTTTAAAATTCTTGAGACATGTAAGAATTAAAAGTAAAGAAATGAAATTGCTTTTTTGGAATTTGTGTCATCCAGAAAAAACAGAATACATTGATATGGAAATCTTAACATGCCTTGTTATTCCCAGCTGTTTATGCTTCATTATACAAAAATTCCAATTACAAAGGAGTTCCCATCCAGTTTACTGAAGATGGCTTAATTAAGTATGCAAATATGAAAAATTGTTAAGAGATAAACAGCCTCTTGATCTGTTTTCCCTTGCCTTGCAACATTTGCCTTATTCATGCTAATGGTTACACAGCTTCTTGAATCTTCATATCCTCTGGAGCCAACCTGATCTTAATAGCATTTCTGGGATTATCTATTAAGAAGTGATTGCTAGGCATCACAAACTGTCTGCAACTGGCTAAGTTATAATTTCTTTTGTCTGTTTTCTCCCTTGCCTTTTGATCTCCCAGTGGTGGGATTCAGCCAGTTCGCACCACTTCGGGAGAACCGGTTGTTAACTTTCTGAGCAGCTTGGCAAACTGGTTGTTGGAAGAAATCATTAGGGCAGAGAACTGGTTGTTAAATTACTTGAATCCCACCACTGCCTCCTCCCCATCTGATGCAGCTAACAGCTGCCATAGGTAAGAGGATCCGCATTTGAATCTGTGCCTACATGCCAGTGAAAACTTTTCCTGTTGACCTTCTTGAAAACACATTGAACCTTATTGTGACATTAAGAAAACTTGCTAAGATTTCAGATCCTTATTTGATAATTTGACATTTGAAATTTATCAACTCAATCAAATAGTTATAGGGTTGTTCTTAAATTTTACAACTCATATGCTTGTGACAAAGCAAAAATTCAAATAGCACAAATGTTTGCACGCAGAAGGGGCTTTATGAAAGAACAGTGGTGGGTTTCATATATTCTTACCACCAGTTTCGCAGTGCGCATGCATACTTGTTTCATGTGCATTCCTTTTGCATTTCCACGCATATGCTTTGCTTTTTCACGTGCCTTCCACGCATGCGCCCAGCCTTGAAAATGTGGCTAAATAGAACGGCATTATGCCGGGGCCGGTGGGTGGTCCCACCCCGCAGTCACTGCTACCGGTTTGCCCAAACCGGTATGAACCAGCTGAATACCACCTCTGCCGAAGAAGTCTTGAAGATAACAGAAATTGTTTTACAATTCATTCTCCTCTAGAAGGTTTATGGACCCCTACCTTTCTGGGTTATTACTGTTCAAGAAATAGTCTCCTGTTTCCTTCAGCTTCTCAATTCGGGATTTAAATCCCTCCAGATCAAGCTTTGTAGCTTCCATTTTACGTAACAATGCTTGAGTTGATTCTTCATTTCTCCCATAATCTGGAGTTTCTAGCAGAAGTCCTTTTTCTGACATCCAGGATTCCACTTCCAAAAGCTGAAAGAAAAGCAGGGATGATGGGATTTGCACATGAAACAGATTGTTGTAATCTGCTGAAACAGAACTATATTCAACAGAGACAAAACAAACGAGGCATGCTCTCAACTAAATATATGGATCAATGAAAATCCTATCCATACCAGTGTAGCATATATACATCAGTGGTGGGTTGCTACCAATTCTACCTTGATTGGCGAACTGGTAGTGGTGGTGGGAGACTCTGCCCACATGTGCATGGATGCGCTTGCACGCATGTACAGAAGCAAACCAGTAGCAACGGGTTTTGCAACCCACTACTGATATAGTGATCCACTATTGATATATTAGTCCCTTCTGTCAAGTATTCGACACATTATTTTTAATGCAAAAACTATGCAATAGTTGTACACAAATTTCTACAAAGCCCAAGGAATATTAGATTAAGGATATTTGTTTAATAGTCCCTAGCATTGGTCGTTCAAAGGTATTGTGTAGCTATTCCCGTTTTTGTCCATTACAGAATTGGAGGAGGGAAGAAGAAAGAAGTAGACTAAACACAGAAAAAGATGCAAGGTTTACACATGGAACATGTTGACTCAATGCTGACAGGATTTCCCATAAAATTCCAAGGAAGAGGAAAGCCCTACAGCATTCTGCTTCAGATGAGGAAAAGGAACAAAACTGGAAAAAGCAGTACAATACTTTGACTTTTGAGGAGTCAGACTTTTCCAAAAAGAGGAAACATTATATTTCTTTTCATTCATTTCATTTCATTTTATTTAACATTTAATTTAATAAAAGATAGGCAGTAATATCCATTCAGACTCTAATAATGTATTTACTAAATTAATGGAAAATATCTGACTCTCCACATATCTGAACACAGAGACAAGCAAACAGAGGCCTGCTCACACCAAATGGCTTCCATGATGGAAAGATGCTCCTGAATTGCAAGAACCCTTTGGGATAACATAGTTGAAGTGGGAAGGGGTTAGAAGAGAAGAACTGCATCAAGGTTAAAGAAATTTGGTCAATTCAGCTGAGTTGGTTTGGAAAAGAAGTGGCAAAACAGTTATAATTCCAATGATCTATATGGTTGAAATTGAGAATGGCTTTCCATTGCTACTTTACCTCACTGAAAAAATGCTGGGCTTTATGAGATTCTACAAGCCTCCATCTTCTTTCCTGAGCTTCATCCTTCAGATTTTCAAAGGAAATGATCAGTTCCTTTATTTGTTCCAAGATTGTCTGGGAAGCAACCTGCTTTTCCTGTATTAGCTTCTGCCCAGAACTGATAACTGCTTTAATCAAGGCATCATGGCTGTTAATCTCATTCTCTAAATTCTGGAAAATATAAGATAAGAGATACATGTATTTTAAAAATGTAAGGATTTTCTCCATATATTCATCAATATGTCTATGTTTTTAGGTTGTCAAGCTGCAGCACACCTCTTTTAGATTATGCTAACAATTTTAAATACCCATGTAGAGTTTTGTCAACATAAGCAAGAGTCTACTCAAATGAGTGTAATAAAAGCCTTTATTTTGGTGGAGTCTCTTTAATAGTTGAACTGTCCTATACCAAAAGGAATGTAAAGAAGGTTAGCACACCCTAATTTATTTCTCTAGCTATCAATTTAAAGAGGTTAGAAGCAAGTTGTGCCTTATTAATAAATAGAAGGACATCTTTTAAAAATGCAAAATTGCTCTGGGAATTTTAGATGGAGATTTAGATACTTTTCTTGTCACCATCACAGAAACCACCTAATTAATATTATATGCTTCTTTTTTAGAATACAAACGAGCTTATTTTGCTAATTACAAGAAAAAAATGTAATACTTTAAATATGAATGAATTATGGCCCTGCTGTAGGATTTGTAGTATTTGTTGCTGTTATTGCTTACACTATTTTTGCTGTTAATCTATACACCACAATGTTGACCGAGGTGGCTTAAAACTGATTAAACAAACAAATAGATAAAATTGTCACTGTTTTAAATTATGGATCCAACAGGCTAGCACAATTTTTATTTCTTTGTTACCGTCTTTAACTTTTTTTCAATAAATAATAGCAGATGCAATGCAGAGAATGTAATATTCATTTGTATTCAGATAAAAGGCGCAGACATATTTCTTGATAGCTTGAATAATAGCAGAAATAAGTGACAGTGGTGTTTCATGTTGCAGAAGATTACTCTTCCTTTAGAAAAGTGTTTCTCAACCTCGGCAACTTTCACTCTAGGACTTCAGCTCCCAGGATTCCCACGCCTTAATCTTGCTGAACTTGGGAAAAACTGCTGTAGAAAAAGATTTTGTTCATTTAATTCACTTCACTCTGATGTGGAAGTGTGAAAAACGTGCACTTTTCTGAAGAACAGAAAGTGAGCTTCTAGGCCTTGAGGTAAGATAGCTAAAATAAATACAAATAAATCAATGAAAGAAGTGACAAAGAATTTCTCTCGGCTCCAGTATTTCCTGCTTTGTCACTCCAGCTGTTTTACCTGGTGCTTCTCCTGTAAGCTTTGAACAGTTGCTAGTGACTGACCATAGTCTCTGGAAGATGCCAGAGGGAGTTTCTCGTGAATCCAGGTAAACTCTTCATTGACTTCCTGGAGGAACTGGCACAGCAATCTGTTGGCTTCCAAATGCTGCTGCCTTTCCTGAAGTGGCTCCCTAAAACTTTTGTACCTGGAGATTCAAAATGAAGCTGTGGGTTTGATTGTTTTTTGTTTTTTTTTAGGAAGAAAGATTATGGACTAGCATTCATGGACTGTTAAAATTAAAGATACCAGGCTGATAAACTGAAGAATGATAATATTATTAAAGGTGAAAATTAGAATATTTAGAAGGGAAAGCAGAGCAGGGGGAAACTGCAGAACAGTTTAAGCACCTGTGTACCACCTGATCCACTCTTATCTCTATCTCATCAGCCAGGAAATGTTTCTCCTCCTGGAGTTCTTGCACTCTGTTGATCAGACTTTGGAAATGATCCCTATGGGCAGCAAAGCTGGCTTCCAATTCTTCCTGTTTCTTTAGGAGATCATTTAGAATCAGTAGATTATCACTGCTTTCTGGTATTTTCATCTCTCTGTCTAGGTCTTCCAACCATTTATCAGCCTCATCCACAATATGTAGAAATTGCAGAGCCTGAAGCCAGAGGGGAAAAACCCATATAAATAATGACATTTAAACACTGTAGCTACATTTAAGCACTGTATCCTGTGTGGATTGATCAATTCTGTCTCTGCAACAGCCTCACACAAGCATACACATGAACACAATACATTTATTTGAGTCCTTTTGATTTTGGCTAACTGAAAGTTAGTTAACCAGCTTGGGGAATTTCCAGAATAACTAAGTTACTACTAAAGCCTTGAGTTCTTTCCTGTTGTGTTTTACCTTGTAAGCATCCAGAATTTTTCTTTTCTTTTCCTCACAGTTTTCCAGCAACTCATCCCAAAGCTCATCTATTTCCTGGAGTCTAGACTGGAGGACATCAGAAGCATAATGCCTTTCATGGAGCATTTTCTCTCCTTCCTGCAAAAAAAAAAAAGATACTCGAAGTCATCTCTTGTGGCTTAGCTTTCTATATGATGTCTTTAAACAACTATTCGTTCCAACAATTTTATCATTATAATAAAATTTAAATTAATTTTTTTTCCCCTTAAGATAAGACTGAAAATTATTTGTTTAACTAAGATATCTCCAGAAACACCTTTTCAGAAAGTCTCATTCTTTGAAATGTACTGAAGCTGGTCAGGCTTCAAAAATTATTCAAAATGTATAGGAACAAGGGCATAGCATCTCTTTAAAGAAGCTGCATCTTTTGTCAGATTTCTGCATAAGTCTTAGAAGATAGCTACTTTTATGAAGCAGTTCATTAAAGTAGCTGTATGTCTAATGAAACTCCTTAAAGGAGCTATTTTTTTTGTATACCAAAGACATAGCTGCTTTAAGATGGTAATGGGATCATAGTCACAGGGTACTGAACTATCTCTTCTGAATTATTTTTTTAATAACTATAATACATAACAAAACAAAACATAAAACACAAAACACACACACAACACACAACACAATACAACACAACACATAACAAACATGGTATTTACTTACTGTTTTGATCCTGTTGAGATGATTTTTGTTAGCCACAATCTCTGCCTGGAAAGTCTGGTGCTTTTGTAGTTTAGTTTGAAGATTGCTGGGATCTCTCCAGCTCTCATCAAGGGCAATACTGTTTTTTTCACTCATCCAGGCAGCTATCTTTGGATAGAAAATCAGTTATCAGATGGCTGATTAGATTCAATTCCTAATAGTTCCAGGACCTGGAACAGTCTCCCATCTGAAACCCTGAAAGAACTGCAAGTCTACCAAGAATCAGGAACAAGCAATTTGGTCTCTCTCTATATTCCTTGGACTATACTAATGTACCACATTTTGTTCTTATTGGCTATATTGGCTAGGATTTATGGCATTTGTTGAGTATTAGAAGTTTTCAAATTTCTTTTTCTGGTATAGCAGGGGTGTCAAATTCAATTTCATTGAGGGCTGCGTCAGTGTTGTGTTTGACCTTGGTGGGACATGGCCAGTGGGGGCGTGGCCAGCTCGACATCACTCGTGTCAGGGGCACCTGTGGTGGCCTGAGCACTCTGTCAGCAAAAATGGAGCTTGGAAGGACTGTGCGCAGCCCTTCTGAGCTTTGTTTTTGATGGCTGAGGCACTGTGGGCCGGTCCTTCTTGTCTCTAAGGTGGCCCTGCATGCCAGATCTAAGCAGCCTGCAGGCTGGATCTGGCCCCCAGGCCTTTAGTTTGACACTTCTGTGGTATAGAAATACTTACATATGTATGCATATATATAGCATCAGGAAATTAAATGAACACATTATACCTCAAAAGAATTATGCAGAAATTTTTGTAATAGCCAGGACTCCTCCAGCAGACGCCTCCGCATTAAAGCAATTTCCAGAAGTTTTTCCTTTCTAGAAAGAATAAATAATACTGGTGATATAAGTCAACACAGCTTGTTAAACTGCTTTTCATTTCTGCTTTTGATTATAAATGCAAGGTTAATCTTTGCCAGGGCAATAGAAGGAAAACCCAAAAAGCACAGCATGAGGAAATGCAACAGGAAATGCCACAGCAGAGTTGTTCCTCAAATGGTCCCATTATAAAAATCTTATCTTCTTTCCAGAGTGACTAGATGGGTGGATAATCACTGTATTTTCCTAGGGCTTTATTTGAAACACACAATAATGTAGTTAATGAGTGACAAGTAATAAAAAAACCAATTAAGAGAGGGGTGGTGTGGTTAAACCATATAGAATATAGAGATGAAAAGGGAGAAAAAACCTGAATGGTACCTTCTCAACACAGCCTGGCACTTAGTCATTATATTCTCTGAATCATAATGCTGACTGTCCTTCAGCTTTTGAGCAAAGATAGCTATATTATCAATCTTCATCAGATGGGTGTTCAAGTCTTTTTCAAATTGCATGTGCTTTTGCTGCAGACTTTCCACACTGGATATCGAATCCTGCATCAATTTAGAACAAGTTAATGTAATATGGAATGGCAATTGATAAGAATTCTGGCAGTTGGTTGCAACTGAAAAATGCACAGGTTGGGAAGAGCTGATCTAATGCCATATGATTACTCCAATCTATTCCCCATTAGAAGAGTTACAGTATGTTTATAAACTGCCTAAATGTCTATAAATCATGCATGCATAGAAGAAGAGAAGGATTTGGGGATCACTATCCTAAACAGGATTAATATTATTTCTGTGAAACTTCCTTTTTAATATGAAATCAAAGAATATTCGGTTCTTCCCAAACAACCTTTGTTTACTTTCAAGTCTATAAAACTCAGATATAATAAACTGTCCAGAGTCATTTTATCAGTAAGATGAGTGGAATATAAATTTAATAACTAAATCAATAAACAAACAAACTTTAGAGTGCTGCAGTTTTTTTCAAAAATTCTCATTTTGCACGTATTTCTGTTTCTCTTGAGTATATGGCAGCAAAACTGGGTTGGAGAATGATACCCCAGACCAGAAGGCAAAATCCAATAATCTTGCTAAGCTTCCCAAAAGGTACATGATAGAATGAGAAATTCAGTGGGACTGTGATAGAAAAAAACCTGAAAGTAAGTATTCCAAAATGTTTTGTTCTGCACTTTTATTCTATGCCTACATTTTCCACTTTTGAGTGAGAATAGTCTATTTCACTTACCCCCAAGTCTTTGTTGGTTAGGAAGGCCTCTTTGCTGCTTAGCCAACTTTCACTCTCTTCCACATAACCAAAGAATATCTGTTTAGGAAAAAAAAAAGCTCTGTCACTTTCCAATGTAGTTACATTTCATAGTTCAATGGGGCTTAGTTGGAAATAAGAGTGCTTAGAATTGGACCCACAGACGAACACTATAGTACAGTATATAAAAGCTGTCCATTGAGCCATTGCAGTATTAACAAAGGAGTAATTTGTAGGTTCAGAATAGTGGTAGATAAGCAATTCCTTTGGGCAGTTTTGCCTTTTTTGAGTTTGCAAGATTGCATACATATTGTAAACAGATTTTATCCACCACGACTGGTGGCTATCATTGTTCTACTGATTTTATCTACAGCCATCTAGTAATTATCCATATTTAAACAGGGCAGATATGATATCGGTAGTTACAGAAAGTTGTGATTAAATCAGTTCTCTCAGGTTTAAAAGAATTAGCTCAGGTATATAACTCAGCATTTTAATTTTTAATTGGGAACATCAGGGACTGAATCAAGAATTTCTGCATGCGTTATGTGGTCCTTCAGTATACTGCAGTTGTTCCTTGATTTGTACACCATTTCAAAGAAAATGGGATCCTTAAACATACCCATTCTTTCAAGGTTTTCCCATACAGGGAGAGTAGACCAAAAGTTCCAGTTCCTGTTATTTAAAACTGAAACCATGCGACAATGCATTTAAGGAGAATTATCCCACTAAATCAAAACTACCCAAAAAAAGGCTGAGGCTGAGCTGAAGAGCTGTTTCAGGATCCAAATTAAAAAAAAGAAAAGAAATATAAATATACTTCTCTTTGGAGAGGATTCTATGTTTAAAGACTATCCACCAGCAACCACTGTTTGCTTCCATTTGCCATGCCGTAACTACCAATCAGAAACCTTCCTGACAGCATTTACTCTTATTCTTGTGGGCTACTCCAGAATTATTTTTATTTTTTACCTACCTGTAAGTCCCTGGCTTGATGTAATTTTAGACTTTGTTCTTCATAGGCCTGGATCATTTCATTTAATGCTTGTTGTAACTTGATGAGTGAATGATGGATCTCAGGAGCCTCATAATGGCCAGAATTGCCAAGTTTCTGACCGTAGTTGCTAAGAGCACCAAATCTTTCCCCCCGAGCTTCAATCTCTGCCTAAAAGATGTCAGACAGATTGATGGTAAATGTTTAAGCAGAATGAATATTCGGGCTTTATGGAAAATAAAAGTAGACTTTATTCAACAACCTTCCACCATTAATATTTATGTGGAAAGTAAGGCGAATTTGGTTTGGGAAAGAAGGAAGGTTTCAGAATTTGAAAAAAAGTTACTCTCTCTTTCACCTTAGCAAAGTTTTTACCCTAGTTAAATCTGGAAACTTTTAGCTATAAATGAAACATGTTTTTAATTGCACATTATTAAGACAAACAGTGGCACTCATAAGAGAGGTAAACTATATCCCCAAAATTTCAATTTTCTTTTTGTGCTTACAGCAGATTTCATTATAACAAGCACTTTCATGATTGTATTCTCAATGTTAATATTAATAACATCAAATGTGTTTATTTAACAGATATCTTCCATCATTTCAAATTTATGAAAGAAGTGAAATCAATGATTTTTAAACTATTTGACCCATTATCCCGTTTCCTAGTCTTGAATAATGTCATTATCCCTACAAAACAAAACAAAAAGACAAAAACCAGCCTCTGCTATTTTACAGAAGCATCTTAGTGACAGCTGTCACATACTAGACGCATAACTCACAAATAAGCAACTACAAATTGCTCCATCATCTCCAGAATACATTCCATTTACCTCCACTATAAGAACCTCTAAGTTAAGCTCTGGATACTATGAAACATTACAGAAGTCTTTTTAATTCTGCTAGTAAATTATGTGACTCACCGGCCATTTTTATGGTGCGGATGGTCCTCCTGCCCCCATCTTTTCCTCAAAAGAGAAACTTTCCCCCTCACTTTTATTTCTCTGAACAAATGAACTTCTGAACATTATCTCCAAGTGGAAGACCTTCAGGAAATGTAATTACTCTTTTCTCCCTCCTTTCCTCCTGAGACTTCGCATCTTGTTCATGGAGCTTTCAGTGTCTCAGAGCATGTGTTAATACTATCAACCCCTGATGTTCCTTCTTTTCTCCTTTCCTTCTCTGTGGTTCAGAAGAATGTTTGTAGTACAAACGCAAGCTTAGCACGATACCTCCAAATCAGAGGTGGGTTCTACTTACCTTTACTACTGGTTCGCAACGGGAGCGCGCGCCCTTCTGCGCATGCACAGATCATCAATTATGACGTCCAGCTGGGCGGAGCCTTCCACTGCTTTTACTACCTGTTCTAAAGAACTGGACAGCAACCCACCACTGCTCCAAATGTATATGTGTATGGAGATTCTCAGTCATCCAGGTCATGGTTGTCCCAAAGGTGCTTTTTCAAGAGGGAACTAGACCAGTTGCCTCTTGAAAAAGCACCTTTGGGATTCCAAATGTGTATATTCCAAGGGAGCCTCTCTATAACTTGTCTTGACTTCAATAGGCTTAATAGCACCCACCCTGAGCAGGATATTTATTAGCTTCTTTTTTTTCAACAGTTGTTTGAGCATTTGGGCATATGTAGGCCTCTTCAGTGGCAAAATTATTTAAACCAACTATATGACTCATGTTTACACTGCTATGAATTTTAGCAATGTCCAAATAAAACTCAGGTTTACAGAGAGAACAGACCACATCTGAGCTTAGAAAAGAATGTTCCAGCTCAAAAAGTAAGCACAGAAATAAGTTTGTGTGTATTGCTACAGAAATAAGCACAGGAGTAACTTGGTGTGTGTAGTGCTACAATCAATGTTATTTCAGTTGTCAAGTATTGAAATTGCTCGTTAGGAACTTCTTAAAGTAATGGAAACTATTATAAAGATGGCAATGCTATGCTGATATAATTCATACTTGCCTTTATTTCTTGATGCTCCTCTATCAGGCTTTCTGCTTCGGCTAGACTTTTAGGAAGATCTCCAATTTCGATTTGACTTTTGATTTCCTGAATCCAGTCTAATAATTCCTTCAGTTCAGAGTTAAACTTCTGTAACTGGTAAGAAGCTATCAGCTTCTCACCCCTATTGTACACAAAAGAACATAAACATAATTGAAATTTACTAAATATAATCTGCTGGAATAAAAGTGAGTTTAATGAAAACAGAAAGCTTGTAAATTGTTGTTTACTTATTTCAAAGGGGAATGTAAGAATACATACTTAGACATGGTGGGCTTTTCACATTTCTAGTTTTCAAACCATATATTTTCCTTTAACAACATTAAAGTTCCTAGAGAGAAGAACTCTATTATTGTACATGCCAATCGGATTCTGTTGCCAGAATTTGGCTAGATTCACTTTCTCCCCCTATCCCCCAATCCATTTACTCACTTTTATGCCCCAAACAGGAACCAAACTAAGTGATCCAAAATAACTAATACTCAGCTCCCAAAGGAGAAGAAATGTACCTTTGTAGGATGGAATATCAATGCCAGAACTCCTAGTTCTGTACCTTTGCATAAACCTAACATTCAGCTATAACAGAAGATGGAGGAACTTTGCTTCTTCACAAAGATTTCAGTCCAACCAGCAATAGCATTTAGTGATCAGTTAACAGTAACAGAGTTGGAAGGGACCTTGGAGGTCATCTAGTCCAACCTCCTGGTCATGCAGGAGCCCTGTACTAGGGGTTCGAACCACCAAACTGCCAACCTTTCTGATCAACAAGATCAGTGTCTTAGCCACTGAGCCACCTAGTCAGTATTATCTGATGGATAATACATTCTAAGAGTATTTATTAATCACAGAATGGCTGTACGATTGCAGCATGAAGTTCTCTGGCACCAGAGTTCTCGACATAAAGAATGGATCAACTGTTAAAATGTCATTTGTATCCTGCACTTAGCAGGGACTTGGATTAGTTGCCAGCTGCCTGCAATTACTCCAAGTTCAAATCTCACCAGGCTCAGACTCAGGATGGAATGACTCAGCCTTCCATCCTTCCGAGGTAGATAAAATGAGGACCCGGATTGTGGGGGCAAGAAACTGACTTTGTATAAAAAGAACACCGCTTAGGGGGCCCCGAAAGCCCTACTAAGCAGGTATATACAAAAAGTATGAAAGCTATTGCTTAACGCATTGTAAGCCGCCCTGAGTCTCCGGAGAAGGGTGGCATATAAATCAAACCAATACAATAAATAAATAAATTAGTTGACTTACAAGGTTCCTCTCAACTTTGTGATTAAACACACCTATTAATATATTGTAGAATGCGTTTGTGGATTTTAATGTTGGAAGTCTTATTTTAAATTTCCACTAAATAATGGCATAAAACAGGACAAACTAAAGCACAGAAATCTACAGATTGAAGATGTAATGTATGCAGAGGAGACAGGAGGAAGAGCCACATAGGTTTGATATCAGACAGACCTAGACATAGGTCTGATAAACAAAATCTGATTCCATAGGGCAGGGGCTGCAATGGAAAAGGCAGTTTTCCATGGACCTATAAGATGACAACGTTAAAGGAAGGAGCATGGAGCTTGCCTATCCTGTCTACTCTAATGGAGCATACAGATGTCCTCAGACAGAGACAGTCCCACAGGTCACCTGATCTTATGCCATGTAGCATTTTAAAGGTAATAGCAGCACCTTGAATTTACCTTTGTTTGGTCTGATTCTGCAGTTGTAACCAGTGGTTTCTCATTTCCTTTTGTTTTGTAGTCAGTTTGTTACTTATAGTAGATGGATTCCTTTTAATTTGACATAGTTCTGGTTCCAGTGACTAAAAGAAAAACAGGCACTCTGTCTAGTTAACGTGCTTTTCCTTCTGAAGCTGCTCTTAATTTAAAAATCTATTCTGTGTCAGGCTTTTCTTTTCATGACACTTCAAAAAGCTTATCAGAATGAAAAGAGAGAGAGAGAGTCAGTTTAGCTCACACCCAGCCACATTTCCAGACAATCTTTGTAACCAAATCAAAACAAACACATACAGTCAGGTCCAGAAATATTGGGACATCGACACAATTCTAACATCTTTGGCTCTATACACCACCACAATGGAGTTGGAATGAAACAAACACAATGTGCATTAACTGCAGACTGTCAGCTTTAATTTGAGGGTATGTACATTCAACTCAGGTGAACGGTGTAGGACTTACAGCAGTTTGCATATGTGCCTCCCACTTGTTAAGGGACCAAAAGTAATGGGACAGAATAATAATCATAAATCAAACTTTCCCTTCTTAATACTTGGTTGCAAATCCTTTGCAGTCAATCACAGCCTGAAGTCTGGAACGCATAGACATCACCAGACGCTGGGTTTCATCCCTGGTGATGCTCTGCCAGGCCTCTACTGCAACTGTCTTCAGTTCCTGCTTGTTCTTGGGGCATTTTCCCTTCAGTTTTGTCTTCAGCAAGTGAAATGCATGCTCAATGGGATTCAGGTCAGGTGATTGACTTGGCCATTGCATAACATTCCACTTCTGTCCCTTCAAAAACTCTTTGGTTGCTTTTGCAGTATTGTCATTGTCATTGTCCATCTGCACTGTGAAGTTCCATCCAATGAGTTCTGCAGCATTTGGCTGAATGTGAGCAGATAATATTGCCCAAAACACTTCAGAATTCATTCTGCTGCTTTTGTCAGCAGTCACATCATCAATAAATACAAGAGAACCAGTTCCATTGGCAGCCATACATGCCCATGCCATGACACTACCACCACCATGCTTCATTGATGAGGTGGTATGCTTAGGATCATGAGCAATTCCTTTCCTTCTCCATACTCTTCTCTTCCCATCACTCTGGTACAAGTTGATCTTGGTCTCATCTGTCCATAGGATCTTGTTCCAGAACTGTGAAGGCTTTGTTAGATGTTGTTTGGCAAACTCTAATCTGGCCTTCCTGTTTTTGAAGCTCACCAATGGTTTACATCTTGTGGTGAACCCTCTCTATTCACATTGTAATTGGGGTAATGAGGGAATATCACGCACCTGGCCATGGAACAGCTGAGAAGCCAATTGTCCCATTACTTTTGGTCCCTTAACAAGTGGGAGGCACATATACAAACTGCTGTAAGTCCTACACCGTTCACCTGAGTTGGATGTACATACCCTCAAATTAAAGCTGACAGTCTGCAGTTAACGCACATTGTGTTTGTTTCATTCCAACTCCATTGTGGTGGTGTATAGAGCCAAAGATGTTAGAATTGTGTCAATGTCCCAATATTTCTGGACCTGACTGTATACCACTCAATTCACCTGGCCAAACATATAGCTTGATATTTATGTATTTATTAAACACCAGCCACTTATAAAAAAACCAATCAGGACAAAAAGCAGGCAAAGGTAGGGAGAAAGTAGAAGAAAGATATGATAGAAGACCAAAAGGGCAGAGGAACTTAATATCAATAATCTACATATCTCAATTTATAGATCAAAAAGTCACAGACATTTCCAGAGTTTATGAAAAATATATAGAGGATAATTAGCATGGATGATCTTGTAGGGCAGGGGTGTCAAACTCAAGGCCTGTGGGCCAGATCCGGCCCATGAGGTGCTTAGATCTGGCCTATGGGCCCACCCTGGAAACAGCAAAAGACTGGCCTGTGGTGCCTCTGCCAGCGAAAATGGAAATCAGGAGGACCGTACGCAGCCCTCCTGAGCTCCGTTTCAGCTGCAACTGCCTCCTGCAGCCTTGTGCCAGTGAAAATGGAGCTCAGGAGGGCTGCACGCTGCCCTCCTGAGCTCCATTTTCACTGGCAGAGCCCTCATGCCACCACAGATGCCCCTGACATGAGTAATGCCGAGCTGGACATGCCCACCCTGGCCACACCCACCAGGGCCTTGGAGGTCAAACACAACCCTGATGCAGCCCTCAATGAAATCGAGTTTGACACCCCTGTCTTAGAGAATAGCCTTTCATTATTCTTGATTTAACTCTCATCTACATCACAGCAGCAGAACAGAGATGGGCTAAAAAGTACACTGGGTTGTCCCTTCCCTATTTTGTACCATTAAAAGAAATAACAATTTTATGGACTGGGATGTATCCAATACAGATAGATTTTGGTTGACTGGTTACAGGCGTGGAGCATCTGATTAGACAACTTGACAGGAAATTAAACTTGCTGTTCAAGACACCTGCCTACGCTTGCCTAGCCCTTTCCTACCACAAGATAAAAAGAACAATTGGTGGTTGGTTTTTTTCTACTGGTAGGTCGCACTTGATGGGATGGGAAAGGAAGCCATCAATAAGTATCTTTAAGTTGTCCTTTATTAAAACTGTATGGGCTACATTGCTCACCGGCCTCATTATTGTGACAGAATAAGGCTTGGCCGACATGCTTTCCCAGCAAATCATTGGTAGATTGCATATTTCCCATGGCTGGCTGGCTTTGCCTTGGAGCTTTAAGCTTAGCTGAGGTATGGGTCAGATAACAGCATTCTTCCTGCTTGAACCTGCTGTTCTTGCTGTTCTTAAGAAATCCATTATTAGTTCTGCAACTGGTTTTGATGCAGCAGGACAGCATGGCTCACCCAGTAACATTTGGAGTTCTCTTATGGGACCCGGTTTTGGAATAAGTATAAACATGAGGATAAGTAAACATCTTTAAGCCACTCCACAAAGTGAAATGTAAATGTAAGGACCTGCCTTAGCTATTCCCTCAGGAAAGCATGACTCTTGAAACAAGTAGTTATGAAAAGGAACTTTTACTTCGAGAAAGTGATTACGGAGAAGCGAGGCAGAATCTGATGTTCCTGTGCAAAGCGTTAAGCTATTCCTCCTCTTTCAAAACCCCACCCCTTCATCAGTGCACCAGTAGCCAATACAGATCTGAAAAGGTGTTTTGAGAACTCTGAGGCATTAGCTTGATAGTAGTTCATCCCCAGAATGCAGCAAGCTTGGTGTCAGGCTAGAAGTCCATCATCTCTCTGATATAGTCCCCTTCCCTAAATCCCACACTGTTACCGCAAAAGCAAAAACATGCAAGGAATGCAACCAGGGGTGAAATGCTCCTGGTTTGGACTGGATCGCCTGATCCGGTAGCGATGGCAGCGAGTGGTTTGGAGAACGGGTAGCAAACATCCCTGCCTGCTCCCATGCCCAGCTAAGCCATGCAATCATCAGAGGCTTTTTTTTAATTTTTAAAAGCATTTTTTCTACTACCTCTTCAGCTGAAAAAATGCTTTTAAAAGTAAAAAAAGGGGCGTGTAATGTGACTGGGTAGGCGTGGCCAACTTTTAAAAAAAAATCTTTTAAAACCATTTTTTCTACAACCTCTTCGGCCGAAGAGGTTGTAGAAAAAAAGGTTTTAAAAGCCTCTGATGATCCCAGCTGAGTTGCCTGATCGTCAGAGGCTTTTAAAAGCATTTTTTTATAACCTCTTCAACCGAAGAGGTTGTAGAAAAAATGGTTTTAAAAGTTTTAAAAATAAAGTTGGCCACGCCCACCCAGTCATGCCCACAGAACCGGTAGTAACAAATTTTACATTTCACCACTGAATGCAACCCTGATAGTCTTCTCCCCAACTCATCCATCAGAATGGCAGTGTCCCAAAGGGGGACTTGGCAGTGAAGTTTGAATGATGGGGACACCTTGATTTACCAAGTTACTTACACCTCTGTGTTGAAAACAAAGGCACAATAAAACTGGCATTCTTTGGACTCAGTGTAAAAATATTTGCGTCATCCAAAAAGGAAACTAATCACACTCATCCCTGAAAGTGAATAACTGTATTAGGCTGCAATGTAATTTGTTATTTTAAAAAAAATTTCATTCCACTATTCTATTCTTAAGGTTTCAAATGTAGAATCTAGAGGTGATATGCTTGTATGCATAATATTCTGATTCCCAACCAAAAACTGCAAAATAAATCAAACTTCTGAAAAGAACTAAATTTTGGGATTGAGATTATAGAAATGAGATTACTATACAATTCTAAGTAGTTTATATGCAGGGCAAATTTCCAGGATTTATATTCCTTTTTTTGCAATTATATTTCAAATATCAATTATATGTTTTACCTCCATCTTGGATTGAATGATGCCAATTTCTCTCTCCATTTCATCATGCTTCCGAAGTAGATTTTCTACACTTTCAACATCTTTTCCATAATCCAATGCTTGTATCAGTGAACTCTGAGGAATACGAAAAATTAAGAAAAGATGATAACTTGATTTTTTACAAAATTACATCTTTGAATATTTTCATCCTTTTGATACTTCTAACTTAAACTTTACATCTTTATATAATATGAAGATTTATGAGATATCTATAGATCAAGTTATTAGGCACTGAGTAATCACTTTGAAATAAAATAACACAACCAAATATAATAGTACATCCACAGTATATACTATTATGTCTAGCTATAGCATAATATATCTAGAGCAGAGGTCTTCAAACTTGGCAGCTTTAAGACTTGTGGACTTCAACTCTCAGAATTCTCCAGCCAGCATAGCTGTGAGTTGAAGTCCACAAGTCTTAAAGCTGCCAAATTTGACGACCTCTTATCTAGAGTATATCTCTAGATGTATTGGAGCATCACTGAGATTTGGGTGGCTAAATTAATAAATAAATAAATAAATAATAAATAAATAAATAAAATAACTTGATAGATGGCTAAAAATCCCAAATCCAGTTTAAACATTTGGTTGAATGTACCACCAATCATAATAATTTTGGCTTTGAAGCTTTGGATTAACTGCCCCTGATTTAAGTAAAATTAGAATTTTTCTAATCTGAAAAATCAATCCCTCCCCACCCTCAAACTAAATCCATTTTCTATGAAAATTAATATTTTCATGCATATTTGTTTTTATTTATTTGTTATTCAGGAACTGCTGAATAAAATGTATTCTAATACCGTAGTAAAATATTGAAAACCGTTTGAGTAATTTTCTTTTTACAGGACTAAAAAATAGCAAAATTATCAAATTTAATAAAGCTTATGCATCTGAAAAAAAATTATATGCCTAATTGTATTAGCATTTTCAGAGTATTTCACAAAAAGCTGTTAAAATAAAGAAGAGACAGAGAGCATCTCAATACTGTTTGTGTATGATAATGATTAGGAACGTTTTTCTGACTCTTTCTTTTCTTTGTACCTCTGACTGTCGAAATTCCCTCTTGATATTTTATTACTATTTGGTTTTCTGAAATTTTATCCACTCTGGAGAACTTGTCAAGAAAAAAAAAGCACCTTTAAAAATAATAAAATAAATCACCTTTTCACCAATTCTCTCTGTGATGTCATTAATTTCTCTAATCAAAGCATGGATCTGCAGGGCTTCTTCCAACTTCCTCTTATACATTTTAAGATCACCATGGAAACTGTTCCACCTGACAGTGAAACATTTAATTTTATTTGAGAAGATCAAATAGATTGAATATGGGATTAGAGCAATAAAACAATTATACAGTATATTTGGGTTTATGATTCCCACCAGCCCAACTTTATTTATCTAGGTGATTACCCAAGCACAAACAAAATGACATCAAAAGTGATTAATGTACAAGACTGGATCTGATTGGGTAGCAATAAAAGGGCTGGGGGGGGGAGAGAGAATCACTGCGCCCCCCAATAGTACTGACTTCCATTCTGCTGACCAGTGTTTTCTGTCACCAGAGGAATTTTAATCAGACAATGCCAAGTTAATTGAAATCATTCTTATTTCACAATTATATTTTTTATGTGGGTTGAGTAACTTGAGGTTATATTGACATTTATTCCTAACTAGAAGATTGCCATTTCCTTAACAATTTAGGTTTCAGTTATGTTTATAACAAAACTTATTAACTGCATTGGGAATGAAATTCAAATAGTTCAATGTCACTCCCTCTTTACTCTTACACACCCATTATAACAATTCATTTATACTTGAAGATGATGAAAGAAGAAGATCAGTCTTCTCCATGTAAACACCAACAACGGAATGCCAGTGTTTTTCTCTGGCTCTAGTCAGATTTGATTAAACATTATTTGTTTGGGTCAGTAGAATTTATCTACACACCTTTCATTCAGCTGTTCTCGGCGTTGGTATATTATTTTCATCTCTTCCTCATTCTGCCTCTTCAATCGCAGAGCGAGAGCATTGATGCCTTTGATATGGGCATCATCCACTGTTACCCCCTATAAGACGAAAGTCAAAGAGAAAACCGATAGTAAAGCAAAGTCTTAATTCTCTCCTCCCTTCACTGGAGAGAGGGAATCTCTCCACCAAAGGGAGTCTTCATTCTCTCCTCCCTTTTCTCCTTCCTTCTAGGAGGTTAAGTCTTACATCTATGTCTATGTCAGGGGTCTGCAACCTGCAAAATGGGGCAAAACTCACTTAACAAATGTTTCACTTAGCCACAGAAATATCAGGCTCCATTGTGGTTGTAAGCTGAGGACTACCTGTAACAGTGCTACAGCTTCTATAAACAAAATGAAACACAGCTTTTTCAAATAGATCACACTTGATCTAGAAATAAATGAATTCTAACCTTCCTGACATTATGAAACATAAAGACCCATGTCAGTTTTCTAATCAGCCCAAAATCCTCTTGTTGAAATATACTCAGCCACGTGACTCTAGACCAACTGCAGTCTCTAAACCAAACCTATTTCAGAGGATTATTATAAGGATTATGAGAAGAAATGCCATGCATATCGTTTTGAAGTCTCTTTATTGTATAATGTAATTCAGGGAAATAATTAACTCTTATATTCACATGGTAAATTAGAAGGCCAACAATTTACAGGATTTTAAAACCCAACAATTCTGACGTAACACAAACTTTCATCAATCAAATTATTCTAAAATACCAATGTCCTGAAATGTTATTTATTAAGCTAATGGAAACAATATCACTTACCTCTGACATTCCTCGGAATTCATTTAATTTTTTCAAAAGCTGAAGGCAGTGTTCATAGTCATTCCCCACATCACCAATATTAACCATGACGACCTGGTGAGCGACACCAATATCATTAGGAGTCCATTAAAACACAATGAAATTTTCAATGTTTATCTAATGTTTTTTCCCACTTGAATTCAAGTTTATTTTTGGAGTGGCAATCTGCTTCCCTAAATGCAATATCAATAACATGCTAACTAACATACACACTCCTGCATTACGAATTGTTTTGATAACAGTACTTGTTACTTGTTTGAAAAGTTCATGCAAATTGATTCATTGGATCTTTTAAAAAGTACTGTATTCATGAAAGAAAAACAATCCAGAAATCAGTGCAGACGCTTGAAGGAATAAATGCAACATTTTAGTGAATGGATTTAGTAGTTCTTTTCTGACATGTCAATGAATTGTGATTTAAAACATCTGTAATCCTAACCTTTGATTCCAGTCACACTTCTAATTCTTAAAATCTTAAAATCCTGCAACCAGTGGCAGACAAAATGACTGCAAAATGTGTTTGATGAAGAAAAAAGGTTCATGATAACATTAAGGTTACTCTTGAATCTTGGGGAATATTAAATATTTTCAGTTAGTCCTACAATTATCTAACATCAGAGTCCAATAAATGTGTACTTGCACTTCATAAAATTACATAACAGTTTTCTTTAGGCAAAATAAAACTTTCTAAAATACCCAGATAAAATGAACAATAATGCTTAACAAAAGCATTAAATGTCTTAATACATTTTGGAACAAGAAATCTCTCCCCCTTGATGATTACCAAGTTAATGGTTGGAAGATGTATATTTTGTACTCTTTTGAGTATTGCTCACTTTTTTGGAATAAATTTCTAGTGCATAACAAACTAATATTCTCTAGAAGGAGAGCCATGCATATAGAACACAGTAGCAGCCTCCGTGTAATACAGGCTTGATTTATATTCACATATTTGGAAACAGGAAAACACTTATTTTTTAAAATAAAACAAAAGTATACATTTTCTGCTACAATTACCATTTTACAAATGTCTATAAATGTGTTGTCTAAACAGAGACAGTGGTCTGCAAATTCACTAACCTTGTCTCTGATCCAAGCCTCTGTGTGCTCGACTTTTTGTAGAAATTCAAGAAAATCCCTGCTTTCCTCAAGCATTTTTCCATGGGCAGCAACAGCCTGATTCAACATTTCCCACTGTTCTTGGA
This sequence comes from Pantherophis guttatus, assembly GCF_059756535.1. Taxonomy (NCBI): domain Eukaryota; kingdom Metazoa; phylum Chordata; class Lepidosauria; order Squamata; family Colubridae; genus Pantherophis; species Pantherophis guttatus. The sequence goes on from NC_142063.1 coordinate 69,363,723, forward strand.
GCAAGTACATCTTTTGGCGGATCTCTTCCGATTGGGGAATATTATGGTGTAGTAGAGCTTCGCCTCTCTTTAATTAGTTAAGAAGGAATAATTAATAAGAAGATTGAAATATCTCAATGCTATTTCTAACCAACTCAGTTCTAAAAGATTGGAAGGCCAGTGGCAAAGGTTAAACCAGAAGTGAAATCCAGCAGGTTCTGACAGGTTCTGGAGAACCGGTAGCAGAAATTTTGAGTAGTCCAGAGAACCAGCAAATATCACTTCTGGCTGGCCCCAGAGTGGAGTGGGAATGGAGATTTTGCAATATCCTTCCCCCAGGAGTGGGTGGGAATGGAGATTTTGCAGTATCCTTCCCCTGCCACACCTACCAAGCCATGCCCACCAAGCCACACCATGCCCACCAAGCCACGCCCACAGAACCGGTAGTAAAAATATTTGAATTTTTTCATGGGTTAAACACATAGTGTACTTAAGTCCGGTTCCAGGATATCTGATTCAGATTTGTATCCAGCAGAGATGGAGGGATTGATTCATTTGACATGTAAATTATTCAAGATATGAGAGAGAAGTAGAAAGATTACACCTGTCTAATGTTGTCTACCTGTCAGAAGACAGCCAAGGTGATGCGAGACATCAATATATTTAAGGCTGCATATTCATGATTTTTACTGAGATTTTCTAACGTTTACAATACAGATTGATCTGACTGTTTAATGAAGCTAAGATGTAAAACATTTGACCCATCATTTATCCACCTTTTCTATGTATTTTATCTACCTATGGTTTGACCTCATGCTACAGAAGAATCTCACAGGAACCAAAAAACACAAAGCGTAAGCTATGAATACTTGCCATTTTAACAGTTGCAATTATATCCTTATGAGCCAGAATCTCAGCCTCAAAGACTTGATGTTTCTGAAGAAGCTTCATTTTGTCACATGACTTGTTGAAGTTTTGAAAAGAAGGAACCTTCAACTTCTGCATGCGTTCATTAATCCAACCCTCTGCCTGTCACCAAAGGAGCAACACGATTATCACTGCATGTAAGGCTAAGAGTAGTATGTGCAAATCTAATAAGATCATATTTGCTTTTCAGTTCAAGGGTCTATTCAGCCCAACGTGTGACCCAGAGGTGGGTTTTAGCAGCCTCTGACCAGTCCTGGAGAACCGGTAGCAGAAATTTTGAGTAGTTCGGAGAACCGTAGTAAAAATTCTGACTGGCCCTGCCCCCATCTATTCTCTGCCTCCCAAGTCCCAGCTGATTGGGAGGAAATGGGGATTTTGCAATAACCTTCCCCGGATTGGGGAGAGAATGGAGATTTTTCTGTATATTTCCCCTGCCGTGCCCACCAAGCCACACCCACCAAGCCATGCCCACAGAACCGGTAGTAAAAAATTTTTGAAACCCACCACTGGCGTGACCTGAATTTCAAATCTGTAGATTTGCTAAAGATGTGTGTCTCTTGCAAAAGTATTGAATCTGTAAGCCAGTTTGCTATTTCAAAGATGTGATATAATGTAACTCAGGGCTGTCAAACTGGCGGACCATGGGCCGGATGCATCATGCACAGGCCACACCCACCCCAGCTCCACGAAAGGGAAAAACATCGCAAAACGTCACGTGATGGCAACGTGATACCGCAAGTTTGACACCCATGATGTAACTGAACTAGCTTTGAAATAAAGCTGCAGACAAAAGCTTTGCTTAGCCCCTTAATTTTCTACATCAAAAGTGATCAGACTTAAATTAATGCAGTGTAACTTTTTTTGCAAGACTTGATATCCACTATAAAGAGCCAAGTGGAAGCTAATGGTTGCAACATTCCTTCAGGTTTTCCTATAGTTGACTCTCCTGAAGAACTGAGTCAGGACAAGAAATACTGATAAAATGAAGGCTATCAGCTAGTTGATAAAGAAATACCTTGGATTTCTTCCATATGTAGAGGAATGAGATATAATAGTAGCTCTCTAGTACTCATATAATATGTCCTTTCCCAGACTTATGGTCTCCAGATGAACTGGATTTTATTGCTGTAATTCATAGCCCATATACATAGCCACAGTGGCTACAAATTTTGATTTAGAGGCTAATCTAAGTACATCTAGAGGGCACTAGGTTGGGGAAAGCTGCTGTAGCATTTAAATGTTGCATTATATTGTTTATGTTTAAATGTATATAGGAATACATGGAATGTGAACATCATGGTCCAAAACACAAAGCCTCAGAATTATAATAATGTGCAATAGCTCTTTTGATTTTTCTTTCTTTAAAAGATGCGAGAAAAATAAAAAACTCAAAAAGAAGTGGGAAAATACAAGAGGGTCAGAAGAGGGCCAGGTGATCACAGATGTCTTGGTGGGGTGGGCAAGCGTGGGGGTTAGACTGACAGAAGCAGTGTTGTAATTCTGCAGGCATGATCCAAAAGTCTGGAGTTTGTGGCATGATGTCACAATATCGCTTTTGTCATTCTGATGCAAGCAGGGATGTCACTGCAGATGACAGTGTCTGATCTTCTTCAGAAATACCATTGAGCCATGCTGGCGCAGTGGTTAGAATGCAGTACTGCAGGCTACTTCTACTGTCTGCCGGCTGCCTGCAATTTAGTAGTTTGAATCTCACCAGATTCAAGGCTGACTCAGCTTTCCATCCTTCTGAGGTCAATAAAATGAGGATCCAGATTGTTGGTGGCAATATGCTGACTCTGTAAACTACTTAGAGAGGGCTGTAAAGCACTGTGAAGTGGGTTTCAAAACCCATTGCTACCAGTTTGCTCATGGGCGCGCTCATGCGCGCACGCACGATGCTTCTGTGCGTGCACAGAAACATCTGGGCAGGTAGGCGAGCCTCCTGCCGCTGCCGCTACCGGTTCACCCAATCTGGGGTGAACCAGTAGCAACCCACCAGTGCTGTATAGCACTGTGGAGCGGTATATAAATTTAAGTACTATTGCTATTACCTCTTCTGAAAATGAGATGTAGTGATTACTTCCAGATGATATTTTAATTATTCTGCCTCAATTATTTGCTTAGCAGAATGCTTATTTTGATTACTATGTTGAAGCAGGCTGCCTTTTTATATCCACACACATTACAATTAACCATTAAAGGCATTTAATGACTGTTCATTCAGCAACCATTCAAAGTTATGACAACACTGAAAAAGGAGATTTATCATCGTTTCTGAAACTTGGGCTATCTTAGCATCCCATGGTCATCTGATTACCATTTGCAACCTTCACAGCCAGCTTCTAACAAGCAAAGTCAATGGGGAAACAGCAGGAAATCCTAAATTTATCTTAATCACCACGAGTGATTTACTTCATGATTGCAGCTGGAACTGACATCTAAACAGTCATGTGATGTTTCATTTTACGATCGCATCTTTTAGTGACAGAGTTACTGGTTCCAACTGCAATGGAATGCACAATGCACTGCAAGTGGGGCCTACCTGACTACACAATCTGAATGGAGAGTTGGTGTTTGCAAAGAGAATGAACGTTTTTATTTCCCAGACAATGCTTCACTAATACACAATTTATTCTCACCTCAGTTAGACTCCGGTAGAATAGAGCTAGCAGGAGTTCTGCCTGCAATTTTTCTTGCCTACTTTGAGAAAGATCTCTGATGCATCTTCTTTTCTTTAACACCACACTGAGCCTCTGTTGAATCTGCGTTACTTCCAACTCACTACCTGGTTGCAATTTTTCCATTTGCTCCTGAAGAGAGAGTTCCTGAAAGACCAACACTTAAAATCACAACTACAGTTAACTGATCACAGGTTGCATACATAAAATATTATTTTTTTCTACTGGAAGTTCAAAATTGTCCATAACCAAACACCAGTAACAAAAATATTCAGATGTGTATTTGTGTGATATGAATGAGTACAGCTTTCTGAGAACCTCCTCTTACCTTTTTGATATTATCTGAAATATTATTTGGGAAATTTTATTTAAGGGTAAATCGTTAAATTCACTATATTTTGTATTCTGTAATATTTAGTGTCAAACTAAGATATTCTTTCTCCCTAGGTAAAATTTCCCAGATACTTTGCCTGAAGAACTCCCATATTTCTTGAAAATCAACACTTCAAAATGTTCCTATAAAGCAGCTTCTATAAAATAATGTTATATCTATTGTCTGAATTGCTTTCGCAAGTTTGTTGCAGTACTTTTCCAGTCCATCAAGATAACGAATAAACATCAGGTTTTACCTGGTTATTTGCCCATGTCTTTCTTTATATAGTATATATAAAGATTTTACCTTTTCTTCCTGAGAGGCTAGAATCTTCTCAAAAGCTTCCTGTTTCTTGATCTGCTGTATCACTTCATCCACACTGCTTCCAAAATCACAGCTTTTCAAATACATCTGTGAAAAATTGGAATCAGTTTTGGCAATATAGCTTTTTTAAAAAAATACATGGAATTATGAGTCCAAGTCTGTTGCTTCTTGGAATGAAACTCAAGAAACATCAGACGATCAAATTACTTTAAGAGATTTACAAGATGTGTTTCTTACACAGCTCTGGCCTCTTCTTAGTTCAGATATTTGGATTAATCAAGAGAAGAGGCATATAATGTAGCCTATTTGGAGGTTGGGGTTTTTTTTTGGTAAATATTATTTTTAAGAATTCCAAATAGAAAACCATGTTCAACAGATAACATAAAGATTTTTGTTTTATTGATTACATTTATATGCCACCCATCCCTAAAAGAATAAATCTTGAAAATTAGGCACAGGAATAAATCAGATATATACATTCCAAACAGTTTATAATCCCAACCTGAGTCCTCAAATGATCATTTATGTCCTTGTCACCTTGGGTGTAGATTTTTGTAATGAACACTTCACTGGGCTGCCTCTGAAATTTATGTAGCTGGCCAGAATGTAGCATAGTGTAGCATAGCATAGCATAGCATAGCATAGCATAGCATAGCATAGCATAGCATAGCATAGCATAGCATAGCATAGCATAGCATAGCATAGCATAACAGAGTTAGAAGGGACCATAGAGGTCTTCTAGGCCAACCCCCTGCTTAGGCAGGAAACCTTATACCCTATTTAGACAATTGGTTGTCCAATCTCTTCTTTAAAACTTACAGTGTTGGAGCATTCACAACTTCTGGAGGCAACTTGTTCTATTGATTAATTGTTCTAACGGTCAGGAAATTTCTTCTTCTAGGTTGCTTCTCTCCTTGATTAGTTTCCATCCATTGCTTCTTGTCCTGCCCTCAGGTGCTTTGGAGAATAGTTTGACTCCCTCTTCTTTGTGGCAATCCCTGAGATATTGAAACACTGCTATCATGTCTCCCCTAGTCCTTCTTTTTTATTAAACTAGACATACCCAGTTCCTGTAATCATTCTTCATACGTTTTAGCCTCCAGTCCCCTAATCATCTTTGTTGCTCTTCTCTGCACTCTTTTTAGAGTCTTAACATCTTTTTTACATTGTGGCGACCAAAACTGAATGCAATATTCCAAGTGTGGCCTTACTAAGGCATTATAAAGTGGTATTAACACTTCATGTGATCTTGATTCTATCCCTCTGTTAACGCAACCTAGAACTGTGTTGGCTTTTTTTGGCAGCTGCAGCACACTGCTAGTGATGAGTGTGCCATAATATACCCATGTAAGTAAACTGCTGCTCAACAAACTGCATTGTTTGCAATGAGCTTCTGATGATATTTAAGATGCTGGTCACCACCTCTAAAGACTCTGGCTACCTGAGGGCTGTTTATCTCCAATAGTTTCTGCCTGCCTGAAAGATTGGAGAGAGTGGGTGCTTAACGGGTCCCTTTGATTAAACAATGTCACCTGATAGGATCCAGGAAGGAAGCCTTCTCTGTCATGGTACAGTATCTGCCTCTGAACAGAATTCCACAAAGTCCCCAGTCTGACTATTTCTAAATAGTCTTTGAAAACCTGGCTTTTTTTCAGGCCTTGGGTTTGAGTGAGTAGCAAGTCTGTTCTGGGACTGCATATATTGCTAGAATGTTTTCTTCTAAGAAGAAAAGAAGAAATGTCCTAAGAAGGACATTCTTTTTTATATTATTTTGATTTCTATTGTTTTTAATATTGTATGCTTGTGGTCTCTGGCGTCATTCCCAAAGACCGATTGCTATACCCACTTTCCCTGTATACCAAGTTGGGTAATTCCATAAATAAAATAGGTAGATAAATACTTTTTCAAGTGGAACACAGATGAGAACAGAATGCCCCCTGGTGCAAGTAAGTATTTTACACTGCTATCTTTTCTTTAAAATTACCATCTTTAATATATGAAAATGATAGTAGCTGTACCTTTATGTGAATCATTTTATATTACATAGCAAGTGCTCATAAAGCAAATAACTGCAAAACATTTATAACACAGGTAATTGAATACTCTAAGTAAAATATGAAGATATGTGTTACAAGGGATTCCATCCAGTGTCCTGTGAACAGAGCAATGGTGGTATTCAGCCAGTTCTATCCGGTTTGGGCGAATCTGTAGCGGTGGCTGCAGGAGGCTCCGTCTACCCACCTGGATGTCATCACGTCCCATTTTTTATGCTCTGTGAATGTGCAGAAGGTCCTGTGCACGCACAAAGGTGGCACGTGCGCTCACATTTACGAACTGGTAGCAAAGGTAAGTGAATACCAAGCCTGGAACAGAGGCCTATTCACATAACAGAACCTCTCCTTGTTCTTCTCCCCATACCAGAGGTGGGTTTCAGCAGGTTCTGATCAGTTCTGTAGAACCAGTAGCGGAAATTTTGAGTAGTTCAGAGAACTACTGACCCCGCCCCCATCTGACTCTGCCTCCCAAGTCCCAGGTGATTGGGAGGAAATAGGGATTTTGCAGTAACCTTCTCCTGGATTGGGGAGGGAATGGAGATTTTACAATATCCTTCCCCTGCCACACTCACCAAGCCATGCCCACCAAGCCATGCGACGCCCACCAAGCCACACCCACAGAACCGGTAGTAAAAAAATTTGAAACCCACCACTGCCAGATACCCATTCTAAATTGAATCCACTCAAATTGTCATGGTCTCATCTGAGGATGATACCTTAGAAGACAACAGGTCAAGCAGTTCCAAAGAGATTTCTTCACATATTGAGTTACACCCTAATGCAGGCTGGAGCCAGGACCTTCTGTCCAGAACTTTTTTTTAGATTCTACGGTGTTGCCATTCACCCACCCCTTTGAAGGGTATCGATACAAGAGTGACTATTGGAAAGGGGAATTGTTTTGTTTCAATCCCATCTTAAGCACAATATTTACATATCAAACTGTAGCTGCCATTGCCGATGACAATTTGCAGATTCAGAGAGCACAGCTGCACCACTATGTAAATACGGCAGTGAATTTGAGCAGCCCACTAATAAAAGGGATACTCAGAGTGGCATTTCATATTTAACATTATGGCTCCTGAGGTCATTACTTCAAGTATCTGTCAGCTTATCACAGGCTGAAGAATGGTATGCCCGATGTCCTGTAGCAATAATACACAAGAGTTTTCCATTAAAAAAAAAAAAGGAATAGAATAGAATCTTTGTACAGGTAGGAAAGCAGGATTCTGCATTCTAGAACTAAACAATATTTATTTTTGAAATATTCTCCATAAGATCTAAATATTCCACAAAGTATGACACATGAACCAATGTCAGGATTTATCATCTTATTTACATGACAATGAAATGCAGATCATTTTACTGTTTATCTTTTTCAACTAAATCTTACCAAGAAACAATAAAATTTAAAAGAAATCAAGAGATCTTTTAAAAGACATTTTTTAAAGTGAGCAAAAATGCATATATAGAATAATAACAACTAGAAATGTATTTTTCAAATCAGACTGAATTCTGTATTGAAATAAAACTATTTTAAGAAATAGTAACTTTTTTTCCTTCATAGAAATTATTTAAAACTCCATCTTCTACCAATCTGCTGTCAGAATGCGACCCTAATAGAAGACCTACATTTTTGTATACTACATAATACACAAGTGGATTTTTTCATTTGTTGCTATTGTATTTTTCTTCAGCTAAAACTAATATTAAAAATTGGAGGGCTCTAATACCTTGTCCGAAAACCAGATCCATTTCCAAATCTATTTTTTCCTGGTATAAGCTGACAAACTAATAAGGCATTTTTAGAAAAAAAGATTTAATATATTTTTGATTTGAAAATATATGTATATGTGTATTTATGCACACACAGTCTCTTTCCCCCCCCCTCTCTCTCTCTCCCTCCCTCCCTCCCTCCCTCCCTCCCCCCCCCTCTCTCTCTCCATTCATGGTTCTTACTAGTAATAATTAGATGACAGTTTACAGAGAGTATATACATACCTATATAAAATACAAACATACAAACACATACCATTGGGAGACTCAGCAAATGTGAATGGCATTTGCTCTGTGCGCACATGTGTCTGCGCAAGCACACACACACACACACACACACACGCACACAGAGCCACTGAAGGCATAACTTGCTTTACTCCATGTGAAAGCTTGAAACAGTAGAATTTAAGCAACAAGTAGTAAACAGGCTTCCAATGTCAAGAAGAAACAAACCCACCTCCACAGTCTTACAGTTCCTAATCATTCTGCTTTAAGAAAACAAAAGTACTCTTGAAGGCTTTACCATTCCTAGAAACTTTTGTAACAAATTAACATAAGAATTGATAATACTGTCAGTTAAAACTAATCCCAGAAGAAAGTACAGTTGAGGGTACATTTTTCTAAAATGGAATGGAAATCTTCACCACTTTTCTCCCAGTTCCAAAGGACGCAATTTTTACTGAGATAGATGGACACCATGTATTCTCACCATGTCGATGAGATGATGTCTGCATATTTGTTAAGAAGGCAGCTTGACTTGCATTCATTGCAGCATCTGGATCCTGAAGATGCTCTTGTGAAGGCTGGTATTCAGGACAATAAACAGGATTTATGGACAATAAGATACTAGAGCCTTTACAATTTGACTGTAAAGTAGAACCACCCATATCGGAATATGAAGCTTTGATCAAGACTGAAGGAGCTGGCTGTTTTCTGAATTCTCTTACTACTTTAATAGGAAAGGATATCCAAGGGGTGGCAAGTATTAAAGATATCTTGGAAATCTTGGGATGAGCAGGAATTATTCCAATACTAGAAGTCTTCCCAAATTCTTTGCTAGCTGAGTGATGGTTCTGAAAGACGAGCATATCAGGATCGAATGGTGAATGCGTAACTGTTCTTTTGCCAAGAAGGGTATCTGCTTTAGCTAATGTAGATGGAGTCAACCATATTTCTTTGAAGACTGTCTGTGGAGGAAGAATGGGACACTTAGTGGGGTTAGTGACATGAAGTTGTTTAACCTGGTGCTCTGCAGAGTTTCTAGAAGGGATAACTTGATGAGTCTTCTGGTTTCCTCTTGTAAGACCAGGAGATGTAGTTGAGATCTTTTTCAGATGAGGTAATAGAACACTGGAATAAGCAGCTCTAATTGGTTTGATAGCAACACTGCAAGTTGAAATATAGAGTTTTACTGAAGCATGGAGATCTGAAAACTGAGAATTGCACTGATTATAGTTCTGTTCTGTTGACTTGGAGTTGCAAGGTGCAAGAATTCGATACAGATTTTTATTCTGAGATGATGAAGCACCTGGAATGGCACAAAGAGAAACATCTAGACGTGATGTCCAGCATGGTAGAGCTCTTGAAGCAGCTGAATGGAAAGCTGCTGCAGAAGAATGACAAGCACCCCAGTCATTTCCTTTCCAGTCACTTGCTCCACTGCAGGAGACAAGCATCGATTGAGCATCAGTGCTCTTGTATCCTTTGCACTGAGTATCTCTCAAAAGTGTGGGACAGGCAGACTTGAAGGTGGAGGAATTAATACAGCTGTTATCTTTCTCTAAACCGTTCCTCTTTTTTGAGTGTGCCAACACTATATCTAGCCTTGAGCTGTGAACCTCTGAAGACAGGCAGGGAGAAGGCAAGATGTCACTTATTGATAAGGTCTCTGCAGATGATGAATGATCTGGAAAATACCAGGTTGAGTTTGATGTATTTTCTGCTGGTGGCATCCTTTGGAAAGAAGCACCATAAACAGCAGCTCTGGAGATCGGTGATGGAACCACTCTGGCAGAAGACAACGTAACTTCCACTGTGGAAATATAGATGGGTGTGTCTGAAGTCTTGTTAGGAAGATATCTGCATGACATCCTGCAGTTTTTAATCCTATGGTTTGAAAAGCTAAAGCAGTCTCTGCTTCTGAGCTGTTGCTTAAAAGAAATGTTTCATCCTTTTTAGCTTGGCAGTAGAGATGTCCATTCTTCCTCTGGTGTGAATAAGTGAAATGTAAAGAAGTATTTCTATAACGATGGCATCTGTATTTGATTAAGAACGAGACGTAGTAGAATTGGCACGACTACTCATTCAGTCTGCAAAATAATAGGAGCATGCAGCAGGCTGAAAAAACGATCAAGATGATGAGGCAGAAGCCAGATGTGTAGTCCAAGACCTAATTAACAATTCTTAGATTTTTTTAAAAAAAGTTATTAACTCACTGGTGCATCTATAGCCTTGAAAGGCAAGATTATGTTCCACTGGTGCTAAAAGCTAAAGAGCTGCGCTATAATATTCTCTATCCCTCTCTCAATCCGCACAAGGAATAGCAGCTTCTCTGTTTAACAAGTCTTAGAAAAATTTCCTACAACTCTTCCAAGTAATGGCATACCCGGAGTCAGTAATAAAAAAGACAGATATATACTTGCTTAATTTCCTCCATATGTGCTGTTATTTACTTTAGGACAGAGAAATCCTAGACTAAACCTTGCTGAATTCTTCTGAAGCCTTAAGTAATTTGGATGTAACCTAAGCTGCTGGCATAAAATCAAGGCCAGGCACACTGGCACAGAGAATGAATGGGAAAGCACTCTCCTTTGGAACACGACCCTATGCTTTTCTTTCTTTCATATGCCACTGCTGGGATAGCCTTTATATAAATTTAGAGACACAGTTCAGTTCAATCAAGATCCATTGCGATAAAAGACAAATATTCACACGCCGTTAACACCATCCACAAACTCCCTTTTCCAGATACAGATGAAAAGTTAACGGTGCATTGCCTGTCAGTTTTAAACATGCTTGCTTTCTGCTAGCATTGTGCAACTTAACAAGGGTTAACCTGGCTACGATAAAGCTGCTTGAAAGCTCCATCTGAAACTTTGGTGTATGAGACAGGAAAATGTAAGAATTTAGATGAAAGACTTTTGGTCTCAATTGTTTTGTAGTTAGTAAAAAGAACATGATTGCATTGAAATGTTTGGCTAGGATGATATTAATTAATATTAATTGGATATTAGTTAATATTAATTGGTTAGTCATGTTTGTTGTTTGGTTTTAGTCCTGTGTTTATGTGTTTCTATATTTCGCTTCCTATATTGCTTTTCAACCATTATTGTGTGTTAATTTTATTGTAAATATTTAATAAAGATAATTTTTTTAAAAAAAAGACTTTTGGTCTCCTTTCCAAAGATCAATAACAAAAAAACTCCTATTAAACAAGAATTTATCCTCTTCAAATATAGAATGAGCTTGCACTATAACCCAGGTGGAAATGAGTTCAAGATTTTCTGAGCTGTATCATGGATTCAAGAAAAACCTACACGATAATCATACAAGCAGAAACTGCTATTTTAACCAGAGAGTAACTATCAGCAGTTAACAATTTCTTCACTTCTGGGACACATAGCAGCTACCAGGGAAGTAATTTTCAATTGAACCATGATATGTAGAAAAGGAATAATCTCTTCCTTCTCATCTGCTACAACAGCTAATTCCTGATGCTTTCCTTTGCAGCTGCTAACTTAAAAAGCAAATACTTAATACCATTACATCAACCAAACTCAGTATCAGATTGTAATGCCTAAGGCTGTGCTATTTTCCAAAGCACCAGAAGGCAAGACAAGAAGCAATGGATGGAAACTAATCAAGGAAAGAAACAACCTATAACTAAAAAGAAATTTCCTGACAGAGTACAATAAACCAGTGGAATGGCTTGCCTTGAGAAGTTGTAGGTGCTCCATCACTGGAGGCTTTTAAAAAGAGACTGGACAGCCATTTAACTGAAATAGTACAGGATCTCCTCCTTGAGCAGGGAGGTTGGACTGGAAGACCTCCAAGATTCCTTCCAACTCTGTTATTCTATTATTTTGTTATTCTGTGATAGGTTTTTTTTTCTTCTAGAATCAAAGGATTAATTTCACATCATGTATCCTTGCACAGATGTATTATTGACCATGCTATTAAAAAGTCAGAAACCAAATTTCCTTTTAGGGATAACAATAAGGTTGATCAAAAGCAAATGTTTTCTTACTAATATGATACTAATTTTCTATACATGCAACTACCCATGTGTAAGATAGAAGGAATAGGACACAAGGAAGCATAGGACACAAGGAAGAGATTAAGTACTTAATAGATTAAAGTACACCTTATAATGAATTAAAGCACCAATAAAGCAAGTGCTAGCACTACCTCCTGGGAGTTTGAGATGTTGTCCAGGTATTCACAGTCTCGGTAAAATATCTGCAAAAGATGGGTCTTCTCCAGCCATTCCTTCTTTTGTGCCCATACCTGGTACACTCTATGCTTTGCTTCTATCAGAGTTTCCAGTACACTTTGGATCTGAAAAGAAGAAGTCAACTGTTATAAAATGTCAGTAATAATCCACGAAGGGGCAATGGCTGATATGTAATTTATATTGCTGTAACAGAAATATGCTAAGGCTCAATTTCCAATTATAATTACAGCAATTGTCTGTTTATACATGAGGAAGCAGGTGGGTGTGTTTTAATAAAACTCATTTTTCCTTTGAAAAGTATCATATCTTGCTTGGTTTTTATCTCATGAAATCTCTGGATTTAAAAATTTATTGATAACAGGCTAATTTTGTGGAAATGTTGGTGGTCTGAGCTCTGTGCAAAGTTACAAAATTGTATCGTGTATACTATATATATATACTTCTCCTGTTGCCATTTTCTGTTCCAGCGCAAGCTCTTGTCCCAGCTGTGATACTCGCTCATAAATCTCATCTCGAGACTCAATCTCTGGAAATAGCTGCTGATGCTGATTAATCTTCAGACCACTGGTAGACACATCTCGAATGGTCTCCTCAGCTGCCATTTCTCTTATCATCTCAGATGCCCAGGAAGAATAGTCCCATACCTTAAAATTGAGGAAAGGAAATTTAAGATGTGGGGTAAGATTTATATCCTTAAATGACAATATAGGTAACAGATGACATTTCCTGCGGGTCAGTTCACACATAGCATTAAAATGTGGTTGGTTACACATTGTGTTTTGCCTCAAACAAAAAAAAAAAAACCTGTCAAGGCTATCTATCTATCAAGTATAGAATATATGTCCTTGGGCATCAAGGCTCAGCTAAGTTTAGTTTACTTTATTGTCATTGCACCTCGTACAACGAAATTAAATGCCATCTTCAGTGTACATTATAACTATAAAAATAAAACACATCCTTCACATTCTATTCAATTGAATTGAAAAACCCTGATATTGCATTAATATTGCACTATACAGTAGAATTCAATATAGTTACTGCCCTGGGATAGAAGCTGTTTTTTAGCCTATTTGTCCTTGTTTTTATTATCCTGTGCCGTCTGCCAGATGGTAATAGTTTAAAAAAAAGGGGTGCCCAGGATGAGATGGATCTTTAAGAATGTTTTGAACTTTCTTAAGGCAGCGGGAGCTATAAAGCTCTTCCAAAAAAGGGAGAGAGCAATCAATGATCCTCTGGGCAATGACATTAACCCCCTGGAGTTCTGTTCTATCTGCGACTATGCAATTGGCAAACCATACACAGGTGCAGTAAGTTAAAATACTCTCTATGGGTGCAGCGGTAGAAGGTCACCAGCAGTTTTTCATCAGTTGTTGTTTCCTGAGAAGTCTCAGGTAGTATAATCTCTGTTGGGCCCTTTAGACCAGTGCTGCAATGTGAGTGCCCCAGGTCAGGTCCTCTTTTATGTCAACACCCAGAAACTTAAAACTGGCCACTTGCTCCACTCGGTCTCCATTGATAAGCAAGGGCTGGATGTCTTCTATAGCCTACTATAAGGTTCTTGGGCTTATTGGTGTTAAGGACCAAGTTATTGTCTCCACACCACGAAAGCAACCAGTCCACCTCAACTCATTAGGCAGAGTCATACCCCCCGGAGATGAGTCCCACCACTGTTGTATCAATTGCAAATTTAATAATAGTATTACTGGCATGAGTGGGAATGCAGTCATGCAAATAAAGAGTATAGAGTAAGGGATTCAGCACACAACCCTGTAGCATACCAGTGTTAAGAATAAGGGCTGAAGAGATATGATTACCTAATCTGACCCTCTGAGAGTGGCCAGACAGGAAATCCATAATCCAAAGGCAGATTGAATAAGAAAGCCCAAGATCCATAAATTTTTATTAAGTGGATTTTTATAAGTGGATTTATTGCAGCAAAACTGTAAAGCAATTACAAAAGAATTCATGTAACTGCTGTGCATGCATCAAATGCATGTTCTATTTATAACAATTCATGTTCAAATTTCCTGTGCTTCTTTCTTCTTTGCATAAAGCTTTGCATAAAGCTCTGGCAGTAAATCTCTCTTGGGCAGGAGATATAGTTTCCATTTGTTCCTGATTTTGTGATACTAAATGCCTAATGTAATATTAGGCTGTTTTCTTTTCATTTTGGAGAATTCTCAGGAAGCACATAATGATTTTTTAGGATATGTGAATCCAGGCAAAGTCAGTGTTCTCAATAATTGGTACAGTTCTCTGTGGTATGAGAGAGGGATTTTTCCCAGCTCCATTTTAATATGACAGATAAATAATAATTAATAATAAAGTATGCATCTGCTGCAGACACATAGCCCTTCTCCTAAAATATAACAATGCAATTTTATTCTAATTTAAATGGAACAAAAGAACAATATTGTAGTAGAATAGCAATAAAAGTACAAGAGTTTACAGGATTATAAAACCAGTATGAACCAAAATTATAATACAATACAATTACAAAGTAACGTTAAACCCTAAATATTAAAACTACTTTATTTTCCATTTTGTAGAATACTATCTTACTGGTTTGGATGTTGATGGCACTTGCACAGTACTTTGGTAATGATTTTGTTTGGCTTCCAATCTTGACTTCTGACCTTACTAGTTTCAAGCTACATACCTGCAGTATCTCAAATGCACACCGATGTGCCTCTTGCAGTTTTTCACAGAGTAACTAAACTGCCTGAGCCAATGTACTATAATAGAGTACCTGAATAGTTGAGCTAATGGCTGGCTCAAAACTCTGCTCAGCTTTGAAATTCTTGGGGAAAATTCCCATTTTACATGATTGTAATGAAGATAATGCATGACTCTGAACTCCAGGAGGGAAAGGTATGATCGTAAGGTCACAAATAGGAAATAAACGTAGTGTAATTGACTTGGAAAAAAAACCCCAGAAGGAACAGGATTAGGTGGAGCTATTTCCTTGTTTAAATGTTCAGAAAATTCCTTCTATATGCTGGAGATCTGAGTCTACAAAAGTACTAGAAAGATTCAGAGACAATAATATTGAGCTTCATACCCTAGTTTGACCTTCTCTTCAATGGTAAGTTGTGTGTCATCCATTATTATACCTGCCTTACTAGATTGCAATTGTGGAAGGAATTCAAATGAGAGAAGAAAAAAATTAATGTGGTCAGTGTTAACAGTAGGTGTTTGGGGTCTACTGCTGGGCTCCAAGACAATCAAAGGGTCCATTACTAATTCCACGAAATAAAAGAATTCCATGAAATAAAAATCTTGATGATTTTTATCTTGAATTCTGACTGATACTTTGAACTTTGCTGAGCATAGCTGCCAAATTATTTTTCTCCAGTGCCCTAAGTGTTCCACAGTGGAAAACACAAATGGTGCCAGATTTGCTTGCCTGGGTGTATTTGTAGATCTTCTCCTAATCAAAGTGCCTTCTGATTGGTTGAGAACCATATCCAACAAAGACCACTTTGATTATACTTTTCCATCACAATGATCCCTGGTGACGTAGTGCTTAGAATGCAGTATTGCAGGCTAACTCTACCCACTCTACCCATAGCCTGGAGTTTGATCCTGACAGGCTCAAGGTTGATTCAGCCTTCCATCCTTCCGAGGTTGGTAAAGTGAGGACCCAGATTGTTGGGGGCAATATATTGATATTGTAAAAAGCCCAGAGAGTCCTGTAAAGCACTATTAAGCAGTATATAAGTCTAAATGCTATTGCTATAATAAAAACCATTCTTCTCATGGATTTTATGGTCTTGTTGTGGCCCGCCAGAGGCCTGCGCAGATCGTGGCTGATCCCGACGATAAGGAGGCTGGTGTGGGGTCGCGCCAGCAGCCTGCGCAGCCAGCGCTCACATCGGACAGCGAGGAGGATGTAGTGCGAGAGGCAGAGACTCAGCCTGGGCCTTCAGAACCTCCAGAGGCTCCTTCAAGTGGGGAGAGCAAAGTGGAGGAGCCTCTCCTCAATGCTTGAGCATGCAGGGCTGCCAAAAGGCAGGAGTGGCTACTCAGGAGGAGGAGGTCTCCTTGAGAGTAAGGTTAGCCTGTTTAAGTCGCATGCAGTTAGTAATTTCTTGCTGGAAACAATGTGTAATTATTAAAGAGCATTTTTGAAGAGTGAGTGTCTTATCGTATCTTGTCTTCTGGGTTGTTGCCAACCTTTGCCGGACTTTGTTTATTCTTGGTACATTATAACTTTGATAAGGACCGTTGGTGTGTGTCATAATCCTTGGGAATCCGGAGCTGGGGCAGAACAGGTCTTTGGAAGAAAGTGTTGTGACAAACAGTAATAGAAACTCCCCACTCCATTCAATTTGGTTTAGGAAAGTAGGGTAGGAGTGGAAAAACAAGTAATGATATATAAAAAGAAACCAGATAGGAAGACTATATGAGCAAACAAAAGTGAAATAAATAAAGAAAAGAATTTGGGAAAGTCAACCTGAATACTATAAATTCAGGAAAATCTCAGACACTATGATAAAAAAAGAACTGCATGGATTTCAAATATTTTGAATAACTACCCTAGAAATTTATTAGATAAAAGAACTTTACAAAGATTGCTGTTGAGACAGATACTTTTATGTTTTTCATAATAATTATGCTGTCAATATTATATTAAACTTTTAATAGATCCATATGAAAGATGGATGTCAACCTTTAGCCTCATAGAAGATCCTGCCTGCAGGACAAAGGTATCTTCTTTTCCTCAAGACCTAAGCAGGGTTATGCATCTTTAGAATGTATACTATAAATGATATGTTAATACAGGTATATGATATAATATACCTGTATTATATATGATATAATAGTCTGCACTGATTCTATGGATCAGTGGTGGAATATTGGTTGACCATTCTGGAAAATACTGGCCAATACAACTGGAGAACAGAATAATATAGGATTAAAAAATGAGAAAAGAACATTGAAATCCTCACATAGGTTTGGAAGCGGTATAATCTGCAAGCATATTCCAGCTGCTCCCTGTTTTGTTCTACTTTACACCGCAAGACTTCCCAATTCTCCACTAAGGCCTGTTGCTTTGCCTTGATCTCTGCTGCTTGCCTCTCAGAGCACAGGCAGAGCACGCCATCTGCAGTATCCATCAAAACATGCAGCTGCAAAACAGGGGAAAAAAAATGAAGTGAATCGTTTAACTTTTAAAATAAAAGTTTAAGAACCCATCCATCAGTGACATTTCCCCAAACGATGGGTAACTCCAGTTCACTCTATACAGAGCTTCATAAGCAGCCAGAGTCTTGAATTTCAGTTTGCAGAGAGGAGCAGGCCTCAGAAAATTAAACTATTGAAACAGACAGTCTGTCTAGTCTATTTACACTAGCTGGGGATTTGAAACTGGCACAATATCTGCAGCTGGCTGGATTAAGTAGCCCAGGAGGACAATCTGTCATGTCTATATGAGAAATAGTCTGATAGCACTGGCAGGAATACAGCAGCAGCCAAATTGTTTTTGTTTCTGCAGACAAGACTGCCTCTCATTCATCCATCAGCAAATCTGTCAGGTCAAGTGCTGCTTTTCCTTCTTCTCGCTACTCAATATGTTCATCCTCTTTCCCTCTCTTCCTCCAAAAGGAGGCGGAGGAAGAATTGCTGAAGCTAGCAGCTCACAAGGTAACAAAAACAATGCTGGACAAATACTGGGAAGGTGAAAGTAAAGAGTAAGACTGGGGTGGACTGGGATTGCAGCTATGGAGCTTCCTCTTCTTTCCCAAAGGTCTCAGCCTGGTAATCCATATAATTTCTCCTCCTGGGAGGTAAGGAGATAAAAGAGTTATAGGTGGGGTATCCCTGTTTAAAGGCAAGGAAGGACTCTATCCATCTCATCCATAGCACTTGAAAGAACCCTCTGAGAATGTCCTGGTTCAAGACATGTGCTTTCTTCCTTGGTTCATTTATTAAATTTATGTCTCGTATTTCATTTGAATGGTGTGGTGGCCTAGAGGTGGAGCTCTCGCCTCACAATCAGGAGGTTGTGAGTTCGATCCTAGGTAGAGGCAGCTATTTCTCTCTCTGGGCACAATGAGAATATATCTGCTGAACAAAACTCCGCATTGGTGACAGGAATGGCATCTGGCCAGTAAACACTCAGCTCCATTCAGTTGCCCACACCACAAGGGATTATGGGATCATTAAAAGAAGAAGAAGAAGAAGTCTCATATTTCATTCATGAATTCAAGGTGGCAAACCTAGCACTCACACCCCCTAGTTTTCCCTGGAATAACACCTTATATTGAGGCAAGGTGGCTGGCCTAGTGTTACCCAATGAATTTCCATGTCTGACGTGGACTATAACCTGGCTACTCCTGCTCCTAGCCCAATGCCTTAACCATTTGTTGATGGCATCTTGCTGATGAATAGTTTCAGTTCAAATTCATATTTAAAGCATATTCATATTTAGAAGACAAGAACCACAGGCAAATTCAAAACAAGACCATTATATCTGTAAACTGCACAGAATTGCTATGTGTTGGGCAGACATGTAAATTTTCTTAATATACTTTTTAAAGGACTGCAGTATATCTTACCTGCTGCTCATTCCCAAATAATTCATGCTCAAGAGTTGCTTGCTTACGTAGCTGTGACTGCACCCCATTCAGATCTTTAGCAATGGAATCTGGGATGGTCTTCAATTTGTCCTAAAGACCAAACATGTTTTCTGTTAATCATTCTGGTTTGATTTTGTTCTAAAATAGGCAGTATATAAAACTCTTTTCATTGGCATATGTGGGGGTCTATTTGTAAACGAAAAGAATCATACCCATAAAGTGATCTAAATCCCTTCCCTTCCACTGTATAAAACCTATGCTCTACAATCCATCTTTGATACTGGAAAGAAAGAGACTGAAGAAAAAAGTATGTCATGCAGTGGGGTACAGTTTAATCCCATTATTCATTTGAGCCAAATTTCTACATTTCTATATGTATATATGAGAGAAATATGGGAATAAAACATTGGACAACTGTTTTTATTTCCCCTTTTATATTTTCCTGATTTAAAAATGTTATGGGCAAATGTAAACTTTCACAATACTATAATTTTACATTTATTGTTAGCCATCACGATTACTCCGTGTGGAAAGGCGAGGTAAACAATAGAAACGAATGCTTGTTGTTTCATATCTAATCTGAGCCTCAGAAAGACATGTTTGCTTTCTGACACAAATTTCACCTCAATGTGGCTGAGAGCTTCCATCAAGTCCTGCAGGCACTTGTAAATTGCTTCAGCATCTTGCAACAGTTTGCCTTTGTAGTTTGTCATCTCCAGCAACTCCTGCCAGTTGTTGCTAAAGCGGGAAAAAAGTCAGATGTATGAAGCAGTATCCAGAAGAAAGTCAGAAGTGGACAGTTATGAAAGAATGTGTCAGTCAGTGATGAGCTACCTATCAATCAGCTATGCCAATTTCTGATGGTGTTTTTCTGGAACCGCAGTTAAAAAATACACGGTGGTGTCATAAATATAAATCTATCAACCTTCTCCTTACAAAAAATCTATCAGAATTTCTTGAGTTAAGATTTAAAACAAATTAAGAAATGTGTGCATGTGTACAATTTTACTGCACTGAATTAATTAACACAAGTATACATGTATGCATATGACTGGAGATGATGATGATGGAAAAGGTTCTAGCAATAGCTAATCATTCTATCTATCTATCTATCTATCTATCTATCTATCTATCTATCTATCTATCTATCTATCCATCCATCCATCCATCCATCCATCCATCCATCCATCCATCCATCCATCCATCCATCTATCTATCTATCTATCTATCTATCTATCTATCTATCTATCTCTATCATCTGATAGGTTTTCATACAGATAAAATTATATAAACAAACCAATAATACCATACTTTAAAATAATAAAAATATACGATCATATAAAAATAATCAAAATGCATGTGTGTGAAGTGTGTGTGTGTGTATCTATCTATCTATCTATCTATCTATCTATCTATCTATCTATCTATCTATCTATCTATCTATCTATCTATCTATGTTATATTGCTCAAAAGTCTTCTCCCTTTCCTCTTGGTTGAGAACAAGTAATGAATTTAAATATTAATAACAAGCCATTGTTGCAAATCAAATCTACATTTCTCCTTCCACTTCTGCAAAATTCTGAATAGTTTAAGAAAGATATTAGATCTTGCAGCAAAGTAGACATGCCACCCAAATCTTCTCCTTCATGGAATATTCCCCCCCCCCCCCCCCCCATATGGCTCTTTTACAGCTTCCTGATCCTTGTCTTGTGAAAGAAAAGGTCAGACTGAAAAAATAATGGAAAAAGACAAGAATGCTTTCTTACCTCAACTGTTTCTGCTTCTTCCGAATCTCCCTGGATTCAACATGGCCATAATCCAACATTTTCTGAGCTAACTGATGACATGCAGCAACTCTCTGGGAAGCAATTTCCATCTGATGCTGAGATTTTTCATATTTGACACAAAGAAGCTTTTGAAGAAAATGAATAGAGGGAAAAATTGAAGTGATGAATCGTTTTGAATAACTTTTCCAAGTGATTTTTCCTGTATGATCCCAGTATGCATTTATTTCAAAGTACAGTCTCTATTAAAGTCTGAAATTCCAAACATCTTTGTTCCATATTTTCTTCTAGAAGGATAATCCTAGAGCAATTTGAAATGCTTTACCATCTTTCGTGCAGTTTTGTGTCTCCTCAAACAATAATAAATATTACACAGGGAGTCCATTCATGGCATTGATGTTATTTCATAAGAGCTAAAATTTTGCTCAACTTCTATAGAGGACCTCTTATCTCCACATGAGTCTGTCAAAATGCCAAAGACCCCAAAAGAAACCAAATAAGGCCAAGCATTTATTAGACTGATGTGCTTGTTTTTTATGCCATTTTAGGACATTAGAAGATTTTTTTTGCATTGGTTTTTAATTATTCCAACTGACTTTTATAATCTAGTAGTGCAATACTTTTGCTTGAACAGTGACTTGGTCTCAATTACTTGAAAATCTCTTCCAATTCTATGATGCTAATTATAAATGAAATCTAATCATGCAAAATCTATTTTTTAAAATCATCTCAAGTGCAAAAACAAAAAAGGAAAGAAAGAAAAAGTAGTGACCTCAGTGAGATCATGTATCATATGAACAGTGGCGGGGAGGGGATTATTTATTTGGAGTTTCAAACTTTAGCCTCTAATCCAAGGGTGTTCAGTTACTACTCCAATTGATGATCATATCAATGTTTATTTCAAATAAGATTATTCTTTTGATTTTTTTTTTTTGCAATCTCCTTGATCAGAAAAATAATATTTTCATCATTATTCTGTCGACATCTTACTAATTATTTTGAACAATGAGTAATCATGAATACATTATCCTTTATTCAAGCATCTAAATTTCATAAATATTTCTTGTCTGCAAAAGCTCTCTATAATAATTATTAATCAATGCATTAAAATGCCTAAAAAGATGAGTGACTTCATAGATTCATAGGTTCAAGACCAGCCTTAGCGAAGGGCTGCGACATTAGGGACGCAGAACCGGAGGTCGGGGAGGGGGTTGGAGTTCGATTTGAAGAGGGCTGTTCCATCAGCACAGTGAGTGGGAGGGGCAGATATGGCGGAAACTGGGGACCATATCATGTGCGGGGAATGCGCACTCGCTATCTTAGAGCGATTGCGCATTCCGGTCCCCAATGCCTTTCTTGTTCCCCAGGTTGTTCAGATTCTCAGGGCCAGAGCCTCCGGCTGATGTTGTGCAACGCCAGGTCCGTTGTTAATAAAGCCCCCCTCATCCACGATCTTATTCAGGAGGGGGAGGCGGACCTGGCGGGCATTACGGAGACCTGGTTGGGCCAGGAGGGGGGAGTCCCCCTCGTGGATATATGCCCACCAGGCTTCCGTGCATTTCATCAGCCGAGGGCTCAGGGCAGGGGCGGGGGGGTGGCGGTTATTATAAAGGAAGGTCTGGATCCAAGGGAGACCACTGTTCCACAGATAGCCGGATGTGAGTCCCTCTTTGTGAAGTGGGGTCGTGGAGTACAGATGGGCCTGTTGGTCACGTACCTGGCTCCCTGCCACGTGGCAACGGCCCTGCCCGAGCTCCTTAACGTTATAGCCGAGGTGGCGGTGGGCACCCCCAGACTTGCCATCATGGGGGATTTCAATCTGCCATCTATCGGTGAAACGTCTGAGGTGGCTCGAGAGTTCATGGCTTCCATGACGGCCATGGACCTTACTCAGTTAATTCATGACCCCACTCACACAGGAGGACACACTCTGGACTTAGTTTTTGTCTCTGGTCAGTGGTTGAGTGGCCTCGATATAGGGGATATAGCCATCGAACCCTTGTCATGGTCTGACCACTCGCTCCTTCGACTGGACTTTCTAACCGCTGCACCCTGCCGCAGGGAGGCGGGACCGACCAGGTGGTTCCGCCCCAGGCGCCTGATGGACCCTGATAGGTTCCAGATGGAGCTTGGGCCATTTCCTGAGATTCTGGCTCATGACTCGGCCGAAGACCTGGTGGCCGCCTGGGATAGTGCGGCTGCCGGGGCCTTGGACCGAGTCGTGCCTTTGCGGCCTCTGACCGGCACCGAACTCACCTAGCTCCTTGGTTTTCCGAGGAGCTTAGGGAGATGAAGCGCCGGAAAAGACGCCTGGAGAGTAGTTGGAGGACCAGCCGCTCCGAACCTGACCGAACACTGGTGAGGTCTCATATTAAGACCTACCTAGTGGCGATAAAAGCGGCGAAAACTAATTATTTTGCCGCTCTTATCGCGTCATCAGATAATCGCCCGGCCGCCCTGTTTAGGGTGACCCGCTCCCTCCTCCATCTGGAAGTGCGGGATGACCCCTTGCAGGGTCGAGCTGAGGATTTTGTGCAGTATCTGTATGACAAAATCGCTCAGATTCGGGAAGGGCTGGCCTCTGACTGGGTATGTCCAGATGGGATGACTGAGGCAGGTCTTGAGAGTGTTATCTGGGGGGAGTTCGATCCTGTGGCTCCCGAGGACATGGACAGGGTCCTGGGACGGCTGAACGCGACCACATGTTTATTGGACCCGTGTCCCTCCTGGTTGGTACTGGCTTCCCGGGAGGTGACACGAGGCTGGCTCCAGAAGATTGTTAACGCTTCTTTGAGTGAGGGAGTCCTGCCGGCCGCTTTGAAAGAAGCGGTGGTGAGGCCCCTCCTCAAGAAGCCTTCTCTGGATCCGGCTGTTTTGGCTAACTATCGTCCAGTCTCCAACCTTCGCTTCATTGCGAAGGTTGTTGAGAGTGTGGTGGCGCAACAGCTTCCCCGGTACCTGGATGAAGCTGTCTATCTAGACCCGCTCCAGTCCGGCTTCCGGCCTGGGCACAGCACGGAAACGGCATTGGTCGCATTGGTGGATGATCTCTGGAGGGCCCGGGATAGGGGTTGCTCCTCTATCCTGGTCCTGTTAGACCTCTCAGCGGCTTTTGATACCATCGACCATGGTATCATGTTGCACCGGTTGGCGGGGTTGGGGGTGGGAGGCACCGTTTTGAGGTGGTTCTCCTCCTACCTCTCTGACCGGTCGCAATCTGTGTTGACAGGGGGGCAGCGGTCGACCCCGAGGCACCTTGCTTGTGGGGTGCCACAAGGGTCGGTCCTCTCGCCCCTTCTGTTCAACATTTATGTAAAGCCGCTGGGTGAGATCATCCGTGGCTTCGGGGTGGAGTTCCATCAGTACGCTGATGACACCCAGCTGTACATCTCCACCCCAGGCCACCCCAATGATGCCCTTAAAGTGATGTCCCAGTGCCTGGAGGCCGTGCGGGCCTGGATGGGGAGAAACAGGCTCCAACTCAACCCCTCCAAGACCGAGTGGCTGTGGCTTCCGGCGTCCCGATATAGCCAGCTGACGCCATCGCTGGCTATTGGGGGCGAATCACTCGCCCCCACGGAGAGGGCTCGTAACTTGGGCGTCCTCCTGGACGCACGGCTGTCGTTAGAAGATCATTTGGCGGCCGTGGCCAGGGGGGCTTTTTATCAGGTCCGCCTGATACGCCAGTTGCGCCCCTTTCTAGATCGGGACTCCCTACGCACAGTCACTCAGGCACTCGTCACTTCCCGCCTGGACTACTGCAACGCTCTCTACATGGGGCTCCCCCTGGGGTGCACCCGGAGGCTCCAGCTGGTCCAGAACGCGGCCGCGCGGGGGATTTTGGGGGCGACGAGGCGCTCCCACGTGACACCTCTCCTGCGCGAGCTGCACTGGCTCCCGGTGGTCTTCCGGGTGCGCTTCAAGGTGTTGGTGACCACCTTTAAAGCGCTCCATGGCTTAGGGCCGGGGTACTTACGAGACCGCCTTCTGCCACCAATAGCCTCCCACCGGCCAGTACGCTCCCACAGAGTGGGCCTCCTCAGGGTGCCATCCGCCAGACAATGTCGGCTGGCGACCCCCAGGGGGAGAGCCTTCTCTGTGGCGGCGCCCACCCTCTGGAACAACCTCCCCCCAGAGCTACGTACAATAACAGACCTCCGGATTTTTCGTCGGGCCCTAAAAACCCATTTATTTCAACTAGCTGGGCTGGCTTGAGTCAAATTTTAAACGGATTTTAAATTGGAATGTTTTAATTACGGCCAAAATTATTTAATTATTTTAAACAGATTTTAGATTTTGTATGTTTTGTATGTATGTCTTGTTTTTACTTTGGCTGTTCACCGCCCTGAGTCCTACATTGGAGAAGGGCGGTATAGAAATTTAAACAAATAAATAAATAAATAAATAAATAAATAGATGCATTCACATGGTATCCTTGGCAGCAATACAGAAATATACTTTTGTCTTCTTCTGAAATGCTATTTCAACTTCTCAGTCCAGCCTATAGCCCTGATGTTTCCCGGTCTCCTATACAAATATTAGCTAGACTCAAACAGCTTACCTTCTGAGTCCAGACATGGTTGGTCAGAGGCTAGTCTCAGTTGAAAGTAATCAGCTTCACCAACACCTTAACTCACAGCTCACAGTAGATTATTCCATCCCCAAAGAACATGTTCTTTTGTTCTGTTTCTTTTACATGTATGAAGCCACTTTTCCTGAACAGTCATGTAATATATTTTATACCATTGCAACATATTCTGGAAATCTTTTGAACCATTAGCATTATAACTTACAAGGACATGATCATAATCAGGTCCATAGTCTTCAGAACTGGCCACCTGCTTTTGCTTATTGATCCAGCCATCAAGATCTTCATATTCACTCAGGAAGTCATGTAGTTCAAGTGTCTCCTCCAACCTTTCACCCCTAATTTGAAGATAAAATAGGCAGAACAAAGGCAACAGAAAACTTAGAAATTTTGATACAACCACTCTGTAAAAATTACACATTCAATATCATTTTGAACCTTAAGGCCACTGATTATAACTGATAGGATAAGTATAGAGGACCCTTATGAATGCAGTGTTAGGCTAAGGACGTCTATGTTAGTGTACATTGCCTTCTTCATCTTTCCTCCTTAAAAATAGCCAGACATCGTCCATTAAGGGGGAAAAAGATAGGAAGAATGCTATAAAAATATGGGTGTATTCCAGATGGGTTACACTTTTATTTATTTATTTTACCAATCTGTAAGGCTTCCCTTCTTGTAGATGTAACTCTGAATGGGTAACAACACCAATAAAAACAATATTAGCAAAAACGTGGCTTCATTATATATGAGTAAAGAGATAGCATTAGTTTAGCAATAAATATTCCTCTGAAAACAGCCACAAAAGGAAGTTCATCTGGATATGGATGGGTGGTGCTTATGTGAAGTCAGCTGTGACATAATCCTGTGTCTAAGCACACTTTCCTGCTTCCCTTTCTTCTTATGAACTGCCTGGGTTTTTTTTTAGTCAAGGTCATTTCCATGAACAGGACAGATACTTGCACCTTGTTGTATATAGAATAGAATAGAATAGAATAGAATAGAATAGAATAGAATAGAATAGAATAGAATAACAGAGTTGGAAGGGACCTTGGAGGTCTTCTAATCCAACCCCCTGCTTAGGCAGGAAACCCTACACCACTTCAGACAAATTGTTATCCAACATCTTATTAAAAATTTCCAGTGTTGGAGCATTTACAACTTCTGGAGGCAAGTTGTTCCACTTATTAATTGTTCTAACTGTCAGGAAATTTCTCCTTAGTTCTAACTTGCTTCTCTCCTTGATTAGTTTCCACCCATTGCTTCCTGTTCTACCCTCAGGTGCTTTGAAGAATAGTTTGACTCCCTCTTCTTGGTGGCAGCCCCTGAGATATTGGAACACTACTATCATGTGTCCCCTAGTCCTTCTTTTCACCAAACTAGACATTAAACTAGACATATGAAGCATAACATACGATTATGTAGAAACCAACACATGCTGCAACTTTCCTTCATGATAACATAGACCCATATGCATTTTTTTTGTCTCTACAGACATGATGTATGATTATATCTTACTGAATTATTAGGATTGAGCTCTCTGACAAGACAACATAAAACCAACACACACAAAAATTCAGAAGACTCCCATGATTTTCACATTGTATGATTGAAATTCACTTCCTGATGAAAAGAATAGCAAAAAAAGAAAAAAAAAGCTAACAAGAAAATATATAATCGGACCACACAATCTTTTTTCATTCCCTACCTTGCTTTAGCCAATGTTTGTAGTTCTTGAAGCTTTATGTGGACCTGTCTTTGAGGCATATCAACTTCATCATAATGGATGGAGTCTGAAAGTGGTAGAGTTTTGGCAGTTTCTTCTAGTTCCATGACTAAGTTCTGATAAATGCCAATTTCATGCTCTAGAGCCTGACACAAAATAAGTACCAGTTGAAGAGAAAATGTAGAACATTCAATACTGACAAAAAGTAGTCCAGTTTTACTTAATGTGCAAAAATGATTCAGGAACCCCAAATTAGCAGACAATATCAGATTTAACTGAAGCCATATTCAATATATAAAAAACAAACTAGAAGCCACTTACATGAGTCTTCCAAATGCAAAGTTTGTTAGAAGCCATTGTAAAAACAGATTAAGTACAGTAGTGGGTTTCAAATCCCGTCGCTACCGGTTTGTTCATGGGGGCATGTGCATGTGTGCGCAGAAGCTTCTGCACATGTGCAGAAATGTCCGAGCGGGTGGGCGGAGCCTCTCACCGCCGTCGCTACCGGTTTGCCCAATCTAGGGCGAACCGGTAGCAACCCACCACTGATTAAGTACATAAATAACATATGACAGGGAATTACTAATAAGAAGCATAAACTATATGGAAGTAGAAGCAAGGTGTTTACATAGGATTTCCTACGAAAGGAGCAAGTTTATAAGTCTGTACATAGTTAAAGGCAAAGAAGTCGTTTTTCAAAATCAACCAATTACTGTTTGAGAACTGTTATTTGATTCTAATAAGGTACCTATGAAGGTGATGCCTCTAACCAACTTGATAAAAGGTTTTCTTGCAAATTTTATCATCTGTGAGAAAAGACTCTGATCATAGTCTCAATGAAGCAACTTTATTAAGCACTCTTTAGTTGTTGGTTCACAGTTGTTTGTGCATTCAGCAATATTTTTCTACAGTGAGACTGAAATACCATACTAGATTTATTTCAGAACTGTACAGAACTATAAATATAGGTTGGGACATACTTAAGAGGGCAAAAACCTGACTACAGCCTTATAGAGTGTATGTGGAAATTATTCATCAATAGATGACTGCTATTATAGCCTACTTCCTCTGTCCTTTGACATATTGCTACTGTTCATAGCAATTAAAAATAGATGACGTGATGAGGTTTTTCACATAGATGATGTGAAAAACTAGATAGACCCATGAAGTTGAAATAAACTTGAATATGACTGAATATATTATTTCTTTGAACTTTGAACAAGGCGCTGAGTAGTCCATGGTGGAAAATATTTAAACTCAAATATTGTTGAGTTTTTGGTGTTCTCTAAGCTTGCTTCTTTTCTTGCAGAAGTTTCCTTAGCAGGTTAAATAACATCATCAGTGAATGAAGGAATATAATTTTCTGATTGTTTATATATAGTATGGTAACTTCTCCTACCAACCTTAATTGTGGTATTATTTCTTCTTAAATGCTTTTGGGAAGGGCATTGTTTCTTCTTTGCTTGTTCTTGTTTATCTGGTGCTGGTTCTCAATTATCTAATATTAGTTAATAGGTATATGAGTGTTCAACCTTCAATTGCTTCCTTTCTTGAATGGTTTATAGACTGATCTTATCTTAATATATCTGTTAATAGATGACTCATCAGAGTGCCATGTCCTCAGGAATTTTCTTTCACTTTTGGATTTAGATTGTTTTCCTAGATCCCATGCATTGGTGATATTTCTTAATTTGGAAATGAAACATCTACAGGAACAGAAACAGGCTCAGAGACCACCAGGAACCCAATATGTATTAATAATGTTGGCTGGTTTATCAACAGGAATTTTACAGGGCCCTTACAGCAGGATTTCTCTTAGGCCAAGAAAAATAAGGAGTGGTGGTAGACCAGTTCTCATTTTAAAAAGTAGTTCATGTAGAGTTAATATTACTGTCTGAACACAACACAGTTCATAGTTCAAGAGCGATGGTGGTACAGTGGTTAGAATGCAGTACTGTAAGCTACTTTTGCTGCCTGCTGTGTGCCTGCAATTTGGCAGTTCGAATCTCACCAGGCTCAAGGTTAACTCAGCTTTCCATCCTTCCAAGGTCAGTAAAATGAGGACCCAGATTGTTGGGGGCAATATGCTGACTCTGTAAAACTGCTTAGAGAGGGCTGTAAAGCACTGTGAAGCGGTATATAAGTTTAAGTGCTATTGCTATTGCTATAGGCAATATGAATTTGTCATACCAATTAAGAATCAATATTTTAAATTTAGCCTCTACATTGTATAGGTATCCTTAAGGCTGGGAATACAACTATTCAACATCTCAGTAATCCTACTTAGTTTATAGTCTGTATATATAAGTTACCTTATGTTTTGCTATATGGTTAAGAGTTGCGGCTTCATCATTACCACAATCTTTGTTGGTGACCAGTGGAAGCTTCTCTGCCACCCAATTCTCGAGGTCCCAAGTATCCATTAGGAACTTTTAAAAAATGAAAAGTACACATGGTGATATAAGAGGCACTTACTGTCACAGATTAGTTCTATAAAATAGTATCTTTGCATTCTCAATATTAAATGAAAAGACGGCTAAAAGGACCATATATATTAATTACATACAAGGTCAGAGATATAGTGCAAAGCAAAGTACTTGGCTGCTGCTTCAGGAGACAATGCCAAGGAACTTATAAATATGAAACTACAGTGATAAGACTGTAGAACAAAGAGGAACAAATGAGGAAGGTCAGAAAGGATTCTATCCTTTTTCAAAAGGAAAAAAGCAAGATATATATATCTTGGCTAGCCTTTGTAAGGGATAATAATAATAATAATAATAATAATAATAATAATAATAACAACAACAACAACAACAACAACAACAACAACAACAACAACAATAATTTGCCGGAGTTGAACATTTTTACTCTACAAAAAACCACCCTACTCAGAACAGCTAACATCCTCCAACGATACCTTAACAGTTCCTAGGTCCTTGATTAGGACTCGAGCTGCTGAGCTATTAACCAGCCTCAAAGGCTGTGAATCTCACTAAAGATTAACTGATAATAATAATTTTATTTCTATACTGCCCTTCTCCCGAAGGACTCAGGGTGGTGTACAGCCTATTAAAAGAACAAAGACAGACATCAATTAAAAATAATTAAAATTATTAAATAGTTTTGGCTCAAATTTAAAACCCCCAAAATTTAAAACACCTAATTTAAAATCATTACATTGATAGCCGGCCTGGTGGAACAGCAGGGACTTGAGGGCACAGCGAAATACACGGAGGTCGGAGATCTTATGCATTTCCGGGGGCAGTTCATTCCACAGGGCAGGGGCTCCCACAGAGAAGGCCCACCCCCTGGGTGTTGCCAGCCGACATAACTTGGCTGATGGCACCCTGAGGAGACCCTCTTTGTGGGAGCAGACTGGCCGGTGGGAGGCTATTGGTGGCAGCAATCGGTCTCGAAGGTACCCGGGTCCTATGCCATGGAGCGCTTTAAAGGTGGTAACCAGCACCTTGAATTGCACCCAGAAGACCACTGGGAGCCAGTGCAGCTCACGCAGGAGGGGTGTCATGTGGGCACAATGGGTTGCACCCATAACCACCCGCACGGCCGCATTCTGGACCAGTTGGAGCCTCCGAGTGCTCTTCAAGGGGAGTCCCATGTAGAGAGCATTACAGTAGTCCAGCTGGGAGATGACAAGGGTGTGAGTGACCATGCGCAAGACATCCCAGTCCAGAAAGGGCTGCAACTGGCAAATCACGTGAACCTGATAAAAAGCCCCCCTGGCCACGGCCATCATATGCTCTTCTAAAGGCAGCCGTGCATCCAGGAGGACACCCAGATTGCGAGCCCTCTCTGTGGGGGGCAAAGATTCACCCCCAATAGTCAGCGATGGTACCAGCTGACTATATCAAAGCATATAAAGGCAAGGTAGCTATCCAGTGGTGGGATTCAAATAATTTAACAACCGGTTTTCTGCCCTAATGATTTCTTCCAACAACCAGTTCACCAAACTGCTCAGAAAGTTAACAATTAGTTCTCCAGTTATTCTTCCAACTGGTATCCCACCACTGTATCTATCCCTTATTTTGAAGGATGGCAAAGGAATGGCCAAAAGTTTGTTGATTCAAAAGAGGAGGAGGAGGAAAAGGATTTAGGATTTAAACCAGGGGGCTGATGTATATATAGGGTCTGATTCCCATATCCTGAAGTAGGCAGGCCTCATATTTATGCCTTATCATTGATATCGTCATCAATATCATTATTCTTAACTTCAGCCATTTTAAGACGTGTGGACTTCTACTCCCATAATTCCTTGCTGCCTAGAGAATTCTGGGAGTGGAAGTCCACACATCTTAATGTTATCAAAGTTGAGAAACACTGGTTTATATCTCTTCCTTATTGTCATATACATTGCATATTCTTGAAAAATAAAAAGGGGAAATAAATAAATGGAATATGAAGTACTAAACAGGAAATGCAGGCGAATTCACTTGCAAAGTAATGGTTGTGTTGTAGCAGAGAACTGCAAGGTAAACAAGCCAGAGAACCAGAAGTCTGGGAATTCTCACCAAAAGGAAAATGGACTCCTTAAGCTTTGCAGAATTCAATATTGCAATTTGCAATACTGCAGATTGAATCTTTTCAATCCACGTTGAGCGATGGCAGAGCTGGAGGTAAATTAGTTCAGCTGCCCAACCATAATAAGAAACAGGTGGTTCCAAGACCAACACCAAACTGTGTGGAAATCTTGTGTTGTTAGTTGCATGATGTAAAAGGGAGTGTTGTCAAAATACAGTGATATTTATTTATTTATAAATAAATAAATTTGCCACCTGTCTCCTATTCAAAGGCACTGGGTAGTTTACAGCATTAAAATATATATATACCTGATAGTAAACAACTGACTGCTGCAGTTGCTTTATTTTTTTATCACAAGCTTCTTCTAGCTCTGTCCAGTTTTTGCTCAGTTCCTGGCACTTTTCTTTGATCCTCTGAGAAGACATGCACGTAACTTCTGCCATAGCATTCCCCTTTTTCAGAACCCTGGAAATTTGCTGCTTATGGGCTTTCACTTCAACTTGTAATTCCTAGAAGACAAACAGGCAGAAATGTGATGGAAAGGCAAGAGGCAGGACAAATAGCTGAAAGAAGCAATCCAAGAGAAACTTGGAGTCTATGTGCTATTTTTCAAAGCCTAAATTTTACTGACTTATTTTTTTAACCCAAATCTAAAAATAAAAATTAAAAAAAATGACCTTCTTCTACTGTTTGTTCTTATATCCAGAGATATATGTGAACCAGAAGAGAAAAACTTGGATTCCTGAAACTCTTATTTTCATTCTGAAGGGAAAGTTTACTAAATGCATCTATTGTCTGTAATATTTTTTTGATGGCAGTTGCAGAAACAACTGTGTTGATGACCTGGCCATCACTGTTCTGCCAAATGAGCCATAGCTTCATTCTTAATTGCAGGTATATAATTTTCATGATTTATACCTAATGCATGATAGTGATAATATTTTGAAACTGGTCCCCAGCAACGTTTTAAAAAACCCAGTTTGTTTTACTAGTTAAGGTGCTGGAAACCAGGAGACTATGAGTTCTAGTCCTATCTTAAGCTTGAGAGACAGCTGGGAGATCTTGGGCCAGTCACTAACTCTCAGCTCACCTCACCTCACAGGGTTGTTGTGGTGAGAATAAGAGGAGGAAGTAAGGTATAAAACAACTCAATGTTGCTTTGAGTTATTTATTAAGCAATAAAGGCAAGATACCAATCAATCAATCAATCAATCAAACAAACAAAGAAACAAACAAAGTTCATCAATAATTCAATACCAAGGTCTTGGCTCACTTGCACTAAGATACTCTATGGCTTTTGACCGCCTTGCAGATTTCAATCAAAACAGGAAAGTAAGCAAAGCTGAGGCATCTTGAGAGAGTACATGTTTTATTTTGTTTTTAGAATTGTGTCTAATGTAGGATTGGTATTTGAATAGGCTGAATCC
Source organism: Pantherophis guttatus (assembly GCF_059756535.1). Lineage (NCBI taxonomy): Eukaryota > Metazoa > Chordata > Lepidosauria > Squamata > Colubridae > Pantherophis > Pantherophis guttatus. The sequence continues at coordinate 69,396,929 of NC_142063.1, forward strand.
TTGCTCCTGGTAAGTTTTCCATCTGACTGAAGAATAAGCTGCTAATGCTAACCCAAATGTAAAAAGTGAAATGCTTTTGAAAGTCCCCATTCCGACTTCCAAAAGAACCATTTTAATTGAAGAGTTACCTTCTGCTTCTGTAGCAAACTTTGAGCCCCATTTAAAGATTTTCCTTGGATTGTAGAATTGGCAATGGACATTCGCTCATTAATCCACGTCATTTCCATGTCATGGTAATGGTAGAATTGAAACAGTTCCACATTTGCCTCCAACAGATGACCCCTCTCAGCAAGAGGATTTTGCAGGGAATCAAATCTGTAGATTAGATTTTTTAAAAAGGCTGTTCACATTTGTATATTTAAAAAAAATCATTAGGGTTCCTCACTAACTAAACATGTCTAATTGATTGGTCCTATTAGTACTAATGCCATTACTACTGTTAGTAAAGTATTAATGCTACACAAGAAGAAAAAGGAATAGGGACATTTTTCACAACTATTTTACATTATAATTATCCAATCTATGGAACATGTGGCAATTTTAATTTGAGCGTATTGCTTTTGTGTAATTTGCTGTATTTTCTTATGCAGTACTTTCCAGAAAAATAAAATAAATTTTTAAAAAACTTTTGGGGTGACTGCAAGCAGCATTTTTTGTTATTTATTGATCTGCAAGGACAGAAAAAATTGACATAATAGGGTCACTTGATAGTAGGCGATTGTGCAATGAGGATGTATATAGAAAGTTTAAAGGTATATATGTCTTTTTTATTCTTCCATAGAAGAAGGGAAGAATGATTTGTCTCATTGACTTTCCCAACAGTATCTCAGTATTCAGTAAGCATACTAATAGTTTTTTCTGCTCCTTGCCTTGTACAATAATTTGCTGTAGTTTAGAAGTAGCCTTTGGATTTTTGATCCCTGGAAGAAGAATAGCTTACCTTTCCAGATAACTCTGGGTCTCATCAAGAATCCTCTCTCTATTGAAGTGATGTGTAGCTACACTCTTGGCGTGAGACACAATGGAATTCATTTTCTCAGCCAGTCCCTGCATTTCATTTTCTAGCTGTCTATGCTCCTTGAGTAAATTGCGACTAGAACGCAAATCATGACCCAATTCTGCATTTCGAAGCATCCTTTCTATCTTCTCTATCTTCTCGTCAGCATCCTAAGGAAGGAAATGTAGAAATCAGATACAAATACAGGTGATGCTCGACTTATTATGCCTATTTTATAAAACTTTTCAGGTCTTCCCAATTCAATGCTTCTGTCTTTTTGCATTCAGACGAGACACCTGCTTCTATACTGGATCTTGATAAATTTTGTGGGGCAACATGTAGAATCTGACTACAGGGAACCTAAGGGAAATTAAAAGTGGCACTTCCATTTCTGTAATTTCCTATTGCCTTTATATAATGTCTTCGATATTTTAATATTTGTAGGGTATTTTAAATTTGACTGTAATAAATCATTCATTCATGCATTGCTCTTGACCTCAAGAAGCTCCATCAGTTGTTCCTGCTGGCCAGCCTGCCTCAATTTATCTCCATGTTCTATCATTTTGCTGTAGAGCTTCTCCCATTTCTTCTTTATTTCCAACATTTTGTCCTGAATGGAATCTGCAGCATAGTGGCCATTTTGTATCAGTTGATTTCCAGCCTAGAGAAATGCAATACAGTTAGTCAAAAACACTTCTTTTGATAACCCAAAAATTATAGTGGTTGTTTCTACCCACCGATCTATATTCAGAGAAAGTTCATGTATAGTATAAACCTTCATAACTCATACCAATTGTTGATCATCAGTTATCAATAACAAAATTAAAATTTTAATGGGTTATTTTAAGGGTAATGGGTTTTAATGTTTTGGGAAGCCAATTCGATTTAATTCTGCTTTTAAATTATTTTAAATTTTGTATTGTATGTATTTTAATTTTGGCTGTGCACCGCCCTGAGTCCTTCGGGAGAAGGGCGGTATACAAATTTAAATAATAAATAAATAAAATAAATAAATAACATTACAACTATACATCTTGAGTGAAGATACACTGTCATACTGACATGGATATGATTAATCTTGTTAATCTAGTCAATACATTTTCCAATTTACTAAAATGAGCTAAAATGTATGTGAAAGGCATGAAGAGTAGAAGAAGTCAATTATCTATGGGATAATCTGGTGATGATTGATTTGAATGAAAGTAATCTGATCCTACAAGTGAATTTGATGAATGTGTGCAGAAAAAGTGAAGGTGTAGATTTAATATCAGAAGTTATAAAATTTATATAATCTAGGTTGTTCTGGGTAGGTATAAAAGTATAAATTCATAGATTGTTGATAGCTTTGTATGATATTAAAGAACTAGATATGAACAATTAAAATACTGTTGTTTTTTGCTGCAGAGAAATTCATTCACTTGCATTGCCAGGATGTGCACTCATATGTTGATACATCCAACATGAAAGCAACTAAATTATGAAGCTTCTAAACTTAAGCTGAATATTAAAAATCTGTATTCTAATTTTAATTTTCTTTTAAAAAAATTAAACACAGGTTTTGTAGGAATTCTAAAGCAAATCATCACTAGGGATTTATAGCATCAAGCTGCCATTGCTATAGTCTTATGTTATATTATTAATGTGATGGTTGCATTATTATATAAACAGCTGGTGTAGAATTTCCCAAGATTTCAACACTGTTTTTTGGATACATGGACATAAGCTTGTTTTCTTATTAGTTGGATCATAGCAATTTGCATAGAATATCTGTATGTAATTTTGCAATTCTCTCATTAGCTAAAGATTATCAAATTACTGGCCCTTCTACTAATTATCTTTCTACCTGCATGAGTCCACCTTACCGTCATCACCCCCATAAAATGCTTCTTATTGGCCATCATTTCTTGTTCCGCAGCCTCATGCCTTTTCAGCTTCCGTAAGATATTTGTGGGATCACGATAAGACTCATCTGAGGCTATCTTGTATTTTTCTTCCATCCATACCAAGAGTTCAGCAGTGTCACGAATGAACTCCTACAATTGTATACAAATTAAATTTCATAGTTCAAGAGATGAACAAATTGACTTCAGAAATTAATGACAGAGAAGATTTGGAATTTTATAGCGTGTGGGACATGTGGTACGAATGGATGGGGAAAAGAAATAAAGAAGGAAATAGAGATTAAATATTAATTAATTAACAAAATCTATATGAATAGTATTATATTTAGTCTTAGAGATTTGAGCACTATTATCTTTAAGTGTTTTGAAATTAAATCTAGCTTTAAGAAACAATATCAAATAAAAGACAAGTAATAATGCATGTAGATGTATATATGTATATAATTGCACCAATGAACCAAAAATGTACCGAATGTATCACTATATGTTATAATAAAAATCAAATTAAAAATAAAAAAAAATAAAATAAATTTTGAGAACTTGAGTAGACAGTACAATATAATGTGTCATACATGTAGTATATTAAAGACGCCTATGACCAAAAATACTTTCATAAAAGACTGGAAACCTTCTATGGACTTTTTGTTGAAAATGGGGGAAAAAAAGAAATGTTGATTTCTGGATTTGCTGATTAAAAAGGTTGAATTTATAGGGATAGAGAAGAATTATGTGATGTAATCTTAGAGAGGGAGAAAGAATAAGTTGGTTTGTAACTGCTATAAAAAGGTCAGAATTCCGTTCTTTAATTATCTTTTTCTTTTCTTGTTTGTACTGTTTTTCATCATTTTTCTTTTATATTTTTCCTAATTCTCATTTATATATATTATTATGCTTATTTTTTTATATAAATATCTTCAATTAAAAAATAGCTGATCTTGTCTGATTTTTTTTTTAAAAAGGGTTTGTACTTGCATAAGGGATTGCCAGAAAATCCATGGCTAGAATGGGAAATACATCTTGGAAGAAGTGGCAAACCACTTCTATATGACTGACAAGGAAAACTAGATGTATAGTATGCATTATTAAATCACCAGGAGTTCAGCTTGACTTGAAGAAGACCATACTTTTATTTAATGCCAATGCAGAATACAGAAATAAAACATCTTTTCCCCAGGAGACTTAAGGATTTTTCACCTTTTCTTTAAGAAATATATTGCCCACTTTCAGATAAATGTCCAAGTGGCCTTTTACAATCTCAGTGAATGATAAAAAAACTCAGTGATTTCTCATATTAAAGCTATCAAAATATGAAGTTGTTACCTGGCCTACACAGAAATAATTATAAATGAGGGGAAAAATTTTTAGAACTGTGATCTTTCAACTGGAACAACTGATCTCTGGAAATCAGAGTAGCCTTAATTCTAGCAGGATTCCAGAAGGCATTTACGATCTGGCTTCTTCTTGTGAGCCTTTAGGGAATGAGCGTGTTTAGTTTCCTCGCAACATTGTCTGTGGAACATCGTAGTAATGTTCATTTTGTTTTGTCTCCCATGCTATCTGCCCAGGCAATTTGATCCTGCAAATCAAATTTTTCCTAAATTTTTCCTGCAAATCAATTTTTTCCTAATTCTCATTTATATATATTATTATGCTTATCTTTTTCTGTAAATATCTTCAATTAAAATATATTAAAAAATCTCTGGTGTAATTTGAGTTCCTTCGATTAACCAATGTCATCTGCTGGGACCTGGAGAATGCACCTTTTCTGCAGCAGCTCCTGCCTTCTGGCATATACTCTTAATAATAAATTATTATTAGTTTTAATATCACGTTTTAACCCAATTACTGTATTTGAACTGTGAGCACTTTAATTCCCATGCAGGCAGAGATTTATATAAGTCTCAGTAAACAAAATTTAATTACATTAAGTAAAAGAAGTGTAACATATGCATTTTGTCTATATGTGCCATTTTGTCTATTCCCATATCAAGCTAAGCCAAGACTAAACAAACCATAATATAACTTAGCTCATGGGAATGTACAACTTTTCTGTGCTGAGGGTCACCCCAGGTGTGAAATCCAGCAGGTTCTGACAGATTCTGGAGAACTGGTAGTGGAAATTTTGAGCAGTTTGGAGAACTGGTAATGGAAATTTTGAGTAGTTGGGAGAACCAGCAAATACCACCTCTGGCTGGTCCCAGAGTGGGGTGGGAATGGAGATTTTGCAATATCCTTCCCCCAGGAGTGGGGAGGGATTGGGGATTTTGCAGTATCTTTCCCCTGCCATGCCCACCAAGCCACACTCACCAAGCAACACCACAAGCCACAGAACCGGTAGTAAAAAAATTTGGATTTCACCATTGGGTCACCCTTGGCTTTTCAGTGGCATGCCATGAGTCATTTCCCATAAAATAGAGGGTGGGAAAGAGACAAAACTACTTTTTACATTTCCTTTAAATTAAATATGATTCTTGTATTTAATCATTTTCCATTCTGCCAAGGGTATAAGCATGCCTATATTTTATAATTTACTAACACATTTCAGAAACTGGAGGGTACATATGGTCCTGGAGTCAACTGGTTACACGCTTCCGATTTAACAAGACATGTAACACAACAGTCAGATGAAGTATGTTGAGTTGGAAATGCATAGTTCAGAGTGATAAGTTCAAGCTTTCTACAAATACAGTCTGCAACAGATCAACATTCTGACCTGTAGTAGAAGAGAATCTAATAGCCTCCTTTTTTTCTGCTCATATTTATTTATGAGCGATTTCCATCTTTCACATAAGGTAACCATTGTCTTCTTAATCCTGCAGAAGAAGTAACAGAGGCTTCAGTTTCTCAAAATAAAGAAACATATAAACAAACAAATAAGCTATATTTTTCCCTTACTGTAAAAGTTTCTGTTTTTCTTCTTTAGGCTTAGGCTGCTTAGAAGTTCTTAATATGTTGTATTTGAACTGGATTTATTGGTGGCAGCAATTGTTTTTTCTGGTCCCATAGTCTCTATCACTTTTTAGGCTCTCCTATGACCAATGATACTTCCGGATCTGAAGAAGCCCCATCAGATTACTTTCCCTGGGGAGTCTTCCAGGGGTGAAATCCAGCAGGTTCTGGAGAAATTTTGAGTAGTTCAGAGAACTGGCAAATACCACCTCTGGCTGGCCCCAGAGTAGGGAGGGAATGGGGATTTTGCAGTGTCCTTCCCCTGGAGTGGGGAGCAGAGGTGGATTTCAGCAGGTTCTGGCCAGTTTTGGAGAACTGGTAGCGGAAATTTTTAGTAGTTCGGAGAACCGGTAAAGACCATCTCTGAGTGGCCCTGCCCCCATCTATTCTCTGCCTCCCGAGTCCCAGCTGATTGGGAGGAAATGGGGATTTTGCAGTAGCCTTCCCCTGGATTGGAGAGGGAATGGAGATTTTACAGTATCCTTCCCCTGCCATGCCCACCAAGCCACACCTACAGAACTGGTAGAAAAAAAAATTGAATTTCACCACTGGAGTCTTCCCTCAGAATTTAATTACAATATGAGAAAAACCCACCACTGAATGAATTACTGGACATTCTCAGGCACGTCCTTGCTGATTTGATAAATAAGAAAGATTTTAAAAAGCCTAAAACCCCCCTATGAGAATGACACTGATCTTACAGAAGTTAAAGAGTGAATTTTTTTCCTCATCAAATTGAAAGAAAATGAGAAAAAGGGCAGGACACAATAAGCACAAGGGTAATTCTAACATCTTCTCCTGTCAGTTACCAACTGAGAAACAAGAAAAACAACAAACTATTTTTGAGAACTGCTCCCCTGATTTTTCATCTTCTCAAGCATTGATAATTCGGAAGGTTTTAGTTATATAATGAGAGAAATGGTCATCTTCAGACATGACCTATCCAGACTATTGCTCTCAATGCACTGTAAAGCCATCCTGAAAGCTTAAGAGAATATTGGTGGTCCATTTTATTCAGCAGAAGAGTGAGTAAAATGCAGAAATTGCTTTATTCTACACAGAAACAAAGCAATTACATTTGTTATTTTTAAAGTGTATTTAAATTACAGTGAAATAGCTTGCAAAAATATACATCCTCTTGTCAACATTAATACTAAACCAGCTTCTGAAAAGATAAATTATTTGTTTTCCTGGGTTCACTCCCAGGAAACTCCATTTACAGTATGCACACAATCCAAGTCAAGGGGAGGAATTTATGAGTTTCTTGATAATAGGTCTCTCCTCTTTTGTAGTTCTCAGATAACATACCTGTCACAAGCAAAATGACCCCTTTCTATCAGCTGCTCTCCTTGGGCATTGGTCGCATTTGTTCGATGTTTCAACACCAACAGCACTTGTTCAAAATCCTCATGTTGCTTCAGGAGATTCTGAGTTGAATCCATGTGATCCTGAAGGAAAGACCATAAGAGTTATGACATCACTCATAATATTATTTCATGCTTATCTCCAGAACATGTGAATGCTCTGAAACTTGAGCTATCTGGGTGAGGGTAGTGTAATGATAATCTAAGAGTGTTCATCTCCCCCTCTAGAATTTCATTAATTTAATTAGAATTCTTAACGATGATGCTAGATAATGTGAACGGCTGCTATTCTTCATTTGCTTCATTGGTTATGAAATTCTGAGACCACCTGAATGGAATTTTCCCTTCCTGGGTGTATATGGAGGCAAAGCTTAGGTTCCTGACCTTCCATCAAAACAGGGGACATCTTAAAACACTTCTTCTGCCTCTACCTTCCTACCCCCGTGAGGGTATTTTGTAAAGCAAGAATGTATTTTTTTCCAAATATTTTTATTCAACATTTTTAACCTTTAAAATCACAATTACACTATTACAGCTTTCCGTTATTGGAATTTTTTCTTAATTTCAACTTATCCATAGGCCTATTGTTTTATACATGTATATTCTTATTTCATAGTTACTTATTTGTATAATATATACAATGTTTACATGTCTACTATACTCTAAATATATATTTTTTCGTTATACACTGCTCAAAAAAATAAAGGGAACACAAGCAGAAGACATCCGAGATCTGAATGAATGAAATAGCCTTATTAAATATTTTGTTCTTTACATACAGTAGTTTATACACTGCTCAAACAACTAAAGGGAACACAAAACTACTGTATGTAACATTACTGTATGTAATATGTTTTGGTAACATTTTTTCATCAGTCCCCGTTAATATTTTATCCAATTCTTGTTGCTCATTTTGAAACCCATATTGTTCTGAATCTTTTTTATATCTTGTTTGAATCTGTAGGTACGACCACCAGTTTATTTTAATTCCCTGTGTTTTTAGATCCTGACTTGATTTGAGTTTCCCTTGCCCATCTAATAGTTCTTTATAAGTTACTATCCTGTTTAAATCAATTAAATTGCTTCCATAGTTGATATCCATTTAGGATAATTTTCATCCAAATCTCTAATAAAGCATCTCTCACCCGGTGTCTCTGAAAATATTTATGGGCTTTATTCTTTCCCTCCCAAATAAAGGTGTGCCAAGCCCCGCTGTAGAGCATGTCCAGCAAGAATGTATTTTATAAAACAGGGCATTTTGTGGCTCATTGTGTGCTTTTTGTTGACTTAAAATGAATGGAATACTTGTTATTATTTATATTTATTTGAGTGTTGGTTTGAAGTGATTAGTTCTGCATTTTTAATCTTGTTATTGTAAGCAGTCTGGAGTTGTGTGAGGTATATAAACTTTGTAAATACAGGTAGTCCTTGACTTACAACAGTTCATTTAGTGACTGTTCAAAGTTACAACATGTGAAGAAAGTGACTTATGGCCATTTTTCACACTTATGACTACTGCAGCATTCCCATGGTCATGTGATCAAAATTTGGATGCCTGACAACTGGTTCATATTTATAATGGTTGCAGTATCCCGGGATTATGTGATAACCTTTTGGCACCTTCTAACAAGTAAAGTCAATGGGGAAGCTAGATTCAGTTAACAACCATGTTACTGTTGTGGCCCGTACGCGGCCTGTATGGCTGGTGGCTGATTCGGACAGCGAGGAGGCTGGTGTAGTGCTGTGCCAGCAGCCTGTGCAGCTGGCACTCGAGTCAGACAATGAGGCTGGAGAAAATGTGGTGCCAGAGGCAGGGATTCAGCCAGGGCCTTCAGAACCTCCAGAAGCTCCCTTAAGTGAAAAGGACGAAGAGAAGGAGCCTCTTCTCAATGCACAGGCAGGAGGAGGTCTCCTTGAGAATAAGGGTTGGGGCTAATTGGCCACTACCCTTAGCCTATTTAAGGAGGAACGCCGACTAAAGCAATTTGCAGGGAACAACTTCGTTCATTCTCCTTTGTGCCTTGATCTTAGTTCTCTGCAAATTGCTTCTGGGCTTTCTGCCAACCATAGTAAGATTAAGATTATTTATTATTTGGATTCTTGTAGGCTGTTAAGAAAGTTAATTAACAGCCTTTGTTTGGAAAAAAAAACTGATTTAATTTAGTAAACTAAGGTTTGTACAGATTTTGTGTGTGTTGCGTTCTTTGGAGTCCGTAGCTGGGGCAGAACAGTTACTAACTTAAGCACCACAGTGATAACTATGGCAAGAAAGGTTGTAAAATGGGGCAAAATTAATTTAACAGCTGTTTACATAGCAACAGAAATTTTGGGCTCAATTGGGGTTGTACAACCAGGACTATCTGTAAATAAATTCCAATCTAAATTTGAAATAAAATGATTAGTATTTACCCCAAGATTATCAGTCTGAAAAAAGGCCTCATAGCTGGAGATAGCAGCAAGGATTGAATCAATTTCTTTGATGAATTTCTGCAATGCTACATTTTCCTGTAGCTTCTTCTGTCGCTCCATCCATAACTCATCCAGTTCATTTCTTCCTTGAGCAATTCTGTCTATATATTTACCAACATCAAGAGTTCCCATGTTGGATGAACTATCTGCAACCTTCTCACCTAATTCTTGCAGCTGTTTAAATCTGTCAAAGATTCCAAAACAATTGCATAGATAACATCTTTCTTTTGTTTGAATAGTATCTACACATATTCATGTTTTAAGGTTTTCAGGGTTACACATGCTTCCTTATAGAGGCATAATTGATTAAATATATCTATTCAATATTCTATTCTCAGATGGGTAAGGATGATAGCATTCAATTGTTATTGTGGAATATTCAATATTATCCTGGTTCTTACATTGCATTAAAATATTATGTTATTTTGGTTTAGAGAGTTCTGTTAATTCATCCATTATAGATTGTAACCATCATATCTGATTTACTAGGACTTAATCTTTTACATAAAGTCAGCAATGGTAACCAATAACTATGATTTAGCACAGTTTTGCAACACCTCCCCTCTCTGCTTTTGGTGACTGAAGTAATATATGACTAGAATGAATAATCACCTCTGATGGTCCTTTTTTATAGCGGTAATTATGGTTTAAAACTGTCCAAATAGTTATTGCAGATTGTATCATGATTACTATCTCAGCAATTCTTATTATTACTACATGGTCTTATAAGTACCTGTGATTCTGACTCTGTATCTCTTCCAGCAAGTCCTGGTGTTCTTTCAAGAGCTGTTCTGCAGAGATCACATCTATACACATTTCTTCACTTGTCAGCTTCTCCTTCACACCATCAATCCACAAGAGAAGTCTGTTGCTCTCTTGCAGAAAAGCTTGTTGATCCTTTGCTATTTGTAAAACCACCTTCTTCTCCTCTGCTTTTAACTTTAACATTAATAATAGATTCTCCATGTATTCTCCATGTTCTTTTATGGCATGACTCTCTGCAGGATTAGAATCTTGGATTCTGTGTAATGAAGCCAGAGACACATTCCTGAGTTAGAATTAATTCCAATTATTAACCAAAGCTGAATTTCCCTGAAAATAGATATGCCTGATACATTGTCCTGAATACTGTTAATTCATTGATTTTGTTCCACATCTAAATATTATTATATGATGAATATAATATGATACGATAAATTCCCATGATTTGGCAATTGGTGTGAACATATTTCCAGAAAATTAATTAGAATCTATGTTAGCTTCAGCTAAGAGATACTAGCTGAAAGTTAATTCTAGTTATGAACTCATCATCTTGCTGAATGGAGGGCTACCTTCCTAGATTGCTGTATTAATTGAAAATATGAAATTGATGTGAAATGTCTTGTGCATTTAGGGAAATGATATGACCACGAATAATAGTATAGTAGTCAATTCAAATAGAGCCAAGATTAATGCAGTGGTTAAAGAGCCAGGGTAGAAACTAGGAAACCATAACTTCTAGTCCTGCCTTAGACACAAATCCAACTGGATGGCTTTGGGGCAGCAACTCTCTCTCAACCCTAGGAAGAAAGGAATGGCAAACCACTCCCAAAAAAATGTTGTCAAGAAAACTGCATGAATTAATATGGGCAGTTTCTAGGAGTCAAGACAGGCTTGGAGGCACACACAAGTTGCCTTCAAAGTTAATTTGAAATTACTTAACCATGAATATCACTAAGCAATTTTGGGACAGTTATAAAAACTAGGAAGCTACTTATGCCAGCTGGAATGACTTCTTCTAGTTAGGTTTTGTCTGATGGTAGAAGTGTTTGGTAGAAGTGTTACTCAATTTCTCAGGGAGGACTTGGTGTCAGTCAGGGTTGAAACTAGTAAGACAAATTCTCTACTATTGGGGCTTATAGCCAGGAGCCTTCTTGTAGGTATAGGCTCCCTTTCAACTAAGCTAATTTTGTGATTGTTACAATGAATTGAGCCAAAGAGGGGTAAGATAACTTTGTAGGTTATTCTGCATCCCTTGAAGGAAAGCAGGAGTTACCATAATGAAAAGAAAGGACCTTGAAAAATATTGTTTTGGGCTTTGAGTACAAAGGCCATTCCTAATAATAGTGATTCCTAGGAAATCAACCCTGACTGTTCTTTGAAAGGACAGCTACTGAAACTGAAGCTCAAATACTTTGTCCACATAATGAGAAGAGAGGACTCATTGGAAAAAAAAACCTGATGTTGGGAAAGATTGAAGGCAAAAGGAGAGTGGTACGGCAGAGGATGAAATGGTTAGATAACGTCATTGATGCAATGAACATGAATTTGGGCAAACTGTGAGACAGTGGATGATGGCGGGGGGCGGGCGGGCGTGGTGTGATATAGTCCATGGGGTCATGAAGAGTCGGACATGACTTAGTGACTGAACAACAACAAATAATATTGATAGTATTTGTGATGCTACTTGGGATGCAAATTGAAACAGCCCCGAGAGGCCATCAATGTGATACAGAAAGTCCATGTGACCATCATGAGTTTTGCAACACAGGCAGGATAGTAACATAAAACCATCCTATGGTTCTCTATCATTCATATATGCAAAGATGGGGGTGAGGGGAAAGAAGAGCAGTTGGCAATGTATGGCTGCTTTCATTTCAGGGTTAGATCTTAAGGATCTAACATTTACATTGACGTGCTCTAGATTTTATCAATACAAGCAGGCATTATGGGTTATTACCACTTCTTTCTATCCATGGAGAAACTCTATCTGTGTGGTTGATCTGAGTTGATACCAACTTGATAGCATATAATCCATCCATTCATCCATCCATCCATCCATCCATCCATCCATCCATTTCTCTCTATTCAAAGTAATTCCAAACTCCCATCTATTCAATGAGGCAAGCAACCTTTCTAAAAAGAAAAATGCATTTCCTCATTATTACTGCTAATCAATTAAAGAAAGAGGTAGGCATCATTGCTATACCTAATTTAAGTTAGATATGCAGGTGTCACTCTTTGCTTAAATCTGGCATCCAGATTATAAGTGTAACAACTATAATACTATTACTATAGTAAAGAACTGATTTCTTACAAATTGGCTATCCTCTTTTGGTATTCAATTTTTCTCTCCAGAACTAAGATGTCTCTTTCACAAACTGAAAGCTTGCATGCCTGCACTTCCAAGACAGCAGGCTTGCTCCCTTGCCCCAAATCCTCAAGGCTGGCCATCTTGTCTTGTAACAGTTCTTGAGTGTCATGGCAATCCTGAAGGAACGTCTTCACATCAGTAACCCCAATCAGTTCTGAGCCTTTTTCTTCTTTTAATGCTTCCAGACATTCCCATCTAGAAAACAACAACACAATAATAAAGCAGAGCTCATTATGATTAGTCAGGAATATGTCTGTATATAGAGAGATATTGAATTTTAAGTTTTGAGAATAGTTTAAATATAGAAAGCAGAGAATAGCAATAGTCTGTTCATTATGTTGTGCCAAGTACATTGGAAAACAAATATGCACCTTGCAATTTTCTTGAGAAAGTGTTTCAGAAGTAATTTGCCATTGCCTCCTTCTTAGGGCTGAGAGGGAATGATTGGCTCAAAGTCACCTAGTTCTAACTCCTGGTCTCCAAGTTTCTGGCCTGGTGCCTTAACCACTATACCAAACTGGTTCTCCTAATCATTATTATTAGGGTAAAATAAGAATAAATGTATATGTTTTGGAAAAGCTAATTATTACATATATATTTAAGGGTGTGGGTCTTTTCAAACATTTACAAGTTAGAGTCTTATATGTCACTGCACCAAGTGTCTAAAAGACCATAAATCAAAGATGATGTGTTCATTTGCTATCAGTTGTATTTTTTTTTTACCTCTTGTTTATCTCTTGCTTACGAGTTTGGATCTCCTTCTGTTTTCCGGGACACCTCTTAGAAAACATATCTGCTGAGGAACTGATCTCATCCAGCTGTTTTTGCCCAGCAGCCAATTCTATTAGGAAATTCTAAGGAAAGAGACAGTAAACTAAATCATATACTTTCATCTCTGCCATAGTTATTTATGGAAATTATCTTGGCTCGCCTGGGACGAGTAAAATGACAAATGTATGCTTTTTTGATGCTATTTTGCCATCATCACAATTTGTTGCAGAAACTGTTAATTGTTTGTAATTGTTTACAATCACTGTCTTATGAAAAGTCTCTTCTTTATTATGATTAATGTTTTTGCATATGAAACGTTTTTCCAGATGGGGCAAGCTCAGGCACTATCAGCCAAACCTAATGGGTACCTATTCCAATTTCATACCTTAACAGATTTCTGAAAGACTTAACAGAAGTCTGAAGAAATGGTGGGAAAAATGGGAGGATTACAAATGGAAAATGACAACATCAAAAATATTACTTTAATTGGGCACCCAGGGTTTCTTCAATTTAAAATGCTTAAGATAAACTCAGTCCTTGAATGGGCAGAACACTTTACCATCATTTATTTATGCAACGTATTAATCCAGATGGAATTTATAGATACTGATAGGATAATAAAAGCAATTAGTATAGGTTATTAAAAGGCAATTTGATACATTAAAATTAATACATATTGGTGCCAGTGGGTCCATAATCACACTCTTTTGCACTGGAGGGGCTTAGAGGGGAGGTGGGTTTTGAGAACACTAGTGGGTTTGCCTGTTAGTCAACACTTACTCCTGGTTGTGTTTGTTTCAAACAGGTGCAACTAAGAAGGGGTTGTGTGGTAGAGTGGATAAGAAAGCAGACTTTATCTTTTCCTCCAGCATTCCAACTAGGGCTACTCTTGAACAAGCACACAACCATTTCTCAACCTGGTTTAAGAGATAATGAACACACTTTGCTGCTGGCTGACATGTTTTGAAAGTTGTTTGAACAGGATCTATCCACCTTTCAAAATAGCACCCAATATCCTTCTTTCAAAGCCAAGACTCTAAGCTTGGGATCGAGAGACAGTCCTGTTGGTAAGAACTAGGTGATCCCACTGTCCCACTAGAATGGTTTTGATGGACCATGCCAGAGGAATATCTGCAACAGCCTGAAATGCTTAAGAGCTATCAGGCTCATGCCATTCCATAGGGTTTATTGAAATAATACTGATAAATAGATCAGGGGTGTCAAACTTGCAGCGTCACGTTGTCATCACGTGACGTATCGTGACTTTCCCCCCCACTTCGCTAAACTGGGGATGGGTGTGATCAATGCGTGATGCATCTGGCCTGTGGACCACGAGTTTGACCCCTGGAATAGATAGTGAAACAAATTAAGTTATACTACATGAAGGCTGCTAAGAGCTGCTGCCTTCTTGGGTTGTATGTGTAAATTTTTTAAAATTTACTTTAACATTGGAAGACCTAAGGCTAATTTAGGGCTATTCAGGTTGGTAATGAGAATGAGATGTAAGTAATTTTGCAGAAATATGAAACCCCCAACCCCCAAAATGCAGGAAATCCAGGGCATATTTGCCCTGGGGTCAGATACGAAGTGGGAAAGGATTTAAGGTTTATAAAGGCATAATTTGTCTGGAATGAATCTGTCTGCCTTTTTTTTTTATGCTTTCATTTTTAAAAGTAAAGCTCAGGATTAAAAAGTAGATTGCATATGGACATACAATAATCTTCCTGAAAATACAGGTAGTCCATATTTAATGACGGTAATTAGGATTGGATTTGTTAAGTCATAAATAATTTATCACCAATTGTTGTTCTTCTTCAAAGGGAATAATCCAATTGCTTAATCTTTGCACTGGGTTTCAAATTGCAATATTATTTTCTATAACTTGTAGATCCTCTGCTTGTCCAATAATTAGCCTGCAAAGGTATTTCAATTTCATTTAAGTCTCTGTCATTTTGGTTGCTATTAACTAACAATGAATATTTCACAGTCTGAACAAGCACAAGTGGTTTTCTTTGCAGATTTACCAGTCAATCAAGATATCCAATAATTGGCTAAAAATCTTGCCATAGTTTTACTGAAATGTAATATTTTATGTCAGTGTTAATCTTTTGTAAATGAAGACAAATCAGGAACTCAAAGTTAATAAATCCTGTTAATAAAGACCTGGAATTTTTGCTGCATAGCTTCCACATTGTTGGCTTTGGGTTGAATGGTCTGGAAAATTTTCTCCTTGTCATCTATCCAAGACTGAAACTCTTCACAGGAGTTGTAATATTGATAGAGTTGGATTCTTTCTTGTAACTCTTTTTTCCTATGCTGTTTGGAAGAAATTAGAGCTGCTTGAATAAGCACTAAAGCATTGCAGATAAAGTAGGTATTCTAGCAATAAAATTAGTTAGAAATATCAACATCAATTTAAGAAAATCCATGTTTCTAAACCCTTCATTCTACACACCCATCTAAAGATTATTAGGAAAAAATAATACCTCAGCCATGGTTTGCAGTTTTTCATACAGCAAAACAATGTTCTTCTGCTTTTTCCATATGTTTTCCATAATAAAGTGTGAATCAGAGCCAAGCTGTCCAGCGAATGTAGGTTTGACAAGAGTCTGTGAAAGATAATGATTTGATGGCATTTTAGCTACTCTCTGGTTGTTGATTTCTGAATTTGCTGCTGGCACAGATGCCATCTATTCAGAGAACTAGACACAAAATTCTATGCTCAATACCGAGTTCTGTCGCTCACAAATGCTAAATACGCTTAGTGCCATCTTAATTTATATATATCTATGGAGATTCTGGATGGTGGTGGGGAATGGAAGGATTTATACACCTTGCAGATAGCTGGTCATTTGCATTCTTTTAAAGCAAGGGTGTCAAACTCGCATCATCATGGAGGCATTGCATTTTATTTATTTTATTTATTTATTAATTTAATTTGTATACCGCCCTTCTCCCAGAAGGGACTCAGGGCGGTGAACAGCCAAAATTAAAAAACATACAAATGCAAAAGTTAAGATAATTAAAAGAATTAAATCACTGGCTACCCAATTTAAAACCCCAAATCCATAAAATTTAAAATCCCAATTAAAAACCATTTAGGCTAGGCGGGCTTGATGAAATAAAAACGTCTTCAGGGCTTTACGGAAGGTCTGGAGGTCCGGGATCAATCGTATTCCAGGAGACAGCTCATTCCACAGGGTGGGTGCCCCCACAGAGAAGGCTCGCCCCCTGGGGGCCACCAGCTGACATTGCCTGACCGACGGCACCCCGAGGAGGCCCTCTCTGTGAGAGCGTATTGGCCGGTGGGAGGTTATCGGTAGCAGCAGGCGGTCTCGCAAATACCCTGGCCCTAAGCCATGGAGCGCTTTAAAGATGACAACCAACACCTTAAAGTGCACCCGGAAGACCACCAGGAGCCAATGCAGCTCATGCAGGAGACATGACATATTTGTTGTGACTCCGACCCCTGAGCCCGTCTTATCGGAGGGAGAAGACTCCGAAAGTGAAGGAGAGGAGTTGGCAAGGCCTCCCTCTCCAGGACCCTCCTCTCTGGCAATGCCTCAGGTGTCTTCCGAAGGAGAAGAGATAGGCCAGGAGCCAGGCATTTCCGAGCAGCCGCAGTTAGACAGCGACGGAGATAAGTCTTGGCTGGATCCCCGACAGCGTCGGAAAGACAAGCACACACAGCAGAGAAGGAGGCATGCCAGAGATTAAGCTGAGTAACTGGACCACACCCCACAGGGGATAAAAGAGGGTGTGGTGGCCATTCAGGCTTTGTGATGGACAAAACTGAAAGCTAGCAAGTCGTTCTGCATTTCTGGAACTTTGTTATATACTCTGCTTGGACTGATTTTTTGGACTGGACTTGACTATTCTTTGGCTTTTGTGGACTTTGATGGTTTCGGTCGGAGGAGATAAACCTCCCTTTGTAAGTAAAAAACTGTTGGCAAGCTGCCACTGGGTTGCTGCCAATTCTGTTATTAAAGGAAATTCTTGTCTGCTGGTTTATTTTAACTCTTGATCGACTGCTGGTGTGCGTGTGTGCGACGGGGACAGAACAGTATTGGGACTTTCCCCCCTTCACTAAACTGGCTTTGGGTGTGGCCAGTGCGTCACACATCCAGCCCGCAGGCCACGAGTTTGACAGCCCTGTTTTAGAGAATCATTGAGGCCACTTGGAGGTTTATCTGTGTTTTCAACTGTGCTTTCAGCAGTTCCAAGAAAGCTCCACACCCATTTGCACTACTCAGGTGACCCTGAGGACACAGATAAACCTCCAAGTGGCCTCAATAACTCCCTATAAGAATGCAAATGGCCAGCTGTCTGCAAGGAGTATAAATCCTTTCATTTCCCATAATCCAGTTGGAGCGGAAGAAGCTTCTTGGATGAAAAGCAAAATGTTTTCAAAGAAAAACAAAAAAATCAAGTTGCTTCTTGAAAAAGCACCTTTGTTACTTCATTTATATTCTTAAAGATTGATTAGTATTACAAAATAAGGTGCATCTATAAGATAAGGGTTTATTAACCAGAGATACTTAAATATAGATAAAATGATATAAAATGGAGACTGCCTTATAACATTAAGGTTTGAATAAGCAAGCAATACAGGAAAAAAATTGATTTGATCATTAGAGAGAATGAATGATGATATAATCACAAAACAAAAGCACATGTGGATGTGTTTACATTATCATATAATCCAAATAAATAACATTTTCCTTCTAAGTTTCAGAATGGCAATTTTCTCAATTTTATAAATTAAGAATTCAATATGGAAATATGAAACCATGATGGCTAAAATCTCAGGCCTTACATAGATCCATGGAAGAAGGAAAACATGCCATTTGTAGAGAAACATTTTATCAGAGATCACAGGAACGGAATTTATTTTAAATAAGCATGAATGAGGAGGGCAATCGGAGATGTGTCTGTTTCATTTAGTATTTTTCCAGCTTGTAAACTTTAAGCATGTCAATGCAGAATTCTGGGAGCTGAAATCCACATATCTTAAAATGTCCAGGTTTAAAAAATACTGGTTTTAGTGCATCAGTAAGTTCGTGTATAATTTGGGCAGACAGTTATGTAACTTAAAAGATTGTCTGGGTGCTACATACCACTTGCTGTGCCACAGAATGGGCCTGTTCCTCCAAGTGGCTTATTTCTCTAAAATAAGCAGCAAGCTCCTTTTCCAAACGAAGATGACGATGCAACAAAGCTTCTGCACTAGATTCATCTTTCCCATAATCTTTGCTGGCTAGGAGAGTGTGTTTTTCCTGGAGCCAGGAGTCAACCTCATTAATATCTGCAAAGTACTGAAAGGAGAAACAAGATCAAGGTATTGTGGTGATACCTACAGATAACATTCCACTACAGAATAATTTATGCAAAGGAAAAGAATCATTTGCTTAAATCCCAATGTAGGCCCAGAGCTACATTTTGCCCACACTGAAAAAAAATTGATCAGACTTGGTCAAAACTGATAGTATACTAGAAGTGGGAAAAAACAAATTCATTCAGTATTTTTAAAAAATGATATTAAAACACGGAAACATACAGTCATATCTATACAAGTAAAAAGCCCAGAAAATTGATAACTGCTAGAACAGTGGCCTTGCTTACTACAGCTTACAACTACCCGTTAAAAACCATTCACTTATGATATGGTGATAGCGTATCTTAAAGAATTCAAAGTGGACGTTAATAATAATTTTTTCAACTTTTTTTTACCTTGTTTGGACAAAGGAGGAGACTGACTTACGTGTTGAATGAGAGCAGCTGTATCCAAACGGAACTTACAATTAGTCATCTCATCTTGGAGCTGTTGCCATAATTGCTGGATGCCTTTCAACTTCTTCTGAATCTCTTGGTTTGAAGGATTGTTCTGGCTTAACTCCTGGCCCTTGCAAATTATTTTAGAACAAATTGCTTGATGGGAGTCACACTCAACTTGGAGAGACTGCCAGACAGAAATTGGGAAATTATTGTTGGATGCTGCCATAACTTTATATAAAGCCAATAAAGTATAGTGGATTGGGAGTGGGGAACCTAAATTTCTAATCCATGGGTGATTTAGGACTAGCCACTTTTCTCTCAGATCAACCTATATACCGAAAATGGAGGGACTTTTGAGG
The DNA here is from genome assembly GCF_059756535.1 of Pantherophis guttatus. Lineage (NCBI taxonomy): Eukaryota > Metazoa > Chordata > Lepidosauria > Squamata > Colubridae > Pantherophis > Pantherophis guttatus. Next base: position 69,416,647 of record NC_142063.1, read on the forward strand.
AAGGAATGGTGGATTGAATGGACCAAGGAATTTATGAGTAGATTGGAACCACTCTAGATAAGGAGAGGATGGGAGATTGCCCACATGTGCTTTGGACAGCTGTTCCTCATATAGAGACTACAGAATAGCAATTTTCCAAGGGTTAATGGTATATGAAATGACCTTGGAACATAGGATTAAGAGACACTGCCTACAGAATGAATAAAGGTGGAGTAGCATGCAATTGAGCAATGGACAGAGAAAAAAGTTTAGAAAGGATCTAAACTTCTAAAAGTTTAGAAAGGATCTAAACTTCTAAAAGTTTAGAAAGGATCTAACTTATCAGACAGTAAAAAGAGATGGCAGAAATTTGTACTTTTAGATTTACAAGATTCTTACAATGTATGAAGCCTTACAATAAAATAGAATTAGTTCATCTTGTTATATTTCCTTTCTGGTCTACTTGGGATGCTGGCAGCAGCCACAATTATTAATGTCAGTAATGATTGTCTGCTTGTATAGATAGACTTACTTCTTTGTATATTTCTTTTCCTTTATTATAGTCTTACTTTCCTCTTTCTTCTCTTTCTTTTTTCTTGCACATCTATTTTTTTTCTAAACTTTTTAAAGTTTTAAACAAAGAAAATAGATTTTACTGTTATAATCAAAATTGTTAATAAAATTATATAGAAAAAGCAGGAAGAAAGAGGGCAATATATGCTTCTTAGAGTTTTCAGAGAAATATAAGTAATTAGAAATGCTAGTGAGTGTTTTGTTTTCTTCCTCTCTGTAATGCCACCTTATGGCTTCATCAGAGATAACAATGAGAAATATAGTTTCATCATTACATTCATGGTTTTTCTCTGGATTTCTATTAAAATTGCACAAATGATAAAGAAAATATATTTTACCAACCTTATGGTTTTGGAGAGAGGCTGAAATATGAGTGAGATCATCCTCTAAGGTTCCCATCTTCACTAATTTCCATTTGTCAGACAACCATTTCTCCTCTTCTTTGCATTCATGAAAAAATTCAAGAAGCTTCAAAGCTCCTTCCAACTGATGTTGCCTGAATCAAAAAAATAAATGATGTACTTTAAAAGGGTTACAATTGGAGATTATTTCAGGTTTTTCTAGCAGTTCCAATTTATTAAAATATAAAATACAGTATAGAACCAACCCTACTTTTACTCCAGAATCACACAACAGAAAAAAACAATGGAACAACCTTCTAAATATTTGCTGTTATAAATTGATTTGGTAAAATTATACTTCTATATTTCTGTGTTTTCCTTCTCTTGGAAAAATCTCATGTGTGTCGCTTAATTTAATATTACACTTCTCAGCAAAATTGAAATGCATTAAATAAATGATAGATGTGTAAAAACCTTGATTCCCCCCCCCCCACATAATAAGTTTTATTCCGGGACATCATTTAAGAAAATGGTAAATAAAGTTCCTTCCAAACTTTAAGAAAACAAGGCCAAGCCATATTAAAATACATGTTCCAAAAAATCCTCCAATCGAACAAAAAAATCAATTCCCCACCTTTATTCTACACAACCTTTGATGCTAAGGTTTCCTACAGATTGCTTTCATGCTCATTCTGTATTAATATGTAACTGAAGATGTGCCTACTATTTAATAGTATTTAGTATATAGTATATATTTAAAAATCCCTTCTCACCCCAAATGGGTCTTCCTCAATCTTGGGCCCTCTACCAGAGGCCTGGGAGTTTGAGGTTCCTGCACTTATATTAGCTATTCCTAGCACTGCATTCTTCTGCCTAGAGAGCTCTGATGTTGTTCCTGGCATTTGTTGGAGCCAGTTCCCAACTTAGGAGTCACAGCCCTGAGTGCTCCTATCACCACTTTGATTTTTTACTTTCTACATTCCCTCCCTCAGGTCCTGGTAGTTTTCCAGATGTTCTGCTTTCCAGAACATCTTCCTGATGTTGCTGTTCTGACAGCTGCTGTCATTTGGCATCACTACATCTGTCAACACTCTGTCTTCTGGTCCTTGTCTACCACCATGATACCTGGTTGATTTGCTAGTACCACCCTGACTGTCTGGATAGGGAAGTCCCACAGCCCTTCTGTGGAATCTCCCATCTTGACTTAGGAGTGCCTAGCCCATATACTGGGCAGATGTCCCTGCATAGAATGACATGTGTCTGAGAGAGGGAGGGGGGAGGGAGGGAGGGAGAGGGAGATGAGCATATGTGTGTGTGTGTGTGTGCAATGTAGCCAAAAATAATTATTCTTCCCAGATTCAATTTGAGTGCTTGGAATACTTGCCAATGTCATTCTTAACGTACCAGAATTACTCTGCCCTTTGCCTGAATATCAAAAATTTTAAATGCTTTGAGATTATTTATAACATGCCTACGCATGCCTTTTTAAATCATTTAAATCATTGACAAAAATGTATAGGGTTTATCTGAGGGGGATGAGCCCCCATGGCCTCTCATTTCTCTCTGATGAATGAATGGAACAGAGAAACACAATATACTGTATGTATAGAGAATCCCAATCTAAGATCAGGATCTTTCTCTTTTTGCAGATTAAACCAAAGCATTCATCAATATTTACAAGAATTTTACCTTCTTTGGCACGAATCCTGAAGATTCTGATGTAGCTGATGAAGCATCTGATATTTGGCTTGAAGAATTTCTGATTTGAGTGGTTTCCTTTGTATTATATCTTCTGTTTTTGCAGCAATGTACATGATGCTTTCCTCAAGAGAAGAGATTTGGGAGGCAACTAATTTGTGCTTTTGTAATAATTCCACTGCTTCTAACAGCTCCTTGCCACAATCCTTAGAGCTTACTAATATCTAGAAATAGAGTGAAAGAAAAATATTTTGTATGTTTTTCAGCTACTCGATTGCAGGGAGTCCCCAAATTCATACATAGCTTGTAATATAATATGTTAAATAATTTACTGCAATTGGTTGGGTTCATACATTATACTAAGCCACAAACCATGATTTACAAAAGAGAGTGACGAATGTTATCCTTATTATACATCAAACTCAAAACAAGCAAATTTTATTGATATCATCCAGTTCAATTAAGTAATGTTACCATAGATGCTTAGTACGATAATGTCATTTTGCTAAATCATGACAACATCTATTACATATTTGCATACGAAAAAAAAAAGGAATCATGGAATGGTGACATATTCTACAACACCCTTTCATAATCTGGTGCCCTCTGATATTTGGGGGAGCAGAAGAAGAATTGTGAAACAACCAGAGTGGGAAAGTTTGAGTTATCCTACTTGATATACATTCTATGACGATTTCTTTAATACTATTAAACAAGGTCTTTGGGAAGGACTTGATAGATGAACAAAAATGCCAAATCCAGTTTAAACATTGGCTGACCATAATAATAGTAGGTAATATGTTGCCTGGTATTGCCATCTGCTGAGACAGAGAGAAATGTCCTAATAAATGGTTGTATAAGATTTTGTGCTGTGATGGAATGTCTAACAGGGAAAGTAGAGGAAGAAACAGAATTGTTGCAAAACAAATTCTTCAGACTAGCAAGGAGGGACGTACAGTGATACCTTGGTACTCACTTGCTTTGAAACTCATCAAATTTCCTACTCAACACATTTTGATGTGAAAATTTTGTCCTGGTACTCATCCTTTGTTTGGTACTCAATACACAAGCTAGAATTTATCAATGTCGACTACCTTGTGATTCACTACATTAATTCCTTATGGAGAAAAAATGTTTGGTACTCATTGTTTTTGGTACTCATTGCATCTCCCAGAACCAATTAGTGTTGGTTCTAGATGAATACCGAGGTACCACTGTATGTGAAAGAGACTTGGAGTAACTGTCTTAATTTTGCTAGGTAAAAATGCTAAACTGCAGACTTCTTTTAACAGGCTTTCAAGATTCTGTTATGAATATAGAATTTTATACAAATCCAAATGGTTCCTATTTGTTTTTCTGCCTCAAAAGGCTTTATACACACCAGGCTTTGTAATAGAAAAAAGCAAACTAATTAATGCTTTCTGGATTTGCACACTATTCCTTCCTACATACAGTATCATTGGTTTTCAACATATCATCTAATTTAATGGAGACAAGCCCTCCACAAAGACATGGGAATAGATTTTTATGAGTAACCAAACAATCTATGGTTTTTAATATACCTGCACTCCTTTAAGTTCTTCCATAATGGTGTCAATGTCCCTCAAAAGGACTAGTACTTCCTGCATCTTTCCCATAGTGTGTTTTTGTCTTTTGAGATGGCCCCAGAGATCTTGCCATTGATGAATGATGTCCATTTGCCTGTGAAGAGAGCAAAAAGAAGGGAAAAAATGTGATATCACAAGACTTCACTAATGGGCAATTCAAGTTACCCCATATTCTGATGTCATTATGTGATATATTTCTATATATCTTATTTGTAGCTTAACTTATTTATAACTTATGCTGCTGCAGGGAAACATGAGGTTTAATCCAGTGGGGAAATGCAACTTCAAACTATAATATTCATTAGCAATTCTGATTTTTTTTCAATTTCTAGCTTGACCATCTGATGATATATGAAAAATGTGAATTGTAGAACAACGTGGAAGGAGGGCCTCATAACAGTCCATGTGGAATTTCTTTTTCTTTTTTTTTTCATGCCCTCTGGGACTTAGTGCAGCTGAATTAGTTGGACTATGCCATGGCCCAGCTCAAAAAAAGTCATGACTTCCAGGCAGGTGGCATCAGTGTATCAGGAGGAAATGCTATGTGCTGGAATGGAGTGGAGTTGCAGGTGAGATCTGCAGAATTGGTCAAGCTAACAAAAGATGCCCAGGACAAAATTGGCTTAGGGAGTGCAAGGAATTTTAAATTCTGGCAGCAGTTCAGGTGAGAAGCAATCAAAGCTAAGAGTATAGGAAATAGCCAGCAATCAAAGCATCCAAACCTAGTTTGACTAAAGGGTTTTTAGGATTCAGGCAGAGAAGAAAAGAAGATAAAGAGAAAAAATGTGTGCAACAAAAGAAAGGACAAGAAAAAGAAAGGGCAGGGGGAGCAAAAGAAATGTACAAAAATTTACACAAATATATATAGCATAGAAACATGGAAATCCACAGAAAAGCATAGGCTACATTAAGGCAAGAGAAATAAATCTACATAATTCAAAACTAATTGAATAAGATTTATAGCATATGCAAATAAGATTAGAAAGAGTTGTGTAAATAGATACATATACAAAGACCCTCATCCCTTTGTAGACAGATTTTAATTGTGCAATTTTGAAATTGTAAATGCTTGCATTATATTAGCAGCTTGGGCATATTTTGTTCTTTCTTGTTTTACTCACTAAGATGTTTTACTATTCTGATTGCCCTTTATTTTTATTTCTTTGTCATCTGTCCTAACATTTTTGTTATTGGAAGAATAGAAAGTATAATACAATCAGTTGAATTTATTCTTTCCAAAGATGGAAGTTGCATTAATTCACGCTAAACAAACACCAGTCATGCGCTTTTCATTCTCTCCAACACCATATCTGACTACTGCCCCAATCTGAAGGCATCCTACTCACTTTTTGGCAATCAAGGCCTTGTCCTGATAGTTCTCCCGCATGATTTCGGCAGCCATTGCAGACAAGGCTTTGAAGCGTTGGTCTTGGGGAAGCATGTCTGCTTCAATTGCCTCTAGTTTCCTAGTGCCTGCTTGAAGCTGTTCTACATTGTCAGGTTGCCAATCATCCTGCTTTTTGATTATCTCTCTCATGTTCCTCAAATAGGCCTCACGAATGGCTGCTTTCTTCAGAAACATCTGGACCTGTTGCTGAACTTTCTCAAGTCTTAACAGCTCCTGCAGTATTGCTTTTCCTCGACTGCCCTCTGCTTTCTCCAAAGCAATCCATTCTCTTTCCAGATCTCTTAAAGTTCTTCCTTCAGGGGGCAGATAAGCACACTGATTGTTGACTTGCTGTTTGGTCCGTATGTGGAAAAAATTGGCTTCAATTATTCCCTTCTCACGGTATTTGGGAGGTTTCTCCTTAGTGCGGAAGACCTTAAAGTTATTCATGAGGAAGCGCATTTCCTCCAGAGAATTGGGGAAGGAACGGTCATCCAGTTCTGTCACTTTGAGCTTTATCCATTTCAAGAGTTCAAAGATCATGTGTTCATACTGGAATTTCAATTCATCTGTCTCCTTCAGGCAGAACACGATCTGCAGAAAGATCAAACATAACATGTACTTTTCTCCTTTGATCCTAGTCAGTATAATTCTACTCGCATTTTCAGCAGAGCCAAGTTTCATCCAAGAGCCTTTAAAAGAAAGTTACATGTTCCGTGAGCAATTCATCATGGGATCTTAGTCTTCCACTAAAATCAGCAATTGTTAATTGGACCAGGACTATCTCTACATTAATATACATTCAACACAGTCTTGATCCAAATTTTCTTCCAGAACTTCTCTTGGATATAAAGAAAAAAACATCCAAGTGCAATATGTATGATTATATATTTTTGTAAGATGAAACTAATCACAAAGTGCTAGAAACAAATGGATTGTGTTCAGACAAAATTATCACTGTAATGCTGCTGAGTTACCCAGAAGAAAATGCAAATAGCAATTAAAATAATGTGTGACTGTTTATACCATTTCTAGATGAATGAAAAGCTTGACTGCAAATGGCTACTTTAGGCCAGTGCATTGGACATGTGTTCCATCCTCAGTACTGAGAAGCCATAATCTATCCATTCCAAGTTGCAAAGGTTACCATGTTATAGGAGTCTAGCTAAGGTCCTTCTTAACAGCATCTGTACTTCCTTAGACATTTTTTGACTATGGAAAACTATGTGTTCCATAGATAAAGATTGCAGAAAATATGACTTCAGTAACAGAGTGGTCAATGCCTGGAATGCACTACCTGACTCTGTGGTTTCTTCCCCAAACCCCCAAAACTTTAACCTTAAACTGTCTACTGTTGACCTCATTCCATTCCTAAGAGGTCTGTAAGGGGCGTGCATAAGTGCACCAGTGTGCCGACTGTCCCTGTCCTAATATTCTTTTTTACTTACTCTTTTCATGTATTCAAATTATGTTTAGACTTTTACCTGTTATCTTATATATGCTTGACAAATAAACTTATGATAATGATTATGATAAAGATGGAGTCCACGTTTTATTTGGGCCGCAGAAATTATTTACTTAACACATACCAGACATTAGGAATGCTAATTACCAAAACAGCAATACACTGACTTTAGCAAGCCTTTTCTGGACTGTCTGACCCTGCTTCTGCCTGGAAAAATAATGGTAGTAGAATGACACATAGGTCATGATGGATCTTTCATCTGGAAATGGCACTGCCACATCTTCAGCATCCAACAACTTTAAGATGCCCAGGTGCTTCTCCGCCACGGTGAAGGAATTATTTAGATTAATTATGGGCTGGTCATGCCGCAGGGAACTGTATTGTATAAGATCAGGCCTGAAAAGATGAAAAATAAAAACAAGTAAATGAAGGAGATTATGTTTTAAAAAATGCAAGGAAGCGGACATATGCATTTTTCCCTTAGGATTTTTAGAAATTTGCTAGAGTTTTAATAGGCTATTGATAGGGGTGTCAGAGGCAATGTAATACAATATTTATGGACGAAAAGCTTAATGTATCTTTCTTCTCTGACTGGATTAGGTACTTTAAAATAAGGATACATAGCATCAGCATATAATTACAATTTATAGAATCAAGAGAATGTAAATTTGGGGATGTCCGTGTGATTGTAATAGATTTATGACCTAAAGTAACTTTTCCAATAGCTGATAAAGAGTTTCACAACTTACTGGAGTGCCATCCCCTCCCTGTTAATCTTATTAAATTCCCCTCAGAATCTGTAAAGTATATAGATCTACTTTACAGAACATAGAAACAGTTTGTTGAATGACATGGAGTAATGCATGTCATTTTCTACATCTGACTTTAAAGAGATAGGATGCAACAATTTGAAATAATTTGTGAGCAAACTATATATTTGTATTCATCTTTAAAGAAATTATAGTTCAACATTTATGCAACCTTCTATATGTGCAGGAGTAAAATATTGTTTCTTACATATTTCAGCATATTTGGAGATGTCCATAAGGGTGAAAAAGCAATAGAAAAATAAGATTTAACTTGCTTTCTAGAAGACATGGATATGCTGTGATTTGTATCTTCTAAAGTAGCATTTTTAAGTTTCCATTCTAGTATTTTTTTCTGAGCACAGAAAGAAAATACCTCTCTTGTTTAAAATGGACATTCAGCATGTATTCATGATTCTTTTTCACCATAATGGCCAGCCATTGACAAAAACCATAAGTAGGACCCTGACTCTTGTGGCTCTCCAATGACTCATCTCAAAGGCATGCTTCCTTGGATCTTGAAGACCAATTGTAGCAATTGTAGCAATTGTTAGCTTATTCTCTAAGACAGTATTCAATTTCTTATCTTGTTATAACTTGCTCTAACAGGTATCATAATTCAGCAATAAATACGAAATGCTTCCTATATCTGCCCTGAACTTCTGGCTGTTCATGTGTTCTGTCCCCCTTCCTCACACAGGCAAACGTAATACCAAGCACACCTGCCAATATTTTATTAGGTAAACAGATTAGAATTCTTGGCAGACCAAGGTTTTGGCAGCAAACTGCCGAATGCCTGCCAAGACCGTTTTCACTCCCATAAAGCAGAAGAGGACTTATCTTCAGTCCGTTCCAGGAGGAACAAATTATCCACGAGACAAGAGTTTAGTCAATGTTCAGTCCAAAATATATCCAAGCCGAATTTCAGATATCACGATGTGACTTTCAGGGTTTAACTTTGTCTGTCACAAAGCCTGAAGAGCAATCCCATCCTTTTATTCCTGGTGGGGTGTGGCTCCATGACTCAGATCAATCTCTGGCCCTCCCACACCTCTTTCATTGCTGCGCACGCTTCTCACTCCGACGCTGCCTGGGATCAAGCCAGGATTCATCCACTCCCTATCAATTGGTCCTCCGATATGTCTTCCTCCTGGCACATCCCAGGCTGTTCCTCCTGGCCTTCGGATGGAACCTGAGGCATCGCCAGAAAAGAGGGTCCTGGAGAGGGAGGCCTTGTCAATTCCTCCCCATCACCTTCTGAGTCTGTCCTCTGTTAGGACAGGCTCAGCAGTCGGGGTCACAACATCATGTTTATAGGGTGATTATGGATTTTAATATTACAGAATATACCGTATATAGTATATTGTATAATAGAATACAATTATTTAGAATAATGGATTCTAATAGTATACAAGAGAGACAGAGACAACAAAAATAAAGTTGTCCTATCCACATTCACCCTACCACTCAAAGTTTGCTAAAGTTTGCTAAAGTTTCATTATGTTCCTTCTGGATGAAAATCTTTTTCTGTTATCCTTCCTTTTTCAATTATACAGAAATAATATAACAGAACACTTAGGAAAGATTGAACTCATACTTTTCCTTACCTGTGAGCATGAATGAGGGCATTGAAAGCTAGCCCATCATTCCAGCTTTTGGAAAAGTCTTTCACATTGACATTAGAATAGCTGGCTGTCTTACGTTGACACCAAACCAGTAGAGCTTCATTGGAAGAAAGAGCATCAACTCTGGATCCAAATTCATCCTAGAAAGCCAACAAGGCAAGAGCATTCATAGGATAATCTAAATCTAAATCAGCAAAACTAAGACTCCCCAAAAAGCAAAACAAAGCATATCTATTATCATAACATTTTTCTTCTTAACTTATTTAACTTTATTATACAGTAATTTCATATTTATTCTCTAACCATTGATAAAATAAATCCCATATATTGTAATAATTAGATCCTTCCTTTCCTTTAATTGCAAGTGTTAATCTATTCATTTCTGCACATTGCAATATTTTCTTAATCACATTTTCATCTGCAGGATTCTCTTCATCTTTCCAATTCTGGGCAAATACAATTCTAGCCACAGTTATTACATGAATAAGCAAGTATACATTTTCTTTACTATAATTCCCACTGAAGTGGTACCTATTTATCTACTCTCATTTGCATGTTTTCAAATTGCTAGGTAGGCAGGAGCTGGAGCAAGAACTGGAACACATTCTGTCATGTGGTGATTGGGTCTTGAAGCTGGGCTGTTGACTTTCCAGCCAATAAGCCCAGCATGTTGAATCACTGAACCATCACACTGTCAGGACACATTTACCAGCAATTCCCATCCCCTTGCCTATGGCAACTTGGGAGCAGGTCAGGAAAACTTTGCGAGTTGGCACACACTTCTCTCCTATGATTAATAGTTAGCTGTAAATACAAAATTTAGTTGGTTTTTTTATGAATTTGCTCCACCTCTCTGAGAAGTCTCAAGAGTGACAGAATTTATCTCATTCTTAGATCACTTGATACAGATTTCAGTGATTATATTGATATAGATATGTAGAATATTAACTTAAACATTTCACCAATTTTGTATGAAGGCTCTGATCCTGGATCTATAGGAGAACAACATCACACAATTTCCTCCAGACAGTACAATCACCTCTATCCTTCTTTTCAGTCCTAAATGTTGCAACAAATTTTAGATTGTTGGAGAATTGTTAAGCTAACAGGTTAAATCAGAAAGAAAAAAGTGAGGATTTTTTAAATTACAATTTTACCTTGTCAAGACTGATCAATGAAATTTGAAATCTGAGGATAATTATCCACATTAATCCAAGGATGAGGGTCTGGTCTCCATCTACTATGTTTTCTGGTCCAATTAGCTTCACATGTACCTGCTGAATGCACGAGAGGCTCTTATCATTAGTTTGTTTACAACAGTCTCTGAGAATCCCCCCCCAAAAGGGGGGGTCAACCAATACATTTAGGAATAGGTCTTGGAAAATATGCAAAACATAGAGATAAACTTTTCTCCAGCTTTGCTATCCTTCTTACATGCTGACTATTTTGCATGGTTTTCAGCAATTGGACAAAGATATTGCATGCAATCAACTTATTTTCAGGAGTGACTATGTTTTTCACAGTGCTAGTAGGTATTTTCCCTCCCCATCATCAAAGTGGAGGTGGGAAATATTGAAAATCATCAGTTGATAGAACCATATCAGTTGACAATATGACTTTCCACCTTCCCATCCTAACCAAAACTTGATTAGTGCCTGCAATAACCCCAAATCTTATATCTCACCTTAGATTTGAGGAACTGAATGGCTTTGCTATTGTTCTCCAAAAAGTGAACTCTCATCTTGCCTTTGTTTGGCCTGGGTAGTTGTTCAGAAGACAGTAGTTCCAAAAGATGCAGAAGATAAATACCATCTTTCAGTTCAGTGTAGAGATCTAGAATCTTAATGTTTGCCTACAAAATTAAAGGATCACAAATAAAGCCAACAACAATAACATGATATTATGTTCTTAATTCTATTTTGCTTATGGAAATTGTGACATGAAGCTGATATTGGATTAGTGGTTATTCAACTGCTCAATAATAAGCAGGAGAGAGGCAATGCTCTTTTATCTTGACCTTACAGGCAAAAGCTATAGGGAAAAAGGCAGGCTCAGATACGCCATTATGAAGTTCTGTTTCTAAGACTTTTCTGCAGAGTTTGTTCTCACTGTTACAATTTTAAAAATAATGAATGAATCACAGATTAAGTTGATTGGTGAAATTAGGCAGAAGAATTTGTTAACCTCAACAAAAAAGTGTTTAAAGGGATCATCTACGAAGAACATTACAAGAAAGCTACCTACAGTGTGTTTGTAGAAAACATTATTCAGCCAGTTGGTAAATGTTTTTTTCTGCATGATCATACGTTGTGCTTGCAACTTCTTGAATTGTCCTTGTACATATTCTTCCTCCATGGTGACCTAAGAACAAGAATACTCCAACATGACTCCAACATCATCAGATGTCCCAATTTACTGCCAATTCCCCTGAGTTCTTGGCCTGATTCCTTTTCTTTACATCAAATTCATTGGCCATAGTATTCTTTTTTTCTGGATAAAAAGTATTGTTTCTTGTGAATAGGAAAGATAGACCTATCAACTAATACATGTCTACCAAAAGATCCTTTGCAGACACCTAGGTTGGCTAAAGATATTAAGGTCTTTAGGTTTTATTACTTAATAATTAAGTGATCTTTTAGTATAGATGTATTTTTTGGGGGTAGGAGTTATTATCACAAACACCCAAGGTTCTTGGGATTATATCAGGTAGTAAATTAAATGTCATCATGATAAACATGTACATTGGAAACACTTTAAATGGTACTAAATAAGACATCATCTAACCTATGGCAAACATTAAACGTAACATTTTAAACTTCTCATTTGAAAACAAAATAAATTGTAATAGCAAACATGTCTTCTTTTGATTCTCTTTATTTGTTTTACTTCATTACAAAGAACTCTGTGATCCATATGAAGACACCATCTCTGAACTATCATATTAACAACAAAAAATTCAGGAACAGATATGGTCTTGTATAGAAGTCCATGTGGCTGGGAATTATAGAATCTGGAATGCATAAATCAATTCTAAGCAATTTTGTGAGTAAGCAAAATACTGATATAGTTAATGTTTAATTTATTACTTTTTAAAAATAACATTGGTTGTTAGCAAAAGTTGATGGATTGACTGTTTGTGTGCTATCAAGATTTTGTCAACTCTTTGTGACTACACTGATACATGAATGAAGGCAAATATACGTATCCCAGGATAATGTTGTAGGATCCAATCTGTGTTGGTCACTGGGACCAGTCTTCTAAACTTTCGGACTCATGCTGGAGCCCATCCTCAGGGAACTTCTCTCTCACCAGAATCCTGCTACATTGATATATTTTCTCCATGATGACCTATCCCTAACCTGGCCTTTCGGATTTTCCAATGGTGCACTCATCGCCACTGCAACTGACTTCGTCCGTTTTGCTGCTGGTTGTCCTCTTCTCATCTTGGTAAATACAGAATAGACATAAAGATAGCAAATAAGCTATTTTTCAGCTTATGGACATCAAAACCAATGGAACAATCTCTGATCTAATTCCTGTTTTTAATTCTACCTAATTGCTTATAGTATGCTATTTAGCTTTGTACATCCTTTATGATTGCAAGATGTTTTCTCACAGATTTCATTCAGTTTGTATTCCCTGGAAATTTTGTTTTGTTTTATTTTATTTATTAATTAAATTTCTATGCCACCCATCTCCCCTACAAGGTGACTCTGGGCAGCTATAAGGTTAATAAGGTTCTCATATCTATGCTTCTGAATATAATCCAGTTTCTAATTCTTTTTCTCTAACATTACTCCCAACTTCAGCAAATGACTGCTTATTTTAATAAGATTGAAACACTCCAATTTAAATAGACTCTTCACTCATCTCTCATATAAATTCTTGCGTCTATTGAAGAAAATCCCCATTTTCTACTTCTCTTATAAAAAGCAAGGAATGACCTTTGATTTAAAATATAAGCATAAATTTAACAGTGCCAGGAAGAGCTACAGCACATAAAGTATTTGTTTCTTATTTATGTAGAAACAGAAAAATTCTGTACAATCTTCACTTACCTAATCTTGCCAAGATGTTCTTGTTAAATTCAGAAAGCAGTCATTCAAAGGAGAGCTTCTTCATTCCAAACCAGAGGCCTATTTGTGCACACACAATGAACTTTGAATGCTATGATAATAAGAAAGTATTTATAATCTCCGTGAACATCTGACCAGGAAAGAAAAGTTTATCAGAACATTGGGGGTAAAGGTTCTTGGCAAAAGGATTGTGCTAATGGCATATTCAAAGTCACTACTTCACATTCCTCAGAATCTGATATAAAACAATTTAAAGGTGCAAGGTTGCCATAGGAAAGAAAAAAGGGTACTTACATGCCACGTTGGTCCATGTGTCTGCACAAGGCTACATGTCTATGGAGATTCTCAGTCATCCAGGTCAAGGTGCTTTTTCTCAAGAGGCAGCTGGACTTTCTTGTTTTCCTTTGAAGACGTTTCGCTTCTCATCCAAGAAGCTGAAGAAGCTCTGCTTGTTCCCTCACCATTCATCCCAAAGTGCATTGCTAAATGTCTACGGAGATTCTCAGTCATCCAGGTCATGGTTGTCCAAAGGTGCTTTTTCAAGAGGCAGCTGGACTTTCTTGTTTTTCTTTGAAAACGTTTCTCTTCTCATTTTGGATGAGAAGCGAAACTTCTTCAAAGAAAAACAAGTCCCACTACCTCTTGAAAAAGCACCTTTGGTACAAGGCTACAGTTGGCAACAATCATTTAACTATATAGGAATAGAATAACCGAGTTGGAAGGGACTTTGGAGGCCTTCTAGTTCTACCCCCTGCTTGGGCAGGTAATCCTATATCATTTCAGAGAAATGAAAGAGATTTGTCCAATCTCTTCTTAAAAACTTCCAGTGTTGGAGCATTCACAACTTCTGGAAGCTATATATAAAATATCAATTAGAAAAATATAGTTTAATAAACTTTTTACAGTAACAAAGTGTTTCTGTGTGTAGGCATTTTATATATGTCTATAAATATGTTAAAAAAATATAAGTCTATAAGTATGTAAAATTTTTATTAAATGCATGACCACATTTCATTATAACTGTCCATCTGCAATCTACACCTATTAAACAACATGTTTTTCCTCTTTTTATTTTTTCCCTGTTTAATGAAACCCAAACAAAACAACAGCAGTATCTGATTTCCTAACAGTATTGTGGGAATTGCTTTAGGCAGTAGACTAATTCTGAATGCTCTTCCTCCTCAGGCCAACAAGAAAAAAATGTAATACCAGTACGTTGTGCAGTCTAGAGGTGTCCTTGAAAAGCTATAATGATGTCAAAATGATAACACGAGTCATGGTATCACTGAACAAATGAAATATTTCTGTAATCACATCATTCTATCTAGTACAACTATCTAGTTCGTCATTTTGATGATGATATCATGATGCATGGGACCTCTTTACCCCACTGTGGTTGCCCATAGAGTGGTATCTACTGTACTTGGATGCAGATATCCTCCCATATTGATGTCGACAGCAATTAAATTATACTGTATTTATACTGTTTGTTCTTGTAATGGCTCAGAGCAATTCTTCTTATTTCCTGAGTCTAGTTTTCACTGCTTACACAGAAGATTCTTGGGGATGAAGATGCTACATTGGCATTGATAGAATCCTAGATTTCAGCCTTTAGTTACTGAATCCAACCTCTTTTCACTGCTGTTTAATCCAAATTAAAACACCTCAGGTCCTCCATCTGAACAAATCCCATAAAAGAGCAATTCATCATTTTTCTATGTAAAGGGTTCTACTGTTCAATTAGTCCTCCTGATCAGAGGTCCCCCCCACCACATCTTTTTTAAAAGAATGTTTGACTAGAACCTGCCTTCCTGTAAAATAAATTATTGTACTGTTTCTTGCACTCTGAAATACTAGGAAACAGGCCTTGACATTCTCCTAATCTTTACCTTCAAGTGCTTATAAAAGCTTTCATATCCCTTCTGATTTTTCTCAAGGCTATGTAGATCCAGTTCCTTTGGGCTCATCTTGTCATCCAATTTTCTAGACTCCTGAGGTCAGCCACAATGTCTTTCATTGCATCTGTTCCAATTTCTCTGAATCTTTTCTTGTTGGTCAGAACTAGAGATGGGGTCTGACCCATGCAGAATAATATGGAACGATTACTTCCTGTGATAAGGAAACTATACTTTTTTCATGTAACCTAAACTTATATCTGCCCTCTCTGCAGCCACATCATACCATGCTCCTCAGTGCACACATACGCACACAGACCCAACGTAAAGGGAGAAGAGAAACACATACCTAAAGCTGCAATATTTATACACCCGCCTAGTTTGACTTTCATAGACATTGGGACATATAGGCAATGTATATGCATATGTATACTACTTGGTCAATACCTGGAAAAAAGTGCAATACACAAAGAAATAACATGTTATTTCATTACACAGAAGAAAATACCAATGTTTTCCCAAAAATAAGACTGGGCGGGGTGTGCCTCATACCAGCTTACCTCAGGGCCCCCGCAGCCAGGCCATCTAAGCCCTGACACCTGCCTCGCCTCATGGCCACAGCACCAGTGCGCCGCTTGGCTTCCTGCTCTGCTGCGGCCGTGAGCAAGCAGAAGTGGGCCGGCAGCCACGTGGGTGCCTGCTGCACATGGCTGCTGGTGCTGCCGCCGTGATGCAGGTGTCATGGCATGGATGACCTGGTTGCAGGGGCCCTGAGGGGCACCGACAGCTCCACCCCCCCCGCCCAGTCTTAATTTCAGGGAAACATGGGTGTATTCTTCTGTGTAATGAAATAACATGTTATTTCTTTCTGTATTGCACTTTTTTCCAGGTATTGACCAAGTTGTATACATAAGCATATACATTGCCTATATGTCCCAATGTCTATGAAAGTCAAACCAGGCGGGTATATAAATATTGCATCTTTTAAGTGTGTGTTTCTCTTCTCCCTTTATGCTGGGTTTGTGTGCGTATGTGTGCAGTGAGGAGCATGGTATGAAGCTCCACCAGCCCCCAGCCTCACCTTGTGGCTGTGGCACCGTGAGCAACCAGACGAAATGGGTGGGCAGCCGGCTGTGCAGGCTCTTATGAAGGACTTATTTGGGGGGGGGGAGGCCTTATATTAGTCATGCATTAGGTCTTATTTGTGGGATAGGTCTTATTTTCAGGGAAACAGGGTATAGACATGGCCTTTGGGCAATATGAAATAACTCCCAAACTAGGCACTCTGTGCTTTTCCCATGTTGTTTATTCCTTTTATCCCAACAGACTGTTCGAAATACTATTTTTTAAACTTGGGTCTGGGGAATGACATGAGTAAAAAAAAC
This sequence comes from Pantherophis guttatus, assembly GCF_059756535.1. NCBI lineage: Eukaryota > Metazoa > Chordata > Lepidosauria > Squamata > Colubridae > Pantherophis > Pantherophis guttatus. The sequence continues at coordinate 69,433,484 of NC_142063.1, forward strand.
CCCAAAATCAAATCTGAAAATGATGTGTGAAGAAAAGTACTACTAGTAAAAATCTAACAATATATTATTATGAGCGAGATAATTGGGCAATGTCTCAGAATGTCGTCTATCTGCCTTCATTCTGGTTTATCCGATGTACTGTTACTTGGTGAAGTGGTCTGTTTCTATGCACCTATTTATCTTTGTTTTGTGATCTTCAGAAAGTTTTTTGTAAAGTTGCATTGGCTTATTTTGCTATCCTCCACTGTTTTTTCTTATTGGATTCCTCCCCTGCCTCCCCCTCCCCTGGAACTCTTCGCAGTTGTACTTTTAATACCCCCCTTTTAAAGGAACTTCATTATCTTAAACTTTTTTCCTCTTAACATTTTCTGCTATGATATGCTATTTGTTTTTGCTCTGGGTTAGCTAAAATCTACTTTTTAAGAAAAGCGCTTAAGATATAAAATATTTTGTCAACTGCCCAATGTAATTGCCTTTCAAGAACCAATGAAGAAAAAAGAACTATTAGCTGTTCATAGTTGTCATCATCTATGAAGACAATATGTGACTCCAAATAAACATGAATTAAAGTGGAATTGGAAAATCATGACATTCAAAACATGCTTTGCTGGATTAAAAACTTCAAGTAACTCCAACCATTTTGGCCAGTGGTGATGTAATATGGGAAGGTATATCCATCCTAGCTATGAAGCAAAATATGTTATTTCTACAGGCTCTTACTAATAAAACATTAAACTCAAGAAAATGGCACAACCTCAGAGTGACACCCAAGGAAACCAGCATGACTGTATTCCTGAACTAATAAATTCCTTTTTTTCAAGTAAATGAGTCATGCTGTTGCATTAGTGAATTTTTGAACCCTGGGTGTCAGTAGGAAATACGATTTGGTAATAAAACTATTATAGTGACTAATCACTATAGATACCAGCGACGCCTAGCACATTTATTGCCAATTTTGAAATACCAGTTGTTTGATTTATATTGTCCTTTGTCCATTTTTCACAATACCTACATTTTCATGATTATCTCACTGAATTAGTATGTGAAATAATCAGTGGTGGGATTCAAGTAATTTAACAACCGGTTCTCTGCCCTAATGATTTCTTCCAACAACCAGTTTGCCAAATTGCTGAAAGTTAACGATCAGTTTTCCCGAAGTGGTGTAAACTGGTTGAATCCCACCACTGCAAATAATTAACTAATGGCTCTAGAATCCTATTGCCCTATGTATTTTTTCTGCTGCCACAATGGAAGCTACCAGTAGGAGGGCAATACCATCTACTGGTATAATTGGTAGAAGAAATTATTTCTATGTTCACATTTCTGATGTGATTGCTGCAAGCAGGCTGTTTCTTAAGTTATTTTTAAGACCAACAGATACAATTGTAAAAGAAAGTTTCTGTATGGGTTGTGAATGAAAATGGTAACAATAAAGAAAACAATGAGAACAAATTTGTGGTGCTTCTTTGATTAGGAAATATTTTAGTTAACAATTAAAACTCTAAAGCCAACTAAACTATTGTATATGGGTTCTCTCAATTTTCTTGGAAAAAACAAGTTTTTTGTTTTTACCAAATACAATATACATTTTTTTTGCCTTTGAGTCAGTGTTGATTCCAATGTTGACAAGTCCCCACAGTTCTTGGCAATGTTTTTGGAAGTGGTTTCCTAGGGCTGAGAGAGTATGACTGGCCCAAGGTCACTTAACTGGTTTTCTGCTTCATGGTTTCTGGTTTCTAGCCAAATGCCTTAACCACTACACCAAACTGGTTTTTAGGCACATAAGGTTTTAGGATACAATATGCTTTGATTCCAAAGCTGAATCAAAGTAAACGTTCTGAAATTTGAAATTTTCAGTTATTCATCTAAAATCTGGTTGAACTATTTCAAGCACTGAAAAACATCAGAGCAATCATGTCACTTTTTCAAATCTAAGACTGAATTTATATCAATTCTAGGACATATAAAAACTGCACTAGTCCAATGTCAATGCTATTTTTAACCATCAGATGGCAGACCACTGCAGAAAAGATAACTTTTTGAATTGTTCTTAATAAATAGCAATTCTTTTAAGTCCATTAGCAATGGACTTAAAAGTCCAATGGGGACTAAAAAACACTGCAGTGTTTGAAAACTCTGCAAAAGAGAGAATACATCGAAGATTTTTAGCAATAGTACAAAAAAAAAGTAATCATATTTGAAAAAAGGAATTTCATATGGCCTCAACCCTAAAGCTGTAAGTAAAGAAACAGATATTGTGCTCAAACCTTGGAATTGTGCTATTGGTGACCTGGAGATTTCTAATTCAGCATCAAATCCTATGTGAACAAAATCCTGTTGCATGTCTTCTGTCTTCCCATATAAGTGCATAAAACCAGAAATACTGAATTTCTATTTAGCCAAAGGGATTTTCATGCATATTTTAGAATCCTAAGGGTTGGAAAATCTTCTGTGGAGCTATAGTTGGATGGGTCATCTTAGGAATTGGCCAAAAATAGCCTATATATATGAACTATTTATACTATATTTAGCAATCCGTTGAGGTTTCAACATGATTCAGGGGGAAAATATGTTTGGTAACTTTGTTTGGCTGTTAGAAGTGTTGTAATGGAAGTGGTATATCATCCTGGAAAATCCCTTATGTTGTGGAAAACACTTGGGAAACTCTTGTGGAGAGATACACAGAGAAGCAATTCTTAAAGAGGCCAGAAGAACAGAGCAGTGATAACCCTTCTTTCTAATAAACCTTTTCCTCCTTTATACTATGTTTGAACCGCCCCCTCCCCCGAGAATCCAGTTGATTACTAAAGGCTATGATAGAAAATGAGGCTGGATAATCCTTTGTCTCACTTTGATACCATGGTCTTGCTGTTTTAAAGACAGTCATCAGTTTACATCCATCAGCAATTTTTTCTTTCAGCAAAAAGGAAGAAATCCAAGCAAATTTCACTTACCACAATCCTAAAAATGACAGCAGAATAATTTTAAAAAATGAGGACCTTTCAGAAATACAAGGTTTTCAGAAAAAGGGAGATAAGCAACAATTTTCGTGGAATATCTACATTTGCTTCTGCTACAACCCAGTAAGACATCCATGGTGCCATCAAAGTCAAACAACTCTGGCTGATCTAAAAAGCTGAACAGGTTGGACCTGACTAGTGTTTAGATAAGAGATCACCAGGAAATACCAGAGCTGTGGACATTATTGGGAACCTGAAAACACATCCTGGAAGGAGGCAGTAGAAAACTATGCCTGTAAAGAAAGCTATATGAACATGGCTCTAAAGTTGCTGGTTGCTAAGCTTGACTTGAAGACTCTTCTCCATGGACCATACAGACTTTAAAGTGGGAAAACATGCAAACATTTGTGCATGCACACACGTGTGACTCTAAAAAAGAAAGACAAACTAAAATGGATTAAGTTGTATAGCTTTTTTTATTTTTGGCAATAAATAAAATTATATATTCTGTCTATTTGTGATTTACAGATAGAATTTTATCTCTTGATTTCTTTTTTCAGTGTCACAAAAATTTCAATTTTCCTTTAAGGATTTTTCCCTTTGAAATCAACTGTATCTGCTAAATCTCAATAATACAAGAGCGAAAGATGATGAATTCCTTCCAGGCACCAGGCTCTTTAATCCAATGTGGTCCTCCTGGCCATTTGTCTCTTATTGTCCTTTCTCAATAAATTAGCTCCTTCAAAAACCTTGAAATCCCCACCATTGCAAAACCAGCATTGGCCTATATACCATCCCTCCTGACCGACGGGTTAATTTTAGTAACAGAACTGGAGCTAGATTGACAGTTTGGTGGAGTTTTCATTAAGCAATCTACTAAAAAATAAAGTTGAGATGATTACAGCATCTTAATGACAATGCTCACAAAGCGGTTATAATGAAGATCCAAAAGTGATACCCTGTTCTAATCATACTTAGCCGTAAAGTTAACCCAGAAAAAAGGGTTTTCCTCAGTAAGCCATGGTTAAGCATACTATGGCTTAATGTAATGCCTAAATATAACATGGTTCCCTGACAAAGTGTATGTTTTACAAATAGGAGCTCTCATGTTAGCACCTCCACTTACAGGGATCTGAGGCAACAAGTTTGGGAAATACCACTCATCAGTGCAGAAGAGACTGAAATGGCTGGACCAATCTGACTTCATATTTGTCACATTCATATCCTGCCTTTCATCCAGAAGTTCAAGGCATCAACTCAACTATACTTGATCATTGCTTAGAACAAGTTCATACCTGACAGTACAAAGGAAGAAGCAAGAGAATAGCAAACAAGATCCCTAGGATCATTACCCATCAAAAACTGGGAATACCAAAGAATGATCAATTTTGCCTTTCACATTAATAATGAATAATATTTCTGAGAAGAATTATCAAACCAGTTTACCTGCCCCGTATGTAATTCACTTTCAGTAAGTATACCTTTTATTTATGAACGGTAGCATTGCAAAGAATATTGTTAGGTGGTTAGCAAGTTTTATTTTTATGGAACTGAATTCTCAGAATGGGTATTTTTTAAAATTATATTTGTACAAAAAATACCCTACAGATTTATAGCTAATTAAAAGGTATCGATTACCTCTAACCTATTAGGATCTGACCACAATATTTGGTGAAAGCCTCCTCTTAAATTACTTTATAAAGTAAAAAATAAAATATACAGATACTCATTTTATCATAACTTGTCAGCTATGATGTTAAATGGAACCTCCATGGTCTGAGAAAGCATATCTCTAATCACCAAATGCCGAGAACAATAGGGAAAGGTACTGTAATGCATTCATGTCCTGTTTATAGAATTTCTGAAGAATTTGGCTGGAAACAAAATGCTGAAACTTTGAATCTAACCCTGCAAAACTGATATTTTATATCTTATTTATAAAAAGGCTATATGGATAATTTCAACAATTACTCTGATCACAATTAAAACATCAACCAAAATAATTATTTCTTAATTTCCCCAATTTTCTCAAATGAAGTTAATATTAAAACACTTATTTTTCCATACCATATTTTTCTTTTTCCCAGTGAACTATTTGTTCATAAATTTTAAATTAAACATACTTTTAAATATTTGATTAAAACAAGGAAGCTGCACTGAAATGCATTCTTTTAGGCTAAAAATGTAATCTAATCTAAGAAAGAGTTTGGAATATCATAAAAATATTTCAAACATATTTCAAATAGAAAAAAAACCAATGTGTCTTGGAATAGAACTGTTTTAAAGTTTTGTATTTTATTATTTAAATATTTGAATTTATTTTATACCTACGTAATCCTATTTCATCCATGTGACTGTATATTTAGTGGAAATATTTCTTCTTACCCATTTAATATTTGCAAAAAGAGATTTAAAAGGCACTTCTGACAAAATATTTTTGTGCAAGAGTTTCTATATATACTCATAAAAGTAATTGGTGCTCTACATTGCTGGTTCCTGTACCTTACAAAGTATATCACATCCAATTCATGTCTATTTTAAAAATAAATAATTTCTATAAGGACACAAATGTGCATACATGGATACCCTGACTAATTATAGTTTCTCATTGCCATTTCTCATTCTCTGTGCGTTTTTTAAAAAATGCAAACGCGATTTTGCTACAGGACAAATTTAACATTTGATATGGCTCTGAAAATATTGACAGATTAATATACTTTCAAGTGTACTAAAAGGATTCTTGCAAGTTTTTCTATGTAACAGGTTCCAACATTTTGTGTGTTTAACTTTTTCACAATTCATTTACCGCTCTATTCCACGCACATTTTTTCTATGGGATGGGGGTACCAAATGGATGGGCAAGTTATTAGGCAGTTCATATCCCTCCAATTTTATCTTGATGAGATGTTTCGCTAATGCAAATTCCTCTTCGTCCAACATGCCATCGTTATCACAGTCAGCAAGTTTCCAGATTTTCCCCAAGACACTGTTTGGCAGTTTGGAGGTCAGCATATCTTTCTTTGCATTGGCCCCGGAGATTCTACCATTGACCGGTGAGAGAGTGTAAAATATTTCATCATATGTGGGTTTATCTTTGGCAACGATCCATTCCTCTTCATCAGCTCCTTCCTTGGCACCTTCTCCGTAGCCATGGTCAAATGGTCCTGCTGTGGTGCCATCAAACGCCCCACCGTGAACCTTCTGTGTTGGCATGGTACGTTCTTCCTGTGTAACCAGAGTCATTAAACGAGCCACTTTATTGGCCAGCATGTTATCGACGGCTTCTATCAGTTTTGGTTTCAGTGAATGGAATTTAGTGAAGTCATAGTTCTCCAATTGTTCCTATGAAATGACAAAAACACATTTATTTATTTATTTATTTATTTATTTATTTATTATATTTCTATACTGCCTTTCTCCTGTAGGACTCCAGGCGGTGTACAGTCAAGAAAAATATAGACACACAAACATCATAAAATTGCTAATTAAAATTATTACTTAGTTTGGTCAATTAAATAAAACCCAGAATTAGATAACATTTAAAAAATCATTCACATAATCATAACAATGACAAGTCGGAATCTTTTCAATAACTCCTTGAAGAAATTATTGATGCTTACCAAGATTGAAAAGGAGGAATACAGAATGTTGCAAACAACATTAAACAGTAAACAATATGTTTGGGAAAACAATATTTATCCAGCCTGGACAAACAGGATACAGGATGAAAATTTAAGTTCATTTCAGGAATAGAAAAGCAAATATCTCTAGGTACAGAATTTCCATCAGCAGCAGTCAACATAATCAGTTGAGCTTCAACTCAATAATTCCTATAGAATTATTAGGAAGCCAATTATACTTTCAACATTAGTAACTTCTTATCCCACTAATGCTATTCACGAGTAAGAATCTGCACTTAAAAAATATAAAATGCATATAGTGTATACCTTGTGGAATTTTTTTTCCAAACCTTTAACAGCAGTGGCAATATGCAGCATCTGAATTTTCTTTTGGGTAAATAAGCAAATTATTGCATCCAATCTGTATGCGCTGTGAGGTACATGTGAACAGGAGGGGGAAAGGAAATGTTCTTGCTTGGCTCAGGTAAACAGGAGGGGAAAGGAAAGCGGCTTACAGTGAAAAGGCAGCAGCATTCCAAGTCACTACCCCACTGTCTCTCCCCAGGAATGCATTGTCACCAAAAAATTTTCTGGAAAGTTTTGCTTTGCAGCCCTCAGCCGGATCTGGGCCCTTTTGAACTCAATTTTATTTATTGTCTTTTCCTCTCTGATATAAAATTCCTCAATATTCCACTAGACCAGTGTTTTTTAAGCTTGGTAACTTTAAGAAATATGGAGTTTAGCTCCCAGAATTTCCCAGCTAGCCTATAAATCTGTACTAGAATAAAAAGACTGAAAAAGGTTTCAGGGCATCGGCATCTAGAATTCTCTTTTATCAGCCGGGCTGTAAGAAACATCTGCTATTTTCTTCTGGGAAAAAAGTAATGTGTTGCATTTCAGTGTGTGTTTCTGCTCCGTGTATGCTTGTGTAGGAGTGCACAGGGAAGACTGGTGGTGGCTGCATACATTCCACTCAGGGACACAAGACCAGGAATATTCCAAACAACTACCTAACTGCTACTCCCAAGGGGATGCAATGGGGAAAAAAACCTTGAATCTTTTTCTCTTGCTCTTCGAAACTCTTATTGAGTTTTTCCCCTTCTCCAATGAAATAAAAATAATTCAAATGTCCTTCCCGAAAAGTGAATGCAGGAAACTGATGTTTACAGTTGCTATTATATTTAGCTTAGTGTTGCTTGATGATTTGTAAGACTTTTCCGAAGTTTCAAACTTCTCCTCAGTTTTTTCTGGAAATGCCAGGACAGAATCTAAAAAAACCCTCTGTTTTACAGTCCAACTTTTCCTCTTTCCCAAGAGAGGCATTACACTTCCAACTGAAGTTTCCAAGTCTGCTTTTTATGACTGACTAAAAAGACATGATCACTTATTTATCATAGTTCTCAGCAAGGCCTATAAACCAGCGGTGAAATCCTCTGAAGTCTGCTATTGGTTCTGTGAGTCTGCTACTGAGCGCACGCTTTGCGCGCGCATGAGGCACACCCGCGCAGGACTAAAAAAGGAACATTTTAAAGCCTTCCAAGTCTGCGAAAGTAAGCAGAACAGCAAGGGGGGGGGAATCCGCTGTGCCACGTGATTTAGATTACCTAGAAAGCAGGAAATCAGATGGTTGTAGCTAATATAAATCACACGTCACAGCTGATTGTTGCCCAGCGATCGTCAGAAATAGCGGTTTGCCCGAACCGGTAGCATTTTTTACTACTGGTTTGGGAGAACCGGTCCAAACCGGTAGCATTTCACCCCTGCTATAAACCCTGAAATTGAAGCTATTTGTCAGTGCATCCAAAAAATCTAAGACTTTAACTCTCTCTTAAATTAGAGCCAAAAATGTTAAACAGGCAATCAGATATATTAAAAAATTAATATTAATTTTAAATTAGGTATGTTGGTCATCCCAAGTTAAAAGACAGGATACAATCATCATCATCACCTTCCTATGTTTACTTAAGAATCATAATAGGTATGTATCATTACATTTTTAATAAGTGGCTTATGTTTCTCTCTCTCATAAGAGCTCATTTGCTTTAGCTATCTCCCCTAGTCTGCAAAACAATATAAGTCATTTTTTTTCCTAAAAGCAGTATAGCTAGTTGAGGCAGTAAGGGCAGCACTGAATGCTGAGAAGACCATGAAGGTTTTTCAATGTAAATATCCCAACCAGAAACACAATCTAACCAGTTAAGATTGTTGAAAGCAAATTGCAAAGCTAGGTGGGAAAAGTTCTGAGAGAGGACAGAACTTTTTTAATAAAGTGCATCATCATGATCATCATCACTATCATCTTTCCAAGGCCATAGGAAAAACTCGGCAAGTGGATAAAAGTGACAAATCCAGTCTAAACATCTGGTTGACTGTGTGACTAACCTTACTTATTTATCTATGGCCTTGCATGGGGAGCTCAAAGGATTATGCAGCCGTGGAGCAGAGTTGGTGCCCCTTTGCCTTTTCAATTGATTTTTGCAAACCTCTAAAAACATTTGAGTTTTGAAATTTTAATTTCTAAGGTTTTAATTTTTACATACTGTTATGTATTGACATTTTACTGTACGCTACCCAGAGTCCCTCTTCCCAGTTCACAAATGTGAAAAATAAATAAATATTCTTTTTAATCATAATATATATCCCAAAACAATTGGGGGGAATTAAAACTGAGGCTAGATGGAGAGATGGAATTATTATTGTGTATGCAACTTTGAACAGATAAATTTTTATTTGGTAGCATATTTACCTATAATACAAGATACAATACCTGCATTTTCTTGATATCAGGAAAATCTCCTGGTGAAATCTGATACTCCTGCTGTAGCTGACGATAAATTTCAGGTAATTTGTTGATCAATTCCTTCTTTTTATTTTCTTTTCCAAATACTGAAGGCATTTCCCTTTTTAAATAGCTGATTATGTAAGCATGCACCTAAAAAGAGTAATTCATTTTTAAAAATATGTTTATGTATTCATTTATTTACATTTATCAATCAATACATGAAAATACATTTATTTACATGCATCTATGTATATTTTATGTAAAAAAATTAAGCATACACAAATCCACAAAGGAACTTGTAAAGCGAATCATGGGCGTTTAATGAAAATCTGATATTCCAAAATAGCACTAACATATCTCTAAAAAGAATTAGCAACTTCAAAATATACAACATTGGAACTAGAATCTTATATCAAACTGAGGAATTTATTAAGTCAAGGAATTAGAATTATGCATAAAATACAATGGATATGAAACTGCAGCAAAATCCAGTAAAATAATATTTGTATTTCTGGAAGTGTTTCTCCAGAGAGTGAGATTTTAAGTATGTCTAGCAAATATTTATATCTGATGATGTATAGAAGAATGGATTACAAAAAAATTTAGTAAACTTAAGGACTATCCAACTTTTGAGAGGAAATGGGGAAAAAAGAAAGGTTTGAACTAACTCAAAATCAGAATTTTGAATCACAGAATCACAGAAAGGGAGATATTATCATCTCTGGTGGTCATGCCGAAAGGCAAAACAATACTGGCAAGAAATTAAGACAATGATTGAAGAAATTACAAAACAAAAGTTGGAAATGAGGCCAGAAATTTTTCTATTGGGAATAATCATAGCACAATACACCAAAGAAATAAAATATCTGATTATCCATATCCTTACAGCAGCACGGATACTCTTTGCCCAAAATTGGAAATCTGAGCAGTTACCAACAGAAGATAAAATAATCGCTAAAATTACAGAATGCGCAGAAATGGATAGGCTTACAAAAGAACAAGAGAAAGACGATACTGATTACTATTTAGTGTGGCAAAGATGGTACAGCTGGCTGGAGGGAAAAATAGGAATATAAAAACAATTTTTGACTACTTAATAGGAATGTATAGAATTAAACAAAGAGTGAACTATAATGTTTTATATACAAATATGTAAATATGTAAATATAGATACGAATAGAGAAAGATAAGAAAAATAACCCACCGATGTAGTAAGTTTAAGAGTCAGTCATGGGACTGAATTGATGTTTGTTTGTTTTGTATGTTGTCTTAATGTATTTATGTTTGTTTGTATATTTTTTATTAATAAAAACTTTATTTAAAAAAACAAAACAAAATCAGAATTTGGAGCAACTTTTAAGAAAAGGAAAAATGCATGCTTTAGTTCAGACAGTTTGTTATGTTGAAAAACATAAAAACTGTATATAAGAAATTACTTTAAGAAGCAACATGAATTAGTACAAAAGAATTCCTGGCCTTGTCTGCTCTTCAATATGGTGGAAGTTGGCTTAACTTCCACCAAAAAAGGGGGGCCTCAACCAAGGAAAAAGTATGGGGATCCCCTAGATGGCAGGAACCCTTTCCCTTCAAATCCCGGAACTCGGGACTGTAGGACAAAAGCTGCATTGTTCTATTGTAGCCAAAAATCAGGACGACTCTGGTTGCTGTTCTCTCCCCGGCCCCACCCCAGATTCACCCATTCTATTAAAAGGCAGAGGCTTCCAAGAACTGTAGCTCAGTTCTTTGGGTCACTTCATTACTTTGCGCATCTGAACTACAGTTCCAGAAACTAAATGCTTTTTAATAAAATGGGTGAAACTTAAAAGGCACCACCTGAATTTTGAAATTAGGAACAGGCCTTTAATCCCTTCATCAGGAAATGATGTGTAAATTAACAGGAAAGAATTGTTAAGGTAACAGAAATAAGTGTTTTTCCTTCTTTCTCTCTAGCTTCATAATCTTTTTCTATTATTGATAGATAGGATCTCTATCATTATCCTAAACACTGTTTACTGAGATAACCACATTTGGAAATCTCAGCAGGATGTTGAGAATTATAGATTAATTAATGATGTTTGGAATTATAGATTAGGAATATATGTGCTTGTATATGCATATAACCTATTCTCTCTTTTAGCTAATACCTTATATATTACTTGACAACTACTTGTATGATTCCATGTTTAGACAATGTTTGCAATTTTACAAACGTTACCAGGCAAGGGTAGAACTATTAGAACTGTTAAAATAAGGCAATAAAGCCGAGGAATATCAATCTGAAAAGTATACTGTCAAGTTTCAGTCAAGTTTATCTTGTGCCTTTGCCAAACTGGAATGGACTTTCCACTGCATGCTATTTTAAAAGCTTCTTACCCCATTGTGGATGCCCATGGATTGATACTTGCTGTAGTTGGATGTAGATAATCTCGCAAACTGATATTGACAACAATTAATCTATCTATAGATGCAACATGTATGCATGTATACATACAACAATGCTTTCAAAGAAAACAAATGAAATCATGCTCTAATTTTGAAACAAACAAGATTAAAGAGCTTCCACCTATTCTTAACGGCCAGGAAAATTACAGGAAAATGCCTGCAGCAGTCAGTACAAATTTAAGGGGCCTTAATAATTATGTAAATAGGAGTTGCACAAGCACAGTGTCTGTTCAAAAACCTTTATGAAAGTTTATTTGTTTATTTAAAACATTTATGTAGCCGCCCATCTTTTAACCAACTCTGTGCAGCTCCTAATGAAATGTATAATTATATATAATCTACATAATTCCCCCTTGTGAATCTAGAATATTTCAGTTATGAAAAAGAATGAGTGTGTGACTGGAATAAAAATAGAAGAGTGCATCATAATTAGCAACAGTCACAGCTTCTGTATTTAGAATTACAATGGAAAAAAGTCAAGACCACTAGACTGAAACTACAGCATTCTTTGAATATCATTACAAAGCATAATTCCTCTCTATGAAAGGTAAATCTTATTTTTTTTACACCATGGTTTGTAAAGCCATTGGATTTTGCTTTGGGTTTTTTTTTCACTTTAAAGGTATTGAAATTTCAGTTCACTGGCTACGAAATCCACTTCTGCCTGTCTCCTGCTTGTACCATGACATCCAATATCATCAAGCAGTTTATACCTGATACTGACAGAAAAATACAACCCCAGATGTAAGAAAAGAGAAAGGACCAAGATAAAGAAAGAAATTAAAACTGAATTAGGATGCCTATATTTGTATATACAAGTTTCTACATACAAGTTTACAATAATTTATACTATTTTTACATAAATTAAATTAATAAATTTTAAATGAATATTAAAATAATTTATATTTTATATACATCAAATTGATCCAGCAGGTTCACACAAGTCAATTTCCTTCAATTTATACTGCTTCAAGTCCTGCAGTAATAAATGCTCCTAAACAAATCAAACAAAATGAAAATAAATAAAATAAATAGTTTGTATCCCACTCCTTATTCATGATGTTAGCATTTCCCTGGCTGCGTGCAAAAAAATTCCAGCATTTTTCATGTGTGGGAGCTCTAAGGTTATTGAGCCACCTTTCTCCACAAAAGACCTAAAGCCCAGAAGCCAAGATGCAGCACCAGACAGAAGATCCTGCAATCTGAGAAAAGTTTCATAAAATTGGATTAGAAGCTAAGATGACGTATTCTCAGGCCTTCTTGCCTAATTTTACTGGAGAGAGAGAGAGAGAAACCAAAGTTATCCAAGGTCAATGAATGAGTGGAATGTGGAATGAACCTTCTGAGTCCTGCATAACTGCTGCAATTTAAGATGGGGGGAGGGGGAGAAGAGAAAAAAAATTAAAACGCTTTAAATGCTGGTTCCTTGGTTACATTGAAATAGGAAATTTCCATAGCAGCCTAAGCAATTTGACTTCTTTCCTTAATAAAACAAATAAAAGGGCTTTCGGGTAAGGATCTATGGTGGACTAAATGTCCTTGAAAGAATGAGAACTGCAATGTGGTAGATCCTGGTTACTAGATAGTGCATTCTGTCTGGTCCAGTCTTTCCGGAGAAAAAGAAATCATGAGTTTGTCCACTTGCAGAAGGGAGGAAACTTGATTTTTATTCTTTCCCTTGCAATTAAGACACTTTTACTTTTGGGTTACAATATTACAATGGCAACCACCAGAACAGTGGCAAAAACAGCAGAAAGGAGGAAAGGACCACTAGAGCAACTTGCAGAGAGTAGATTTCTTGTTTGGCATTTTCTGGCCACAGAGGAATAATCCTTTAATTATTTATTGTAATAAGAAATTCCTTAAAAGTTTTTTTTTTTTTTTTAAATGCACACACTCCTGGGTGCCATTAAAAGCCATAATTTTCTAATGGTAGAACAAAAAGGAAAGGAAATATAAATGTAAATAAAGGTTTGATCCATCAGGAGAAAAATATTTTAAAGAAAGAAAATAATAACACCTCCCAAAATTTCTACCATGGAAGACAATGGATTCCACTGACCATCAACACTCTAGTCTGCTAGGTGTCTATCTCTGCCACATGGAAAGTTAAACAATAATCATAATGACATTTCTGTGACTTTATATAGATGGCCAATTATTGCGCTGCAGATGAAAATGGCAAGTCAGCAAACCAGCCACATCAGTCAGTAGCTATATATTACACCCCATCTTACCTTTGCAAGCCGTGACCTCTTGATCAGATCATTCAGCTTTCTCACTGTTGCTTTTTGTGGAAGATTCTGAATGTCTTGGAACAGATCTTGTGCCTCTACCTCAAATAATTTTCGGTTCTCTGTGTTTTGGAGGGGCTGGGCCCAAAAAGAACCAATATAAACCCGCAATACCTCTGGAGTATTAATTACTTTGCCCAAGGACCACATGAGTGCACCATATACTCTCATTAACTGCTGGGTGTCCACTTGGTCAGCCTTATTCAACACCACCCTTATCTTGTCATCCTGACCCCGGAATGCTTTGATTGCTTCTGAGAATTCATCAGAAATATCAAGTTTATGGGCATCAAATAAAAGGATGATTCGATCAACCCGCTCAGCAAACCACTGCAGGACATGACAGAAGTCGTAACCTGAACAAAAAAGACAATAAACAGGAAAAGGTGATGAAATATGATTTTGCTCAGTTTTTCAACATAACTCTTGCGGGATGAAGACATAATTTTGTAATGCTTGAATGAGTAATTTCAAATGCTACACTGGCAGCCAGTTCAGCTTCACTCTGCACTGCAAATGACTTTATGTTTTTGAACATGAACCTAAAGCAAATGTTAGTCATAATAAAAATGTAGAATTACACAGGTTGTCAAGAATACGGAGAATACCCACATATACAGCGGATCCCACAATCATGTATCTTACTCCAAATAATTAACTCCATAGTTACAGATAGGATTTTCCTATCTAAGTTAGATGATTTTCCTCTACAAGTGGCAGAAATCAGAGCTAGCTCCAAACCTTATTAAACTTGGCAACACATCATAGCCCAGCATAGCAAAAATCTATTTTAATGGAGATGGTTATTCATACACTCTTCCATGCCAGTATTTTGGCGGTTAAACCTAGCTAAATTTGCTGAGGTTGGTGCTATCCTTGAAAGGGGAAAAAGAAAACAAAAAAGGAACAGATTGTAAAACTGAGAAAGGGAAGAGTGGTGAAGAGATAGATTGTGGGAGATAAAAAGGCTAAAATTCCTTGGATCGGAGAAAAGATATCATGCCTTTTGAGGCATGATATTTTTGACAGATACATTACAAACAGTCCCTGGGTGAAGATATTAAGAATCTGAGTTAAATACAATGGTCCCTAATAACAAATGCAGACACTATTTTGTGACACCCATGAGAACATTGTACAGCTTCAGCAATTCATCTGTTTGAAGAAGAAAAACTCTGTACAAATCTCCCTTGGTATCTGGTTCAAGGTAAAGGTAAGATATACATTATATACCCGTGATGGTGAACCTATGGCATGCGTGCCGGAAGTGGCATGCAGAGATATCTCTCCAGGCACATGAGCCGTCGCCCGTTGCTCTTCCGGGTTCCGGCGTGCTGGCCAGCTGGTCTTCATGCGCATGAGCGGATGCTCTTCTGATTTCTGGCATACACATGCGCACTGGCCATCTGGTCTTCCGGTTTCTGGCACACATACGCACGTGAAGACCAGCTGGCCGGTGCACATGCACATGACAGAAACCGGAAGATCATCTTCCTGGTGCGCGCATGCGCAATGGGAAGCTGCTTTCTGGTTTCCAGCACACACACGTGTGCGCTTCCATTTTGGCATTCGGTGCCGAAAAGGTTCGCCAACACTGCTATATACTAAGATAAATATTTGACTAATGAACACTAAGTAAGAATCATATGTACCTGTTCTGGCTTACCTACAAATTAGATTTAAAGAAAGACTTAGGAACTGATCTCATTCATAATCTGGGGGAATTTATATATGCTAATTTCTGAAATTCTTAAGTACTTAACCTAAATCTTCAGCACATAAGACATATGATTCATTGTTCTGTTAGCAGAACATAATGTTCTATTTCTTTTCAATTAGCAGCATTACAAAAAAGAAAACACCAAAAAGCAGCATATGCTAGAAGCATGTGCTTAGGGAGATATCAGTTAAATATTAATTGTTTATTTTGCAGGAGGGTACACTTCAGAACCAATAATGCAAAAGCACTTCAAAAATCTGAAATCGCTGTAGAGTAGTAGAGAAATCAGATATGGTTTCATGGATGCTCACTGTTATTACTATGGTTTAACAAGTCAAATATAGTGATATACTTTATGATTAGACACCTTAAACACCATTTTACTAGAAATGTAGAGAATATTACAGTAATGTCATAAATAAAAAATAATAATCAAATAAAGCTGTCAGCCTTACTTGATTAAGGACTGACTATAGTGTCACTTTAGAATCAGTGCAATGTGTCCTAAGTAGGTGAATATTGTACAGTCATATCAAAACTAAATTACAAAACTTACAAATTGTTATTGGTTTGATATTCTCAAAGTTGTATACAAGAACTACCAGTTCCTTTAATTCTATGCTATTTATAGTCTTATTAATAAGTCAACGCCATAAATAATCAGTTTTCTCTAATTTGTGCCTTCCATGTGTTGGAATTATAACTTCCTAAATCTTTGGTCAGTGTGCTGAGAACTGTAGATCTGACATATGTGAAAGGCTGCAGTTTTGAGTAAGATATAATAGCTTAATATATTAATAAAACAATTTTGACAAAATATTTTTAATGACTTTGATTAATAAATGTAATAGTAGAGATTCAATATGATAAAACTATGCATATTGCATTTTACATTAAGCATTATAAATGGTTCACGTATATTATTTGGTTCTAACCTTTACAGTAACCCTGTGCAGTCAATTGAAGTTTTTCCCTTATATATTTCAAAGTCAATTACATTTTAATATAATGAACATTATAATCAAAGGAAAATGTTGCAATCCTTCAGTTCAGAGATAGTAATACAAGGAAGCATAAAACATGGATTTAATAATATGTTTAGCAGATTGTGGCTTAGAACACTGAAGGAACATCTAGGAACATGACTGGATAAACTGGGCTTGGTATGTTCAATGTCTCTTCTATTATTTGAATTATTTTATTTTAAAAAAAAATAATCCTAAATCTATTTTTTTATTCTGTCTGTTGTAAGTGCCTGCTGCCATGAGGGCATATATTTTCATATAAAAAAGAGGAAACTCACCTCTACTGATGCGTTGTTTCTCTCCTGAAAGAATGCCAGGGCTATCTATGATGCTGATGCTTTTTAGAACCTGATTGGGTAATTGAGCACACATGAACCTACATGGAAAAGGGAAAACTTTGGTTACAGAAGACTTGGGAAAAGCCTTTCCCTGTATTTAAATTACCAGCGATAGACGCCCTCAACCAAAGCATGAAATATGGTGCTTCATTTTGTCCAGCTTCTGTATATAAAATGATTCCAACTTTAAAACTCCTGCACATTTGGAGAGCATGAATATTTCTCCCCATAAGGGAGAAGAAATTCTACTTAGACCAGGATCCTGTTTTTCCATGGAGAAACTATATGTGAATATGGTGATTCACATGTAGGGCTCTTATCACATCCATATGTCCACCCATGGTCAACATGCATGATCCTAACTTCCATTCCACAAGTTACATATTCAATGACCCATCTTTCTATCATAAAACAAGATTTCTGGGATATTTCAGTGTATAACATTGAGGATAAAGAAGGAAGCCAAGCAAATTTATTGTGTACCCTTTGCCTGTCTAACACCATCTTTCTTCAGGAACTCTCTCCATAGAAGGAAGTGGATTAGTAGCTGGGAAGAGGGAAGAGTCCAGATATCTATTGAATACAATTCCCCAAAGGAGATCAAAGTTGTTTCAAACTCTCATCAAATCCAATTGTAGATGCCCCTACCACAATGATAGCAATTGTACATGGAAACTTATTAAAAGATGCAATATTTTATTTTATTTTATTTTTATTTTTTTATTTTTTTTTATTTTTTCTTACTTACTTATTTACTTACTCAATTTTATTGACCACTCATTTTACCACTAGGTGGCTTATTGCTATTAACCTGAGTTGGATAAATACAGACAGATGGATAAAGAATCTCTGAAATTTTATTTTTCATATCCAGAATTAAACTTCTCTAATGATTTGCACTGGATTATAACTCCAATATTATAGAGTTATTAGCTATTTTATCGAGGAATGATCGATACGTTGCTTAATACAACTGGGAAACATTACATTGGTAGAAGAATGTATGATAAGGAAAACAGAAGAAACTAAGGGACTGTTCCCATTCTTTAAAGAAAAGAAATATAATTGAAAAATTGCAGGATACACATGACTATGGAGAGATTCTAAGCCAAATACTATGCAAGATTTATTGATATGCTGGTGTAAACTTAAGTGACCCAATTAATAAAAACATTAAAATGAATAGTGATGGATATATTGTGTATTCCTTCCTAATTATTTTATTTAACAATACTGTTAAGCTATGCCAATTCATAACAATATTACACAACAACTATGCCATATAATCTAGGTGATGTACAATATGTTAAAATACACTAAAAAGCAAAATAGAATATACTGTATTTTGGATATGACAGCTTTTTTCCATTTGGAATGATTCTTAATATTTTAAATATATTTTCTGCAGTCTTTTTTACTAGGCTACCAAAAAAGAACTTTACACAATCAAGTAAGGAACAATGCAATTAAATTTTATTTTAAAAATCATTCATATTGTCCTCCTTGTGCATTTATTGGGTGGCTAAAAAAAGACAAGTTTATGAGAAGACTGTGTCCTTTATACCAACTAAACAATTACACTGTGTTTTATTTTTCTGGATGCCAAGAATGTAGTAGTGACAGGTTTTACATGAAAAACAAGAACTGCAATTACGTATAGAGACAGCACTGTAATACACTTAAGCTGTTGTGAGCATTATGGGCAATAAGAAAAGAGATAAGAGATTTTTCAGTAGTGTATAAATAAGCTCTTTGGATTCTAAACTAGAATTTAGAATTTTTTGTCTTTTTAAGAAAGTTGCAGAAACATAGTTCACTGAATTATCCCACAATTCTTGTTGGGCTACCAATGAAATATAAGAATTAGCATTTCTTTAAACAAAAATCTGGGCTGATAAATACACCACTAGAGAACAATATTTTGATTGTGTTACATTAGGACAAAAGCCAATTAAAGTTCTTTTCAGAGAAAAAAAGTTTCAAGAACGAAAAAAAACTCATAAAATTGACCTGGCTTTGCTATCTGGCCTGGGGGATCAGAGGATTGTATAGAGCCCATAAAATAGTTGTACTGTTCTTGAATGGCTGAGCATTCCCAGTGATTGCTCTGCGTGGCTTTTAATTGATTTTAACATTCACATTATAATATTATATTATACATACAAAAAAATAAAAACATTAAAATAGCCACACGGATATTATAATGTAAATGTTAAAATCAATTAAAAGCCATGCAGAGCTTGGTGTGTGTACCACACATACACACTGCCCAGAGTCATGAATATGAAAAAATTAAATTAAAATAACAACAACAACTGGAAAGGGACTTTTTATGTATATTTACATAACCAAATATATTTTTGTCCCTTCTTCCCTTCCATTTTACTCAAGCCACACAGGCAGAACAGGGATTTAGGCTCTTTAAGTTCAAGGCAAGAAAAACTGGAAGAAGTGAAGCTGAGGACCAGAATACTGATGAAGTAAGGCAAGGAAGAATTTACCAGTTTTTTATTTTTTTTTATTTTTTTTTTAAATTTGATTTATATGCCGCCCTTCTCCAGAGACTCAGGGCGGCTTACAATGTGCTAAGCAATATTCTTTTTATGAGAGCAGAATTGGAGCTTGTGGACTCTGGAAAGAGTGAGGCGAAGAGTGGCTCTAATTTTAGGAATGAGAATTATACGAAAAACAACCTTATAAATCTGTAGCTCACACAGTGCCTTATTCCTTCAGTAGCTGTTTTGGTTGTTGTTGTTTTTTACAAAAAAAGTTTGCTGAAGTTATCAAAGTATTTCCAGGAGTGAAAATATGGATTTGAACCTGGATTTCTCCAATCCTAGTCTAATAGCTTTTTGTCCCTTTAAAAAGGCTAAAAAACTCTTTCAAAATGTGCAGAATATATCCTACAACCTGAAAAATACTGCTACATCGTCTGCCTCCTAACTTCTTGCTTTTTTATACTTCAGTTCCCCTTACATGACTCTTGAAGATGGTAAAATTCCATTATTCTAAGTTATCATCAATTTTATTAGCTTTTGCTTAAAATGTTACTGATCTACATTTGTTACACAATTATATAGACTTATTTATATGAGCCTATAAAACAAAGGAATTTATGACTCATTTGGAAATGTCTGTATCTGTATATGTCATGCTGGTTGGAAGACAGAGACTAGAAACGGCCCACAGAAGTTTGGTTATTCAGCAGCATAAAATGTTATTCGATATATGCATAAATTACTGCACAGCCTTTCCTTACCTATTCAAGAACGCATTTCCAAAACGGCTGAGTTTGCGGAATGGCTTTTTGGGATCCACCACAAGAGCGTTTCCTGGAGTACTCCCTTCAGTATCTCCATACATGACAGCAATAAAAGAATCTGTAGTTGGTTCAGGGCCAATCCGCATCCCTGGAAAATCTTGCTCCAAGAGGTACCTAATCATGATGCAAAATATAATAAAACAATATTAAAAACAAATTAAGAATAAAGCATTAAGGTCTATTCTTCTAAGGAAAAGCTAGGATATAAATAAATGATCCCACCCTGAATATAGATTTCCACAAACCCTAAATTTAAAGGCTTTTCTGCTAAATTACTAGTCAGATTAATGACTTTGTATCTGACTTTTTTCATTTTTATCTGCATCACCAAATTCATCATCAGTGTTTCTTCCCTTTCCTGTTCACCTTAATAATAAGCCAACTCCTGATGTCCTACATCCTTTTCCACTTTTTATTTGAAATAAATAGACATGGGGGAGAAATGTTTTCAACCATAGCTTTCAATTTGTTTCTGTATACTGCAGATCAGGGAACAAATGACTTTTATCCTTACTAATACATAAAATACATACTCAAATGTTCAGGTTTATGAATTAGGTTTTCTATCTGTATAGCTGCTTTCTTGGCTTCATAAAATAAGACCAAGTGACCATGTTTGGCAAATTGTGTCAGTGCAAGAAAATAAAGAATATAAAATGATTGCTTGGCAGATCTTTTCCCAAATGCTTATTACTTTAAGAGATTACATAAATACCAGCCTTTTAACAGCTGTAATAAAAACTAAAATAATCTAATTCTGATAAGTCAAGCAGCATTATTTCCATTTTCCCTCAATCTTGTGTAATTCACATGACAGCAATTTCCTCCCTAGCCACATCCCAGAGACAAGTACATAGAAGTATGCCATTATCTTTTTTCCTGCTGTGGCCACAGAGGAGACAAAGCCAGAATAAGAGATACTGAACAGATAATTCTGCATGACATTCTATTGTAGTACTGAGATCATGCATTCCTATAGTTCTCAACCAGCATTTGAAGAAGTCCAGGCTGGGAAAATCTATTCTATTATATATTTCCAAGAAAATGAATAGTTACAGATCCTATACGTATGTTAAGGTACATTATACAGATAAGTCAAGCTTTTTAAAAAAATATTTCATGCCAAACCAGTGGTGAAATGTAAAATTTGTTACTACCGGTTCTGTGGGCGTGGCTTGGGGAGGTAATGTGACTGGCTGGGAGTGGCCAACTTTTTTTTTTTACTTTCAAAAGCATTTTTTTCTACAACCTCTTCAGCTGGAAATGCTTTTAAAAGCCTCTGACGATCCCAGCTGAGTCGCGCGATCATCAGGGGCTTTTCTTTTTAACTTTTAAAAGCATTTTTTCGGCCGAAGAGGTTGTAGAAAAAATGCTTTTAAAAGTAAAAAAAAAAAAAGTCTCTGATGATCGTGCGGCTCAGCTGGGCATGGGGAGGGGTGCTACCGGTTCTCTGAACCACCCGCCATCGCTACCGGATCAGGCGATCCGGTCCAAACCAGGAGCATTTCACCCCTGTGCCAAACCCCTTCTATGCTGACACCTTGAGTGGGACTTAGATCTTCATCACATGGAAACCATAGCTGGAGTGCTTTTATACATCTTTGACTGGTATACTAATTCTTTTCTAAGCAGAAGGATATGACTCATGCCCTCATTATCTCCACACTAGATTATAGCAATGTGCCATAGTTGGGGTTGCTCTTGAAAACTACAGATGTAGACTGAAAGCTGATTGATGCTAGCTCATTTGGCATCTATTTTGCAGTGTTGTATTGGTTTCCAACAGACAAATAAATAAATCCACTCATAATGTAAAAGAAAACAGTAAACAGAAAATATACAAAATCATTGAATCATTTGGCTCACAAAATCAAAGCCATTCTCTCTTGAATTGATTATTATAAAGGATAATTTAAGATCCTGTACTTTCTTTTGAAGAAGTATATGCCTGTTTTCTTACTTTAGGAATTGGCTCTTGTTAATCTTGCAATTTATTAAGATACTGAGAGCCCTATTTCACATATTATATCTAGCATGGTATTATATCTAGCATGCTCCAGTACATCCTACACTGATGCCCTTGATTTTATTACTCAAATGCAGAGAACATGGGGGGAAGGGGGGAGGACTGTCCATTACCGTATCTTAAATATCTCTTAAATGAAACTGTTGTCACTACAGTAATTTAGACTGTTATGCAAAGTACATAAATTGATGGACATGAAATAAGAATACAGTAATGCAACTACACTAATATAAGTTGACATAAATGACCTAAATATTTAAATTGTCTGAGACATTTGCAAACAATAGTTTTATTCTTTGTTTCAGCATGAAGCCAAAGAGTAACATTTTGTCCTTTTCATTCAAATCTGTTGAATGAAGGGCCAGAGAATCAAGATTTTATTGTATCCCAAACATCATCACAGGTAAATTGTGAACATAATTTTACACAAAGAACTTCTTTAGCACCAGCTGTGTTTGTGGTTCACACTGACTTTATTTGTATTTTGTTATTGGTTGTTTTACTAGTTACTGACTCAATCCTTTTAAAGTATATGCAACATAAATCACATACCTGTCTTCCACACACCCATATTAGAGAGCAATATAGCACAGAAGCTTCATAATACAAATTAAAATAAATATTGTTTCAGTATGGAAATGCTTCACTGGCCTAAATAGATTGTGTTATAGGATTACCATTCCACTCCAACAATTGTCTAGACCTGCAGACCCAAAGCAAACAGACAGGATAAGGGATAAACAAACTGCTCCATGCAGAAAGTGTTTCATGCATGGAACAGTTGATTTAGTAGCCTTTAAATATACTTGTTTCAAATATTTTGGTCTGTATATCGAACAACACTGGGCGCTTCTGTTTTGAGTCTGGACTGAAATGCTGTTCTTGCAGACAGAAGAGGTTATGAAAGAGGTAAAAGTGGAAGAAAGTCAACCCCGAGGGTTTTTGAAATGCTGTTCTTGCAGACAATAGTAGTTATGAAGGAGGTTAACAGTGGAAGAAAGTCAACCCTAAGGGGTTTCGTTGATGGTATGTGTACATACTGGTGGTACAAACTTTGCTCTACTCAACCCCTAAAATCATTCCCAAATCTCTCTGAATTTTTTTCTGCCCAAACACAGAACAACAAAAGTATCCCTAGTTCTGTTTCTGTTGAACTGCAGCTGATTTGGAATAGTCAGCAAGAAGTTCTGGAATGCAAAGGTTCAGTTTGAATGTGAAATAAAGTATACTGTCTCTTCCATGCACAACCTTTCATTAGAACTCTGCTCAGTTACAAAGCTGACTAACTATTTTTGTTGTACAAGCATAAAAGGAGAGCGGATGTTTGCTGAAGAGTAAGAATCCTGTTTGAAGTAAAATTTGTGACATGAGGCTTAGAAGGAAGTCTCATCTTAATAAAAACAGGAAGATAAGCAATCATAGCAGAAATACAGTAAATGGGAGTCATTAAGGGTACATATGTATATAATCTCAATTGCCTTCTCAGCCAAGAAGGCTAGTACATATATCGATATACAACTATAGAAAAGATTGATAATGTGGGCAATAGATGAAATGATGTATACTATATGTGAAGATTTACATATGAGGACATATATGGGGTCCCGCTAAGCAACTTGCTCAAACTGAAGACGTTACTTGGATAAGCAGCAAAACATTTCAAACTAAAAAAGAAAAGAAGTCCAGATACCATGACTCAGACAACTCTACCTGGATGACTAAGTCTTCATTGACAAATGTTCACCAAGTTTTGCTGGTTTGCCAGCTTTTATATTTTTTGGAACATGCCATCCTACTTGGTAACAATTACCCAAATTTTGAGAGGGGGGGAAAATGATTATTATTTTTGCCTCCCTCTCCTAGCTATCACATTTCTATCTAAATTCAAGAAACATACCTGGATAATATTGCATGTTCAAGGGGGTTCTTTTCAAAATGTTAACTAGCGTAATATAGCTGCAAATCTGCTTACAAATATATTTAGAAATGATGTATCCTCAATATTTAAAATGAATAATTGACTGCCAATTTATTATAAATTGTCAAAAATGCTATTTTTCAGTTTCAAAGCCCATATTTACATTTTCAGCTATAATAGGTAAATTTTAATATTTTTGTGGTAAGCTATATGCAGAGTTTTGAACTCATCCTTTCCTCAAAATGGTAACATATCTAAAACACATAAATCAAGCAGAAATGATTAAAAGGTGGCACAATATATTTAATTTGTGCATCACAAATAGATGAGTAGGAAATGCCTGAAGAAGACTGGGAAAATCATACTGAGCATACAAAACACTTGTGACTAGGAGAATGAAGAGACAACTAGCACTATTGGATAGAGGATTTTAACAGAATGAAGGAACTGATAAGCTGAAATAGAAAAATGTTTCATGCTCTTGGGAGAAACTGATATAGGAAGCTTTCTTGGGCAACCAAATAAATTTGTCTTACACCGAAAATATTCTAGAGTTGGAAAGTACTCATAAGAAAGAGGTTGCTAAACAATAGTGATTTGGAAGGTGATTGTGGTCATGTACAGAGAGAATCGCAAAAGGAAGCTTTGAGGGCAAAGAGACCTATACTGCAAATAATCTAAGTAGGAGGGATACTGTAAAAAGTAAAAGTATGAGACAAAGTCAACAACTAGAAAAATCAATGGTTGGATGTGATCTACCAAGTAGGTACATTAAGCATGAACACCTCTAAACATCAGCCTCTCCTTTAAAACAGCTACACTTAAAGAGAGACCACTTAACAATATGTTCGAGTGTATGCAGTACATGAATCCTTGGTTAACAACAATTAGTTCAGCGACCATTCAAAGTTATGACAATGAAGAACAAGGAGACTTATGGCCAGTCCTCAAAACTGCAGCCTTATCAGTATCTCAAATAAAATTTCTTTTCTCCCAGTTCCAGCAGTGCCAAATTATCTAATTCTCTTTCCAGTTTATAATTTCTATTTTACTCTCCATAATATCTGCTTAATATGTTTTACATCTCTAGATACTTGATTTAAAGAGATTTCCATCTTCTCAACTTTTTCATCTCCTCTTTCAAAAAAAAAACTTTATAAGTTTTTCATCCATTCTTTTTCCAAAAGCTGTCAATGTAGTATCAATTGATTCAGAACTTATAGCTGAATTTCTGAAACATTTTCTGAAGCAAATCTGGTATAATTCCTCATTCTACAGGTTACTCTATCTTTTTTGCTGTTTTTATCACTTTTCTGGTGGTTACCATTGTAATATTGCAATCCAAAAGTGAAAGTGTTTCAACTGCAAACAAAAGAATAAAAGGCAAGGTATCCTCTTTTTTCCTGTTGTCTTCCTATGCCCTTAATATTGATGCCT
This sequence comes from Pantherophis guttatus, assembly GCF_059756535.1. Lineage (NCBI taxonomy): Eukaryota > Metazoa > Chordata > Lepidosauria > Squamata > Colubridae > Pantherophis > Pantherophis guttatus. Next base: position 69,459,368 of record NC_142063.1, read on the forward strand.
CAAATGGCACTTGGTATTCTAATATTTATATTAAAAACTAATCATTAGATTTTAGAGAACTAATAAAATTTATTCTTCATTTTGAAAATGACTAGGTGGAAGAATAAAATATATTTAGTAAAAAAACCCAAACACACACACTGACAGAATCAATTCTGCAATCTAAAATTAGGAAAATCAGTACTGTATCAAAATTTGAATACAACTGAAATTAATTCAGATTTAGCCTGTTGAGCTTTTTTTTTTACTTTTTAAAGCACACAATTCTGTGAAAAACTATAATATGAAACTTCAACCACAGACTCTTTAAAACTGCATGAGATGATTCCTATAACACCCATTGCAAAAGAAACCAGAGCCTTCAGTTCAGTCAACATCAGTCTTACTGCTCTTTGGACTTAAGCCAGTTCACCTTCGAACAGTATCTGTAAATCCAAATATAAAGAAGTGGCAGTATGTATTTCCAAAGAAAAAACAATGACTCTTTAGGCAATTTAAATTCTACCAGACTGGCTCTGCTAAATATTTACTTCACTAACTGCTGATGAAATGAATGTGTCAACTTGGGAGTTAACAAACTCTTATCTTGAAGTTAAGTATAGAACTTGCTAGGCTATCTACAGGGTATGAAACTAAACTTGTAGAAAGAAAAAGGAAGGAAAGCATTGAAAAGCGGAAGCATTCTAACAGGACTTCAATTCCTATAAAACCCGTAAAATCCATTCTATCTGGGACATGAAGTTCAAAGGTCATGGGAGACCACCATGGTGTTTGTATATTTTTTAAAAATGAAAAGATGAAGCAATGTTTCCACACAGGCTAAATTTAATGACTACCTAAAGGACTGTATTAATTCCATATTGATACAAATGGATATCTTGTGAATCTTTCTCCTTTATACTGTCATATTTATAGCTAAATTTTAATCAGTATTATATATGTAAGCTATTTTCAATTGCATACCTACCATTGTTGTTTGTGGGAAACATAGCTTCCTTTCCAATTATTTGTATTTCATTATGTGGATGAGATAATTGAACAATTCTCTGTGGAAGTTATTAATGGCAAATTAAATATTGAAAAGGGCAAATTGAAGGTGGCCAGTAATAAATGCTATCTGTCATGTATACATTGGGAGGTTTACATATATGTACATGCAATATTGCCAGAATGAGAGGGAATAAAACTCTAGATATAATGCCTAGCTTTAAGTCTTTAAAAGGAGAGCATTAAAATATTTTAACTTAAGGCTACTTGGAAAGATAATTAAGAGTATTTTTATCAGGTTCGCCTGATCCACCAGTTGCATCCCTTTCTGGACCGGGACTCCTTGTGCACGGTCACTCATGCCCTCGTCACCTCCCGTCTGGACTACTGTAATGCTCTCTACATGGGGCGCCCCCTGAAGAGCACTCAGAGGCTCCAACTGGTCCAGAATGTGGCCGCGTGGGTGATTATGGGAGCGACACGGCGCACCCATGTAACACCTCTCTTGTGAGCTGCACTGGCTCCCGGTGGTCTTCCGGGTGTGCTTCAAGGTACTGGTTAACATCTTTAAAACGCTCCATGGCTTAGGACCTAGGTACGTAAGAGATTGCCTTCTGCCACCGATAGCCTCCCACTAGCCAATACGCTCCCACAGAGAGGGACTCCTCAGGGTGCCGTCGGTCAAACAATGCCAATTGGCGATACCCAGGGGGAGAGCCTTCTCTGTGGGGGCATCTGCCCTCTGGAATGAATTGCCCCTGGAGATCTGCATGATCCCCGACCTACGTACCTTTCGCCGTGCCCTTAAGACTCTATTGTTTCAACAGGCTGGGCTGGCTTAGAAAATGAATATTAATTGGGTGTTTGTAGTTTTTTAATGTAAGGGCCAAATTTTTAATATATTTTAAACTGTTTTTAAATTTTATGGGTATATGTTGTTTTAGTATGGCTGTACACCACCCTGAGTCCTTCGGGAGAAGGGCGGTATAAAAATTTAAATAAATAAATAAATAAATAGTAAAAAGCAATTAAAAATATTACTCAGCTATCTTGAGACATTGATTCAGATGGAAATGTGTACTAGAAATATCTGTTATATCTGACTAGCTATCTTCAATACATTCTCAATAAGGCTATAAATGGAAAATCATCACGTTTGACATACCTCTATATGCACCACACTACTGATAACCTGTGCTACCAAAAATTCTTACCCTGAAACTGATCTTAAATTTATATAGCCAAACATTTACCAGATACAGTCTACATGGCAGGCTGCAAAGCCTGACCTCCAGACATCATATAATGTTCAATATTATGGAGGTTTTGGGGCTTTGGTTTCCTTATTTTTAACTTTTATTATGCATGAAGTAATATAGTAACCATTTCTTTAAAATGTATACTTTTCTGTGTACAAAGTCATATGCCACGTATCATTTTCTTCATTCAACTGTGGGAAAGATGCCCATTCAATTTATAAAACATTACAAATACTAGTAGATCATGCCCCTAGACAGAAACACTACCATAACAATCTAATCCTATTAAAGTTAAATGCCTCCAAAGGGCATATCCATTCACAAAGGGTGGTCTCCTGCTGCACAAAGCCATAATAGGATTTGCAAATCAAATTTTACAGTTGAGAATGTCATGTAAAAGCACCCAAGGCTAGTTAGTTAAGGAAACTGTAGTCAAACAACCCTGGCCTCACTGCAATACATGATGTCACAGGGGAACACTTTATTGTTTATTCCCTTGATAATGTTCATATACCTGACCACGCATTAAGCTATTGCTGATAAATTTTGATATTTGAATCCATCATCTTCTTGGCCTAGTCATCGTGTTTAATATCGCAGTTGGGATGGGGCAAGTGGAAGTCAAATAGAAAACTTGGTAGGTGTAGGACCATCCTTCACATACATGGTTTTCGGCTTAGCAAGGGAAGATAAACATTGCGGGTAGACCCAACACCTCCTCCCGACCAAAATCCCACCAGGTGAGGAGGGAAGAGAGGTGCGGCAGAGAGTCTTACTCTTGGGTTCTTCCAGAGAGTTACGGGCGGCTATTTACACCTGAAACAGCAGGAAGGCAACTCCCTGGCCCGGGCTAAACGCGCCATAATCGGTCCAGGAGGAAGCCGAGAGCGCGGTTTTTGTTTTTTTTTACCTGATAAAAGTGGTCTTCCCGGTGCTGTACTGACCCACGAGGAGCACCATGGGCTTGTTGTCGAAGTCCGCATCCTCCAGGGCGGGCGAGTGGAACTCATGAAAGCGGTAATGCTCCTCCAGCGGAAACAGCTTCTTCGCGTAAAGCTCTTTCAAACCGCCGGTCACCGTTTCCACCACGTCCTCGTTTTCGCCGGGCTTTTGGCCCCCGCTTTGCTTCAGCCAACTGAACATGGCGATGGTCGCTGTCGGCGGCCGGTCCCCCAACCGTTCGCTAGCTCGCTCGCGTTCCCGCCTGGGCTGCCACCAAGACTGAAAGGCCGAGCCGGCAAGCTGTGAACCCCGCCCTTCCTGCTTCGCTCTGCGGTGGCCTAGCTGAAGGGGAGGGACGTCCCGGGGCGGAGGCTGGAAACGCCACGGCGCTTTGCTCCGTCTGTATTTCTGTCTGTCTGTCTTCCTCCTTCCTTCTGGAAAGCGGATCCGAAGGCGACTTAATCAACCACCAATTTTATAGCATATCATAATTTTGTAGCAAAGCATAAGCGCACCAGCGTGCTTACCGTCCCTCTCCGAATGTTTTCTTTTATTCGTATCCTTTTCATGTATTTATAATTATGTTCTGTCATAAAATACATGCTTGACGAAATAAATAAAATAAAAATAAAACTATCAAGTGATAGGAGCCAGCCCGGGCATTTAGGTTATGGTTCGGTAGGACTTGAAACCAGGAAATTAGGTCAATTGAATTAAACCGTAAATTTAATTTATTAGGCATCCAAATGGAAGAAGGGTGCGCCCTCCTTCCCAAAAGCAGGATTGGCTACATTAGCATTCCCCGGACTATCCGGATATACCGGGAGGCGGGGAAGGTCAATTGGTAGCTTTGCTGCTTCTGCTCAGTGACCCGCGAAAGGGCGACCAGAGGTTCTCTGGAAGCGCCAGCCCTTCCTGTCACAGTAGAAGCGGAGGAAAGGAATCTCAGGTACGCTTTTGGAGCCCAGCTGTCTGAAAGTCTTGGGGAGTGTCGGTCTGAGAAAGGGCGGAGCAAACCAACCTCTTGAAGGGTATCAAGATTGCCATCAACCCAAGTGGGAATTAGTTGACGAATAATGTCACCTTTCAAGGTCTCCCCGGAGTCTTGTGAAGTTATCAAGAATCAAGAGGGAAACCAGAGCTGAGCTAAAATGGCATAAAAAGTACTTTCTGTCATCCTAAATAATCCAACTATAATAATAATAATAATAATAATAATAATAATAATAATAATAATAATAATAATAATAATAATAATAATAATAATAATAATAAGGCTCGGTAAAGGAGTTTCTTGCCAAACTCCATTATGGTGCAAGGATAGATAATTTAGAATAGTCCACTTTGATTAATAGCTAATCTTCAGTTACTGGCAATTATGGCATGTAAGGTGGACCTGATTTTGAATTTTACTGTGGCTTCAATAATTATTAAACTATTATTCATGTCTCTTGTCAATTCTGTGTGCATGCCTATGTTTCTGTAATTCACAGACTTATTTGTAACTTTAATTTTTGTTAACTTTAATGTATATTTTTGTCACTTTTTTGTGTGACCCTGGGCCTGTACTTAGTTTATAGGTGAATATATCAATGGTTAATCTATACCACGGGTGTCAAACTCACGACATCATGTCATTATGTGACGTATCATGACTTTTTTCCCTTTTGCTAAACCAGGGGTGGGCATGGCCAATGCGTGATGCATCCGGCCCTTGGGCTGTGAGTTTTGACACCTCTGATCTATATCATGGGTAAAGTAGAAACTGTAAACACAACTTAATTTGATCCGTATAGCATGGCAGTTTAGATCCCAATATTAGGTAATTTGCTACATATATTTAACATCACTTCTGAAGAGTTTAAAATAATTATATTAAGGACATTATAATAATTTGTATAGTATGCTTACAATCTGGAGTTTTCTATGCCCCTTCTAAACCCATTAGTTTAGAATATCTAGAGACTGTTCCACAAGGAAATACAATAGAAAATACTATTACTATACTATATAAGGAAACAAAATGCTTCCTTATTTCCTCTGCATTTTTATAAAGGGAATATGAGCTATGGTTATGCATGTTAGCATGTTAGTGCTCATTATATTACTACTAAAACCAACACACCTTATGAAAATTACAGAAAATGAAACCTTTCCAATTTAAAGGCTGAGGGCTGTGCCAGTGGCGTTTTCTACCTATTCATTAGGAATGTGTAACCTTTAGGTTCCAATACTTTGGGTTGGGCCTCCACCTCAGTCTACATACTTCCATTCATTATTCTTCTCTCCTTCTTAACATATAATCATCTTTCCTGAGATGAAAGGGAAGAGAGACAACCACTTACTTTTTTTTTTTACCAGTGAAATTATATTTCCTAAAGCATTTAATAAATGGATCTGTGCAGAGAGGCTGAAATAGGAAGAATTTATTTCCTTAAAATTTTTCCCATGTATCATTTTTTATACACTGGCAAAATAAGTGGAAACTAGCTAGTGCTATTACTATTCAGTGATAGGATCACATTTATTTTTATTTATTTATTTATTTATTATTGAATTTATATTGTTGCCTATTCGGACATGGCTATTCAAGGCGGCTTACAGAATATAAAACCTCATTTAAAACAATAAAACTAATAAAAAAGATCAACAAATTAATATAATAAAATCACCCCCCATGCCCCACCCACCCCCGCCCCGGTGACAGCAGATCATATGAGCCATTTAATGGGCTCCATCCCGCTCTGGGTTCCCCAGGCCCGCTGGCAGAACCAGGTCTTCAGTGCCTTCCGGAAGAGAGTTAGAGTTGGGGCCATTCTAATCTCTGGGGGAATGATGTTCCAGAGAGAGGGAGCCACCACGGGAAGGCCCTTCTTTTGGGTCCCACCAGGTGTATCTCCCTAGGGGATGGGACCTACAACATTCCCCGCCTCTCTGCTCTGATGGGCCGTGTAGATGTGACTGGCAAGAGACGGTCCCTCAGATAACCTGGTCCCAAGCCATGAATGGCTTTAAAGGTGGCAACCAGCACCTTGAATTGCACCCTGAAACAAATTGCCAGCCAATGCAGCTCCCGCAGGAGAGGTGATACATGTGCATACCGGGGTCTGCACAAAATCATGCGGGCCGCTGCATTTTGCACCAACTGGAGCTTCTGGATGCTCTTCAAGGGCAGCCCCATGTAGAGCGCCTTGCTTATGTACTTATTTACTAGACTTAATTTGGTGGCTACATCCATATACTGGAAATATATGTTGCTTGATTCAGCAAAAGGCTCCCAATAGAGGCTGGGCTTCACTTACTTTCTCTGCTATATAAATCTGTGAGGACAAAAGTTCAGAACAAAAGAAAGAAGCAAACAGAGCCTGCCTAAAAATGTCTAAACCGAAGGTGGACAGTCTCTTGCTATTCATGTCCTATGATAAATCTTGGATGCCTTTTGAAATCCAGTATTTTATTAAAGCATGTAATATGTAAGTGGTTTATTTAGACTGAGAGAAAAGAACATGGCTGATGTCAGTTCAAACAGCATCTCTGCGTTTTTGTTTTTTTTTCTAAAAGGCTTGGCTGAAAGTGCCTGACGAGCACAGCTGCTATCAACCCAAATGGTCCTCTTTGCTCCAAAAAGTCCGTGTTACAGTGGCCTGATAAGCCCTACCTAATTTCCCATCACCCACCCAATAAACATTAGAACCAAGCAGCTTTGCCAAGGCACAAACCCTTTCCCACAAATGAGCCTTGAATAGGAAAACCATTTTGGATCTTCCAGAAATGATGTTGGCTCTCACGGAGCAGATTCGGTAGCCCAGTCTTACCACACAGGCATCCACATTGATATTTTTAATTGACCATTTGGCTATGTCCAAACTTTGGAGGGATGCAATTGCATCTGGAGCAGTCTGGTTTAATTATACTCTGGCCCTTTCAAGGATGTGCCTAGGATAAGTCATAGATACTGTAAAAAGAGCTGGCTGAGAGTTTTTGTGTGTGAGAAACTAGTAGGAGGAGCAAAAATGATTAACTAAATGATAGAGCAACTTTATCAACCATAGTTACTACTGCTACCACAAGATAGCAAGGCTTACTAGGTCCTAAACAAGTGGCATACTAAGCAATATTGGTGCTTGAAACTTTGCCAAGAACTCAACTTGACACAGCCATTCTCCTTAGAGGTATTTGAAACGTGGTAGCAACCATACTTTATAGCTTGAAGGTAGACTCTGAAATTCCAAAGTGGATAAAAAAAAGCCTGACAGAGATAACAGTTGGGTCTCATATTAATATTGGAGAACCTAATGGGCCAGAAAGGGCTAAGTAAATATTCAGTTCAACTAATATTCAAACACATTTCAAGGTAAACCAAAGCCCAAGTACATATCTGGTCAAATGAGTAATATAAATGCTAGTTCAGATATACTAGACAATCCATTATCCATTGGGTCATCATATCAGAGATACTCCTTACTAAATGGAGAACAGAATCAGCATGGGTAGGCAAAAATGCTATGGGAGCAGGAGCAACTTCCGATTTCCTGCCAGCTTCCCCATTGAATTTACTTGTGCAAAGCTGTCAGGAAGCACCAAAAATCTTCCCTTCCTCCCTGGAAGGACGTTCTGAAGAAGCTTTTGCTCAATGTACTTTGTTCCCAGTATATCAGAACAATCCACTCACAATTCCTTTTTGCAACAAACTTTTTCTCTTTAGAAGTTTGGCTTAATTGTTTTTAGAAGGAAAATTCTCATTACAATCCTCCCAATATGCAAAATTTCAGAGCTTGCACACTTTTTGGTTTAACATTTAGTACCATCTGTATTGCTGCATTAGGTGAGAAGATCCAAAGCTCCTTCCATTTTTCTTAGAGCTCAGCTGAAGAGAACCACCCTCGGTTGAAAGACTAAATTAGGAAGTGTTAATGGGTTCAGCCTAAATGGTAACAGCCTATCATAATTATCTTCCCCATGGAAATTTTGGAAAGAGAAGAGCTGCTTGTAAGATTTACACAATCATCCTCCCCAAGTCATAAAAGGAAGTAAGATGACTTCTATTTTCTTCCAGTGAAGGAAGGACAAATCACTCTATAATCACCAGAAGCAAAGCACTTTTCTGTTCCTTCTCTGATCAGAACCAGGAAGTCCCAGTGAAGAGAAGGGGAAGGTTTTATGTTCCACCCACCACTGGCAGCAGAAACACACCAAAATTGCTTTTAGTTTCATAAAGTGTTTCCCTCTTATGTGGCTACAGTTCATTTCCATTATTTTGATAGTTGCTGAAATTAGCTAAGCAACAGAGAAAAAGAAGACAGCACTACTGAAATCAGAATAGAAAAAAGAAAGAAAAATGTTGCACGGTAGATTAATCCTATAATTAAAGATATTACAAGCTAGTCGAAATTAGAGATAATACAAGCCATTGGAAGTGAAAATCTGTCTTGTGTTTAGCTTTTTAAAATTTGTCAACAGAGATTAGAACAGACGCTTCTTGTAGAACTTTGTTTTTCTTGCTTTGATATGTTTTTTCTGAAAACTATTACACTCTGCCTACCTGCAAGGTTTACGCTTACATTTGTTAATTCTGCAATGAGGGAGTATTCTACTATGGTTTGATAGAACCTTTTGAAAATGTTAATATTCGGGCTATGAATTCTGCATAAATGTCAATGCTGGATTGTTTTACAAAGGAAACTTTGCACTTCATTTTTTAAATTTTATTTTTTATTAATATTGGGAAAAGTGACTTCTATGGATATTAGCTTATCTCTCTTTAGTGAGGAAACACATATTCCTAGGCCCTGTGTGTGTGTGTGTGTGTCTGTGTGTGTGTGTGTGTGTGTGTTATATTGGCTTAGTGGAGTATGTGAACATAGTTTTTGTGATTTGTAAGGTTTATGAATAATTTATTCATCTGACCATGAATAAACAAATCCTGACTTAATGCATGTAGTATGACTCTACTCTAGTCATGGATGATATGCAAATATCTCTCCCTCTTTATGATTGGTTGATGTTTGATAGTTTTGGTTGCTTGTATGCTGGCAGGGAAGGACAGAGCCCAAATTATAATGTTGCAACATGAAAATAATTCCAACCAATAAAACCAACCAGTAGCATGTTTGCAGTTGCCACCTGCCATATGCATGCTTTTAAACTGACATCATTATTTATTTATCAGAAACTGGTGCTAGATTCTTAAAAATTGTTTCTCACCACTCATATGGCACCAGACCAAAATAACTTTTAGGAAAGACATTCTCATATATTCTTCATACCTTTCTTTGTTACAGAAACAAAGAAAAAAATACATATCACATTAGAAATGGAAGTGTTTCAGAGAGAAAACCGTTTTTTTGATAAAATCTATAAACATCAACATTACAAGGTAAAAACAACATTTTTCACAGGGCATTTTTTGTGGTTGTTTAGAGGATCTTCCAAATTTATCAGTGTAGAAAGTTCTGTATCCATGTTTTATTCTGCCACTGTGCCTCTGTTGCCAAAAGACAACTAGAATTCATTAAAACAGCATTTCAGGTTTTACAATGTATTTATTTTCATAAAAGCAGCATTTTTTTTCCTTCATGGCCAGGATCTTAAATTTTTTTATTATTATTATTATTTTATCTTACTTTCCTTCTGGAATGAAATGCTTTGTTTTGTGGTGCAGGAAAAACTGAGGTGCCCTCTCCCCCAAAAGTTTTAGAACTCAGTATATGAAGGCTCTTCTTATACTGTTTTTTCCGTTCCACGGCTAACCGTAAAGCATCAATCAAAGTACTTTTGTTATTTTGGATGTTGTACTGGCTCAGTTTTACCAGTTTCTCAAAATCCTCTTCTGAATATTGCAAAGCATTAATGTTATAAGGACCACAGGTACTAGTCACATCAATATCACCATCATTCATCTCTTCAGGACTACGCTTCACACCTATGATTTTTCAAAATAAAAAGGGAAAAAAAACAAACAATCCAGATTGGTCGGATGCAGAAAATATTGGAGATTAGTCAATTTATTTTAGCATGTTTCTCCCTGATTTAAACTGCATTAGATACACAAATTGCTGCACTTTGACTGCAGATATATATGAGCATGGCAAACTAATCTAGCAGGAAAAAAGGTTTTCTTAGTGAGGGAAAAAGAAAGATTTACGGATTCATTCTAATGAAGAAAGATTTAGCAATTTTTCATTTGAGAGACCACTAAAATGCATATCAGATAAATTTGCTCAAGGCTAATTTGTGAGAATACCATCACTGAGATGGATTTAAAACTGCTGTCTCTATATTTCAATCTTGGAAAGAAATAATTACTTTGCAGGTGAACAAGAGACTCAGGACACCTCAGATTGGTCCTTGAGAACTGAGAAAACAACACAGATAATTTACTTGTCTTCTGAAGTCGTCGAATCCTCTACTTCCTGTACTAATGTATAAGAGACCTATTGATTACCGTCACTGTTTTCAACATATTCTTTACCAGATCTTACACCACAAACATGGACAAGGCTAAATCAAAAAATTGGACATAACTAGCAGAAAAAATATATTGCATCCAATTTAATTATTTAAAACAGTGGTAATAACTAGTTGCCTTGTTTTTTATTCTATCACATTAAATCTTAAAGTTAAAAAAGAAAATAGAATTTTTGAGAGTTCTATCTGCTGCAAAACATTTTATTGGAGAGAAAGGGAAAGCACATTTTTTGTATCCCAACTTTTCACAGTTTGCAAATCAACCGGTCCCTTTAAACCTCAGACCAAATTCTTTTTCTCTTTTGTATTCCATGATTCCTGGATCTCACATTTGGTTCAAACACAACACTAGACATAATTAAAGGGAGTGGGGCAAAGTAAAAAAAAAAAACATTCACACACACTTACCAGGTTCTTTATAAGTTTGGAAGGTATTACAAACCAGGGGATAAAGAAGAACTAATGGAATATTTGGACCTTCTTGATCTAGCAAATAGCATTCCTTTACATCTTTTTCATCTTGTTCCTGTGGGATAATTCTGGGAAAAGGAATTCCTTGTTCTGAGAAATAATTTGAGGCCATTTGCAGAGGCTGTATAGATTGAGGGAGGGGGGAAACAGTCAAACAAGCTTTTATAAGTACTTTATTTTTTAAATAAAAAGTATTAAAACCTTATCATAGCTGTCTCACAAGGGTTCTTATGAGCTACAGTTCGCTTAGTATCTCAATTCTGCAAACTCTAAAGGCTTATAAATGAACAAACAAGATATGAAAGAACACAAAAAAATGCTGATTGTTTCTTTTTAATGAAGAGAAATGGGTTCTCCACAAAACCAATTTTGCTCCTTAATCCTGTCCCCCAAATGGGAAAAAGACCCACCAGATTGAATATTTTGCTTTGTGCATTCCAATAATGTCTCTCTGAATTAGGGGTTTTCCTTTAAAATGTAGACAAGACCCTACTGATTTTAGGTCCTGATCCTGGTCTTTTAGAGGGTAGCTGTCAGCACAATATGTACAATGCGAATTGGCCTTAGAATTGAGGTGTATTGTGTACGTCTGCATACTGGGTAGATTGAAATGTGATTGAATTTTATACCCATTTCTCAGTCTTTATTCAAAGCGCTCTAAAATACCAATAGATTGGGAGCAAACCAGATCTCAGGGAGAAGCTCATTTAAGAGGGCAGGCCTTGCAATAGAGGCAGTGGTGGGATTCAGTCAGTTTGTACCACTTTGGGAGAACTGGTTGTTAACTTTCTGAGCAGTTTGGTGAACTGGTTGTTGGAAGAAATCATTAGGGTAGAGAACCGGTTGTTAAATTATTTGAATCCCACCACTGAATAGAGGTGTGCTCTTGGGGTTCTGATAGATGGCACTGTTTAGTCAAAGGAATGCAAGGCACATCATCCCTGTCAAATTAAATGAGCTGGGCAGATAATATGGGAGGTAGATGGTTCCTCATGTAACATGGAGAACATAATAATTGGGGCGAAAGATGCCCTGATTTAACATTCAGTCATTTTCTGGGCCAGTTAGCATCCTTTGAATAGCAACTTTGTTGGGCCTTTCTTTTATCCCAGAATCTTTTTTGTGTGTGTGTAAACCAGAGGACAAAAGGGGGCACTAGAAGTCAAGAAACTAAGATAGCTTAAACTGTGATTCCATAAGATCAGCAAGACAAAATTTCTTATTTATTAAAGGTGGCAAATAAAGGTTTCAGTAAGTTAATTGGCCCAATTGACAGTGCATCTGTCAACAGTGCTGAAATTTTTTTTTAAAATCAGTTTCTCACTTTCATGTGAGAAATGTCATGTGGCAGAAGAGGAAGCAGCTGCAAGAATAAGATTCTTGCTGAGGAGAAAACTGAGTTCTGACAGTCAACTTCCTCTTCGCATCAGAAAACAACAGGACTTATAAGCACAATTGCTGGGAATGGAGTGTCATGTTTCTCACCCGTAACTGTGAACCTGAGCTATAATTTAAATGTATGAAGACGTCCACTTTTCTCTCCGGCCTCATAAGTGGGGGATAGCTGGTATCGAGGGCAAATGCATTATCCACCAGATACAGATGCTCTTCAGCTCCAGTTAGCTGGTTAGGAAAACTGTCAAGATCACAATCTAAATGAAATATATTTATGGTTAAAAACAGGCCTAAGAAGAATTTAAAAACTAGACACAATCATGTAACTAAAGCTCAGGAGGGACAATAATGTAACTTTTCTTCTATGCAGTGGACAACTAGGCTTCTCTTTTCCAAATATCTGCCTTTCAGTAATTTGATAAAAGAATCTGTTTCATCTATCAATCTAGCTTTTGTAAACAAACAGCAAAGTCTCCAGTACATACTAAGAGTATCACTGGAGTACAAGCTCTCCAAAAGGATCTTGAATTAAAAGGAAACTATACCTTTCCAGTTTGCAAATCCACTCTCTAAATATTTGTCGTGCATTGGGCAACCTCTCAGAAAATTGGGGACCAATGACACAGCAGGTCGCCACATAATAACATCTTGCAAAATGCTGGCAAGGCTTCCTGGAGGATATTGGACTCGAACAGGTAGTTTATATGCTTTTGGACAGCACATAAGCTCTTCTGCAGACAAAATAATATACATTAAATGCATGCAGGGTTTTTTTCACAGCCATACCTATAATAACCTATTGGTATGGGACACTTGAAATGTGAATAGAATAAAATAGAGTAGAGTAGAGTAGAGTAGAGTAGAGTAGAGTAGAGTAGAGTAGAGTAGAGTACAGTAGAGTAGAATCTTTATTGTCACTTTAAATATACATTAGTCAGCTTACATTAAAATGAAGTTATCTTTTGCATTCAGCACTGAAAAGATAACCATTATGCATATAGCCACACACACACATATGACACAGAAAAACATCACAGTCTAGTGATGACTGATTGACTTTTTCTCATTTCATCTGGACTTTGTACTAGTTTATTTTTCTCTCTTATCTGGCCAAATTTTAAATAATCAAAAATAATTTACACAAGGGTTTCATTGCCCCAAAGGAGCTCTGACACACCCATTTTACTTTTTTAAAAAGCAGAATACAGCACAGGTATAATTTAGCATTTTGCTTTCAGCAATGGGATCTTGATGAGTTATGATATTTGTTTGCATGGAAAAAAAGTTTTTTCCTATATCACCTGCATCACCAAGGTTATGTGTTGCAAGTACAGGATTCATTGAACCGTTTCTATGAAACTAAAAACCTGTCTGATCTGTAGGTATGAAATGTATTTATTTATTTATTCAATTTATTGGCCACCCATCTTACCACAGGGTAACTCTGGGTGGTTTACAATATTAAAAAATAAAACTATATAAATAAAATGCTACAAAAGTATATAAAAATACAATAGCTAAAAGATGGAGAGAGAGGGAATAGGATGAATGAGGGGAGGTGGTATTTTGATATTAATCTAACAGCCACCCCCAACATGAAACCCATATAAAACAACTGCATTTATTTATTAAATTTCTACATTGTCCATTTTATCTAAATGACACTAAGTGACACATACTGAAAGTGCTGGACCACCTAATGTTATTTTTGGCAGCTACTGATAACTACTCTTACATTTTTTCAGTTGCACTGAAGGCTTCGGGGACTGAAGTGGGGACCTTCTTCAAAGAAACATTTGTTTTCCTACAGCCCTTGTGATGTATTTTATACAAAGGGAGTGTAGAGAACGGGCACTGTTACTATGTGAGAATAGGAACACAGCATGACAGGACATAACCTGATTGGTGGTTTTGAAAGCCGATCAAAAGGCCAGCAAGACTGGGTCAAACCTTGCTTTTTCTGTTTACTTACCAGAAGTCAAGGCAGTTTCAGTCCTGATACCAGAATGAAAATGGCTTTTTTATAATTATTATTATTAATTCTGGGTATTTTGTACCAGTATCTTAAACTATAAAATATTTATCAGATAAAAATACAGGAAGGATATAGCTTCAGTCCATATTGTCAAACACAGCAGAAGAAGATATAAAAGCAACTCACCAATTTCAGTTATTCTGTCTCGTGTCCAGATCTGCCAAAAATCTTCTGAATTGGTAGCCAGGAACCAGCCATCCATAATGTTCACAGAAAACACACTACTCCAGATTCCTGCAAGAGGCAAGACAGGAGTGTTTTTGTGCGATCTTAAAAACAATTGTGATGAAATGATTCTTTTCCTTTTCTATGTCATTGTTTCATAATATAATTGTTATATTTTATATTAGTGAATCATTTGGCCACGGTTACGTACACTGCCATGTTATTTTAAGGATTAACCCAGAATGTTGTGGGTCATACTCCAGCTGTGAACTGATCTGTGCCTCAGGCAGGATTTTACGCCCTAGAATACTGCATAGTGCTGTGATGGTGAACCTATGGCATGCGTGCCCGAAGTGGCACGTGGAGCCATGTCGCCTGGCATGTGTGGCATCGCCCGTTCCTCTTCCGGGTTTCTGGTGCACATGTGCATGTGACAATCAGCTGGCCTTTGTGCGTGCGGCAGTGCCGGAAACTGGAAGAGCTGGTCTTCCATTTTCCTGCGTCAGCATGCGTGCCGACCAGCTGATTGGCATGTGCACATGCACGGCAGTAACAGGAAAACCTGCTGGCCAGCGTGCATGCCCTCTGGACAGCTCCTTTTCCTGGTTGCAGCTCTGATGAACATGCAAGAAGTGCTCCCTTTTCAGCACTTGGTGACACCTGCGCATGTGCTGCGCTCCCTTCTCATTGGTACAGGTAAAGTAATTTTTTTATTTTATTTAATCTAAGTATTTATTAATTTTTAGATTTACTTCTCATGTAAAATAATGATATGCAACCCTATCTTTTTACACATTACCTTAAAAATGTGCATTGTCTTTGGTTTGGGAACACATTCAATTTATTTACTGTATCTTATTTCTTACGGGAAAAATTTGGTACTCATCAATTTTGGTACTCATTGTGTCTTCCAGAACCAGAGGTACCACTGCATTTGGTAAATTTCAGTGTGAGGCTACATTTTAATTAACAATTCAGATACCTTCTAAAAAGCAGATACGTGATTCTGGGATTTTCTTCATCAAACGACCCATGAAGAATTCGCTACCAAAGTGTTCAGCACGAATGTAGGCACCATATTTTTGGAATCCAACTTCATACGGTGTGAATTCCAACCATTCTAAAAATGGAGACATAAGAGTATAATATCCCAAAAATATTATTCATAACATTTTATATTATGTTCTTAATTATTTATTTAATAGGTTTAAGTATCTGCCCATCATGATATAATTCTATGATTGTATTCAATGTATACATTTAATAGGAGTTATCTTTAACACATGTCGTACATCAGAGAACTGGAGAGAAGCAACCCTAAATATTGGTAAGAAGTAAAGTAGTAGACAATTACAAATTTTCAAACTTTGCTAGAATATGTTGATCAGGGCTGGAGAAGTTTGCATTGGCTGGGAGGTGGGGATCCTGGAAAAAAAAAAAGCTTTGTGGTTTAATTCTATACCTTCCTGTTGAAACAAACTGAAGCAAGTCAAGTATTCTAGATCCTTAGTATCCAAATACACCATAGCCATTCCTGGAATATTTGATTTAGAGAAGCAATACCATCAGTAGGTTGACCAATGCTCACTGAACGTTTTAAAGCACCTTATATAGGGGATGTCTTTATAAGTGGAACTTTTTTTTTCTCTTATAGTGGGGGACTTTTACATCATCCAAACTGCTTCAACCAACTAATCTAGGCTTCTTTTTAAAATCTGTAAACCTGCTTTTAAATTTATTGAGTCTTATGTGGCTATTTATTTATTTATTTATCTATCTTCGGTGCCTTTGAGTCAGTCTTGGCAAGGCCCTGCAGTTTTCTTGACAAGGTTTCTTCAGAAGTGGTTTGTCATTGCCTCCTTCCTAGGATTGAGAGAATGTGACTGGCCTAAGGCCTAATTATTTCTGAATCAGACATTTGCAGCTTTTGGTTATGTATAACTTAAGGTGACCAGACGTCCCGCTTTTGGCGGGACAGTCCCACTTTTGAGCAATTTGTCCCGCGTCCCGCGGCGTTTTAAAAAAGTCCTGATTTTTCATTCTGCCTCCTGGTTCCCGGCTGCCTCCTGAATCCCCGCTGATGGCTAGAGGGAAAAAACCTGTTTAAACTCTTGCCGCGGGGCTTCAAAGGGCCGCCCTACGTTAATTAGCTCGGCTTCCCCCTCTCAGCTGATTTGTACAGGGCTCTGCTCTTGCTAAATTGCTCAGTTTTTTTTTCCTCTTTGTGCAAACCAAGCTCAAAACGAAACTGAAAGTAAAACAGGCTGTTGGCTTTGCGGTTTGCTTGCAACGTTGGAAAATTAGGCAGCAGATTTATTTTCCTTTTCCTCACCAAAAAAGGTAAGTGCAAACAATGGAAAATTATTTAGGGCAAAAGAGGAGAGTTCAAGATTTTAAAACACAAAAGAAAAAAAAGCTCTTTTTAACTAGGGAATTGTAATAATTGAGATATTATTAATTGTATACTGTGTTGAAAGCAGAAATGGTTAAGTTGTGGTTTGGAGGAATATATGGGGGAAATTATTTGGTTTATTATTATTGGTAAGAATAATTAATTGATTTGTAAGAAATTGGATTGCATGGAAATAATTGGAATATTCATGTTCATATTGATTAATATACAAAAAAGATAGTTATATAACTAATTGATTTATATTAAAATGTTGAATTTGTATTAAACAACTGTATTACATAATTACATAATTAACCAATGTGAGGATGAATATAAAAATAGATGACAATGGGAAGGGGTATAAAATAGAATAGAAGGGAAAAATTGAATTTGATTAAGCTTAGAGATGAGGATGAAGGGTAATATTGTTTTTTTAAAAAAATAGATGAGGAATAAATATGGCAAAAAGGAAATATAGAAATTGTAAATTTAATTGAAATGACTAAACACTGTTTAAATTTGTGAACCAGCCAAATATTCTGTTCAAAGAAAATACATTGTATGTATGTGTGTTTCTAATTATTGCTATTTATTCATATTTGTTCTCTTTTATTCTTTAAAGTTTAACAATTCATTCTTTATCTTAATATCTTTATATTTGTTTGGGGTTGGCTTTCTTCCCTTTCATCTTTTTTATTGTACAGCAATCTTTCTCCTCAAACCTACCACCTCTCTTTTCTTTCCTTCTTACTTTCTCTTCCCCCCCTCTTCTTCTCCTCCCTACTTCCTCTTCCTTTCTCCTTCTCCTCCTCTCTTCCTCCCTCTCTTAACCGTCACTCCTACTCTAATTTCCCTTCCCTTCCTTCATCCCTCTCAATTACTGTATCCTTTTATGCATATGGAGTACTCAGAGGGCTGAAAAAGTTATTTTTGACTGGTCCTCGCACTTTTGACCAGTCCTCGAACTTACCACTGTCCTCACATTTTACATTTTTGCCCTATCTTGTCACCATGGTGAAGAGAAGCAGTTGTGAAATGAGTGACATGGTTGTTAAGAATGCTGCACGGGCATAAATGTGAGGATGGTCATAAGTGTGAGGACCAGTCAAAAGTGTGAGGACCTGTCAGAAATGACTTTTTTCAGCCCTCTGGTTAGTCCTTTTGTGCATATGGAGTACTCAGAGGGCTGAAAAAGTTATTTTTGACTGGTCCTCGCACTTTTGACCAGTCCTCGAACTTACCACTGTCCTCACATTTTACGTTTTTGCCCTATCTTATCACCATGGTGAAGAGAAGCAGTTGTGAAATGAGTGACATGGTTGTTAAGAATGCTGCACGGGCATAAATGTGAGGATGGTCATAAGTGTGAGGACCAGTCAAAAGTGTGAGGACCTGTCAGAAATGACTTTTTTCAGCCCTCTGGTTAGTCCTTTTGTGCATATGGACTACTCAGAGGGCTGAAAAAGTTATTTTTGACTGGTCCTCGCACTTTTGACCAGTCCTCGAACTTACGACTGTCCTCACATTTTACATTTTTGCCCTATCTTGTCACCATGGTGAAGAGAAGCAGTTGTGAAATGAGTGACATGGTTGTTAAGAATGCTGCACGGGCATAAATGTGAGGATGGTCATAAGTGTGAGGACCAGTCAAAAGTGTGAGGACCTGTCAGAAATGACTTTCCAGCCCTCTGAGTAGTCCCTATACACATAGCCATGGCCACCCGGTCACATGACCAGCTAGCCACGCCCACCCAGTCACATGGCCTCCAAGCCATGCCCACACAATAAGCCACGCCCACAATGGTGTCCCTCTTACCAATGTTAAAATCTGTTCACCTTACCCTATACACATAGCCATGGCCACTCGGTCACATGACCAGCTAGCCACGCCCACCCAGTCACATGACCAGCTAGCCACGCCCACAAAATAAGCCACGCCCACAATGTCCCTCTTTACCAATGTTAAAATCTGGTCACCTTAGTATAACTCCAAATGTAAGTGCAAGTTACAATTACCTCTGAACCCTCGATTACTTAGTTTCTCTTTCACATTGAGGCAAAGATATATAGGTAGAGGATTCTGTCCATCAGTTAGGGCCTGCTGCTGATCTGAAAGTTTGTGAGGGTTTTCCTTGTTTGTGAAAGAAACAAGAACATAGTTATTGTAGCCGCAAAAGACAAAAAAAATCTCACTTAGCATTTGAAACCTTATTGAGGTGCTTCTTTGAACTGAAGCCCACCAAACATTTCACAGTATGCTAGAATATTTAAAATAATTTTCTATTAATTTGTTCATGCAAAAATTGGACTAAATATACTGAAATGCAGACACGTAATTCAAAGTGAATAAGATTTAAGGATATAGTAAGCTTTCTGAACTGGAACTGTGCTTATATTATTAACATTCATTTTTTTAGAAGCTTGAAACTTATTATTTGGCAGAAGTAATCACAGCAGATTTGTAGCCCTGTTAATGTTTATTCCACATAAAGAGGTTCTACATAATAGAGCCCTGGTGGAGCAGTGGTTAGAATGCAGTATTGCAGGCTAACTTGGCTTACAATCTGGAGTTCAATCCTGACTGGCTCAAGGTTGACTCAGCCTTCCATCCTTCTGAGGTCTGTAAAATGAGGACCCATACTGTTGGGGGCAATATGCTTACACTGTAAATTGCTTACAGTGTAAATTGCTTACATATGAACACCTTTCATAGGCGCTGTCTCTGACGTATTCTTGGCATCACCTGGCAGGACAAAGTTCCAAATAGCGCAGTCTTGGAACGTGCTGGAATTTCTAGCATGTATACACTATTGAAACAGCGACGTCTACGCTGGCTTGGGCATGTCGTGAGAATGGCTGATGGTCAGATTCTGAAAGATCTCCTGTATGGTGAATTAGTGCAGGGAAAGTGCCTCAGAGGGAGACCACAGCTGCGATATAAGGATATCTGCAAGAGGGACCTAAAGGCCCTGGGAATGGACATTAACAACTGGCAAACCTTGACCTCCGATCGTTCAGCTTGGAGGCTAAAGACGCAGCATGGCCTTCTCCAATTTGAAGAGACACTTGTTTGGCAGGCTGAGGCAAAGAGGCAGTCCTGGAACCAGTGAAATCTGGGGGCTGGGCAGGGGACAGAATGTATCTGCCCTCAGTGTGGAAGGGATTGCCACTCTAGAACTGGCCTTTTTAGTCACACTAGATGCTGTTTTAGGACCTCTTTCCAGAGCAAGATACCATAGTCTTTTGAGACAGAAGGTGGACAATAAATAAAATTGCTTAGAGAAGGCTGTAAAGTATATAAGTCTAAGTGCTATTGCTATAATCAACAATATAAATATAATAAATCTGTTGGTCAAACCACTGATTAATCAAATTTAACATGAACCAGGCATTCATTTTAAAAAAACAAAAATGAAAAAAAAATAGTAAAATACCTCACTGTGTAGCATAGCTTCAATGATCAATCCCCATAAGTCTGTAAAAGATACACTGTACCCTTCTTGATAACGTTGCCACAGTTCCTTTGCATAGTACTTCAGCTTTTCTGGGGCAAAACTGGCCAGAAACTTGTTTTTTGTCACATGGTTTTGCACACTCCTGAGTGGCTTTTCTAAATCATTTTGGGACCAGTTGGGATCCTGATACAAGCGTGACATTGTCCTGGAAATTAACACGGACACATTTAGGAACTGAAAAGCAGCAAAACATAAACCTATGAATCACGTTCAGAGGACTGGAAGGGATCTCAGATGCCATTTGATCCACCCTCCTGCTCAGTTTTAGTCAGATGTTTTGGACTCAGGAACCGTTTACACTTTTAAAAGGAGCTTTGGTTTATAGAGGTGAAATTTATGGTATTAGAAATTAAAGTTGAGAAATGTGTAAATATTTATTTGACTTTGTGCACCCCATGAAAGCGTCTGCAGATCACGCTTTGAGAAACACTGTTCTACAGCCTCTTTGACAGCAGGCACTTCGCTCAATTTAGCCTACTTTGAATATTTGTCAGTTTAAAGTCCTCCAATGAAGGAGAAATATTAATTTCACATGCCTACTTGTTTCCACATGTGGGCCTGGCATTTCTCCTGGTATGTAACCTGACCTTACTTTCTTGTGACCTTCCTTGGAAATGATACCGATTCTACAGTAATATGCAGTGGATTTGTGTCTCCTGATTTTAACTATGCTGTAGACTGTTTCATATCCATTGTATCAATGAATAAATTCTACCACAATGTCTCTTATACCAAACATCTCATTATTACTTGCAGAATACAGAATAACAGTGTTGGAAGGGACCTTGGAGGCTTTTTAAGCCAATCTTTGGCTCATGCAGGAGACTCATTCTGTCCAATCTCTTCTTAAAAACCTCCAGCGAAGAAGGTTAATAAAACTTTCATCTTATTGTTTTAGGAACATCTCACTGGATTACATGAAGCTTACCATGTTGTGCCAGACAATCCAGTGATATAGGACACACAGTCCAAAGCACCTAATTTCTGCAATGTCAGTAGGTGAGCATACATTGCTGTAACTGCTCTGATCCCACCGCCTGTTGTCATGATTGCCACCACTGGCACCTGAACACAGGGAAAACACAATTGTTCATCAAAATAGGTAATATATAATCACTGTGAGATGCTTAAACTTTTCAATCACAACACTTTAAATAGATATTCCTATGAAACATGCTCAGGGACCTGGCATACTTAGAGAACCTGGCAGAACCCTTTTTCAAAAGAAGATTCTCTAGGGCAGTGATGGAGAACCTATGGCACACGTGCCACAGGTGGCATGCATAGTCATATCAGTGGGCACGCCAGCTCAGCTCTGGTGCTCATGCGCACACTGGCCAGCTGATTTTTGGGCCTTCTGGGCCCACCAGAAGTAGGGAAACAGGCTGTTTCCTGCCTCCGGAGGGCCTGGGGGGTGAGTGGGGAAGCCCCGTTTTTCTTTCTCACCTGGCTCCAGATCCTCTCTATGCATCTGGGGAGGGTGAAAACAGTCTTTCCCACTCCCTCGGAGGCCCTCCGAAGGCCTGAAACAGCCCATTTCCCAACTCCTGGTGGGACAGGAAGTGAAGTCTCTGGAGGCTGGGGACAGCGAAAAAGTCACTTCCTATCCCACCGGGAGTTGAGAAATGGACCTTCCCCACCCACCCCGCCTGAAAATTAACTGGCTGGTGCGCGCATGTGCACCAGAGCTGAGCTGGCGTGCCCACTGATATGGCTACGCATGCAACCGGTGGCATGCATGCCATAGGTTCACCATCACGGCTCTAGGGAGTCAGAGACGATAATAAATCATTTACAGGTAGTCCTTGAGTTACGACCACAATTGAGCCCAAAATTTATGTTGCTAAATGAAACATTTGTTAAGTGAGTTTTGCCCCATTTTAAGACCTATCTTGCCACTGTTGTTAAGTGAATCATTGCAATTGTTAAGTTAGTAACATGCTTGTTATGTGAATCTGGCTTCCCCATTGGCTTTGCTTTTCAGAAGGCCGTAAAAGGGGATCACGTGACTTTGGGACAATGCAACCATCATAAATATAAGTCAGTTGCCAAGCATCTGAATTTTGATCATGTGACCATGGGGATGTTGCAACGGTTGAAAATGTGAAAAACGGTCATAAGTATTTTTTTTTCAGTGCTGTTGTAAATCGAGGACTACCTGTAATGGGAGAAGCTGATAGAGCATCTTATGCTATGTTAATAAGCCTATAAAGACAAGATGTAGAGCAGGAATGCCAAATGTATGATGCTTATGGACATCATACAGCTTGCCAGGATTCCTGCTGTGACCTCAGTTTCCCCAAATGTTTTGGGCTCAAACATTTCACTTTAAAAAGAAAATATGAGGAAGGGATGTAGGGGGTTGGAGAATAAAATGACTTCTGTAACTCTTGCATTCCTACCTTTGTCCCTGATGGGATCCTGCCACTGTTCACTTTTAGATTGACATGCTGGGCAAAGCTTAATGCTGCCCTTGAGCTAATGGAGGCTGTATGTTCTTGTTTTAGAACGTCTCATACTATGGAATGATGCAGTTCATCCAGGAACCTGAGGAAAAGTAATGGGGCTGTGTGTCTCTTCCTGTTACAAGACTAATAAAGTTAGCCTGATTATGAAGTTGTGTAGAATGAGAGTAAGAATATTAACACAGAAGTATTCTCTGGATCTTCAACCCATCAAATCCTACTTTCTGACCTTCTGGTTTGAACATGGAGCTACAAATCAGGCCTGAGTCTGAATCGGGCCTGAGTCTGACATCACCTCCCTGCATTGGCAATAATAAGGGAGGGGTCTGTTATAAATAGCCCAGACATGAGGGGAAAAAAATAACCCAGAATGGGTTAAGCAAGGACCTGAAACTGCATATGACAGCTTCAGTGCATTTCAAGAAACGAAGCTTGAAAGTTACAAGCATTAAACACTATAAACCTGTTTGTTTCCCAATTAGTAAACTGCTCACAGAAGAATTTCCTTCGATATAAAAACTGAATTCTTAACCTCATCTTCCTGCAGATCATCCTCAAGCTGGAGAATCTTTTTGAAAGCAGCAGCAGTCACTTTCTTCCGTCTTTTCAGGAAAGCCTCTTCTTCTGGACAAAGATCAAACCCTAAGCGTACATCTAAATCTGATGTGCTGGAACACAAATATTTATCAATGAAGGAGAATATTTGTAGCTCAGGGTTGAAATGAGCGGTCTTTGGTGCTCTGTGAGCCTGCTCGTTTTCTTGCAGATGTTTCATTACCCAAGCTAGGTAACATCATTAGATGTTGTTCATTTGGACAATGAAACGTCTGCAAGAAAACAAACAGGCACAGGGAGCACCAAGGACCCCACAAATATTTATCCTGGATCATAACTTATGTTAAAAGGAAGTTTACTCCATAAATAGATCCCAGTTACACAGGAATATTTTCAACACTGCTCTGCAAAAAGCTACAGCCCTGCCCAGATCTCTTCTTGTGCAAACTTTTCTGCTGCAGCATTGTGACACATCATATGGAAGTAGGCAGATCTATTCTTAATGCAATAGCATTCCTCCTCAAAAATCTACACTCCCTCACCTGATGTAATGGCGTGATATTGGATTTTGGTCACAACAATTGAAACCAAGATATTTATCTCGCTAGATCATACCCACATCCTCAGAGGATGAAAACTCAAAGCCATCCCATCCTAAGTTTAGAAAGTTAGGTTCATTAGCAAGAAGATTTCCTTCCACGTACACCAGGGGTCTGCAACCTTAAATACTCAAAGAGCCATTTGGACCCGTTTCCCACAGAAAAGAAAACACCGGGAGCAACAAAACCCTTTCCATGCCTGACTATTTCTTGAGCGGCCACAAAACTAGCATATGTAGTTGAATTAAACGTTCTGTTTTCTTCTGAAACTTTTCTTTTCTTGGATTTATCCATGGTTGGCCTACTGGGGGTTGAAAAGCCCAATAAACTGCATGCCGGCAGGTGTCACACATTGGCGGTTGTGACACATATTTTGAGTGACAGGGAGCCGCAGCAGAGGGGTGAAAGAGCCACATGTGGCTCCAGAGCCACAGGTTGCTGACCCCTGACCTACACCCAGGAAGTAGAGCACAATCTTGACAGAGACTTATACTTCTCAACCTTAGGAACAAATTCAATAAAATTAAACCCTTTTTATTAGCAAACTGCAGTGAAGAGGTGTTAATTTGGGATCACACTGTCGATAGCAAACATATTTTTAGAAATACGTTTTTAAACTGTCCAACAGATGAGAGCACCTAATCATCTCAGGCAGATCTCAAAAAACTAAGCAAGGCTAGACCTATTACTTGGATAGGAAGCCACCCAGAGAGTATCAGCACTGGAAAGTCAAATAAATACAATAAGACAGAAACAGATGGCAAATTAATTCTGTAATGATGACAAGAAAGCAACATGGATATGTTTACATAGTCAGCAGGTTGACTCCAGGGAGAGTTTGTTTTAAAAATATCCAGGACATCAGTAGTTAAATTTATAGAAGGCAGGAAAAGCATCTTACCAGTTCTGTGCTGTGAAGTATAAATTAAATTCTTTATCCTGAAAATCAAGAATGCACAGTACTAATTACTATTAATACTATTAATATCTTTACTGAAATCTCCCTACATTTCTTACAATGATGAGAAAAAAGAATATGTGTTGTAATCAAGGCTTGTATGTACTGGTACCAATGTTAAAGTTAAAGACAGGGCATTAAAACTATGCAGATCAGTGGTGGATTTCAAAATACTTTACTATCGGTTCTGTGGGTGTGGCTTGGTGGGCGTGACATGGCTTGGTGGGTATGGTATGGCGGGCATAGCAGGGGGAAGGATACTGTAAAATCTCCATTCCCACCCCACTCCAGGGGAAGGATACTGTAAAATCTCCATTCCCACCCCAATCCACCCCCAAGGGGAAGGTTACTGCAAAATCCACCTTTCTTCCCGATCAGCTGGGACTTGGGAGGCAGAGAATAGATGGGGGCGGAGCCAGTCAGAATTTTTACTACTGGTTCTCCGAACTACTCAAAGTTTCCACTATCGGTTCTCCAGAACTGGTCAGAATCTGCTGAAACCCACCTCTGATGCAGATGTTTGGATCTTATTAATTGAATTCATAATATCATGGAGATATTAGTTGCATCTAGGATCTTAAAAAATCTCACAGATTTATGCGAAATGCCACGGAGGATTGTCAGTGAGGATAAATGAGGGCAATTCTTTCTCCCTGTTTTAGATGGACATTTTTCTAAAGAAGCTTCAGAACTCCTCACTAACTCACTGTTGTTGAGTTCACATACAATTCTGGCAAAGCCACTTTTTTTCACCCATGGTTTCTTGGATAAATCATATGGTAGTAGCCTGATTCATAGGTGACCTGAGGTCGTAATAGTCTTAATGTCTGGCAAAGCCAAAATTTAAGCAATTAAATTTGTGGCTTAATATTAAGTAAATATTAGCTTATCCCTGTAGTGTATGATATATAAACAGTGCTACTTTGCCCTTAGGATTGACATGTCACAGCTGTTTTGTAATATTATCATATACTTTATCTCCAGTAGGGAAAAGAATATATTCAGAGGATGGGTGTGATATTTCAACCTCTGGGAAACATGCCTAAACGTTGCCCACACAGGAGAGGATCTAAGGTGCACTGCCTACTTTTACTGAAAAGCTATTACAAACAATTAACGTACTCAGTTTTAAGAACCACATGTCATTAAAAAAGTGACTCATGTAATGGCAAAGCTGCACCCCCACAATGGCTTTTCTCAAATGTGAAAAATTAAAGCATCGAAGACTGCATATGCGATGGCACTTAGCAATCAGCATCAACATCACTATCAGTATTAGTATCAGTATCAGTTGGAAGGGAGCTTGGAGGTCTTCTAATCTGATCCTCTGCTCAAGCAGGAGATTTATACATACCCCATATTTGTGGCACAAATTTTGTTTTTGGAGTTATAGCTCCTGTTGGTATCAATTAAGAACATCCTGCATTCAATCTGCTTTTTCCATTTTAGTGACTAGAACCAGGGGCTGACGAATGTCAATAATGCCCTAAGCATAGCCCAACAGTGGTGCCCCTTGGGCTCTTCTATTGCTTAGCTAACAAGATACCAATATTATGACTCAGTATGTGCTGAAAACCAACATCAAGCAATATACAGTATTATGTCAGATCCACTGTTTCATTTTTCCAGTAGTGATTTTTTTTTATAGAAAAGGCTACAGAGAGTCTAACTGGTATGTAGGTGGGAATGGTATCCTTGTTGTACTGCATAATAGCCAAAATATTTCATGTTTGAAATGAAACAGAGCAAGTGAACCAGACAGCACCATTTATGTTGGCACAAGTCAGAAAATACTACTTTAAACATGTTGCAGGGGGAGATAGGTAAAGATTGCCTTCCTTATAGTCTAGGATGACTAAAAGATGACATCAAGGATTTCTTCAAATGGGCGATGGCCAACTTTGGATAAACCTGCCTTTCAGATCAGTCATAAGCCATAGGTTATGTAATAACAATTTAAAATATAGTTGGTTGGTATCATACAACTCAAGGCTATAGTAAAACAATATATTAGGCCTTGAATTCGCAGCATGGCATCCAGGAAGATAAGGTGTCTGCTGATTTGTTATTTGGCATCCGTCAAGTTTCCTGTCCTATCTATTTTGAATTTTGAGTTTCTTTACATACATAGTAATTATGTTATTCCCTTTCAGGGAAAGCAACAAGTAAGGAGTAAGAAATACAAAGCCAAAGGAATTAAAGGCATGAGATATTAAAATGTTAAGGAAATATAGTTTATTGTAATACTTAAAATGTTGGTTTTTCAAATGTGTTGAATGCAGTGCATCAGCACAGTTTAAGAAGTAGAAAAAATGCTTGGTGAAATGATGAAGTGAAAAAGACCGGGGATAAGTAAAATGCAAAAAAGAGGATGATTATTTGGGATGAAGATAAGGTTTTGTATAACGTGTATAAAGAGAGAACAAGTTAGTTGCAAGGAATATAGTTGAAGAGATCAAGGAACACTTAAGATAAAAAGACAGAGAAAATGCAGAGTGAGTTTGATGGAAATAAAATAATTGTTTTGGAAGTGAGTGAAACGGGCTAAATGAGGAGCTTCTGGCAGAGGGAACAGAATTAAAAATACCATTGATGGAACCTTTAAATGGCACACAAATACTATGGTGAATCTACTTGATCATTGTAGGATATAAGAAGAGAATATTGTAATTCTAATAAGAGTTTCCCTATGCCCTCTCTGATTCCACACAGAATCAACTTGCATTTCTTTCTCAAACTCCTCTTCCTGAATGTTTACCTAACATTGAAAAGGAATTCAAAGCACTGTGCTGGAGAGATAGTTGGATAAGAATGGAAAGTTTATAGATGGTGCTATTGACCCTTTTGAGATTGATTTATTCTAATTTGGAAGCTGCCTGACTCCATGGGAGGAGGCATCCAAATTAAAGTGACAATAAAAGAGAACACAGGCAACCAAAGGGACAACACTAAGTACGAAGGGCTCCACAAACACCCTATCCCCAGGTCTGTGGGAATAACCAGATTTTAAATAATTTTTGGAATGTTTTAAGAGTGGAAGCCATATGAATCTCTGCAGGGATATCTTTCCATTAGGAGAAAGAGGAAAAATCATCCCCTGCTCCTAAAAGGCATTTGGACCATGAGTTTGCAGCAGGGATGAGTTCTACTTACCTTTACTACCAGTTTGCAATGGGGCAGTGCGCGCATGCGCAGAAGCTTCCTGATGATGTCGGGGTCAGTGGGTGGAGCCTCCTGCCGGTTTTACTACCGGTTCTAGAGAACCGGTCCGAACCAGGGGCAACCCACCACTGGTTTGCAGCCATTTAATGCCCAGCACAATGTGGACACATAAGAAAGCTCTGACACAAAGTGGCAATAATCCTGTACGATAATTTATTGTCAGTTGCAATGTTGTAGTATACAACTTCACCACTTTGAAGCACCTCCACAAGCATAGGTTTCTCTAATGGCTGTATGGGCCATTTATTAATAATTTAATAATTATTTAAATTATTAAATAATTTAATAAACTTTCTTTTCTTGCAAAAAAATAAATAAATAAACTGTTGCACCAAAGTCTCACCTATGAGATCAATACTTCCTTCAACTTCAATCACCCATCAATTAACACAACATTAGAACAGTTTTTTCTGGTAGGCCTTGCCTCATCAATTCATCTGTTAGCTCATCAGGAAGTACTCAAAAGTCCTCCTCAATCAGAGCCAGATCTTTTCACCCCACATCTCTGGCATATAATATGTAAGTACATATTGTAAAATCCAATATGTACTTACATATTCTGTAGTTGCTCCATTTCATCCTGTGAGTCTCTTGATTTGCTGCTTTCTCCTAGCTAAATTGTCAAATTTAGAGCTAAATTGTCAGCTCTAAATTTTTGTTAGTAATTATCTTGTAATAGTGATTGTCCTCAGTGAGAGGTATGGGTCACTTGGTTATTCTTTCCCTTAGCAGTTTCAGAACAAAAGTCACTCTGGAACAATCTGTGGGAAATTCTACTGGTTGACTCAACATAAAAAACAACCCAAAATCCTTCAAATTTCTCCATCAAACTCCATGACAACAAAGAAATATTAGTTGGCCCATAGGTTGTTGAATCATTTCTGGCCTAGGCAAGCCAGAAATGTCCCAAATATGTTAGTTATATCATGGCATTGGGCAAGTTTGTTATTTGTATATCCACTTGCTGTTGATGTTGTAACAATACTTCAGCAAGGTGTTTTTTGCTGGATTATGGACCTGATACCATCTTCACAATCAAAACCAAGATTGGATGCCGCTCTTAATAGAGAGTAGTGAAGCATTTAAGAATTGTGTCAGCCCTTTGATATAGAGGTCAGGTAAGGAAACAGATACCACAACTAGTCTCTAGAAGACTACTTTAAAAATGAAACAGTGAGTGTCTGCCACTCGTATCTGTCTGTTTTATTAACATATGCATATTTTGTGATTGGCCACATCCACTCTAGCATTATGTGAAAGTGCCATAACCTGCTCTCAAAATTCCAAATATGTCCCCCTCAAAGTTGATGAATCCTGTATTAATTCCATATTACTCCTTACTGTGCTACATCAACCAAACTAGTACCTTATTTCTGCATTTTTAGTGTATTCCTTACTGGTTTTTATTGGGGAGGAGGGTGTTAGGGTAGGAATTTTTGACTTATTTTTTTCCTCATGGAAGAGTATCTTGAATCTCTGATGAAACCTGATTTACATTCATTGTGATATCATCCAGTAAGAGCTGTCTGATGCAATTTTGATTCAAGGGAAAATAACTGCAGGGGTAAACATAAGATGGGTATAATGGTACCAAACTAGGAAAGGCATGGAAATTACCAGAGGTTAATTTAAAGTAACTTGAGGTTTGCTAACTTTAATATCCCAGGAAGTGATTCATTTGCATGCTATTTTATTTGCTCCCTGGGAAATTGATTGAAAGGCCCTTTAAAAAAAAGGTGAGGGGAGGGAATCTGAAAATTAGGCATGTACTCACCTCTTTGATTATTTCCTGATTTAAGGGAAATGAATGTACAGGCAAGGTCAACTTTCTGGTTTTGGCAGAATCAATTCCACATGACATACAAGAGCACTGGAAATAAAGATGCTTTTTTTAAAACAAACAAACAAACAAACAAACAAACAAACAAACAAACAAACTTTTAAACTTTTTAAATAACCCTCCCAACAAAATGACTACACAAAATTATCCAGATTACTACCATGCTTAGCTATGACATACAAAAGAGAGAAATGATCTCTTTCCTGGAAGAAGAATGTCCAGTTCTGCTGGATTATACTTGGCATAGTGGAAAAAGAAAGGTTCGGTGCATTGCAGCTTTTTGGCAGAAGTTAATGAAATGCTTTGAGTTTCTTCAAAGGATCCTTTCAAGGTACATTTAACATCTTGTTCTAAAAATAGAGCGCAAAGCAAAAAAAATTGTAGTATGCAAATTAATATCAATGCCACCTATAGACATGAATTATATACTGCTCAAAAAAATAAAGGGAACACAAGCAGAAGACATCCGAGATCTGAATGAATGAAATAGCTTTATTAAATATTTTGTTCTTTACATACAGTAGTTTATACACTGCTCAAACAACTAAAGGGAATACAAAACTACTGTATGTAAGGAACAAAGTATTTAATAAGGCTATTTCATTCATTCAGATCTCGGATGTCTTCTGCTTGTGTTCCCTTTATTTTTTTGAGCAGTGTATAATTCATTACAATCTTCCTTTTAAAAAAAAAATTATTAATTGCTTTGCACATTGCTGAAAAACGTGATCTGGATAAAGGATATAAATATTGTGATATAAATATTTCTGTGCAGCAGCTTGCGATCAGTGTGGCTTACTCCCAGAGAGAGGTCAATAGAAATCAAACTTATTTCTCAACCAAATAAACTTGGAATGCCTTGAAATTCCCTCATGGCCATGCTTCTTTCCAAAAAATGATTGGCTTTATGCTGATCTTGAGCAATGTACATTCTAGTCATGCAAATTTCTATTCCTGGCTATTTTGTTATTTTGACTCAGTTCCATTTTAATAGAATAACAGAGTTAGTAGTGACCTTGGAAGTCTTCTAGTCCAACCCCTTGCTCAACGAGGAAACCCTATACCAGTGATGGCTAACCTTTTGTGGACCGAGTGCTCAAAGTGTGTGCAAATGTGTGCGCACGTGCCCGAACCCCCAAAATGCAATGTGTGTGCCCCCTGTGCACATGTACGACCCGCCCTGCATGTGTTTCACTCCCCATGCATGCATGAGTGACCCCCCCCACATGCACCCTCCTGCATGTGGCCATGGCCCCCCACACACTCCCTGCCCCCTGCGCATGTGAGGCAGTGACCCAAAGACCAGCTGTTCAGCGGGAGGCACACGCATATGTGTGGCAGAGCTGAACTGGGATAATGGCTCACATGCCATCAGAGAGGGCACTACGTGCCACCTCTGGCACTTGTACCATAGGATCGCCATCATGGCCCTATACCATTTCAGTACTGGTGAAATGTAAAATTTGTTACTACTGGTTCTGTGGGCGTGGCTTGGGGGGGTAATGTGACCAGGTGGGTGTGGCCAACTTTTTTTTTTTTTTACTTTTAAAAGCATTTTTTCTACAACCTCTTCGGCCAAAGAGGCTGTAGAAAAAAATGCTTTTAAAAGGTTCTGACGATCCCAGCTGAGTTGCCTGATCGTCAGAGGCTTTTTTTCTTTTTAAAGCATTTTTTCTACAACCTCTTTGGCCAAAAGCCTCTGATGATCAGGCAACTCAGCTGGGATCGTCAGAGGCTTTTAAAAGCATTTTTTTCTACAGCCTCTTTGGCCGAAGAGGTTGTAGAAAAAATGCTTTTAAAACAAAACAAAACAAAAGCCTCTAATGATCGTGTGGCTCAGCTGCTTTTGGGGGGGGGGCACAGGGATTTTTGCTAGCGGTTCTCCGAACCACCTGCCGCCATCACTACTGGATCGGGTGATCTGGTATGAACTGGGAGCATTTCACCCCTGTATTTCAGACAAATGGTTATCCAATCTCTTCTTAGAAACCTCCAGTGTTGGAGCACCCACAACTTCTGGAGGCAAGTCATTCCACTGATTAATTGTTCTAATTTCCCCTTAGTTCTAGGTTGGTTCTCTCCCTGATTAGTTTCACACATTGCTTCTTGTCCTGCCTTCAGGTGCTTTGGACAATAGGTTGATCGCTTCTCCTTTGAAGCAGCCCTTTAGATATTGGAACACTGCTATCATGTCACCCTCTAGTCCTTCTTTTCATTAAACTAGATATACTCAGTGATGGGTTCAAGTAATTTAACAACTGGTTCTCTGCCCTAATGATTTCTTCCAACAACCAGTTTGCCAAACTGCTCAGAAAGTTAACAACTGGTTCTCCCAAACTAGTGCGAACTGGCTGAATCCCACCACTGGATACACCTAATTTTGAGATACTACAATAAATATAAAAGTATCAATGTTTTAAAATCCTCCTGGATTCACGGCTATCTTTAGAAGATCATTTGACGGCCATGGCCAGGGGTGCCTTTTATCAGGTTCGCCTGATCCGCCAGTTGCGTCCCTTTCTGGATCAGGACGCCTTGCACACGGTCACTCATGCCCTAGTTACCTCCCGTATGGACTACTGTAATGCTCTCTACATGGGGCTCCCCTTGAAAAGCACCCGGAGGCTCCAACTGGTCCAGAACGTAGCCGCGCGGGTGATTATGGGCGCAGCTCATTACGCTCATGTAACACCTCTCCTACGCGAGCTGCACTGGCTCCTGGTGGTTTTCCGGGTGCGATTCAAGGTGTTATTTATCACCTTTAAAGCGCTCTATGGCTTAGGACCTGGGTACCTACGAGACCATCTTTTGCCACCAATAGCCTCCCACCGACCAGTTCGTTCTCACAGGGAGGGACTACTCAGGGTACCGTCAGTCAAATTATGCCAACTGGCGACTCCCAGGGGGAGGGCCTTCTCTGTGAGGGCTCCAACCCTTTGGAATGAACTGCCCCCGGAGATACGGAATATCCCTGATCTCCGTGCTTTCCGCCGTGCCCTCAAGACTCTGATGTTCCAACAGGTGGGGCTAAACATATGAACATGTGAATGATTTTTAAATGTGATCTAATTCTGGGTTTTATTTAATTGACCAAACTAAGTAATAATTTTAATTAGCAATTTTATGATGTTTGTGTGTCTATATTTTTCTTGACTGTACACCGCCTTGAGTCCTACGGGAGAAAGGCGGTATAGAAATATGATAAATAAATAAATAAATAAATAAATAAATAAATAAATAAATAAATAAAGAATTTGAAAGGAAAATAATTTCTTTATTTGGGTATAAATTCTTACGACATTGAACTTGACCTGATCTGGCCCACCTTTTCAATCTTTCAATCAGATATTCAGAGCCCAGTGCTCTGAATACAGCAGTGGTATAATCGGGGTCAACAAGTGCCTGAATAGAAATTCCAGCAATTATACATAAAGCCTTTAGAACACGATACCTGAACCTTTAATCATTTGCTTATGAAGGTTGTAATGCAATATAGCCTCACGTTTAGAATGCTTTTTCTTTTTCTTCCGCTTCTTCCTGTCTACCTGAAACTCCAAGCAGCAGAATTCACGACACTGCAACGAAAGGAATTTCCTCACATTTTCCATCTCTGAGAAAGCTGTACAAGCAGTGAACTTTATTTCTTAGACCAAATGCTGTAAATTGTGTTCTGATGTACTGCTTTAACCAATTGAATGATACTATATAATTTTGAACAGTATATCAAGTTTATAAATTAATTAGCAAGCAATTAAGACATATATAAACTGAAGAGGAAACAGTTTAAAATTAGATATTGCTGGTAGAGGGCCTGTTTTGTAAGGCATGCTTTTACCTATTGTGGCCAACACCATCCTCAAAACCTCCTTTTTAATATTATCTGCTCTCATAGGCAGAATTATAGTTTCTTATTCCCATATTTACATAGATGAGCAGTCTGATTAATCGAATCAGTAATTTGTTAGTAGATTATACTAAATAATACAGATAACACATATAAACACCCATGGACAAACTCTGAAATTAACATCCCTAAGAATAAATTGGTTAGCCATAGGAGTTCCAGTTGAATATTTTTCAAAGGGCAGATTTTGAAAGGGTAGTCCAAAAAACACACACAGGATGCTCATGCTTGGACAACCATTAACAAGGATGGGCAAAACTCTGGAGTGACTTATGGCAGCCGAGGCTGGGTTAAACCATATGTGGCTACCAGAAAGCTATGGTTCTACTTCCACTTAATGTTTATTCAGCAAATTCAACTACAGTCCTAGTCTTGATGAAATGACAATTATCTATGTAGAAGTGAAAGCTAACCAACATCCCATGGCTGTAAAAGAGGAGGCAAAGGGTCCAGAAGAAGAAGCAATACAGTTAGTGTAAAGAAGCAGCTTTGAGGAAGTGCTCTGTTTCATCCTTCATTAAAACTAAGCACTGCTTCAGATATCTCCATAGTCCCAATATTTAACAGAATAAGCCTCTTCTGTTTTAGTCTGTATCCATGTGAACAAGCAATTTCAATCATTTGTTTATTAATGTATAAAGAGATGTGGGCATTTTAAGAAAGGATTGAATCAATTCATGTGGCAAACCAATTCAAATTCTCATGTAGGCATTCTGAATTTAACTATTGCAACTGAAGTGCCCTTCACAATTTAGTACAATTTTAATGCACCAGAAAAGATAAATTGCAAAGTATATGGATCAACAAATGTCTGATTAGAAATTCCATAATCATGTCAATTGCTGTAATTCGTTTTCTTATAATTAAATTTAATCAAGTTCCCTTTTTATTTTGATGTCACTCACTTCCTTTCTAGCCTCTGCCTACTTTTAGGAAAGTGGACAAGGCATGTTTTTCAATAACAAAGGGGACTCTTGGCCAACCAAAGATTGCACAATCCTGTTCTAGGTTGAGTAGGTTCATATTTTTCTAATTGGAAAATAAAGGATTAAAGAAACAAATATATAAATAAAAATTACCACCACTGCTCCATTTGTAGCTATTGTTTCATGTGGACCCTCTCTGGAAAACAGAAATATGGATATAACATTACAATTTGAGAAGACACAATGATTCAATATGAGCTATAGCTTAGCAGTTACAGCTATATTAGCCTATATATTTCAAGGAAAATTGTATTTCTTAATGTCAATGCCTTCACGATTCACAGTAATACACCTTCCAGTATGCCAAGCAGCTATAAGCCAGGCACTAGTTAAATTAGTTCCTATGAATTTCCTAGGAAATTCTGACTCCTAATAATTAAAATCTTCTAGCAGATTCAACTCAAGAGGAAAAACAAGCATCATTCAAAGCCATTCCTGAAAAGACCTGGTATTGAAATCCTGCCTTGGTGTTTGAAGGCTGTTAGAATCTGGATAAGGAAAACCATCAAAGCTTACTCTCAGAAAGATGAATGAATATGGGTTTTGAAGCCAATTGACTCTCTCTTTTTTTTTTTTGCAAAAAGTTTTTTTTTTTTTCTAAACATACAAATTACATCTTTTCAGAACAGAGCTTTGATCCGGTCATCAATTTGTTCAATTTTTGGTCATTTTTAACAAAAAAAAATTATATTCTATTTTGCCATAACACTTATTTCTTAAATCTTAAATCACATATTCAACTAATACCATCTTTAAAAAATTAACACATATTTACTTAATCAAAACAATTACCCTTCTATTAACCCACCTTAAATCTTAATTCAATTAATAACTCATAATACATTTCAGTACAGTTCAAACATACTCATTAAATCCTTATTCCATTACTACTTTATTGAATTTAAATCTTATCTTTAATCTTAAAAATATAGCAATTTAACATTTAAACATAGTTCTTAATTCAAATAATGCTATTTAATGCAATTTCCCAATTATCCCAAATTCTATCTATTAAACCATACCATTTATATAACACCAATTAAGTAATTTTTGTTTATAAATCATAATCATATATTGTTTCAATTTTCTTTTCTTTTTTACTTAAGTAAAAAATGTTCAATTTATTACAATTGTTATATCCCAATTATTGTAGCTGTCAATTTTCTAATTTAACCTTTTCTTTTATCCTTCCACTGTTAATCCCAGTATACTCGTCTTTATTCCACTATTAATACCAGTATGATCCTCTTTATGTTTCTCACTGCTAATCCCAGTGTTATCATCTTTATTCCACTATTAATCCCAGTGTAATCATCTTTATTTTTCTCACTGTTAATCCCAGTGTAATCATCTTTATTTTTCTCACTGTTAATCCCAGTGTAATCATCTTTATTTTTTCACTGTTAATCCCAGCATAATCAGCTTTAACTTTTATAAATGTATTATTAAAAGTATTCA
Organism: Pantherophis guttatus; assembly: GCF_059756535.1. NCBI lineage: Eukaryota > Metazoa > Chordata > Lepidosauria > Squamata > Colubridae > Pantherophis > Pantherophis guttatus. The sequence goes on from NC_142063.1 coordinate 69,495,983, forward strand.
AATTATACCAATTGTTATAGGTATTTAAGCAATATCTGAATTATTATAACCATCAATTATTTCAAATAGTACCTTCTAACATTTTAATAAAAAATTGGTTCATTATGTCCATTGCTATATTTTCTTTTAATATAGTCTAATTTGCCTATATTTTAGCTTCAATTCCTATTTCATTTCTAAATATCTATAACATATTTCTTCTCATATTTATTAATCTCAGTATAGTCATTTTATAAATCCAGGTCCTGGACTTTTTTATTTTCCTTAATATTTTCTAACCTTTTATTCTCTTATCATTCACTGTTAATCTCCATGTAATCATCATTGTATTATTGTTAATCTCAATATAATCATTATTATGTTATTGTTAATCTCAATATAATCTCTGGAGACCTCCTTTATTATTATTACTATTCACATGTTCAATTATTTATTCACATTTAATCACAATGTCTTTATCTTTTTTATTTTCCACTTCAATGTCTTATTTCTCCATCTTCATTTTCTTGTCCGCTCGTGTATATCCATTTCAATTTTTATATCCTCGACTTTTTATTCTTTATGCAACATTATAGTTATTTTTCTTATTTCCATTCTCCAAGTCAAATATTTATTCCAATTATACAAGTTCCATTGTGTTCCCTTCTATTTCTTTTTTTTTATTCCTCCAAAAGTCAAACCTTCTGTAAACAAGAAAATCCTCCTCCACAAATTCTCACAGTTGTTATCTGTAAAGTTCACAATTTTCCAAAACAAAGAACCAAATTGCAATGTTCCTTTTTACTCCAGATGGTGTCACTCTGCAATCCACAATTTCCAATTGCTTAACAAGTATCCATTTTGTTGCAATTACATCATGATCTTACTTAGTTTCTCTTTCTCTTTCTCTTTTTCAGTTTAAAAATATCAGATTACACTTAAAGTCCAGTCCAAATTAAAATAGCTCTTCTCACTTCTTTTTTTCTTTTTCCCCCTTTTATTTATACATCACCTTTTTTCTCTCCTTTTAAAGCTTATTAGCCATTCTTTTTGTTTTTCTTCCAATTTAAAAAAGAAAAGGGAAAAGAAGGTCTCTTTATTTCTTTCCAATCCTTTGACCATATCTAATTTTTTAAAGTTTCCAAATAGCTTATTCAAAAATCAATTTTCCATTGGGTTTTTATTTCTTCAAAGTTACATTTCAAAATCTTCTTTGCCCCCGTGCTCTTTAGCCGCTATTACACATTAGGGGTCTTATAAGATGTTTCTCTTGTTGTTATTCAAGCCTGAGTTGGCTGTCACTCACCTGGCTTTAAAAAGACTCCATTCCATTTCTTTCTTCTCTCCAGCTCTACACTTAGTCTGGTTGGCCCAGCTTCATGGCAGCTGCCATGGCGGCTGCCCCCCGCCGCCGCCTCACAGAGAGTTCCCTCTGACCTCCGAGGAACTTGCCTATTCCTCTCGGTCATCTGAGGTGCCTCTCTTTCTTCCCTGTCCCTACAGGATGGTTCCGGTCTGAAAACCCATCAGGAGTGGTTCATCAGCCGGGGTTTTCGTGGTGCTCATCAGAGCCCGCTAATTCCCCGACTGTCTTGCCACGACGCCAAACCAGAAGTCCGAAGCCAACTGACTCTTGACTCCATCTTTCATTTTAGATAGGTTGCACTCAATAGTGGGTTTCAATTTCGGCCGCTACCAGTTTGCTCGTGGGCGCATGCGTGCTCGCAATGATGCAGAGATGTCCGGGTGGGTGGGCAGAGCCCGCCGCCACTACTGATTCGCCCAATCTGGGGCGAACCGGTAGCAACCCACCACTGTTTGCACTCCTCTGGATGGACATCATTCATGGTTTGAGAATCCTCATTGACAAGAACAACAGGTGGAGGTGTGATCAAGAGGTTTAATATAATTATATCAGGTGCACTAGCTGCCACAGAAAAAAATGCTGACAGTTCCTGCTTTTATCATTTTCCATCTGAATTATTGTAATCCTCCATATCTGAGGCTGTCATTGAAAGCTATTTTGAGGCTGCAGCTGGTCTAGGGTGTGACAGCCTGGGTAGTTATGGGTGTGCTGAGGTTTGTCCATGTGCATATTTTTAGCAGGAACGTCAATGGCTGCCAGTTAACTTCCAGATGCTATTCAAGGTGCTGGTTGTCTCCTTTAAAATTCTGCATAGGTTAGGTCTTGGATAACTCTGACATCACTTGCTTTGTGTGGAATATACTTATCCAATGAATTCAGGGCAAGAAGGCTTGCTAAGTATTCTTCTGTCAAGAAAATATCTTCAGGGATCTTGTACTCAAGGCTTCTTGGTGATGACCCCTTTATTGATCCAAGATACAAGGATTGCTCCTCCCTTACTAAATTTTAGAATACTCTTGAGTATCTGAATCTTCCAGAGGCATTAGTGAGATGAGACATTAAATATTGTAGGAGATGGACAACTTGTGATCCAATGTACATCTCCACCCCAGACCACCCCAATGATGCCCTTGAAGTGATGTCCTGGTGCCTGGAGGCCGTGCGGGTCTGGATGGGGAGGGACAGGCTCCGACTCAACCCCTCCAAGACCGAGTGGCTGTGGTTGCTGGCATCCCTATATAGCCAGCTGGTGCCATCGCTGAGGGCTTGTAACTTGGGCATCCTCCTGGATACACGGCTGTCTATAGAAGAGCATATGATGTGGCCAGGGGGGCTTTTTATCAGGTTCGCCTGATATGCCAGTTGTGCCCCTTGCTGGATCGGGACTCCTTATGCACGGTCACTCATGCCCTTGTTACTTCCCGCTTGGACTACTTGGGGCTCCCCTTGAGGAGCACCCGGAGGCTCCAACTGGTCCAGAATGCAGCTGTGCGGGTGATTATGGGGGCGGCATGGCCTCCCATGTAGCACCTCTCCTGCATGAGCTGCACTGGCTTTCGGTGATCTTCCGAGTGTGCTTCAAGGTATTGGTTCTCATCTTTAAAGCGCTCCATGGCTTAGGACCTGGGTATCTACAAGACCACCTTCTGCCACCGATAACCTCCCACCGGCCAATACGCTCCCACAGCGAGGGTCTCCTCAGGGTGCCGTCAGTCGACTGGTGACCCCCAGGGGGAGAGCCTTCTCTGTGGGGGCACCCGCCCTCTGGAATGAGCTACCTCCAGGGGTACGACTGATCCCGGACCTCCATACTTTCTGCTGGGTGCTGAATATTTTTAATGGGATAATTTTATAGGTAAGGGGTTTTAAATTGGGGAAGCCAAACTGATTTAATTATTTTTAAACTATTTTAATTTTTGTATTGTATGTATTTTAATCCTGGCTGTTCACTGCCCTGAGTCCTTCGGGAGAAGAGCGGTATAAAAATTTAATTAATTAATTAATTAATTAATTAATAATAATAGCTCATGCTGTTGCATGGTTGCTGCTCTTTAAGGTCTGTAGAAGAGCTGAAAGCAAGCAAGCAAACTTTAACAAGATTGTTTTCTGATTTCCTCCCCAATTTGCAGGAACCATAATAGAGAAAGTTAACTTCTAAAAATTGGATTTGAATTGAGACTCATGCAGTTGTTATGCAAGAAATAATTACTTCACTCCATGACAATTGTTTTAATTTCTTTGCTTATTAGGCCAGAGAAGAGCTATTATTTGAATGACATGATTTTGATTTTTTTATGGACAGCAAGTGAAAAAAAATGAGTCGCTCTGCTATTTATACAATATTGCATTTGTATTGTTATGGACTTTCCAATAATTTATTTCAATGTTATTTGGGTTACTCACATATTCTCCAAAGTAAATTCAACTTCCATTTCTTCATTTTTCTGAAAATTAAAATGTAACGCGTATGACAGACATTTGGCAAGTAACCAGTAACCTCCCTTCAGCTATCACATGAGAATTTTTCTCAAGTCCCATTTTCTTTCAGTAGAAAGACATGTTCGCTTCAAAAGACACATGAATGTACACAAGTACATTCAATTACTCTTCTTTAGAACAACATTATTGTTTCCCTTATCTGCACAGTTAACAGTTTACTAATAATTAGATCAACTGTTTTGCAAAATTCAATATTCAAACTAATTATTTGCTGTAATCTAATAGCCTGAAGTAATTAAATCCAGTTCTTAAAACAACAGATTCTGGTCTTGATTAAATTTCAGTCAAAATGTAACAAAAACTTTGGTTGATATTGTGGTTTTCATAGAAAAATTAAAAAAAAACAACCCTCTTTTAAAACTTAAGGTCAAAGTAGACATTGTGCTTTTGCAGATTGAGTCAGAGTGGAAGAATCTTTCCGGACCAGTCCAAAAACCTATATAATATAGCATTCAATTACATAGAGTGAGTAGACATTTAGAAGTCCCAAAGTTGCTTTTTTCAAGAGGCAACTGGACTTTATGTTTTTCTTTGAAGAGGTTCCACTTCTCATCCAAGAAGCTTCTTCGGCTTCAAAGAAAAAACAGAAAGTCCAGTTGCCTCTTCAAAAAACACCTTTGGGACAACCATGATCTGGATGACTGAGAATCTCGATAGATATTTAGGCATTTAGAATTATGCCAGACAATCCAGATGTTTTACATGGTCTCGTATCTCCTCAAAAGGTTCAGGTTTTGGGGGACTTTTTTGCCCACTCTACTGGCCTACAAAGCCCTGAAAATCACTAGAGAGGAACCAAGAGAGACAGTAACTCTGCATCTTTTTGTTGAGATGCTTGTCCAGATGTTTTCTATTCAAATACAAGACTGGAATTTTTTATTTATTTAGCACATGACATCTACAGAGATCATGCATTCACTGATATACAAATTTAGTTTAAATAAAGCATCAGAAATCTTTCTCTCTCTTGCTCTCTCTCCATGATATGTGGACACTGCTATAGATTAATATAAAGCTATAATAAAATCACCATAATATGGAGCCATAGAATTGCAAAGGAATAGATGTTATAATTTGATACCTAAGGAAGCCAACTATCTAATTGTTTCTGCTGAGGATGTGGACAGGTGCCTTGAAATTTCCTGAGGAGATATTCTTGAATTTATTATATGTCTTATAGTTTGTTATAGTTTTTTCCAATGCATCACAGTGGCATTGCAGGCTCTTGGCCATTCCCCACATGGTCTGTCTTGATTCTATTCAGGTGGCTCCATATTTTCTGGGGTAACTACATTCCTGGAAGTGGTTTTGTTGCATCTATGTAATCTGTTTGGTTGTGGTTATTAAACCACAACCAAACAGATGTTATGATGGGGTATGAAGTATAGACTCCTCCATAATGGCTTACCCTGGGCAACATTCTGCCTTAATAGAGTGGCTAAAAGTCTACGGACACATCAACCAAACTGGATATTGCATCCCCTATAGTAAAAATCTATAGAGGCAGCAATTGAACTTGAAGGTAGTATCAGGGCATGTAGGTGTGAGACTGAGGAAGCTGCCCTGAAAGAAGTCTATATACATAGGGTGAGATAGGATGGTTTGGTTAGGAAGGGAGGTAGGTAGGAAGGAAGCAAGGAAGGAAGGAAGGAAGGAAGGAAAGAAGGAAATAAATAAATAAATAAAAAATGGAGCCTTCAGACAAGCTTTCTTTTTCCTCTTGGAAGCTGCCAGTGAAACTTTTTAAGATTGGTTGCAAGGACAGCCAATACTCCTTTAACCAGACCCCCCTCCAAAAAACCCCAAAATCCCATGGGTGTGGATGAGAGGGAGGGGAATGGAAAACAAAGAAAGCTGAGTCAGTATATGAAAAGAAAATGTGTGTTTATATGTGAGTCTGCCGATAAGACTGTCCATAAAGGTTTTGTGAGTCCATATATAACAGTTATTCTTTTTTCCTTTTATTTCCTCTTTAATTATATTATTTCTTGAGGTAATAGTAGCACTATATTTCTGTAGAATGTATTGCATATTGTCAGTTCCAAGAGATTCTGGAGATATAAATGAATTCTGACTAAAGTACCATATCACAGAATGGGGAAAAAGCAAATGATTATCTTGCATTCTATATAGATAGAAAGTTGAAAGAGAGATTCAGTGTTGATCTTTAGAATATTTCTGCCTTTTCAAGGCTAAAGTATGACAAAGTAGATACAGGGATATTTGCCACTATTGCACATGATAACAATATAGTCTGGATTGGGTTTGGTTAAGAAGTCCAGGTTACTTCTATGTTCTCTCATTATGTTTCTGATTCAGTTTATCTCTCTCCTTCTGTAGTTACAGAATTAAACAGAAAGCAGATACAAAGGCATCTGTTTACTTTCTATGGAAATATAGTGGCTCTTACCCAAGAAAGGATGAGAAAGAAAGAGGGGGGGAGGGAGGGAGGGGGGGGGGAGGGAGGGAGGGAGGGAGAGAGAGAGAGAGAGATTATTTTTTATGTGAAAAATTTGTTTGGTACTCATTGTTTTTGGTACTCATTGCTCCTCCAAGAACCAATTACGGATGAGTACCAAGGTATCAATGTGTGTGTGTGTGTGTGTGTGTTCCTTGTAACTAAACTATTTTAGTCATTCAGTAGTTTCTCATAAAAGAGACAGTATATCTTTATTATATCTAGTCTAGATCAGCCTTCCATATCTCGATGCCTGACTTGATTTTCCATAATTACCATCCAACAGAAAGCATTTGAATTTATTCACACTCACCAGGTGATCCAATTCAAATTTGACCATTATTGATTCTCCAAGTGGGATTTTAGCTACATCAAAGTAAATAACTCGGTTGTCGTCATTTCGATAGAAATCTTCATCACATATTGTCAGTTCCAAAACATTCTGAAGACAGAAATGAATTCTGTTATGATTCAAGTACAGCATCACTTCCCAGAACAGGGAAAAGGCAAATGTTTATTTTGTTCTGCCTTAGGTGGCAAAATACTGTAAGTCCAAATCATACACTCACTCAGAGAAATGAGAGTAACACTGTACTCTCTCTCTCTCTCTCTCTCTCTCTCTCTCTCTCTCTCTCTCTCTCTCTCTCTCTCTCTCTCTCTCTCTCTCTCTCTTCTTCCCTCCCTCCCTCCCTCCCTCTCCCACTCATGTGTTCCTTTTCTTCCTCCCCAGTGTCCTTTATCCTAGTCCAAGCCTTTGTGGTTGGTTAGTTTTCATAAAAACGGCACTTTGGGAAAAGGGAATATCAAATTCTAGGCCCTGGAAGCATCCTGAGTTATTAGTTATTTACCTAGAAATCTGAAATATAGGAGCTTTGTAAAAAAATATTTACACAGCCAATTTCTCCAAGATTTTTGGCTGGTCCTTTAATTCTTTAACCAGCATAATAACAGCTGACTGATGGAAATGGGTGTGGAAGTCCAATATTGAAAATGGCAAAAATGAAGATATAAGAAGAGGAAATGGTAAGAAAATGCCATCCTCTAGCAATGCCCTTCCAAAGGAAACTAGTGTGGGGTAAATACTGTGAGACCAAATTGTAGACTTACTCAGAGTAGTGAGAGTAACAAAATAATATATATAAAATCAAAGATTTTAAATGAATAAAAATAAATAAAATAATATATATATAAAATCTTGCTATACAACGGAAGCATCGTTCTATGTAAAAGCTCATTGGATTGGAAGGATTACCTAAACATTGACTAATTATATAATATAAAATAAATGAGACTGAGAGAAAGAATTGGATGAGAAATAAAGTTCAGATAGTACAACAATAAACAAATACTATTATCTATTATCAAATCCTATTATAAAAGCTCATTTAGAGGGGCAGAAATATTGACACATTTCATCTTACCTTGACTTGACTCTGGATCCTGAAATAGAATATTTCATTCCATATTGGATCTTTGCAGTTTGTAACTGTTTTGGTTCGATATTTTTCCAGTGAGGAAGTAGGAAGCCACAAGGTCACATAACAATCAGAATCACTGACTGCATGTAAAAATAAAAAATGAGTTACGGTCAGAAATTATTATCATTCCAGCATAGAAAGACCATTTATCTTAATCTTGAAGTGAGATAAATCTCAAATAGCAGATTCAAAATCTTCAGCGATTTTAGTAGGACTGTATTTCATATTTCACCAGAACTTGAATCCTGAAGTGATTATAGATTGCTTTTTCAATTTCCAGAATGGAAAGGTTGGGTTCAGTTCCCAGGATGAAGAGGATTCTGATTCAGTCAAATTATGGTTGAAATTTAAGTTTTGAAAGTTTCAGAATGCTGCATTTTATTTCATTTCTATATAAAATGTTACAATGAGGGAGAATATATTTAATGTTAATTAAGTCTTCTGTCGTGCTGTTTTTTATAATAATTGTATTAAACATGACAATTAAAAAGATAAAAATCAATACAAACTAAAAATCAAAAGAATAAAAAAAATAAGTGAAGAGAACAAATAAAAATATAAAAAGAAAATAAATAATAAATAAATATAAAATTAAAAAATATATAAATAAATGTTTTCCCCCTTCATCACAAGAATAAACAATTTTGGTAACATCATTTTTTCTTAAAATGCAACAAATGATCTCTTCTTCCCCATATCTCATCTCTTATCTATAAACAAAACAATAAAGTCGTATCATTTAGTCTTGGTAAACAAAAGCTCATTAAAGGTCATCAGAGCTAATAGCATACTTGTTTGAATTTTGATGAGATAAACTTTATATTCCCTTTTAACAACCTTGATCTTTAATCCCTTGAAATAATGTCCTATAACTTGATTTTTTCTTTTTTCCTTTGTCCTGTCTCACCAAATCCTTCAAACTTTTGACAAGTTTATTTAGTAAACCCAATATAAAAAAGTTATCCAGTCACTGTTTTGATTTGTTATTTATATACTGTATTCACTTTAACTATTAAGACATTAGTCAGTTTCATTTGTATATTCTGTATAGGATCTTTTCCCATATAATTCTTGTAGCCTTTCATCTTTAATTTCATTTTCAAATCAATCTCAGTCTTGTCCAGTAGAACTTGTTCCTGTTCCATAGTATCTTTTAAATACAGTCTCTCTACAATGGCAGACACGCTTAAACTTCTGGCTCCACTGTTCACAAATATCCCTCAATATATCCAATATTAAGCTATTTTTCTGCATTCTGTATTTGTAGATCAAATTTAATTTAATTATTTATTATTATTATTATTATTATTATTATTATTATTATTATTATTAATTTATTTATTTTATTCATTATTATTATTAAATTGAAACGTCCCAAAATCAATATTCTAATCATCCTTTTGCTGCTTATACAAAAAGTTTATTTTTTAAAGTCCCTAAAGTTGTATTTAAACTTATTCTGCTAAGGATTGAAAAAAATTCACCTGGTGCTCTACAAACTGATGATCCAAAGGTTTCTAATAGCTGAAAAGCAGTTAAGAAGCCATTTCTGAAAGTGACTAAGAAATTAGACACAGGGAACCTTTTGTCCAGAGGTGGGCGTCTTAGCCATTCTTTGAGAGCTCTATTTAACCACATGTAGAAGGGGGATGGTTAGGGAATATTGCTGAGGTGGAATGCCTTGAGATCTTCTGCAGATTTTTGCAGGAGTTCCCAGTAAATCAAGCCGATAATGCAAAGGCATTGCATAAAGTTCAGACAGTAATAAATCTTTAACACTTCAGACTGTGACTATGTACAAAACTCTTGTGGAAAGATTTTTTTTCTTTGTGACATTCTCATTTTCTGCATGTGAAAGTTCCCATTACATCCAACACAGAGGAGCATTCCAAAACTGGATTATAATACAAAGCTAAGCAGCTATGATGGCTGATTGCAGTTCTCTAGGTTCTGTTTTAAAGAAAAGTAGGCCTCTGTCCAAGAGATGGCTTGGGCATCCCAAAACAACCATCAGTGATAAACACCTCCATTTACACAGGTGCCGCACTTAATGATAAGAGGGTTTTTTTGGCACAAGAGAAGCAGTAAAATCCCCTTTACCAGAAATGGACAAATGGAACCTGGATATCTGTTGGGGATGCTCTAATTTGATTCCTGTTCTAAAGCAGGAAGTTGGTCTTGATAACCTCAATGGCCTGTTTATATTCAGTTTATTACTTGCAACAAATGGTTCTTGAACAGAAGTGACAAGTTCTCTGCAAATGATTGAAAAAAATCTGTGTAAATGTCTTATTGATTTGTCCTCTCCAATACACAGAAGCAGCAGACGTGAATGCAACATGTTCTTTCCTTACAAACCTATATACATGCCCCCCCTCCAATGCATGAATGTCTTAGTTTAGGTGATTTAAATATGCTACTGAGATTATTACAAAAGAGATGGAATAACATCTGTAATAGCGAGAATATAAACAGTGGACAACCTTGTTGGACTTGATTGTTCAGATCCCAAAATTGTGGGAGTTTATATAGCCAGAGAATATTTAAATCTATGGTGAAGCCTGCTAAATTGCCCATAGCATACTTAGGTCATTTCGTGGAAAGAAAGAAACTACATGTCTTCTTCCCAAAGAAATAATATTTGGTTCCTGATTTAGCCAAGAGAATGTTTCAAGGTAGCTAGCTCAATCTGCTGTTAGATCAAAATACTTTTTAAAAAAATCTGAAAGACTGATGCTATATTAGCTTTTTCAGAGATGTAAACTTATAAATTCTTGTATATATCTTGAAATAACACCCAATTCCTTCCAACTGTTGTGTATTTCCGATTCCCTCAAAGCTATACGTCATGTTGGCTATGGTTGAAAGGAGATGTTTGGAAGCGTCTGAGAGGGATGGGAGGAGAGAGGCCATGCTGGGAAGATTGGGTAAAATTGGGCTGATGAAAATGCACACTAGCAGCTATTGAGGGGTGAAAGAGAGAGAGGATCCACATGCAGTAACCTTGCCCACCTTTCTTTGTAGATGTGGTTCCATCCAAACCCAAAACAACCAAATTTAACTGGTTTCACTTTTACTAAATCCAAAATTGTTTCAGAAAGTTTCCAGATCATTACAGTTTATTCTTGGTTTGAAACAAAAGCATTTTTCATTTTGGAGATATTCCTATGTCTAGTTAAACAGTTTTGCTGCGTTTTCTCTGATGCTGACCTATACAAAACAGGGAGAAACCCCCCCCCCCACACCATGTCTGAGTCATCGGAATCAGCTTCTGTTTTCAGTAGAAAAATGCTGGCATGGGCACACAGTAAATGCTTGGGGAAATGATTCACTGAGGTGAAATGTACCTAGGAAGAATTTTTTTAGAAGGCTCTTGGAAATATTGAAAATAAAGCTGGATGTGTGCATGTGAAAGTTAGCACAAAAGTCTCACTTCTCTTGTTATCAACTGGACTATTGCTAATTCTATTTCTCTTCATCAGAACTGTGAGTGTTTATACAGAAAACACTCACAGAAAAATATCACTCTGCTACATGTCTTATAACACCTCAGTGTTACTCTTGACCAGTGAATTTTCTTGGGAAAATCAAGAATTTCAACTGGAAAATAATCCAACCAGAAAACTGTGGATTAATATTAATCAGACAAGGAACGAATATATTACAGGTACAAATTACCATTAAGTAGTACAAGGAAGAGCCAATTCCCCCCCCTTCTTTTTTTTTTTTTTTAAGTTTTCAGGAATGATTCTGAGGAAAGAGGGAAGATAGAGAGCAACTTCTCTTCAAGGTTTACATTCAGAGGATTTAGACTAGAGTGAAACTTTATTTAAATGGATTATTGGGGGGAGGTGTGCTATTATTCACAAATATCATTGCATACGGTTATTATAACAATTTCTGTCATTTGCATGATTACATCATTATGAAGAACTCACATCAATGAGTAATGATATCCTTATGCAAATGAAGTAACAATGGTACATATGATGCTTGTGTAACAATATTAGTATATATAAATCTTGTGAAGCAGAAACTCATTGCATTAATTGCAGAGTCCAATGAAGTGAGATCTACAAATCAATATTTCAATGTACTATGCTTTATTTAGTTTCTTTCTCCTTCCCACAGAACTATAATGTAATGCTTGTGGAAGCTAAATCAACACTATATCAATAATATATCAATTTCTTCAAAAGATGAAAAGTCTTTTTTAGATACTGTGAGATCAGCAATGTCACGGATGGCTGATACTACTAATTCAGTTTTATTCCTTGCTTAAAATAGTTCTTTTTTTTTTTTTTTTTTTCCGCAGAATTTGAGGGAAAATTTTTACAAAATGTTTTATAGATGGCATCTAGACCCTAAGAAACTGTCGTGTATGTATCCTAATGTTCAGCCAAAATGTTGGAGGTGTGATTGTACAGATGCTACATATTTTCATATTTGGTGGACCTGTAAGAAAGTTAAGGCTTTTTGGATAAAAATTTGGTGGGTTATGCAGAATGTTTTGAAGAAAAAAATTCAATTTTCTCCACAATTGTTTTTATTGGGTATAGCTAAGGGTTTTACAGTGGATGAAACAAAGTTGATTTTGTATATGATTACAGCAGCGAGATTGTTGATAGGTAAATATTGGAAAAATGCAGCTTTGCCCACCGTTCAAGAATGGACTTTGAAGATGGCCAGTTTCGCTGAGATGGCGAAGATTTCAGCATATTTAAAAGACCGCTCACAAGAGACTTATGAATGTGAATGGAAAAAATGGATAGATTATGTGCAGAACAAATATCAAACTAGGAAGTATCAAATAGCTTTTTATTGATAGTATTATATTACATTAAGATAGAAATATTTGAACTATGTGAAGATGAAAAATGATATGGGGGTTGGGGGGGTTTAAAGTTCAAGGGTTTTTTTTTTATATAAAGGGGATAATGATGGGGAACACTCTATGGAAGTCCGGGGGGGAGGGGAGGGATAGGGGGGGTTAGGGAGGATGGGATGGGGAGTTTGGGGTGGGTTAGGGGGGTGAAAATGGGGTGAAAATGTAATTGTAAAACTTTTACAATAAAAAAAAAAAATAGTTCTTTTTTTTTAAAAAAAAATGTTTCTTGAAAAGATTCCTCAACTTGGTTCCATCTAGATATATATAGATATAGGAGCCCTGGTGGTGCAGTGGTTAAAATGCAGTATTTATATATTTATTTATTTTTCAAATTTCTATACCGCCCTTCTCCTTTCGGACTCAGGCGGTGAACAGCCAAATAAAACACTTTATATACAAAAGTTAAAAATAAAGTTAAAATAATTAAATAATTTGGCCCATAAATTTAAAACATTTCAATTTAAAACCCAATTTCAAGTTTTAAATTTCAAGTTTTCAGGCAAACTCTGCCTACAGCCTGGAGTTCAATCCTGATGGGGCTGAAGATTAACTCAGCCTTCGATCCTTCCAAAGTTGATAAAATGAGGACCCAGATTATTGCGGTTAATATGCTGACGTTGTAAACCATCCAGACAGCACTATGGGATGGTATATAAACCTAAATGCTATTGCTATTAATTATGTCTGGGATTATAACTCCCGGAATTATGATTGGGGATTCATCTAATCCAGCATAATTAGAAGATACAAGTACCAGGAAAGCAAAGCATATACTAGCATATATGTCATTATTTATATTAATAGGTGAAGAATATTAGATCACTCCCATCATGATTATTAATGTGGGAAGGAACCATAATCCATATCCATGTATGTTAAATGTGGGCCAAAGGGGTCATTTTAATTGCAATTTCTTATTAATGCTTTCCCTTTTTCTAGATTACGAAGTTAACAGATTTTTGGGGGGTGGCAAGAAAATTGCCTTCAAATTTGTACATTCACAGAATACTTAGTTCTTTTCTTGGAGGAACAGAATATACTTCAAAGAGAAGAAGAAAAGGGAAAGGACCAAGCAACAGACATTGCATTCTGCACTAATAGCCATGCCATTAACATTAATTCATATGTACAATGCTGACTGTGCCAGCATACCATTAGTTTGGTCTACTCTCATCCTGGAACACTAATGAGAAGTTGCCATAACTACCTCTTTATACTCTCCCCCCTCTACCACTAAATTGTGATTTCCTGGTTTTCTTTTTCTTCATAATCTAGTAACAGCCCTCCGGTTTAAACAATGCCACATAAGACTCTTTATAAATCACTGCCTTCTACCATTTGTCTGGCAGGATAGTTTTCCAATCCATACTGTCATTCAAGAAAGAAAGAAAAAAATCCTTTAAAAATCTTTTTAAAATACATTGGCATGTCAGTTAGGGCACCTTTAAGGCTGCAATCACTTTCCATATTTAGTGTAGAGTTGAACTGCCAAGTTACTGTTGTTTTCTGTCTCTTTAATTAAATGACTCCATTATCAGTTTATCTATAACCCGCTGCTGAACACATCTATCTTTGCAGAAGACACAAATCATGGATTAGAAATAGTCACTGGCCCTGATGTTTATGGTAGTATACAGGAAAAAAACACAGCCAATATTCGAAGCCACAATATTTCTTGCACTATGGCAACCAGGTAGTGGCATTTTATCCTTTTGTAGAAAGGGAGAGGGGATTCACAGGATTTTCCTAGGTGATAATCTGAGCACAACAAAGGGACAAGCCATAATCACATGAATTTTTTATCCCAAGTGCAACTCACCTTGTAAAATGACAAAAAAAAAAAAAAAATCTGAGACCAAACACAGAGTTTGAACATGCATCCACCTGAGAGTTCGCAAGCAGCAATGCCAACTTTCAGAAAATATCAGATGAATTGGGCCTATTTTCCTACTCTTCATCTGAATTCCAACATAAACCTCCTAAATTACTACAACTGATTGGTGTTGCTCAATATACTCAGGACTAGTCCTTCTAAGGCAGTGATGGCGAACCTTTTTGCCATCACGTGCCAGGAGCAGGGGGGAAGTCACGTATGCCCCCCACCCCTGCGCATACTCGCGTGACCCCCCGTCCCCCCCGCTCCTGGCATGCAATGGCCTTTCTCTCTCTCTCCCCAAGCTCCAGAGCCAACTTCCAGACCATTTTCTGCCTCCAGAGGGACTCCGGCGGGGGGGAGGGGGAAGGCCGTTTTCACCCTTCCCAGGCTCCTAGAAAGACTCTGGAGGCTGGGGAAGAGCAAAAAACAGGCCTTCCGGTCCCATCGGAAGTTGGCAAATGGGCCTTTCCCACCCACCCCCCAGGGCTTTCAGAGGCAGAAAACAGCCTGTTTCCCTACTTCCAGTGGGCCCAAAGGCCTGAAAATCATTTGGCCAGCATGCGCATGCGTGCCAGAGCTGAGATCGCGTGTCCTCCAATATGGCTATGTGTGCCACCTGTAGGTTCACCATCATAGTTCTAAGGTTTTGTCTACTCATATATTTATTTGTGCATGCATTTGTATCCTGTATACTTTATAGACAGCGATGGGTTTCAGAAATTATTACCACCGGTTCGCCATGTGCTTGGTTGCTTTGCACATGTGCGCACCTTCTGCATCAGTGCCCAGCCTTCCGCACATGCACTTTGCTCTCGCATGCGACTTCCGCACATGCACCTGGCCTAGAAAACGTAGCTAAATAGGACGGCATAGCGCCGGGGCAGGTGGGTGGGCCCACCTGCAATCTCCACTACTGGTTCAGGCAAACTGGACTGAACCGGCTGAATACCACCTCTTTATATATTATAAGAAGTTTACACCACACAATTAAAACACATAAACATATAAAAAATGATCAAGCACCATACCCCTCTCTTCCACTGCACTTGATACTCACCATCCATCTCAAAGTCTCAATGAAAGAGAACAGCTTTCTCTATCTTACAAAAATTAGAATAGAAGGGGCCAATCCTAAATGGGAGTGGGGGTGGGGAAGGCAAACTTTGTTCCTGAACAAAGGACTGCCATCAAGAAGGCTTAATTTTGAACTTCTTCCCCCTACGTCAGGGGTGTCAAAGTCACATCGTCACGGCGGCGTCACGTGACGTATTGGGACTTCCCCCCCCTTCACTAAACCGGGGGTGGGCATGGCCAGCGCGTGACGCATCCGTCTCGCAGGCTGGGATTTTGACAGCCCTGCACTACGTTAAGAAATAAGTTGCAGCCACTTCTTGTGCTTGAGGTTTCTGGGCTGCAGCCAAGATGCTGTCGTTGGTTTGCTGCTCTATTAATAATATCAATAGCAGTTTATCTGCCCATTATGGAAAAATGGTTCCGGATTTGAAGGCCCATAGGCCTACATCCCATATGACTGCAGCATGTTTCATGAAAATGTGATGTGTGTGAAAAGGACAAATGGTTTCTTCCATTTTTTTTTAACTTTTAAAAAAGCCCTACGTGCTTGCATAGTCACATGGTCAGTCCAGGGGAGAAAAAAGTTTCCTTGAAAAGATGCTGTAGGTATACTATCCTTTTTTAAAAGAAAGAAGTCAGTTGGAGGAGCTACTTCAGCCACCTCACACAATTTTTTAGAAAAATAGGCACAATTCTTAATCCATTCCAATCCATAGATTGGAATTTCTTCTCCCCAAGCCAGTTGGGTTTCCCTTGTGGCCATCATTCATCCCATCATTTGGGGGCAAAACCACCAAATCTGTTTTTAAAAGAATTCCCTACTCTAAGTATTCTGCTACTCGTATTATGCTCTAGCCCAGGGGTGTCAAACTCAATTTCATTGGGGGCCACATCAGAGTTGTGTTTGATCTCGGGGAGGTGGGGAGGGCGTGGCCAGGTGGGCGTGGCTAGCTCAGCATCACTCATGTCAGGGGCACCTGTGACAGCCCAGGCACTCTGCCAGTGAAAACGGGCTCCTGAGCTTCATTTTTGGCTGCAGGGACCTCTTGCAACCTTCTGCCAGTGAAAACGGAGCTCGGGAGGGCTGCAAGCAGCCCTCCCAAGCTCTGTTTTTCTCTGGCAGAGGCACCATGGGCCAGTCCTTCACTGTTTCCAAGGCAGCCCCACGGGCCAGATTTAAGCATCCCACGGGCCGGATGCGGCCCACGGGCCTTGAGTTTTACATCCCTGCTCTAGCCTCTCATTTTTATTTTGTTCTTTCTAGTGATACCTTGATTAGCCAATAACTACATTATATCTACATTTACATTAAAACAGACATATGGTAATACAGATAGTCCTCAACTTAACAGCAGTTCATTTAGCAACCATTAGAACTGAAAAAAAGTGACTTATGAATATTTTTCACACTTAGGACCATTGCAGTATCCCCATGGTCATGTGATTTACATTCGGATGCTTGACAACTGGTTCATATTTATGACGGTTGCAGTGTCCTGGGGTCAAGCAAAGTCAATGGGGAAGTTAGATTCACTTAACAACACCTGCAGTGATTCACTTAACAACTGTGGCAAGGAAGATCGTAAAATGGAGCAAAACTCGCTTAACAAATGTCTCACTTAGCAACAGAAATTTTGAGCTCAATTGTGGTCATAAGTCGAGGACTACCTGTACTTGTTGGATATATCAATCTGGGGTTAATAAGAAATTAACAAACAACAAAAAAAGAGGATCATTTTCTGTATCAGCTGAAGTAACTATGTAGGTCACCACTACAGAAGAATACAAGAAGAAAAAAAACAAAACAGGTAGAGGCAGTTATATCTCAATGAATAATTTGCAAAACAATGTACCTAACTTAATTAGGGGAAATGATTCAACAATAAAACCTATGAACTTATAATATAAGCCCTGAAAAGAAATTAAACTATTTTGCTTATGTATTTATGCTAACATTCTACCTTGACTTTCCTTTTCAAATGTAGCACTCATAACAAATAAACAAAATTCAGCCAACTGTATCAAAGTTAAAACCACATTATTAAGTCATGAAATAAATAATAAAACACCTCCGTAAAATCCGCTCAAGGCATCTTTCAAGGTAACATAAGTGGCTAATAGAACCAGCAAATGATCAGAATTAAAATAACAGATCCATTCCCATCACTTACGTTCTATGAGACACAATACTGACCATAGTCAATAAAAGAAAAAAGAGAGAGAGATAAACATAAGCAATCACTAACACTTAATTCAAAAGAGCAAGAAAACCAAAGGAAGGTTTTAGTGTACTAGAAGGCCAGCAAGGGCAAAAATCACGATTACATTGGGAACAAAGGACATATGCACAAAAAAGGCCCTCCACACTGCCAGCAAACATACAGTATATCACAAGGCTGTTAACAGATCTTACGGAAGTCACTTGAGGAAGAAAATGTTCCCCAGCTTACTTGAGTTCAGCCTTCCAGCTCTATTCTATTCTATTCTATTCTATTCTATTCTATTCTATTCTATTCTATTCTATTCTATTCTATTCTATTCTATTCTATTCTATTCTATTAAAATAATAACTAGAACCTTGAATTTGTTTGCAGAAATTAATGGTTATCAAACACCATTGATACATAAAATATTCCAACTAATTCACTCTAATTTTTTTCTAATTTTGGACACAATTTCTTGTACCAGCTGATGTATCAAAGTACTGTGATGAGAAAGGTAGCCATTTACAGAGATTATTTACAGTAATTGAAATACAGGTAATGTATCTTCCATTACTTCCACAACTGATTATGTGAGAAATGGACACAATTGGGGCAAAATACTAATTGAACAATCCAATCATCTAGAAAAATTGGGTCTAGCCAGATCTAGGAAGATTCAGACCTGCTCAAATCAGACTGATATCCTGTCCCTGGATTATATATTTTCTAACCAATCATGCTTCTGACCATCCAGATTTATTTTCAGTTTTTTAACATTTATATCCAACCCCTCACTAATTTTAAAGAGCCAAATTTTCTGTATTTCCCCAAGTAATATGAAACAAAGATAAATAGCTGAATTTCATAAATGTATTTATGAAACTGTTTGTATTCTTATTGAAGTCCATGAAGTGTCAAAATAGGGTTACCATATTTGGATTGACAAAATCTGGATGACCTTGAAATTGTAGAAAGGAGCTATAAAAACCAACATGTTTGCAATAACTATATTTATAAGGATTTTTGTCTTGGTGTAAATTCAATTAATGGTTACTTTTATACAGAGCACAGATTTTCATAACTTCTATTTATTGGTGAAATGAATTATAGGTAATATTGTGGTAGACAAAACAAAAATGTACATATCCATTTGCAAGAGGGACAAATAAAAAAATGTCCATATGATGTCACAAAGCAAAATATCCTTTTGACCTTATATTACTATCAGATACAATCTAAGTCACAGGACTTGTGCTATAATATCATAATGCATATTTTGTAACTTTATATGCCCCCCTTATATTCTCATGAGTTTATTTATTTATATAATTTAGATGTCAACCAACTCCAAAGGATTCTGAGCAGCTTGAATGCTTTTTAAATGAGAAATGATATTGAATTAAGAAGCAGATCATGCATGTCCAGAAAAAAAACACCATACATAACAACAAAAGAATAACTATAGAAATACAACAGCCATCCTGCCCAAGATGTGAGAAAACAGCCAGGTTTTCTAGACATACATAATCATTGCTTCACAAAGCCTTCGTTAAGCCACTTCACTAATTATGGCTTGATTGACAACACTATTTAAGTATACCATCAGTTGACATGATGAGGAAATTTATTTATTTATTTAATTTTATTTTGTCATATTTCTATGCTGCCCAACTCTCAAAGGACTCTGGGCAGCTTACAACAATGAATAAAACAATGCGAACAATCCCATAAAAAATGTTAAAAAGAAAAACATTAAAACATTAAAAACTTTAAAAACTTTAAAAACGTTAAAACACATGCACTCCAATTCGTGGCCGGGTCTCGCAAGATCATTATAACGAGATCAACGGCCCCAGGCCTGCCGGAAGAGCCAGGTCTTCACTGCTTTGCAGAAGGCCAATAGGGTGGGAGCAGTCTGGACCTCAGGAGGTAATTGGTTCCAGAGAGCCAGGGCAGCCACAGAGAAGGCCCTCCCCCGCGGGCCCGCCAGCCGACATTGTTTAGCTGACAGGACCCAGAGGAGACCGACTCTGTGGGATCTTACTGGTCGCTGGGAACTATGTGGTAGAAGGCAGTCTCAAAGATAGCCTGGCCCTGAGCCATATAGGGCTTTAAAGGTAATGAACAATACCTTGAATTGCACCTGGAGACCAATAGGGAGCCAGTGCAGCTCGCAGAGAATTGGTGTAATGTGGGTGTATCTAGGCGCACCCACTATAACTCGCACAGCTGCATTCTGGACCAACTGTGCAAATGGTTGGTACATTTTAGAAGACTGAGAACTCCTTTATATTCTTGCTGCCATTATTTGGCGTATGACTGGAGCTTAGTTCAAGGAAGTCCAAATGTATAGCAATTAACTTGGCTAATGTATGAATCAAGCTTGAAATAACAGTTGGGAAATATTGGCTGAGTGAAAGAAGCTTCCCCCATAACTCAGGTGACTGAAACTCTTTGGAACAATGCTGATAATATTTGGAAATTCATAGTGTGGATAAGCTTATTACATGCATGCTCAAACCACAGTTGAATTTCAGGTAAGGTTAAAGTGCCATAGCTATAGTGTGTACTCACTGGTGAGTTTGATTTAAGTTGTTTATCCTTTTGGTTTCTGTAGAAGAGGAAGTAAGACTGAGCTGAAAATAAGGCAGTATCTCTTCTGCTTTATCTCTATACTTTAATCTAGGCATGCGGGGGTTGAAATGGGTCAGTGAAAGGTAGAAACATACAGTTTTCCCCATGTTCAAATTCCTACACGATTTATCTAAACTCTCTCTCTCTCTCTCTCTCTCTCTCTCTCTCTCTCTCTCTCTCTCTCTCTCTCTGTGTGTGTGTGTGTGTGTGTGTGTGTATGTATGTATGTGTAGTGTTTATTGGCCATGAACTGCCAGGTTGGTTGAGATACTATCTAGTAGGAATGCTGACTAGCAAATAGGCTGGCGCATAGGGAAATTCCTTATTCTTGGTTTAAGCTAAGTCAATCTCAGAGTTTCTTCTCAGGGCTAAATTAGATGCTATCCACCTGAGTCCCTGAGCCAGCAGAAAACTATACGGACATAAAAGTTTACTGTTCCCACTGGCGATCTCTTTTCAGGTGTGATGCAGCAAAATTATTCTGTCATTCCTGTTCCAGCATACAGCCAAAGGTGTTATTACTATCCAACATCATGTATTTCAATTTATTTTAATAACAATCTCTCCAATGTTCTTTTCATATGAAAAGAAGCTAGGCCTTTACACTTGTAGCATTATTTCAATAAGCCTCAGTTTCTCATTCCTATAGTCTTCTATGTTCAAAATTAGTCAATCAGAATAGAGTTGGAAGGAACCTTCCAGTCCAACCCCCTGCTCAAGTAGGAGACCCTATTTCAAACAATGACTGTCTAGTCTCTTCTTAAAAACCTCCAGTTGAAGCACCCACAGCTTCTGGAGGCAAGCTGTTCCACTGGTTAACTTGATCTTGCTGATCCAAGACACTTGGAGATCTGGTGGGTACAATATGCCAATTTGGGGGTCCAATTTGAAATAATCAATATTTTCTACTCCACAAAACAAAATGCCCCTAGAAGAGAGTGCTCAGGGACTGGAGAGGAAGAGGGTGCACTGACCACAGCCAAAAATAACCACCTGGAGCTGGGCTGACCCCATGGATGTCAGCTTCCAAGCTGCCATAAGGAAGGGGAGGAGAGGCTTGAACTTTCACCTACTTAATTCCCCTGAAGAACTGTCTCCACAGAAATGGGATGGGAGGGGGGACTGTGAACTGATGGAGATGGGATGAGAAGAGTGGCTTGGAAGATGGCCAATGAGACGCAGAGAATTGGGAACCGGAAAGGGAGGTTTTGGGAGGGCTAAAGTTCAGTGCTAACTGCACATTGAGTCAGGGTCAGTTTGTTATGCTCAATAAAGAGAAAAATTTCCTCAAAGATCGGGCATTTGGAAATTCATTTATTTGAAGATAACAATGAATCTTGACAATGGCTTGATCAAAGAATAATCACTGAAACACATCTAATTGTATCTGTGAGAGTAGCATGCGTGAGTTGAAGCGCAAATTTGCAGACAAGAGTTTTCCCTGGCATCTTTGGATATGGCAGCAAAGATTCTTATCAACAAACCTGGCAAACTGCTGCCAATGTACTCAGATCTTACTGTGTATCAATTACAAGTGATCTGATAAGCTGCTGCAATTATAAAATTGTAACATTTGGATGAACCTTGGAGTTCTTTATATGTTTTGTATATGTTTGATACATGCTTTTAAAAGGCTTCTTGTATATTTAGCAAGATAGCTAAATTTAGCTGACCAACTGGCCCCCATCTTCACCCGCATCTTTAATAAATCACTAGAGATGTGCTATGTTCCTTCTTGCTTCAAATGGTCTACCATCATCCCAGTGCCGAAGAAACCCTCCATCAAGGAACTGAATGACTTCAGACCGGTTGCTCTAACATCTGTAGTTATGAAGACATTTGAAAGGCTAGCGCTCGGCCACCTGAGAACAATCACAGATCCGTTGTTAGACCCCTTGCAATTTGCTTCCTGAGCAAATTGATCGACAGATGATGCTGTTAATATGACTCTGCACTACATCCTACAACATCTTGACTCTCCAAAGACCTATGCAAAGGTCCTCTTTGTAGACTTCAGCTCAGCATTCAATACCATCATTCTAGATATTCTTCTAACTAAACTAAATCAGCTAGCTGTACCTGACCACACCTGTAAATGGATCATAAGCTTCCTAACAGACAGGAAGCAGCAGGTGAAGCTAGGCAAAATCACATCAGATACCTGCACAATTAGCACAGCCCCTCCCCACCCGAGCTGTGTGCTCTCTCCACTACTCTTCTCTCTATACATCAATGACTGCATCTCAAAAGATCCCTCTGTTAAAATACTGAAGTTTGCAGATGATACAACAGTGATTGGTCTCATTCAAGACAAGGATGAATCTGCATAGAGATGGGAGGTTGAACAACTAGCCTTGTGATGCCACCAGAACAATCTTGAACTAAATGCAGTCAAAACCGTAGAAATGGTGGTGGATTTTAAAAGAAAACCTCCTATACTAGAAGAAAACCTCTTATAGTATTAGACAACACAGTATCAACAGTAGAATCTTCAAGTTTCTAGGTTCTATCATATCTCAATATCAAAAACATCATCAAAAAAACACAACAAAGAATGTTCTTTCTGCGTCAACTCAGAAAGCTCAAACTGCCCAAAGAGCTGCTGATCCAGTTCTACAGAGGAATTATTGTAACTCTGCAGCCAAACAAGACAGACACAGATTTCAACGGATAATTAGAACTGCAGAAAAAACAATTACTACCAACCTGCCTTCCATTGAGAATCCGTATACTGCACGAGTCAAAAAGAGGGCTGTGAAAATATCTACAGACCCCTCACATCCTGGAGGGGTGTGGAAAACGACGCTATAGGGCACTGCACACCAGAACAACTAGATACAAGGACAGTTTTTTCCCGAATGCCATCACTCTGCTTAACAACTAATTCCCACAACACTGTCAAATAATTTACTAAGACTGTATTACTATTATTCTTCTCTTCCTTACTAGTATATATCTCTTTCCACTATAGCCATGTTGCTTGCATCTTTCGATTTATATTATTTTTATTTGTTTCCTAGTACAATTTGATAGCTTATTAGTAACCTTGACTATCACTAAGTGTTGTATCTTTTTATTCTTGATTAATGTATTTTATTCTCCTTATGTACACTGAGAGCATATACACCAAAAACAAATTCCTTATGTGTCCAATCACATTTGGCCAATAAAGAATTCTGTTCTGTTCTGTTCTGTTCTGTTCTGTTCTGGTCTATTCTGTTCTGTTCTGTTCTGTTCTATTGACATTTTGGGAGGTAATATTATTGTTCAGACATACAGTATACCATACTTTCAGTATATCATGAAACCATGATCAGGAATGAAAATACTCACACCAATCTTCTGGATGGAGATTCCTCATTCGAATAATTCTTACAGTTAAGATATAACATGGTGACTCCATACTCTGCAAAAAAGGAAGGAAGGAAGGAAGAAATAAAAAAAATACAAGGATGGATTCTTCAACTGATAAATGTGAAATCTGAGTTATAATTAGAAATGCTGGTGAAGTTATCTGGACTTTGGTTTGGAAAAAGTAACTATTTTCATTTGGAAACCCCCTATCACAAAGTATTTACGCTTTTGAAAACTCCAGATAGATACATTTTAGGGCTTTCCCCACTCGGTTCGGTTCTCTCGCCCCTTCTGTTCAACATTTATGTAAAGCCGCTGGGCGAGATCATCCGTGGTTTCGGGGTGAAGTACCATCTGTACGCTGATGACACCCAGTTGTACATCTCCACCCCGGACCACCCCAACGATGCCCTTGAAGTGATGTCCCAGTGCCTGGAGGCCGTGCGGATCTGGATGGGGAGAAACGGGCTCAGGCTCAACCCATCCAAGACCGAGTGGCTGTGGTTTCCGACGTCCCGATATAGTCAGCTGGCGCCATCGCTGGCTATTGGGGGCGAATCATTGGCCCCCACGGAAAGGGCTCGTAACTTGGGCGTCCTCCTGGACTCACGGCTGTCTTTAGAAGAGCACTTGACGGCCGTGACCGGGAGGATTTTTCATCAGGTTCGCCTGATTCGCCAGTTGCGTCCCTTTCTAGATCGGGACTCGTTATGCACAGTCACTCATGCCCTCGTCACCTCTCGTCTGGACTATTGTAATGCTCTCTACATGGGGCTCCCCTTGAGGTGCACCCGGAGGCTCCAACTGGAGCAGAGTGCGGCCGCGCGGGTGGTTATGGGAGCAACATGGAGCTCCCATGTAACACCTCTCCTGCGCGAGCTGCACTGGCTCCCGGTGGTCTTCCGGGTGCGCTTCAAGGTTCTGGTTACCACCTTTAAAGCGCTCCATGGCTTGGGACCTGGTTACTTACGGGACCGCCTACTACCATCAACAGACTCCCACCGACTAGTACGCTCCCACAGAGAGGGGCTCCTCCAGGTGCCGTCGGCCAAACAATGTCGGCTGTCGGCCCCTAGGGGGAGAGCCTTCTCTGTGGGGGCACCGACGATCTGGAATGAGCTCCCCCCAGAGATACGGAGGATTCCGGATCTGCGCACCTTCCGCCGCGAGTTGAAGACGCTTTTATTTCATCAAGCTGGCCTCGCCTAAATCTTCTCCCTTTTAAGTGTCAATTCTAAATTTTTAATGGATTTTAAAATATGGGTATTTTAAATTGGGTATTAATTCAGCCAAATTTATTTAATTCATTTTATTCGATTTTAAATTTTGTATATCTATGTGTTTTATTTCATGGCTGTGCACCGCCCTGAGTCCTTCGGGAGTAGGGCGGTATAGAAATTCAATAAATAAATAAATAAATAAATAAACTTGCACAAACATGTCATGGCAACATCTTTATCTGCTGTGTCCCCATGATGTTACCTTGTCTTCAGCCCATGCACGACACAGCCTTACGTGACTTTTAGATGTGAAGAACTGGGTCGTTTTCCATCTTTTTCTGAAAAGGTCCAAGTATGTGAAAGCTGTTTAAAAGCTGTTTAAAATGGCTACCTCAAAAGAAAGTGATTGGTAATGACTTGAAACATGACCAGGATAGGGACTGGCATCAAGGACATCACGTTTCAGATCAATATTCTCTGCTGACTCAAGGATGCATGAATAACCTTCAACTCAGTAGAGTTTAGGAACAATGTGATATTATTGTGATTAGGCATAACAAATTGGTGGTGGTGGTGAGGAAATTGAATGAAAGAGGAATGTAGGAAATGAAGAATAAAAAATGCCTTGTGTTTATAGAAGTTAATTAGCACTTAGTTGCTTCCAAAATGCAGCTTCTCTCTTATTTAATACAATCATCTAACTGGATAACCAAGATAAAAAAATGTATCATACAACAAATCAACCCAGAGTTTTTATTGGGTGGACAAATACCAGGCTCAAATGACACATTATGCAAAGACCTAACCCTTGGAAAAGAGGTTCCTTCCAAGATTCAAATGGCCCCCATCCTACTAGCATTTCAAAGGACCCTGAGATTGTGGCTCTTCACCCAGGCCTTTGGTGAGGATAACTGATGTCCCTTTCTTCCTGTTCCCCACCAGCTTTGTTTTCTTTTCTTTTTCTTTTTCTTTTTATTAAATTTCTATACTGCCCTTCTCCCAAAGGACTCAGGACGGTGTACAGCCAGAAATAAAACCATGACAGTAGAAAAATTAAAAACAAGTTAAAACAATTAAATCAATTGTTAGTACAGTGGTAGTGCAGTGGTTTAATGCACCCTGTTATTAACACAGCTGCCTGCAATTTCTGCAGGTTCGAATCTTACCAGGCTCAAGGTTGACTCAGCCTTCCATCCTTTCTAAGGTAGGTTAAATGAGGACCCAGTTTGTGGGGGCAATAAGATGACTTTGTATAAATATACAAAAGTATGAAGGCTATTGCTTAACGCATTGTAAGCCACCCTGAGTCTCCGGAGAAGGGCGGCATATAAATCAATTAAAAAAAAAAATGGCCGAAAATTCTAATGAAACAATCCATTAAAATAGTAAAAATATTATTATTATTTAAGCCAGCCCTGCTTGTTGGAATAGTAATGTTTTTAGGGCACGGCGAAAGGTACACAGGCCGGTAATCCTATGAATCTCCGGGGGCAGCTCATTCCAGAGGGTAGGGGCCCCCACAGAGAATGCTCAGTGGGGGCCCCTACAGAAGAGCATTCAGGGGGAGAATGCTCTCCCCCTGAATGCTCTTTGTCATCTTTGTTTTTGTTATCTTTTATTAGCTTTGTATTTTTTATATTATTCTTTGTTTTTAAATGATTTTAACAATTGAATACCAGTTTTCTGGAAGTAAGCTAGCATAAACATTAAATATATTGTTATTGGTTGCATGGTCAGCCAGAGGTTTAGACTAGATTTGGCATTTTGAATCCTTCCAACGGGCAGATATTGTTATTTGATGTGTTAAGGGTGTCAGCTCTTCCAAATAAAGCTATCTTTTGCAATTGATTGATTGATTTTGTCAGTGTCAATGGTGTTCAACAAGTGCTTCAGTTGTTTTGGGATTATACCTAAACCACCTATTCTATTGTCACTATTTTCACTTTCTTTGCCTACACTTGTTCTACTTTAATTTGCAGTTCTTTGTCTTTTGTGATTTTCTCCAGTTCTTTCTCTTCTATTCCACTGTATCGAAGTACTGCAATGTCCCACTATCCAGACTTTTTTGTTTTTCTTATCAACAATTGTTAAATCTGTGGTGTAACGTGGCAGGCCCTTGTCTGTCTGAATACTAAAGTTCCAAAACATTTTAGCTTTATTTTCTATTCCTTTGTCTATTTTGACAAGTTCTTGCCTGCAGGCAAATCATATTTCTTGCAGATATTCCAATGCACTTTGCCATGCCTTTGTTTGTAGTCAGTTTGTGCAATCTTCCTGCAGCTGCTAGCTAGGTGGTCCATGGTTTCTTCAGCTTCAGCAGTGTTTGCTTCTGTTATTGTCTTCTCAATTCTGGCTGTATATGCATTTGTTCCTTAGGCTCATCTTGTACAGCCATAATTACCCAGTTGTCTTCAACTTTCCTGCTCTCAGCCAACAAAACCTTAGGCAACAGTTTTTGTTGTTATTTAGCTCAATACTTCAAATGTATATTGAAAATGTGGGCAACATGAAGAGTCATTTTATCATGCTTAGATTTATAGAAGAACCAGAAATTTCTGTGTTAAAATACATCTGATGATACAAAGAATTTTAAAGATCAACATTCAACTGAAACCAGAATTTTCTTTGCTGTGGTTAGCGAACAATCAATTAGAAAAGAGACATAGATTGCACCAGGGGTGAAATGCTCCCGGTTCAGACCAGATCGGCCAATCCATTAGCGATGGCGGCGGGTAGTTTGGAGAACCAGTAGCAAAAATCCCTGCACCCCCTCCCCATGCCCACCCAATCGCTCGGTCCCCACTTGCCCACTTGCTGCTTCTTTCATGCTCTCTCACATTTCCTGCCTTGCTTCAGCTGCTGCAATCCATTGCATCAGCTAGCAACTCAATCTGCCTGCCTGAAATCAATGCAATCAGTGAGCAACTCAATCTGCCTGCTTTCTGCCTTCAATTTGGTAAGTAACTGGTTTTTTATTTTTTTGTGGGGAAGCTTTAAAAAAATAGTTAATTGGTTTTTTTTAGGAGTTTTATTTTTTTTCCTTAACTTTAAATTAAGGAAGTTTTAAATTTAGCTGCTTTTATCTAAAAATATAAATAAAATAAAATAATAAAATATTTGTGCAGCTTTCTGAGATTTGGTGTGTTTCTGTAGTGTTTCACTCTAACTACACAAACTCACAAAATCTCACAAAGCTGTATGTGGCATTTTGTGTGGAAAAAGTGTGAAAATTGGTTTTTGAGCTTTTTGTGGCTGTGAGGTTCCTGCTTGTTGCAGGGGCCATTTTGGGTGAAGTGCAGCTACTTTTACATTATGTGTGAGTCAGTTGTGTTGTGTTGTGTTGTGTTGTGTTGTGTGTGTGTGTAAAGTGTAAAAGTTGGTTTTTGAGCTTTTTGTGCCTCTGTGAGGTTCCTGCTTGTTTCAGGGAGCATTTTGGGTGAAGTGCAGCTGCTTTTACATTGTGTGTTAGTCAGTTGTGTTGTGTTATGTGTGTGTAAAGTGTGAAAGTTGGTTTTTGGTAACTCTTATTGTTTTGTGTACTTTGTTTATTATTTTTATTATTTTTTATTATTGGCCACACCCACCCGGTCACCTGACCACCAAGCCATGCCCATCAATTAAGCCCCATCCACAGAACCGGTAGGGAAAATTTTTAGATTTCACCCCTCGATGGCACACACACAAAAAGGAAGACTCTGATGTTCTCATAATGGAGGAATGGTTGTCAAAAATATAGAACCGATTCCTTACACTGTTGCATT
Organism: Pantherophis guttatus; assembly: GCF_059756535.1. NCBI lineage: Eukaryota > Metazoa > Chordata > Lepidosauria > Squamata > Colubridae > Pantherophis > Pantherophis guttatus. The sequence continues at coordinate 69,524,774 of NC_142063.1, forward strand.
TGAAAGGTCCAGGAAGTGGAAGGAAAAGGTGTTGAATCACAATTCCTAACCATTGCAGAACTAGGATCCACTTTGGACAAAGGTTGTTGGTTGCAGTTAAGTAAAAATATCAATCAATCAATCAATCAATCAGAATAGAGCTGGAAGGGACCTTGGAGGTCTTCTAGTCCAACCTCCTGCTCAAGCAGGAGACCCTATACCATTTGAGACAAGTGGCTATCCAGTCTCTTAAAAACTTCTAGTGATGAAGCACTCACAACTTCAAAAGGCAAGTCATTCCACTGGTTAATAGTTCTCACTGTTAGGAAGTTTTTCCTTAATTCCAGGTTGCTTCTCTCCTTGATAAGTTTCCATCCATTGTTTCTTGCCATGTCTTTTGGTGCTTTGGAAAATAAGTTGATCCCTCTTGTTTGTGGCAGCCCCTCAAATGTTGGAATACTGCTATCAAATGGTTTTTAATGGGATTTTTAAATTTTATAGACTTGCGGTTTTAAATTGGGTGGCCGATTGATTTAATCTCTTTTAATTATTTTAACTTTTGTATTGTATGTATTTTAATTTTGGCTGTTCACCGCCCTGAGTCCCTTTGGGAGAAGGGCGGTATACAAATTAAATTAAATTAATTAAATAATAAATAAATGTCAGTATTCCAATATTTGAAGGACTGCGACAAACAAGTGCGATCCACCTATAAAAACATATCTTCCTTAAATGGTCTATTAGAATTCTTCAATCTGACCAACAGATTTTTTATTGCATTCATGAAATTTTAATATTTATGTATGCCTAACTTCCATAGAAATGGCAATCTCTCACAACCTCAAGTCATATTGAAATTAATAAAAGTGGGAAATGCTTGTGGGGGAAAGTTGTTTTATTTATGAGTTTAAACTTCAGTCAACTTCAACTTCTCCTTTGATGCCTAGAATAATCCAATATTGGCATCCCAAGATCTACAGAAAGAAAAGAGGGCAAAATCTCTCCCAGTCACTAGTGTTGCAGCAGGAGTTGGTGTGTGTGTAAAGCATTGAGAACACAAACCAGTGGTTCTTAGCGGTGGTAAAATTCAAATTTTTTTTACTAATGGTTCTGTGGGTGTGGCTTGGTGGGTGTGGCACGGTTTGGTGGGCATGATTTGGTGGGCGTGGCAGGGGAAGGATAATGCAAAATCTCCATTTTCACCCCACTCCAGGGGAAGGATACTGCAAAATCCCCATTTCCACCCCAGCCAGAGGTGGTATTTGCCGGTTCTCCGAACTGCTCAAAATTTCCACTACCGGTTTTCCAGAACCTGTCAGAACCTGCTGGATTTCTCTCCCGGTTCTTAGGTTAGAAAGGACTGTTAAGTCAGCATATGGCTTCCAATATCATGAAGAGAATAGACAAGTAACTGTTGCTTTGGACAGGCAAGAGGACAAAGTCTAGAATTCCATCCTGAATCATTAATCTTTCTATATATACTGCTCAAAAAAATAAAGGGAACATACAGTAGTTTTGTGTTCCCTTTAGTTGTTTGAGCAGTGTATAAACTATTGTATGTAAAGAACAAAGTATTTAATAAGGCTATTTCATTCATTCAGATCTCGGATGTCTTCTGCTTGTGTTCCCTTTATTTTTTTGAGCAGTATATTTTGAATTTTGTCTCTTGCCATAGGAAGCTTGCTATATCTGTGGCTTCGTTCCTGTCTGCAGGAAAGAAAGTAATTGGAGTTATGATTGAAAGTCTTCCATGGAACCATTTCCTGATTAAAAGGCTAAGTGCTTGGTTAGCTGAAATTTACTGTCAAGAATTAAGTTTGGTATTAGTACATGAGGAAGAATTCAATAATTCATTTCCTAAAATACTGTAACTAGTCCTTATGCTAGTGAGGAGCACAAATCACCTAATTTCATACTGTCAGCAACAAAATTATATTTTTTGCTGACATTGTTAATTGGCAGTTTTCTGCAATTTAGTGGGCATGATTTCCAAGTAAAACCACAGCTAGCTGTGATGTGAGGCACAGAGAAACATGGATTCTAGCAAAGACAGTAATACCCCTTTGCAAACTAATATTTAGTTGACTGGGAAGGTAGTAATAAAAAAAAGCAGATATAGTAAATTCTTAGGCAATTTGTCTAAAAAATTGTTCTTGCAATTTTCTTGCTCAAGAAAGACATTAACTCTTTATTAAAGAGTTAATAAACATTAACATTTAGTTTATTAACTAAATGTTTATTTATCCTATGCTCATAATAAAAACTCTTGCCCAGTTAAACCATTCATTTTTAATTTTCTGTTTTAGATTCATTACCTTACATCCTACATGTGCTTGAACAGCATGTTGACTCTCTGGTATTTCCCAAAATTTTGTTTTTCTGTTTGGAACCTGCCAAATAAAATAAGTGTATAAAATACAAGACTGCCAGAGGGACAAGAGATACTTTTGTTGTAGTACATTTTAATAATTACAGGCATTTCTTCTAATTCACATTCTGTATACATTTACAAATATTCCTTAAACAGTAGAAATAGCTAACCAAACAGCTTAACCAACACAAATCGCATCAGCATACCCTACAGGAGGATTTTTCTTTCTAAAAAAAAATCTCAGTAGAAAAGAAGAACATTCAGACATACTTTCTCATCAGGGTCTTTCATCTCCTACATATACATATCTCTCAGCAGCAATTTTCATATCTGGATTCAAACAAAATTTACTCTGTATGATGACGATGAGATCAAAGCCATGCATGACAGCTTTTTACAAGTCTTGTTTTCAACTAACTTGTTTCTCCTTTTTTTTTTTCTAGATAAGATAAAAATAAGTGCATGTACGCCAATATGAACAACCTGTCCAGTGACTCTTTTTCCAGTTGTATAGTTCTTACCTTCAGGAAAGTAGTGAGTGATTCCATTCTAGAAACCATTATGTCCAAGTGAGGCTCTATGAAGAACACATCTAAGATAATAATGGCTCCTAAAAGATATTTACAAGCTTTGAAATGGTAAAAGTAGGTGTTACAAACATTGAGTCAGAGCCCCACCTCTTGCAATTTCAGCTGCAGAAAGAATCCGTAGGTATGTAGCAAGAATGGAATTGCCTCTCTCAAAACTCCTAGCAAAAAATAGGGGTAAAAAAACCCCAATGTCTAGCAACTAATTTTTTTTAAAATTAGCCTTTATCTAATTAAAATCAGATCAAAGCTATTCAGATGTTAAGAACCTGCCAGGCATAGCACAAATCTCCAAAACAGAGTATTCCTTACTGAATGGCGTCTCTTTCCTTGATTACTATCTGCCCGAATGTTGGCAATGAAGCCACCAAATCTGTTTCGCTTCAGCATAGAAAGTGGTGCTGCCTCTCAGATCAGTCATTCAAAGTACCTGTTGCTCTTTGATTACAATTCTTTCTGTAACACCTCCAGGTTGGTAACCCTGCTATCAGTCCTACTGCCAATCTCGGTTAGTCAGACTTAGTCCTTCTGATGTCACTGAGAATTACATATCGGAATGCAGTCCTGGTCTCCTGAAACATCCTGTGTGTATTCTGTGTACATTCCAATGGTGCTTCCAAGTCTTAATATTTGATGCAATTAATTACATTAATGCCATCTGAGATTAAAAATGGTTAGTATAGCTGCACCCACCATCACTTAGATCTGAAAGAGAATAAATGGTGAGTTCTATGAAACTGTCATATCCTGTCATATTTTAAGAGCCCCTGATTGCTTGATAAAGAGTCAAAGAGAAAAAAGTTGATTTTCATAGAACCCTAAACCATAGCAATGCATATTCCACAGTAAAAGGTCATTATGCTTTCAGGGCCACATAACTTCAGAATTAGGATTAATAAAGCATTTCATTAGCTTCCCAATATCATAAAAAGCTTAATGGAGCTTAACAACCAATGGTTACAATTTCAGCCTTCTCTATTATATCAGGACCATGATATGGTGATATTTATATGCGGTGCAGGGGTAGGTTCTAAATTTTTTTACTACCAGTTCTGTGGGCGTGGCTTATTTTGTGGGCATGGCTTGATGGTCATGTGACAATTCTTTAGGATTTAGCAGAGGTACTGGTCTACCAGGCTTTTAACTGCTTGCAGAGCTGTACCGGTCTACCCATTTGTTTTTGCAGGCACCGGTCTACTCATTTGTTTTTGGAGGCACTGATCTACACATTTATTTTTGCAGGCACTGGTCTACTCATTTGTTTTTGGAGGCATCGGTCTACCACCAAACTGCCTTTTACCATTGATCAGCTGTAGAGCGGCCTTTTGAAGCCCCCCGGCAAGAGTTTAAACAGTTTTTTTCTTTCTAGCCGATCAGCTGGGACTCAGGAGGCAGCAATAGATTGGGGGTGGGGCCAAATAAAAGGTAAGAATAATGTGGGGGGGGGCAGCAGGGGGGCAGGGGGGCAGAACCGGTTCAGTATCGTCACTGCTACTGGCTCGGCCGAACCGTGCCAAATCAGGAGGAACCCACCATTGATGTGGTGTATGATTCTGAGTGACTTGGCATGAGGTGGTCATTGGAATAAGGAAAAGGAGAAAAGAAGATCACATCTGTCTTTGAAAGGAGGCTGTGCTTTTGGGAGTCTGATGAGTTGTATTAGGTACTGAGGCAGCAGCTCAGTATCTATTAGCCCAGCCTAGAATCTAGATTTTGGGGTGTAGAGCTCTGGAAGGACACTCACCTCCTCAATTGCTAAAAGACAAGCTGCCAATCTAACCTAAAAATTGGAGGAAGGGAGGGAGAGAGAGAGAGAGAGAGGAGAGAAGGAGATGAAAAATACAGGTACTCCTCAACTTACAGCAGTTCGTTTAGTGATTGTTCAAAGTTACAACGGCATTGAAAAATATGACTTATGACCATTTTTCACAGTTATGACCTTGGCAGCATCCCCATGATCATGTGATCAAAATTCAGATGGCAACTGGTTCATATTTATGCCCGTTGTTATGTCCTAGGGTCATGTGATCATCTTTTGCGACCTTCAGATATGCAAAATCAATAGAGAAACCAGATTCACCTTAAGAACCATGTTACTAATTTATCAACTGCAGTGAGTCACTTAACAACTGTGGCAAGAAAAGTCGTAAAATGGGGCAAAGCTCATTTAATAAACTTAACAATAGAAAGCTTGGCCTCAATTGTTGTAGTAAGACAAGGACTACTTGTATGTGCACAGAGTGAAGAGATTGACTGAAGAGAAAAGTTAAGTGTGTAGAACATCTGTCAGTTCCTGGATGGGAAGGGAGAAGAAAGGTCCAGAAGTGAAGATCCAGAGGGCATGAGCTCCACCCAAGACTCAAGAATGTGAAGGAGGGACCTGACTGGCTTCATGAGGTGGTGATTTCATCCAAGATCCCAGAAGGGAAGTAGGGATATCCACTGCTGCTGGAGAAGATCTGGTCTTTGAGGAAGGACTGGGCAGAAGACACAAAACATAAAATGTCTTCTCTGACTTGTTTACTGTGTTAATTGCCATCACTGCAAAAGCAATGTACCTCCAGTTCAAAAAAAGAACTGTACCAGAGTAACATCAATTATCCCATCCCAAAAATCTTTTGATGAAGAGTACTTTCACCTAAGATTGTTCACCATCTTATTAATGGCATCATAAATTACATATTCATAGTTTGTTGAGCTACATTTCTCTGGATAATACTACTCTATAAACAATGACTTATAAACCACAATAACTGAATCGATACCATCTGGTGAATCGAAATATTATGGCTTAGCTCAGGGGTGAAATCCAGTAGGTTCTGATAGGTTCTGGAGAACTGGTAGCGGAAATTTTGAGTAGTTCACAACCGGTAGCGGAAATTTTGAGTAGTTTGGAGAACCAGCAAATACCACCTCTGGCTGGCCCCAGAATGGGGTGGGAATGGAGATTTTGCAGTATCCTTCCCCTGGAGTGGGGTAGGAATGGAGATTTTGCAGTATCCTTCCCCTGCCACGCCCACCAAGCCACACCATGCCCACCAAGCCACACCACGCCCACCAAGCGATGCCCACAGAACTGGTAGTAAAAAAAATTGAATTTCACCACTGTTTTAGCTTCATTTGTAAATTTCCTAATTCATTCTAGTTAAACTGGAGTAATAGGAGTGCAGGTTGGACTTAAACCAGAGAGAATTGAATTAATTGTTGAATCACGTCTATGCATCCGTCTCTAAATATAGTATTGTAGGTATTTCTTATTCTGAAATGTCCTTGGTTGTATCCCTCATGTATCCTAAGAATGGAATTTTTTATGATTGCACCAGTCTTTGCCTGGTAGTGACTAATTTATTACGGAGTTGAAAGGCAGCATGATTCAAGAATATCTGCTGCTGGGCCTCCTTATTCCTTTCCTCTTCCATGGTAAAAGCAGTGTCAGTGAATTATAATAACAATTTAAGACTTAGATATGCTCTTAGTCACAGGGTTGAGAAGGATATCCATGTTTCCCTTTGTAGTTAGAATTTTGTTTCCTTATTAGTAGTAAAGCCACTTCTGTATTTGGTAACTACCACTGGTTCATTCACGTGCTTGAACTTTGATCGACAATCAGTAGAGGACCTTAGAATATTATAGCTCTTGCTCAAGTACAAAAGATCGGTCACTCACTGTAACCCACCAGCTTTCGAAAACAACAAGATCTTTTCCAGTTGTTGATGCTTTGGAGATGAGTTTTCCATCACGTTCATGGCATCGCAAGCAGAAAACACCTTCACAACTCTTCCTAGTCAGAGTCAGTTCCATAAAGTAGGTCTGTCTACTCACCCCATGGATTGATTGGATTAAACATTGCACTGAGCTGCAGTGGCGCAGTGGTTAGAGTGCAATGAAGTACTGCAGGCAACTTCTGTTGCCTGCTGTCTGGCTGCAATTTGATAGTTCCAATCTCATCAGGCTCAAGGTTGACTCAACCTTCCATCCTTCTGAGGTCGGTAAAATGAGGAGCCATTGGGGGCAATGTGCTGACTCTGTAAACCGCTTAGACAGGGCTGTAAAGCACTATAAAGCAGTATATAAGTAAGTGCTATTGCTATTAAATAAGGGCCTCAAACATTTTGGTCTGAAGACACACTGAACTGTTGAGACTATGTTGTGGGTGAATGATTTTGAAAAATAGCTTACTTAGGAGATATGTAACTGGTTATTGTAATGTTCATAATGAAGATATAATGTGAATTGTTGTGCTCAGCCCAACGTGTAAATCCAAGGTTTACTATGAAGCATGAAAACAGTCTTTAAAGGTCAGTAACTTTGTTGTTGTTGTTGTTGTTGTTGTTGTTGTTATTATTATTATTATTATTATTATTATTATTATTATTATTATTATTATTAAAATTTATATGCCGCCCCTCTCTGGAGACTCAGGGCAGCTCACAATACATTTAAAAAAAACCATTCTAAAAACATTTAAAAGATTAAAAAACATTAAAAACCTTAGAACGCATTCACACCATTCATGGCCAGATCTCGCCAGATTGCAAAGCGAGATCAACGGCCCCAGCCCTGCCGGAAAAGCCAGGTCTTCACAACTTTTTGGAAGGGCAGTAGGGTGGGGATGGTCTGGACTCAGGAGGTAACTGGTTCCAGAGAGCTGGGGCAGCCACAGAGAAGGCCCTCCCCCGCGGGCCCGCCAGCCGGCAATTGTTTAGCTCATGGGCCCCTCAGGAGACCAACTCTGTGGGATCTTACCGGTCGCTGGGAGCTATGTGGTAGAAGGCAGTCTCAAAGATAACCTGGCCCTGAGCCATGTAGGGCTTTAAAGGTAATAACCAACACCTTGAATTGTGCTCGGAGACCAATAGGGAGCCAGTGCAGCTCACGGAGAATTGGTGTAATGTTGGTGTATCTAGGTGCACCCACAACAGCTCACGCGTCTGCATTCTGGACCAGCTGCAGTCTCCAAACACTTTTCAAGGGTAGCCCCATGTAGAGCGCATTGCAATAATCTAACCGTGAGGTGACAAGGGCATGAGTGACTGTGAACTGAACTGAACTATGTCAACTGAACTTGACATAGTCACCAGTGTATTTAGAACACAATTGTTGTTACTGTTGCTTTCAAGAATCTTATTTCTGGTCTGATAACATCATAGTATTTCAAGACTTTACAATGGAAAAGGCATAAATTCAACTGTTAAGTCCAATGCTGTATTTATTTATTTCTAGACACATTGGTCCATTAGAAAATCAATCAAATAAAGAAAATAACTTTAGTAGGACCACTCAAAAACTTATTTGAATCAAGTTTTACATGATTTTTCTTCAAACTGAACCTTAGAAACTGGTTAAACAGAGGTGGCATGGAAATATTTATTAACTTAATGCTCTGTTATTAAATTCAAAATGGTTTATATTTTTGACAGCATTAATTTACATTTATAAGTTGCTTATAATATTATTTTGAATTGAATTGATTTTGAATAATTGATTTTGATTTATTTTAGTTAATTTTATGGATACCTGTAAACCTTTCTGGCAGTTTTATTAGCAGCAAGAAAATTATTACAGGCAGTTATGGAGCTTGTAAGAGATTAATGCTACATGGGACACTATCATGTTATCAGTCTGTATAGTATTAATTGCAATAGACAGAAATGAATACTGATCTGTGAATGAAAATGCTGCATTCTGGTGTAAACAAATGATGCTTCTAGTACTAAAACCTATTTTTATTATTTTTATTTATTGAATTATTATTATTATTATTAACTTTGATTCATTAAACATGAAACTCAATCAACTGATCATTTAAAAATGTACCAAGTGCCCCGATGACAATGGGTATCACTGTTACATGTTTCATCCATAGCCATGTAGTTTCGATGGTCAGATTGCAATATTTCATGATTTTTTCCAGTTCTTTTTCTTCGATTCTGGCATCTCCTGGTACAGCGATATCAATAAACTGTATGATTCGGCCCTCGACAACTGTGATATCTGGCGTGTTATGTTCCAAATCATGATCTGTCTGTATTTGAAAGTCCCACAAGATCTTCACTGTCTCATATTCAGTAACTTTTTCCACTTTGTGCTCCTATGATTTTTTGGATACAGGTATGTCGTATTTTTTACATAATGACCAGTGGACTAATTTAGCAACTCGATCATGTCTAGCTTTGTAATCAGTTTGTGTGATTTTGCTGCACTCACATATTAAGTGTGAAACAGTTTCAACTTTGTCATTGCAAAGTCGGCAGTTTGGATTGTCAGTGGATATTTTTATCTTCGCTTTCATGGCATTAGTTTGTAGTGCTTGTTCATGAGCAGCGAGTATTAAACCTTCCGTTTCTTTCTTGATGGTTCCCATCTTAAGCCATGTCCATGTAAAGTTGTCATCACATTTTCCTTCAATGTTTTTCAAGTGCTGTCCATGCAAAGCTTTGGTTTTCCATCCATTTAATCTGTCATCCAGCTGTTTTTCCTTATATTCTGCCTTTGTTTCTGTTGTTTTTATAATGTTCTCCATTTTCACAGCCTGCAGCAATTTTTCTTTGGTTCACATAATCATTCAAATTTCATTTTTCTTCTACAGTTTGATGGATTTGTAATAGCCCTCTGCCTCCTATTTTGCTTGGCAGGTACAACCTGTCGATGTCACTTCGTGGATGTAAAGCATGGTACATATTGAAAAGTTTGCGCATTTCCCAGTCCATGTTTTCCAGTTCAGCCAAAGTCCAGTTGATGATTCCAGCTGAGTAACGTATCACTGGAACTGCCCGTATATTAATGGTTTTAATTATGTTTCCAGCATTCAGCTTTGATTTTAATATTTTGCGGACCCTCCTGATATATTCCTTTTGTGTTGACTCGTTGACTTTTCCATTCAAGATGTTATCTGCTTCCAATATGCCTAGGTATTTGTAACTGTCATCCTTTGCTAATGCTTTCACCATGCTTCCATTTCCCAGTTCTATTCCTTCTATTTTTTTAATTTTTCCTCACTACATGGATAATATAGCACATTTTTCAAGTCCAAAGTTCATTTTGATGTCACTGCTGAACAGTTGAACTGTGTTGAGTATTGATTTAAGTTCAGTGGGGCTTTTTGCATAAATTTTTAAGTCATCCATGTATAGTAGATGGTTTACTTTGCCATGTTGGCTTGAGATTTGGTATCCCAGTTTTGTGTTTCGTAGGATTATTGTCAGTGGAATTAATGTGATGTTGAACAGTAGTGGTGAAAGTGAGTCCCCTTGGAAGATTCTTTGTTTGATGTTGACTTCAACAATGTTCTCCCCATTTGCTGTTAGAACTATTTTCCATTTTCGCATATTTGCTTTCAAAAATGTATAGATATTTTTGCTGATTCCAAAATTTTCCAGATAGGTGTTAATCCAGCTTTGGGGTAAAGAGTCAAATGCCTTCTTGTAATCAATCCATGCTATATTTAAATTCATTTTTCTTCGTTTTGCATGTTTTAGTACCATTTTGTCAATGAGCAGCTGATTTTTTGTTCCTCTTGATTTTTTATAATTTCCTTTTTGTTCTACTGGATACAAACTATTTTCCATCAGATGATTGAATACTGAATTTGCCAATATTCTTGTAAAAAGTTTGAACATTGTTGGCAGACAAGTAATTGGGCATTATTATTATTAATATATAATTAATATATTATATTAATATTAATTAATTAATTATATAATTAATATAATATTATTTTTTATTCATTAAACATGAAACTAGTCAACTGAACATTTAAAAATGTGTTACAAATACCATTGACTGGTGCTAATGGTTGTTACGGGTTGCTGCCAGCGTCCTAGGTATCAACCAAGTTGTTGTTGTTGTTAGTATCATCATCATCATCATCATCATCATCATCATCATCATCATCATCATCTCTTAGCTGTTTTGATTCAATGCAGCATATTCATGCAGCACTATGAAAGTATGGATCACATTTTGAAAAAAAAAAGGACAGCAGTTCCCAATACATTTATTCCATTTTGTTATTTAAAACTAGCTATCATTCCACAATCAGTTGGCTGAAATTTAATAAAGTTAATTTGTAGGAAATCCAGTGGGATACAACTTTTCTTGAATGACTTACTAATTAGGATTGTTTTCTTCCTGCCATTTACTTTTAATTACCATGAGTTCTAGAAAAATATTCCATCAAGGAAGTTGTTTTAGGAAACTAAGTACTTTGATTACACAGTTTCTTGTAATCATTTTCTTGCTTGCAATAAAGAGAAAGAAGACAATTCTGAATATTAATATTCATTTTGACTTGTCATAATTATGGTTGTTAAAGGTTCGGTTACAGAGATTATCCAATTATTCTTTTATTTCTAAGCTTGTATACCCAGAAATTCCATTTTAAAATCTTATTTCAAACCTATCTGGGCCCTTAGTCTGTTTGAACTTCCCAAAATCAGCATTTTAATCACCCCTTTGCAATTAAGAAAAAATAACAATATAAACAATACAAACATTAAAAACAATTAAAAGCACACTATAGAATCACCAGGAGACCACAGTCATTCACAAACAGCGCAGCTCCACATCAATTTCTGATCTCCAAGCCAGACCGGAAACGAGGTCTTTGTGCCATTCTAGAAGACCAGAAAAATCAGGGCCAGCCTGACCTCTGGGAGGGGGAGCAGGATGATGTTCCATAGTAGGTGAAAAGGCCCTCCTCTTGGGTCCATCAGATGGCATTCTCTAGTGGATGAAAGAAGTTTCTTCTGCTGGATCTGATGGGATGGGTCGAAGCCCCTGGGTGAGGTGGTCACTCAAATAACTTGGCTCCATGCCATACAGGTTTTTCTAAGTCCTCACCAGCATCTCGAATTGGACCTGGAAACAAACTGGTAACTAACGCAGCTTGTGGAGCAGAGATTTAACATGACCATAACTTCCCACATTGCTGCATTTTGCAGCTCAGATATGATCACCTGAGTTATCATAAGATAAAATATGATGACTCTTCCTTTGTACCTACTAGTTATGTCTTTATTGCACTCTAGTGAAGGGGTCACCAATCTTTCGGACCTCAGGGACCACTTAATTGATAATTTTAAATCCTGCGGACCAGTAATATGATTTTTTTAAAAAGATAAATAATATTTAGCGCAATATAAAAAATGCAAATAAGTTTTCTGCGGACCACCAAAATTTTCTTGTGGACCACCAGTGGTCCACGCACCACCAGTTGGTGACCACTGCTCTAGTGGGTGTCCAAAAATTGGCAGCCAGATCTACAGCTTTGGATCACCGTTTTGTAGTCAATCCCACATGTTCTAAATCTTAAATCTACTGTGTTATTGTTTGAGATATATTCCGGATGATTTCAATTTATTTAGGTTGATTGCTTTCCCATAACTACAAAATGTCATATTTAATCTCTCACGCACATCATACCCTCCCATACTGTAATGTTTAATTAATTTAACAGTCTGTGGTATTGTGAAATATGTAATTATAAGCATAATGAAAGAGCAGTAGTGTACATAGTTGACATGCAAAAGATTTCTTGATATCTTTTCATGGGGATGAAAAAGAGGTTTGTGTAAACCTGGAAAATTGCTTTCAATTCATGTAGTTCCGCCTTTCTTAACCCATTCCATTGCAGTTGCATAACTTTCATCAGCCTTTGTGAAGATTCTGCAGTATTGGGTAATGTGTTAAATAGACAGAAGGTGTCTATTTAACAGATTTTAAATAGGTTTTTAAGACACATATGCTATATTTAACATATTTAAATATATCATTATCATTCCTGCCTTTTATACTGAGATTTAGCATTCAAGAAGTCATCTTACATCTTTATGCAATAGATAAAGGTAGGGTATTCATTTAAGAATACATAAAAAAAAATAAACAGCAGGACCCAGAGTTCTTATTCTCTCTCTCCCTCCCTCCCTCCCTCCTCCCTCCCTCCCTCCCCCTCTCTCCCTCTCGTCTGTCTGTCTGTCTGCCTGCCTGCCTGCCTGCCTGCCTGCCTGCCTGCCTGCCTATCTATCTATCTATCTATCTATCTATCTATCTATCTATCTATCTTAGTGTGGGGACCCTGTTGGAATTTTTTATTATGATGATGTTTGTCTCAGTCAGATCTGTCTATGTAGTTGTATGTTTTATAACTTTTTGTAGGCAATCCTGGTTTTTACCAGAGTAGATGGATGATAAATTTAAATAAATTATTAGCATAGCATAGCATAGCATAGCATAGCATAGCATAGCATAGCATAGCATAGCATAGCATAGCATATCATAGCATAGCATAGCATAGCATAGCATAGCATAGCATAGCATAGCTCCTGTCTCTGGTCTATTCTGTTCCTTTCCTGTCCAAGCTTTTAGCCCGTATTAGTTTGAAAACTTAGATAATAAGGATATTCAAGTATAGTTAGAGGTCTACCCAGCAGTTCAAAAGCATGCAAATGCAAATAGATTTAAAGGTACCACTTTGGTGGGAAGGTAACAGTATTCTGTGCACCTTTGGCGCATAGCAATGCTGGCCACATGACCACAGAAATTGTCTTTGGACAAAGCTAGCTCCCTTAGCCAAGAAATGGATATGAGCACCGTGTCCTAGAGTTTCTTGACAGGGAAACCTTTATCTTTACCTTTTTACAGTTAGATATAGCTTTCATATATAGTTCATGACAAAAAGCAGTCACTTCAGATTTGGACAACATGCTTATTAGCTTTGGTTAAGCCACAACTTTTTTTAACTGCAGTGCCGCACAAGCTGGTGGAGGAGGTAAGATAAAAGTACATGTGTGTTTGTATTAAAGCACCAGAGAGGTACATGTAGCTTATGATTGGTGTGTTGTGTTGTTCTCTGAGCTCTGCCTATGTTTCATTACCGTATTAATGTTTGTATTAACCAAACAGTATGGTTTAACATCTTCTATGATCATGACCTAAACATTGGGCATTATATTATCTTACTGATACTGCATACTGATTGTGTGATTTGTAGAACTCAGAAAATAATTTCTAAAAGGCTATTCCTTGAGTAACTGAAAAATCCTCTTTTTCTGACTTCTCCAAAAGGAGAACTTCAGCTTCCATCTATATTTTTCCAACTTTAATAGTTGCTTAAATATACACATTTTGACATTTGGAGTTGTTACAGAACAACAGGGAAATCTTTTCAACATTTTGGCACTGGTCTGAAAAACTATCTTCACTTGCATTTATGTTACGCTAATAATTTCATGTTCGCTTTTGTCACAAGTAGCATATTGCCAAACAGAAAAGCAGAAGTCTCGATTATCAGTTTCCTGTCTAACACTATTTCAACCTTCCCGCCTCCCAGCCACAAAGGAAGTTTAATTGCTCTACAATGGAGTCAGTACAAATATTCTTCTTTCTTGAGGCAAGTGTTGCTTCTACTGAGATAAATAAGTCATCAAGTGACTTGTTGCTTTCCTCAAGAAGTGAGACACATTGTGAGGTATATGAAAGGCTCCAGTTATTTTAATCTGTCTTCCCTATGAAATAGCTCAAACAAACTATATCTGACCGGAAGCAGCTCCTTTGCTTCTGAAGTAATCATGGGGGAATATCTTTGGTGCATGTTCATGTATTCTCAGATGATGGGGCTGAGCCTTAAACATAAATGGCAGCTCAGCTTTTTAAGAACTCAGCACTTCAAGAGAGGTGTAGGGTCCTTACTGCTTTCTGAACTTGGCTGTTTTCTTGCAAATGTTTCATCACCCAGCTAGGTAACATCATCAGTGCTGGAAATGAGTCAACACATTGCTTGTATATAAGCAGAGAACTAATCCAACAACAAGACGTTGACTTACTTCTTTAGTTCTATATGAATTCCTCCCACCTGCCTATCTTCCTTCTGCCCCACACTCCATCTCTGCCTTTGGCTGCCCTGCACAACATGGCCAAGATGAAGCTGCTGCTATATTCTGCCATTACTGACTATGAGAGGTCATTGGTGCTCTCTGAGCTTGGTTGTTTTCTTGCAGATGTTTCATTACCCAAACTAGGTAACATCATCAGTTCTGATGGGTAATGAAACATCTGCAAGAAAACAACCAAGCTCAGGGAGCACCAAGGACCCCTCCCTTCAACTCTGAGCTGCAAATATTCTCCTTTATTGGTATTACTTCCTATCCACTGCCTATCTACCAAAACAACTTACAGCTTGTGGAAGTTTTGTAAACTCCATCATTTAAAGAGGAAAAAAAAACTGATTTCAGCCAAGGAAATATACATTTCTTCCCCAACCCTGACTTTTGTGAATGAGAGCATCTTTAAAATGAAATTCAGATTTCAGGGATTATGCAAAAGTACGCAGGTTCACCCATCCCATTAAAAATGTGGCTTATTATTTTTCTTTGCTTATTTCTAATATTTTTAAACATTGACACAGTATTTTATAAATACAGTTGTACATTTCTATTATTTATTTGATACAGAAAGTATCAAACATTAATGATTAAAAGTGGTATTTTTAATCCACTGTAATCACAAGAAAATTAGTAATTTTGTTGAGTTTCGTTTTCTCATTGTAGAGACTCACAGTATTATGAAGTTTGGGAACTCCTGCTTTAAGATTACAAGGATTGCATGCCAAATCTTTAAGGAAATAGAGGATTATTTCATAAAATAACACTGGGACTCGGAACAATTTTTTTATTTATAAAAACATTTAATATCTTACCTTTCTAGTAATTGAGGACCCAGTTTGTGGGGGCAATAAGATGACTTTGTATAAATATACAAAAGTATGAAGGCTATTGCTTAATGCATTGTAAGCCGCCCTGAGTCTCCGGAGAAGGGCGGCATATAAATCAAATTAAAAAAAAAATTGTGTATCACATAGGATGGATAATTGTGTAGCATGCTGTTAATCAGATGTCCTTGATCTTTGAAACTTGGTAGTATAAATAACTTTTTCTGAATTTCCATTTCAGATGAAGGGTGTCTTATATCTGAGTAATGTGCTATAAGCATCAAGAGTGATTATTGAAGACAGCTTCTAATTTACCCCATGGTAGCAACAAACTTAGACATAAAGCTCAGAACTGGTATCTACATCATAAAGAGCACAGTATTATACTAATGATACCTCAAAATAAGGAAATTGATCAGACAGATTCTTGTTTGTAGAAGTCTGATACATTGACTTGCACCACTAACTATTCCTGAAAAAAAGTAGGAAAGGAGGACCTCAGGCAGTTTCTTGTTGGAGTCAAAATGGAGTTGGCTTAGATTCCTGAATTCTTAACATATGCACAACTACATGTATCCAATCACACTTGGCCAATAAAGGATTCTATTCTGTTCTATTCTATTCCACCTCACATTCTGCACAGGGACACAGAGAAATTGATTATTTCTTAAGGATGTTTTTTCCGTTCCACTGCCCTATCCAGTGCCTGCAGGATCAGATGTTGGTTATTTAGAACATTGTATTCACTCAGTTCTATCAGCTGATCATATTCTTCCTCAGTGAATGTCATTGAGTATGTTGAATATGGAGTGCTGTTACTGGAGATGTCAACCTCACCATATTTCATTTCTGACTCAGAGCGTTTGACACCTAAAAAAAAAAAGGGGGGGGAGGGGAGAGAATTGAAATATAAGTTGC
Organism: Pantherophis guttatus; assembly: GCF_059756535.1. Taxonomy (NCBI): domain Eukaryota; kingdom Metazoa; phylum Chordata; class Lepidosauria; order Squamata; family Colubridae; genus Pantherophis; species Pantherophis guttatus. Next base: position 69,541,335 of record NC_142063.1, read on the forward strand.
CCAAACTAAAACTTACTATAAAGACAATTTAGATTTTTGTTAGAAGTTCATTTGATACATATAGAAAAGAATTATTTGTACTCAGGGTTGAACTGTGGAGTCCTTGGTGCTCTCTGAGCTTAGTTGCTTTCTTGCAGACATTTCAGTACAAAACTAGGTAATATAATCAGTGTTAGTAGGGAATGGGGTAGCTACTAGTACTGATGTTATCTAGCTTGGTAATGAAACTTTTACAAAAACAAATAAACAAAGCAAGTAAGCTCAGAAAGAACCAAGGGCCCAAAGTTCATTTGAGCGTGCAAGCACTCTTGAAATGGAGAAGAGGCAGGTCTGTACACAATGACAATACAGCCTGTGTTTTCTAATAAAGTTTTTTTAAAGATGGATTTTATTTAAATCAGATTATCATCAGTGTCGACCAGGGCAGAGGTCTTCAAACTTGGCCGCTTTAAGACTTGTGGACTTCAACTCCCAGAATTCTCCAGCCAGTGTAGCTGGCTTCAATTCTGGGAGTTGAAGTCCACAAGTCTTAAAGTGGCCATGTTTGAAGATCTCTGGACTAGGGATATAGATAGAAGTACTGCATCTACTTGGAATAGCAATTTGAGGCCATTCTATTTTAGACTTTTACTGAATATTGTTAATATAATATGAGAACTGTCTTTTTCAAAAGAGTGTTTTGAAAACAGGATTTATGTATGTATTTTGTTAGATGGATGAGAGAAAGAGGGAGAGGGAGAGAGGGAGGGAGGGAGAGAGAGAGAGAGACGGAGATGTCTTTCAGTGTACAGTTACATGTGGATATTTCAGGAGGCTTTGGGATTTTTGGTTTTTAGAAGATGTTTTGCAAAAGAAAAGAACATGATCTAAAATAGAGGCTCTGTGCACCTTTCTCCATCCCATTTCTCTTTGTGTTCCTTTTGATTCCATGAATAATGAATAATGAATAATATTCATATTCAAACTAATCTTAAGGTGCTTGAGTTAGAATGCTGGATTATGGGTCAAAGTCAACATGTTTGACATGTTTGACAAAACATGTCAACATGTTTGACAAAACAACTATGTTTCAAAATATGATATTTTATATAGCATTTTTTTGTTTGTTTCATCACTCTTAATCATTGCTACACTAGCAATGTAGTGTGTACATTAATAACCTTGCTGGGCTACATTAATAATAAAAAATAATTACAACATTGAACTTACCTGGGGCTTTATAGTAGCGAAAAGTATCATTAACTTGTGGGAAAAACAATAATATTGGTGCTGCTGGATTCTCAGCATCTTCAAATAAATAGCATTCCTTCAGATGTTTGTCATCATCCTTCAGGACAGCTTTGGGAAATGGGATTCCTTGAGCTGCATAGTAGTTGCATGATTGCTGCAGGGGCTAGATTAAAAAAAAAGTAAATATAATAGTTAGTGCATGGATGTGTTGTTAAATCTGACTTTAGAAAAGTAATAGCAATAGCACTTAGACTTATACACTGCTTCATAGTGCTTTACAGCCCACTCTAAGCGGTTTACAGAGTCAGTATACTGCCCCTATCTGGGTCAATCTGGGTCATCATTTTACCAACCTTGGAAGGATGGAAGGCTGAATCAACCTTGAGCCTGGTGAGGAGCAAACTCCTAGCAGTGAACCAATGGTGGGTTTCAAAAATTTTCACTACCAGTTCAGTGGGCATGGCTAGGTGGGGGGCATGTGACTGAGTGGGCATGGCCAACTTGACATCACTCACGCATGACTCCCCCACCTAGCCACACCCACAGGAAAAGGTAGGAAATTTTTGGGAATTTCCATCTATCTACCCCCACCCTCCCTTCGCCAGTCACCCCCGTTTCCCCTCCTTTAGTGGCCCGGCCCTAGCCCCACTTTCTTCCCCACCATCGCCTCTTTTTTCGGGCTGTTTACCTTCTGTGGCAGCTGGTCCAGAGTCCGGAAGGCAAGCTGACCAGAGTTTTCAGCATCCATCAGCCAGCCGCTGCTGCTGGAAAGCAGCTGGTAAAGAAGCCTCCCAGTTGCTGCCTCTTTGAGAGCCACTTTGCGGCTGCGGCGACTGGCTGCAGGCTGCAGGCTGCTGAAAAGTACTGGAGATTGCAGAAAAAGCTGCTGTCGCCGCCGCCATGTTCTTTGCACATGAGCATCCCATTGGATTTGCAAGGCAATGGGATGTGCGTGTGCGAAGAATATGGCAGCAACGAACATGGCAGGCAGGGTGAGTAAGTGGCGACCGGGGGACCAGTTCGGGGGAGGCATCTCTACCGGTTCGGCAACCTTGGCCAAATTTCCACCAACTGTTTGCGCGAACCAGTGCGAGCCAGCTGAATACCACCCCTGCGGTGAACTGAATTAGCCAGCAACACTGCATTCTAACCACTGTGCCACCACAGCTCAAGACTGAGGAACATGAGACATTATTGCTGATGTATGCTGGATAATTGAGAAAGTCAAAGAATACCTAAATAAATCAATATACTTCATTGATTATAGAAATGCCTTTGATTGTATCAATCGTGTCAAGCTATGGAAAGGGCTCAGAAGAATAGAAATCCCAGAGTATCTCATTGTCCTCGTGGGAAACTTACAGTATATAAAAGTCAGGAAGCCACATTATTGATAGGACATGATAAAGAAGATTGGTTCCAGGTTTGGTAAGAAGTATGACATGACTGTATACTCTCCCCCCTTTTTTTATTCAACCTATATGCTGAATATATATTATCGGGAAGATGGATTAGAACAAGAGACGTGTGGTACAAAATTGGAAAAAGAAACATCAATAATCTGTGTTATGATGAGGATGCTACCATTATCACTGGAAATCTGCAAGCTCCAGTAATAAATGTCAATAAGCATAGTGAAAAAATGAAACTAAAATTGATTATAGAGAAGACCAACTAATGACAATCCAGTAGGTAGAACAACATGCCCTGAAACTGATAATAAAGGTATCAAAGTGGTAGATAGCTTCTGTCTTTTAGGATCAACCATCAACAGTAAAGGAACAAGGAGGCAACAAATATGCTGTAGACTAGTATTAATAGAACAATCATGAACCCTTGGAAAATATATTCAAATGCCATGCTTTGTCTACATCTACAAAGATTAGAATCGTGCAAGCAACCCCTCTATGGAAGCAAATTTGGACTCTAGATGAGCATGGTGCTCATCTCTGTTTCTTGGCTGAGGAAGCCAGCATTGTCTGAAGACAATTTCCGTGGTCATGTGGCCAGCATGACTATGCACCAAAGGTTCACTGAATGCTGTTACCTTACCACTGAAGTGGTACCTATTAACCTACCTGCATTTGCATGCTTTTGAACTGCTAGGTGAGCATCATGTCTCCAGATGGTAGCTAATATAGCATTAACAGCCAGAAGGTCAAGACTTAACTTCACTAAAATAATTATCACCCAATATCATTACTGAATAATCATTATAAATTGCTCACAATGATTTTAGCTGAGAGAATGAAGATAGTTTTATAGAACTTTATTCAATAAGATCAGTGTGGAAGGGAGATCTACCTAAAATACAGCTGAAGGACAAATTCAGAAATGTATCGGATGTATTGAATAAGCATCGAACATTGATTTTTTTTTTTTGATGCAGAAAACTCTTTCTCTGTTTGAACTGCACTTTTTGGTTTAAAATTTTGGAAGATATGGACATTGACAGGAATTTTAACAAATGGCTAAAATTGATTTATACCTCACAAAAGATACAGATAACTGTTAATGGAAAATTAACAAACTCCTGTGAGATATAGAAAGGAACTAGACAGAGATGTCCCTTGTCATCATTGCTTTTTATTTTATCTTTGGAAATATTGAACAGAAATATAAGATGAGATGATAGAATTACTGGAATGCAGATATGGAGAAATATATAAGTTATGCTTGCTGGTGACCTGGTGATAATTTTGGAAGACCCACTGGAAGGAATTGAAATATTAAAAGAAATATTAAAGAACTTTGGGGGGGAAGAGTTAGCTGGTTTTAAAATTAATAAACAAAAGAAGAAGATGTTAACAAAGAATGTGAAAATGGAAAAAACAAACAGAATTGATTGAAAAAATGGTTTTCAAATCAAGAAAAAAGTGAAATACCTGTGTAGCACTATGACTAACGGGTGGCATTGTGGCTCAGCAGTGAAGACACTGGGCTTATTGGCTGGAAAGCCAGCAGCCCAGGTTTGAGATCCAAGCATCATATGACAGGATGAGCTCTTGTCCTCACCCAGCTCCTGCCAATCTAGCAGTTTGAGACGATGTGAATGTGAGAAGATAAATAGGTACCACTTTGATAGGAAGATAATGGCGCTCTATGATGTCATGTTGGTCACATGACCATGGAAATATCTTCAGACAGTGCTGGTTCAATCACCTTGAAACCAAGATGAGCACTGCCCCCTGCAGTCTAGCAACACTAGAATAATTGAATAATTGTTGTACCAGATTATGTTCAGTCATGTAATGAAATCAAGAAGGACATGTTAAATTGGGAGAAATTACAATTGTCATTGTTGGGGAGAGTTTCTATAGCCAAGAATAATGATTTTGCTTCAAACAATACCGTTTATAATAACTGATGTATCCATTAAGCAATGGCAGCAAGATATATTTAAGCTTGTATGTCAAGGGAAAAAACCCAGAGTTAAATATAAAATATTTTAAGATGCAAAGGAATGGGGAGATTTGGATTGCCTGGTTTGAAATTGAATTTTGTAGCCTGCTGTTTAGTCTTAAAAGTTGTATTCTAAAGAAAACTGGTTATGAAACATACCATTGGTATATGACTCAAGAAAAATTATCTAGAATACATAAAGATTCTTCAAATTTACGTAGAAAATATGGACAACATAGAGATTTTTTTTTTCCATATTTGGTGGACTTTTTTAAAAAAAGCCAGAAATGCTTATATTCATACAATGGTACAAAGAGTTTTAACAATCAATATTCAACTGAAACCTGAACTTTTCTTGCTGGGATCAATGGCCAGTCAATTAGAAAAGGAGCATGGAAGATTGTTTTTATATACGAGTAATTTGTGATTTATGGGTTTGAAGATTAGAAAGGATAGTTTATGGAAAGAAGGAAAGTATGATGTCACTTTAGACAGAGCGTGAAATACAAATGCATAACCACTGTCCAAGAGATCAGAAACTGCTTCTTTATCATCTTTTCTCCCCCCCTTTTTTTCTTTTTCTATTTTATTTTTACATTCACCATTCTTCCTTATTTTCTGTTTCTTTTCTAGTATTTGTCTAGTTTTCAGTTTATTTAAAAAATCTTCAATAAATGTTGAAATATTGAAAAGAAAAAAAAATAAGTGAATGAAAACAGAGAATCCCTACTGAAAAATAGGATGAAGAAACAAGAGTTCAAAAGAAATTCTCACCCGTGACTGTGATCCTGCACTGTAATTTAAATGTAGGATAACATCCACTTTTCTTTCTGGTCTCAGCAGAGGAGCAGAGCTGGTGTTGATGAAGAATCCAGTATCTTCCAGAGACAAATATTCTTCTGTTTGTGTTAACTGATTGGGTGAAGAAGAGTCCAGTACAGTGTCTAAAAAAAAATAAGAGGAAGCTCAAATTCTTGTAATGTGTCATGGTTTGAAATTGCCCAAACAAATCCCACCTCCAGCGTCCGAAAATTGCCAGGTTGGATAAAAATCCATGCAACCTACTTGCCACAAATGAAAAGTTGGTTCTGATTAGATTTTCAAGCAGCCCTTATGTGTACTGAATTGCTGGAATCTGCTGCTTGAAAAGACATGCAGATTATTTATTTAAATAATAATTTGGATTTTATACTCTGTGGTACATGAATCTCACCATGTATGTGTGTTTGGGGCATAACTAAACCAGAAATACTTTACTTGTTATTTTAGCTTTAAAGTTGAACATATATATTTTCAGTTCACTTGTTTTTTCAGCTTCAGAGTGAACTGAAAATATATATGTTGATCCTGATTAAAGGCAGAGTCATGCTATGGCCCATTTAATCTATATAGGTAATCCTTGATTTATGACCACAATTGATCCCAAAATGTCTGTTGCTAAGTGAGACAGTTATTAAGTGAATTTTGCCCCATTTTACGACTTTTCTTGTCACAGTTGTTAAGTGAAACACTACTGTTGCTAAATTAATAACATGTTTGCTAAGTGAATCTAGCTTCCCCATTGACTTTGCTAGTCAAAAGGTTACAAAAGGTAACATATGATACAATACATAAAATACGACCCATGGACACTGCAACCAACATAAACACGAGTCAAGCATCTGAATTTTGATCATATGACCATGGGGATGCTGCAATGGTCGTAAATGTGAAAAATATGTTCATTAAGTCACTTTTTTCAGTGCCATTGTTAATTTTGAACAGTCACTAAATGAATTGTTGTAAGTCAAGGCCTACCTGCAGCTACTGTGGCTTAAGGCATGAAAGCTTCACCAACACACAAATTGTGATTTCATGTCAACAATGCAGAAGTGCTCTGCTATTGCCATCTTTCTGAATATTTATTTTCACCTTCCTGGTGAATAGCCACTTGCTATTTTCAGGAGTTTCTAATTTAAAGTACTAACTGGGCCCAGCCCTGCTTAACTTTTAGACATCATGGAAGTTCAGCTAATTTACTGAATCTATTCTTGGATTAAAATACTCATTTAAGAAACCAATGAAATTACCTTTCCATCTACAGAAGTTTTCATTCTCAAGGTAACGATTGTCTAGCTGGAGACCTTTGATGAAATTGTGGTATTGGGCAACTGATAAGCGATCTGTTAGGACATCTCTAAAAGCATAGGATAGCGGTCCAGCTGGGGTGTAGAGATGTGTCTTCTGCTCATGTGTTTCCATAGTTAAATGAGGCTCTTCATCTACAGAAAAGAAATTATGATGAAAGAAACATGTTATTTGTCTACATTTGGGTTAGATTTTTAATCCTTTGCAAAAGTAAAGATAGTCCTCGACCTACAAACATTCGTTTAGTGACTGTCCAAAGTTACAATGGCACAGAAAAAAGTGACTTCTGATCCCTTTTCACACCTGCAACACTTGCAGCCTCCCCATCGGGTGATCAGAATTTGGATGCTTGGCAACTGGCATGTATTTATGATGGTTGCAATGTGCTGGGGTCATGTGATCACCTTTTGTGACCTTCTGATGAAGATAGTCAATGGGAAAGCCAGATTCACTTAACAACCATGTAACTAAGTTACTAACTGCAGTGATTCACTTAATAACTGTGGCAAGAAAATGGAGCAAAACTGTCTTTCTCTTTCTTAGCAACAGAAATTTTGGGCTCCATTGTGGTCATATATCGAGGACTACTGTAATTTATGTAAATATTTAATCATCAAGAAGAAAATAAATTCAATGTGATGGTAGCACCAATTTTAAAAATAAGCCTTGTTCAACTATGGACTATTTCATTTACCTAATTATGCAGTAAATTATATGTCATAGGAATTGAAAATTCCTTTATCAGTGCAATATTTTATGGTTTCTGAGGGTTTTTTTCTGTATTGTATACATATGGTTTAAAAACATCAGTAACATACTTATTGTATTCAACCAATCAGCAGTTGATAAGAGATGGTATTAAGAAACAAATTGGGATATTTGATCCGAAACCAAGTAGGGTTAATATTTGGGATGATTTGGGATTGAAGCCATGGTAAATTTTCTATGAGTGGATTACAAAAACAGTTTGTTAACAGAGGACACTGGAATTTCAATTTTGCCTTTCTTTTATGATTATTAATAATTTGTATTATTTTTATATTTTTATATAATATGTTTATTATTTAGTTTGTTATTGTTATTGCTATATTCATTGTTATTAATGTAGTATATAGATGACAGGTTAACAATCTGTAAACATTTTCAAATGTTTTTTGGCCTGTTTTGCAAGGGGTAGGAAATTAACACTGCTGAATTACATTAATCAGCATTTAACTAGGGAAGATATTATGTGTATATGTGTTAGTCTTTTTTAAAAGACACTTTTTCTTTTTAATGTCTTGTTTGCTGTGTTTTTTTATTCTTTTGTCTTTTTAAATTTTTTGGGGCAGTTTGTATTTTAACTTTCTCTGAATAAACCAAATATTATACACACACACACACACCCAAAAAAACTCCATTAGTAACAAGAAATAAGAGTGGTATGAGAACAACCTACCAATATTTACAATTTGATCTTGAGTCCATTTGTGCCAAAAATCCTCGGAACTGTGACTTATATTCCAGATATACAGCAGATTAAAGGAAAATAAGCTGCTCCACATGCCTGCCCAGAAGAATGTACAAAAATGTATTTTTTTGGTTTCCTTTCCCATCTCAGTAATCATTAAGCAATTCTTGGAGCCAGTAGAAAACTATCACGGTACAATCAAATTATTTTCTCTTTTTAATTCTGTGTGCGGTTTACTAATATTTCCTTAATATACCACTACATATTTCCTCCAGATACTACTGCGATCATTGTAGTTATTGATGGGTGTTTTATCTTGGTTGAGGAAGAGTTCTGTAGAACTGAAAAGCTCACACTCTATTTTGTGACTTTGAGCCACTCATTAAGATGTCTTCTTAATATGAATGTGAAAACTTCATGTGAGCATTTGCTTTATGTTAAGACTCACTTGAACAGTTGTATAATGATTATTATTGAATATTTGGATGGAATTACAGTACATTCCAATTTTCAACTATGTTTTACTTTTTAAATTAAAATTGTTAGTTTACTATAAAGTACAAACCTGTCATTTGTTACCTTGCAAATAAGACATCCGAGTCTCTGGTAGCTTTTTCATTAGATGCCCCATAAAGAATTCACTACCAAAATCTTCAGTCCGAACAAAAGCTCCGTATTTTAGTATTCCCACTTCATAAGGTGTGAATTCCATCCATTCTATAAAAAAAATTACAGTCACACAAATAAAAGCAAGATCTTCCTTGGTACATTATCTCCTGTATTAGGTAAGATCAGGTATCTGCATATAACAACAGGGTTTTTTCCCCCTGAACTTTTCTGTGTTTTTCCTCCCCTTTTTTGTTAATATTGTTTATTCTGTTTTAATTATAGTGTTTTTCTTTAATAAAGGCTTAAATGATGTGGCATATATGAGGTTCATTCTGAATTGCTGTTATTTGTATTGGTTCAAAAATTCAATCTAAAAATGTAAGAAAACTCAAGGCCATAGGCCATAGGTTGAAAAAACACCCGACATCGGTGAAAAACCTGTTTTAATGTTTGCCAACAGTATGGGTGCGTACATACAGTCAAAAGGATAGAGACATGACAGATTTAAATGTAATAACACAAGTAATTGTGTGGTCTTAAATATTTATTTGGGAGCATGGAAGAGACATGGCCCAGCTATAAACTGCTATTTATTATTTTTGCAGCTGCTATTTATTCAATTAAAGATGTAAGGATTAATAACACAATGTCATATTTTATTTGGTTCTAAAACTGGGATGCCCCAAATGCAAAAGCAGTCTCATCACTGACCATCTACTGAGCAATTGTGCACCAGCCTCTATTTCTTAGCCTGGATTAAACAAGTACAGCAGACTCCAGCTGAGGATTTCAGACTATTAGACTAATCTTGTGTATTATTATAAAACTATGTCTACATTATCAGTATATATATGAAGAGCCGTGGTGGCGCAGTGGTTAGAGGCTACTTCTGCTGACTACCAGCTGCCTGCAATTTGGCAGTTCAAATCTCACCAGGCTCAAGGTTGACTCATCCTTCCATCCTTCTGAGGTGGGTAAAATGAGAACCCAGATTATTGGGGGCAATATGCTGACTCTGGAAACCGGTTAGAGAGGGCTGTGAAGCAGTATATAAGTCTAAGTACTATTGCTATTTATCATAGTCATCATTTATTATTTATTGGATTTATACGTCATCACAGTCATGGAGGCTTGTAAACAAAAATTAAAAGATCCACAGTGTAACAGTAAAACTATAAACAAGCAATAAAATATTACAATGAATCATTAAAATGCCCATGACCATACTTTCTTTGGATTTAATATACTAAGACACATTTGCATCCAAGGGCCAGGAGGTGGCTTTCAATCTGAGATTACTAATATGCAATTTATTTTCCCTGCCTGTTTCATCAAAGTATCAAGAAATCTATATCTAGCTAATCAAAGATCTCTTGGTATTGCCACTTTAAATTTGGTATTACCCTTGAAATCGATACAGCTGTACTTCTCCTTTACATTGATGGCAGTGTAAATAGGGAAAGGATTCTGCCCCTCATTCACTGCTTGTTGTTGATCAGAAAGTTTATGGTTGTCTTTCTGTATTTTAAAAGGAAATATAAAACCAATTAATGATAGAAAATAAATTATTTTTTTGTAATAAAAGTATATATAACCTGTTCTGAAATTGTTTATGTTGCAAATGTTGACATCCAAATATTAATTAGGTTTCCAAGAGAAATGCCACTGGAATACCCTGTAATCTTAATCTTCAAAGCATAGAATGGAACAATTCTATGAGAAAATTGAACCAGATGTTGCTGAAGGAGGGGAGACGACAATATGGGCTTGTGCTTCAGACAGCAGCTCCTTGCAAGGAGACATCAGGACAGCAGTCAACCCATGGGCTAGAATGCTGGGAGAAGCTACAAAGCTCTCAACCCTGGTGGAGCATTTAAGCATTATTGGCTTTCTAACCATTTTAAAGTTACAAGAGGTCTTTCAATCAACAAGTTTAGAAAACTATCTGCTGAGTAAATCTTCATTGCAATAGAGAGCTTCAAGAATGTAAAATAAATGGCAAAAAGCTAAATAAGAATTTAATTCAAGAAAGATATAAATGTATTAAGAGACCAGATTATTTTAGAATATTAGGATTTTTGCTAAATTTTGAAATAAACAAATTATTATCTTCATGTAAACACAACTTGTTTAATCTATCAAGAAAGAGATGATTGGTTTAAAATTTAAAAATAAAGAAACCTGAGTGGGGGTGGGGAGGCAGTGGTGGGATTCAGCCAGTTTGCACTACTTTGGGAGAACCGGTTGTTAACTTTCTGAGCTGTTTGGTGAACTGGTTGTTGGTAGAAATCATTAGGGCAGAGAACCGTTGTTAAATTACTTGAATCCCACCACTGGGGGGAGGGATTAATGAACTAAAAGAAGAGCAATGAAATTTATAAAATGACAGATAACAGTATGATACATAAGACATTTCAAAGGATATTTGAAGAATTGGGGAAGGAATTTATAGCTCAAGTGCAACAATAAACTCTGTATTTCAAAATGCAGTTTTAAAAAAGACTGTAAAGGAAAAAAAGAAGTGAAAGAGAATAATGTATGGTGGATAGATAGATAGATAGATAGATAGATAGATAGATAGATAGATAGAAGACCAACAGGATGAAGAGGAGAAACAAAGTCAAACTAATGGAAACAATGGAAAATAAAGAAATTGTGGATTATAAAACAGTGGAAATGACAGATATGACAGTGGAAATACAAATGATTAGCCTAGAGATGACCTGGGCAAAGGCCTATTACTGGACTTACAAAAGACAGTTTCTAAAGCCAGGATGAAATTTTTGAGATGGAGATTCAATCCTACAGTAGCTACACAATGGTTTAAAGACCATGATTGTTAGAAGAAAATTAATATAAAATCACTTGTTTGATCAGGGTTAAAATAAGAAATATTTCTATAAAAATTTTGGAGATACTTTAAATTTATGGATTTTTTGTCAACATTTGGACTAAAATGATAACAATTTTTGAATTTGCAAATGGAGGGAGTGTTATGGGAAGTGGTGAAGTATATGAAATTTATAGGGAGTGGGGAAATATTATATTTGTCTGTACTTGTTGCATGGAAACTGGGAGTCACTTCTTTAAATATTTTTTTCTTGCACTTTGTATTTCTTTTCTTTCTATTTTGTCCTTGATTTCTTGTCCTTTGACTTTCTAATTTCTGTACTGCTCAACATATTTATGAATTACTTATATGAGGGATTAGATAACAGGATTATCAAATTTACAGACAAACAGAAATAAAACAGAAAAGACCATAAGGGTGGCATTAAATTTCAAGAAGACACTAAGAATGCCAAACTGTGAGCAAAAATTAGCATGTCAATAGGGACAAATGCAAAGTCCTACAACTGAGTAGGAAAATCAGAGAGGCAGCATTGAGCAGTATAGGTGGTCCTCATTTAGCAACTGCCCTGGCTACCTGTCTCATTCAGTTAAAACTCTCTCATAAAGAGACCTGTGCCTGACCTGTGCTCTGCTCTGTGACCTTGATTAACTGATTAAACCCCCCCCAACAGCTGCTGAGTGAAACTGATCTGATCTTAATCAGTTTTGCACTGAAGGCTTATGATGATGTGAATGGGTGCACCGGTCAGAAAATGATTTATTCTTGTTTATTACTACTGTATTTGTGAACGGTCACTATCCAAGGCAGTTGCAACATTTATTGAACATTTCTCTGGAACTACTTGTAGTCACTAAACAAAGACTACATATCCATCCAAAAGGACCTGTATACCTTGATGGATTGCAGTTATTTACAATTAAACATAAGCTAGCAGAATGAAGCAAATGCTTCCTGGGCAGCATCAACAGAAATATAGTGTCAACATCAGTGGTGAAATTCAGCCGGTTCTATCCGGATCGCGTGATCATCACATCCCGTTTTTGACCCTCTGTGCATGTGCAGAAGGCTCTGCGCATGTGTGGAGGAAGCGTGTGCGCTCACATTTGTGAACCGGTAGCGAAGGTAAGTGAATACCATCCGTTGTCAACATCAAAAGATGTCATCGTTCTTCTATATTCTGCATTGGTCAGACTGCACTTAGAATATGGATGTAATATAAGAAGAATATTAATACATTGGAGTAAAAGAAACAAGATGATAAGAAGCTTGAAAGGGAAAAAAAATCATAAGAAATGACTGGAGGCACTGGATATACTGTATTTTTCGGAGTATAAGACACACCTTTCCCCCCCCTAAAAGGGGGTGAAAATTTAGGTGCGTCTTATACACCGAATGTATCCCTACCCACCCACTGGTCCCCACTCTTTGGCCTCTGCCTCGCAGCAGTTACCTCCTTGCAAGCAAACCGCAAGAAAAAGCAGCTCCTTTCAACTTCAGCACAGCCTAATTAGCACAAGTTGATTGGATCGGCCTCCTGACTCAGCTGATTTGCTCGCAGCTGTTTTGCACAGGTTCTGCTGCTTGCTGCAAAGAGGTAAATAGCTGGAGCAGATTTTTTTTCCTTGTGCTAATCAAGCTATGCTGAAAACGAAAATGAACGTAAACAGTTGTTAGATGTTTGCTGCAACGAGGCAAAATTGCTCAGAGGCAGAGGGAGATTTCTTTTTTTTTCTTTTCCTCATCAAAATAGGTAGGTGCGTCTTATACTCTGATGCGTCTTATACTCCGAAAAATATGGTAGTTAGTTTGAAAAAGGGAAGACCATGTGAAATATGTGATAGTTGTTTTCAAGCATCTGAAGGATTGACATGTTCCAGAGGACAGGACAGAAAATAACTGGTTAAAATTATAAAGAAGTAGATTTCACTTGGACATCAGAAAATCTTTCCTAATGGTAAGAATTGTTTAGCGATGGACCAGACTGCCTGGTGGACTATCTGTTCTTGGAAGTGTTTAAAAAGAAACTGGATATCCACCTTCTGCACTGGACAAGGTTTGGATTAGATGATCTCCAAGGTACCCTGCAATCCTTACAGTCCATGATTCTAGGAACAGCAAATGTTATCTATACCATACAGCCGAACATTGATCTGCTTGCAGGAGAAAAACAATGGGCAAGGCTTCTTAGAATTCAGAGTCATACAGAATATGCCTAAGAACCAGTAGTTTCAAATCATATTATTAAAAAAAGTACTCTACCCCGTCATTCAATGTATATTCAATAAGGAGACCCCACAGATCTATGGAGGATATTTTTTGTCCTTCTTGTTTCCGATGTCGCAATTGCCTGTTGTAATACTTCAAACGCTCCATGGAAAAACCATTCAGTTTGCTCTTAGTTACATGTCTTTTAGCCTCATTGATTTTTTCATCTAGATTCTTTCTTGACCAGTGCGCATCTTTGTACAACTTTGCCATGATCCTAAGAAAAATATTTCAAGACTATAAACAATATCTGATTGGATTAAATATCAAATATCCCACAAGATTCCTTTAAGATACCCCATTAAAGCAACAGCTCCCCTATTGTAATATAATTATATTCCAAACAAAGGAATCCATGTTAGAGTCAGCCAGCGGAGCCAGTATAGTCAGGAATTATGGGAACTGAAGTCCAATATACAGGTAGTCCTTGTATATTGTATATTATGACCATTTGTTTAATGATTATTCAAAGTTATGACAGTGCTGAAAAAAGTTACTTATGACCACACATGATCATTGCAGCATTCTGCATGTCACATGATCAGAATTTGAATGCTTGGCAACTGGTATGTATTTATGATGGTTGCAACATCCCAGGTTCACTTGACCGCTATTTGCAACTTTCCCAGGGTGCTTTTGGCAAGCAAAGTCAATGGGGGGAGCCAGATTCACTTAATAACCGCACCAGAAAGGTCATAAAAAAGGACTACCTGTTGTATTTATCAATACAGAATTTCTATTGCATTCTTACAATTAATTGTAGGCAGGTAATTAGATCAAAAAAGATTTTTCTCAATATACATTTCAGCTCCAAATCTCCTTGGCACATTATATCCCCAGACCTCAAATGGATCTCTTTTCTTAATTCAAATAAAGTTAAAATGAAAGCAGGTTCTTTTTTTAAACAAAGCAGCAAGTCATAGACTTATTTCTCAAGTAGGTCAGTAATTTCATGTCCTACCCAATTAATTATAGAGCACAGAGACTGAACAATGTTTATTTTTCTAGCATCAAATATGCCTTAATGTCCTTACCAGGTTGTGCCCGACAATCCACTCATGTATGTAGCACAGTCTAGGAGATTAAGCTTCTGAAGACCTCGGAGACTTCCAAAGCATGCAGTCAGTGACCGCATACTGCCCCCTGTTGTCATGATTGCAACTACCGGCACCTCAAAAAATAAACAAGTAAGTAACTCTCAATTTTGAAAGGGGACAATGAAATTCAGGATTTAGACTCAGGCTTCTTCTGTACCTTCCCATGTTTCCCTTTAACAATACCCCTTGCTGCTGCTGCTGTTGCTGCCTGGAGGTGGGAAGAGAGGACATTGTGTCCAGAGGTGGGATTCAGCCGGTTCGGACAGATTCTGCAAACTGGATGTTATTTTACATCTGGTTACCTGAACTGGTAATTGCAAGGACTGGCTGGCCCCTTCCACCCCTCTATATTGTGAGAAAGAAAATCTGGTCCGGATTTCCATGGTGACAGAAAAGAAAAATGTTGGCACTACTTGAAGCGGAGGAAGTATTATTTTCAAGAATCAAAGCCCATGGAAGGTAGACTACAAAATATGAAAAATTCTAGCAACAATATTTATAGTATCCTAAATCAGTTTCTTAACTGGTTTTCCTTTTTATTTTTGACATTCTTATTAACGTGGAAAAAGAGCTGATTAAATGAAGCAATGATTGAATCTTTTCCTTTAAACTATAAGGGTTATAATTAAGTTTACATAGTGAAATTAAGTTTTGTGTGTTTCCTTGTTTGTTTTTATAATTTAAAACAAATATTTAATTAATTGTTATGTTTGCTTGTGAGTTTAATGGATTTCCTTTTTATTATCGCTTGTCAACTTTTCCCCCTCTTCTCTCCTGAACTCCTGTCAGCTATTACCGTAGCAACTTTCTCTCACTGATTGGTAAATATATAATTATATGTTATTGTATCTTTATAAAGAATAAAATTATTTACATTATATTTAATTTATATTGCATTATATCATGTACACTACACTATAATAATATAATTCCCAAAATTTATTTCTTTATTTATGTATTGCATTTATATTCTGCCATTTTAGGATGCCTCTGGACAGCTGTAGTAAAATGTAATTCTATTCTTTTAACCACTGGATGTGAAGATGTGTGAAAAGGGAACATGTTATTAACTCATGACATATATTATGTTAAGGTGTCCTACTGAATTTTATTTGCACATCAGAAATGCTTGCATTATTAATATATCAAAAGCAGAGGAGTTACTGTACAATAGTGGGGCAAGTCAAAACTATTATTGTAGGGCATGTGTTTGACCACAATATAACCAAAATGAAGCTATTACAATTTCAGCTATCTGCCATCTAAAAAGTTTGTAGAATTACGTGGCTGATTAATATACTTAGTATAAATATTTGCTTATTATAAATATGTTAGGAATGTGAACTATTCAGAGGTGCTAAAGGGTGTCAGTAATTTACAATTTAATATGTAAAAGTTGTATCTCATTTTAAGAAAGAAGCAGCAGGTTCAGCATATTGATGTAGCTGTATCATAACAACACAATTCAACATAACCATCATATCCAAACGAAAATACCCTTGCAATCAAATAAGTGTGCCCTTAAATTCAATCCTAGTTATTAAAAATGGATCTTTCCACATAGACTAGCACTGGTGTCTATAAAATATTAATGAAAAATGTATGTAACTATGGAGTTAAACTTTTAGCACCCATCATTTTTTAGTAAGTCTCTTTGAGTTCTAAAGGGGAGTTTCCTTAAACAATTAGTTTATCAACTATTTATCAAATTACTCTCAGGAGTCATAGCAGAGACTGTAATGCAGCATCTAGAAACCATAGCACACCCACCCACCCACAAGCAAAAGTATGGGTCCAGCAAGTGGGTGACATCTCATAGTAACAAAGGAACAGCTGCTGAAGACATATGAAGCAATCAACATCTTCAAAGGAATAAAAATCACTAGGGAAGAGGAAAACAACACCATTCTGCGCTCCCTGAACATCCTCATCAGCAGAGGCAATGATGGCAAATTAAAAACACAAGTCCATTGAAAAATCACCCACACTAACCAAATGCTCCACTACCAAAGAACCTACCAACCCAATCTCCCACAAGAGGAGCTGTGTAAGGACATTATTCAAATGAGCACAAATGCACTGCAACACCAGAAGAAGGAAACAGACAGCCTCTTTAACATCTTCCAGTAAAATGGATGCCATACTACTTCATCAAAATGTTATCTGACACTCAATTGACTACAGTACAACCAATCCAAGCTAGGAAAAGGATAACACTGCCACATATAAAAAACATCTCGGAAACAATCAACAGACTATTACAACCACAATGCATCACTGTAGCACACAAGCCCTCCAAAACATCTTAGGTAAACCAAGAAACTGAGCACCCTCTAGTGGTGAGAAGACATGATGAAAATTCCTTAATTTCCCAACACATAGATTCAACAAGGAAATTGTGAGCATCCTAGACCAAGCTAAATCCAGAAAACGCTAGCAAATTCCCCGCAGCTTGGCCCTCATCAACAGGCATATAGCGATAAACAACATTTACACATCACTGTTTTAATTCTCCCTTCTCTGTTAAAATGTCTTTATATCTTACAGTCTTGTCCATGTTAATCATATTTGGATGTGTCAACGCTTCTATTGTTGAAAGCCACATTGGTACTTCCATATAATGTTCCATACAACACCCCTCACTAACAGAAGAAGGAATTGGTACTAGGATTAACTCCAGATAAGCAATCAAGCATAAACAATAGTCTAATCAAGGAACTACCAAAATGGAAATAACACCCCTAAGGTAAAGGTTCCCCTTGTTCCCGACTCTAGGGGGCGGTGCTCATCTCCGTTTCAAAGCCAAAGAGCCAGCACTGTCCGAAGATGTCTCCGTGGTCATGTGGTCAGCATGACTCAATGCCAAAGGCGCACGGAATGCTGTTATCTTCCCACCAAGGTGGTCCCTATTTTTCTACTTGCATTTTTTTACGTGCTTTCAAACTGCTAGGTTGGCAGAAGCTGGGACAAGTAACGGGAGCTCACCCCGTTAAGCGACACTAGGGATTCGAACCACTGAAATGCTGATCTTTCGATCGACAAGAACAGCGTCTTAGTCACTGACTATCCTTAACTCCCCTACCTATCTATAAATGTTTCTTATTTGGGTAATGAAACATCTTCAAGAAAAGAAGCAAGCTTAGAGAGTACCAAGGACTCCACATTTCAACCTTGAGTTACACATATTCTCTTCTCTTGTTATCTAATTACAGTGTAACTGCAATAGTTCTGACTTTTCAAAACTTGATAGTTTCCAGGGCACAAGGTGGCAGTAAGATGTGCACAGAGTTAAGTGTCTCTGTCTTCTCTTTGTCTATCACTGTGCCTGCTGCTTGTGTATAAAAATGTTATTTGTAGTCACTTCCATCTGTCTTACTTCTCAGATGCATATAGAGCGCATGTTCCTTTGACTTACTCTCTAGTATGATTAGCAGTTTAGATGGTAATCTTTGCCTATCTACATTATATATTTGCTGTAAATAAATCTTTTTTCCCCTATTAGTTATAAACCCTGCTTCATTAGTCCTTGTACAGATTGGATTTCCACTCACAGGAACCTTCATCTGTAAATACACAGCCCTTTAACCTCAACTAGAAGGTTAAATATCTGATATGTAGTATGGCATTATTACAATTATAATTATAATATAATTGTTGGAGATACCAGATTTAAGTTAGAATTAAGACAGACTGAAAGAGGCAGAAGAAGAAATGTTGCTTCCCATTCAGTTAAGCTAATTTTAAAGTTACTTCTCAAACCATACATTATTGCCAATCTTAACTTTAGTTTGTTCACAATGTTTTCTTTATAAGCCACAATGTGATTTGTTTATTTAAATTAACGGAAGGCAACATTCATTGTGCTTTGCACAATAAATTAACCACAACAAGTTTGAAAATGAGCCTCATTAATCCAACATGGTAGCAAAAGCTAGAATTGGCTACCTTCAATTCTAACATCATAGAATTCAAGGCAGCCACTTCTGCCATCAGGTTTGACCTCTTATACAATGAAGGAACCCAGATTAATTAACCCCACAAATGTCCGTGTAATCTCCAATTAAGCATCCCATGGGAGGTAATCCACCATTTCCACCAACTGGTTCTTTCACTGAATCCATTTCCTAATGGTTAACCAAATGTTTCACATTCTGAAATTAAGGAATATTGTTTCTAACTTCCTTTCAGGTATTTGGTGAGTGCTTGCCCACAAGTGGTAATTCTTATTACTGGATGAACAGCTGAAAAAAATGGAGACACACAAGACGAGAGATTAGATTAATCCTCATCATAATGTCTATATGTCGTCAATTGGAATCCTTCAGTTAATAACTGACATTCTGAATCATACACACCTCATGGTCCTGCAGGTCCTTTTCTAGTTTGAGAACCTTCTTCAAGGCACTAGTGACAATGTTCTTTCTTTTGTGTAAAAAATCTTGCTCTTGTGAACAAAGGTCATATCCCAAGCGGAGGTCAAGATTGGTCTTACTGAATTAAACACACAAGGAAATACATGTCAGCATATCTGTTCCATCTTCATATTTGGAATCGTCTTCATTACTTGAAAATGCTAATGATCAAGGAAATCTTCAATAAACCAAAGTAACCATATAATAAATGTGACATGAGAAGAACAATTTATAAAGTGATTTGTTTTTAAATGGCAAATTACAATATTTATACAATGTTTTCCATAGTATTTATTTTGAATATCATGTGTACAAAACAGAATGCCATCATCTATTTTGCTATGAAAAGTGACATTAGAATTCATACCACATCCCTACGTATATAGTACATGTAATTACAACAGAAATGAAAAATACTTGGCCTTAAATAATACAAACACTACAAATTCCTTCAGGAACATGTCCCCAAATAAAGGTTGGGGAAATAAAACAGATTAGAACAGAAATAAACAGAACAATTAAAATTGTAGCCATTACCATCCGAGACTGGATGGATGTCTTACCAGTCTTCTGTCTTCACATGCAAAGCAAATTTCTTATTCTGAAAATTCAGAATACAAATATAGGTTTCTTTATTTTATCAACATCTTTCATTCCAGGAGTCATCTATAATTTCTAGCACACATATAAAAAAGTGGATATGTATACACATTTCACCTGCTGGGCCAGAACCCATAAATTGGTTACTGGATAGTCCATATTATTCTGATGGGACATATGATAACAAGTACTTATGCTTATGGTTTAAGAGTTCATTTTTGAGACTGTGAATATTTCATGGATATTTTAAATAGTTAGGCAACACAGTTTTCAGCAGGATATAGGCTGTCAACCAAATAAACTTTGTAGTCAACTGAGAACAAGTTTGATGTAGTGATTAAGGTATCACTACAAGCTAGAAACCAGGAGACCGTGACTTCTAGTCCCGTGTTAGGCATAAAGCCAGCTGGGTGACCTTGGGCTAATCATTCTCCATCATCCTTTGAAGAACACAATAGCAAACAACCTCTAAGAAACTATGCCAAGAAAACTACACAGACTTGCTTAGGCAGTCACTAGGAGTCCAGATTGACATGATGATATACAGACACAGGCACAAGCACAAACATACAGTCAAACAACTATGCAGTTTTTAATGAAAGAATGAACTGTATTTACATCCATCTGCATATTACAACATTCTAGTACAAGTCCTTTTCTCAAAATCTTGAAGAAGAATCTTCAGTTTAAGAGTGTTTAAGTTTAATTTTGCATTTGAAGCATAGGTTAGTGATAGCAATTCCTGTCTACTGTTTTTTTTTTATCATACTTGGTCATTAATACAATGATGTTTCTAACTTGAGTGTTGTTTTCTGAGATAAATCAGTAAAATTTGTTTGACGCAAAGAACTTAGAATTCAAGTTCAACATACAATTGATTATATTGAGATGGTATGTTGATCTTTCCACTACTATGTCTAAGATCCGTAGGATTCAACAGAAGAAACAGAAAAGTACAGAGGACTGCAGCCAAAAAAGCAAAATATTATCCATTTCCTCTGCATGAATAGAAACACAGTCCATTCGCCAAAGCAACAAAATCTTCTGATTAGATTCTATGGTTCCACATTCTGTTGCTTTACTTAACTAATATATTATTACATGATTCTGAGCATGCAGTTTATTGAGCATATAAAAAAATCTTTGGTAAAAATGCATACCTACATTGTTCTTTTTGGAACTTTTATATTGCAAAAACATTTAAAAAACCCAATTGATAGGAATTAGAATAGAATAAAATAACAGAGTTGGAAGAGACTTTGGAGTCCAATCCCTTGCTTAGGCAGAAAACCCTACACCACTTCAGAAAAATGGTTATCCAACATCTTCTTAAAGACTTCCAGTGTTGGCGGATTCACATTTGGTGCAGATCTCCTATTCCAGATTATTTTCATACACATTTGAAATTTTTTTTTCCATACAGATAATACCATCCTAATCATAGTTCAGTTAGAACATGTGCTGTGGCAGAGATTAAATTACCTTTCCTCTCACCTCAGATTGTGGAGAAGTCAATTTAAAACATGGAAGCAGTTTAAAGCAATATTCAGCAAAATTCTACTCTTACCTCAGCTAATACTAGTTTCTTGTTCTGAGGAATTGAATTTACTTCCACTTTTACAGATTTTTCTTCTTTATTATAAGAACATGGCCCCTGGAAAGATAATTACACTTCTGTACCCAAAGGAGTAGAAAGTTGCATGATATGTAAGCAATCAACACCCATATAAGCAGAGATTAACACCAAAATTAATATTAGACCAACAATCAAGCACTGTAGCCCACTCAAGGAATTACCAACACAAACAAACAGTAAACAACAATCTAATAACAGAATCATCAAGACCACGGTCATCACCACTTACAGGACAAGCTACAAGAATATAAACTGAGAAGAAAGCCCCACTCCCTTCTAGGTTTGATGATGTTGCCTAGCTGAGTAATGAAATGTCTGCAAGAAAACAACCAAGCTCAGAGAGTCCAAACAGTTGAACCCTAGGCAATAAAAATTCTCTTCTATCAATATTGTATACTGTAACGCTCTCTACATGGGGCTCCCCTTCAGGAGCACCCAGAGGCTCCAACTGGCGCAGAGTGCGGCCACACGGGTGGTTATGGGAGCAACATGGTGCTCCCGTGTGACACCTCTCCTGTGTGAGCTGCACTGGCTCCCAGTGGTCTTCTGAGTGCGCTTCAAGGTTTTGGTCACCATCTTTAGAGCGCTCCATGGCTTAGGACCTGGTTATTTACAGGACCGCCTACTACCACAAGCAGCCTCCCACCGGCTGGTACGCTCTCATAGAGAGGGGCTCCTCCAGGCACCGTCAGTTAAACAATGTTGACTGGCGGCCCCCAGGGGGAGGGCCTTCTCTGTGGGGACACCCACTATCTGGAACGAGCTCCCCCCAGAGATACGGAGGATCCTGGATCTGCGCACTTTCCGCCATGCTCTTAAGACTCTCCTATTCCAGCAAGCTGGCCTGGCCTAATTTTCTCCCCTGTTTTAAAATTCTTTTAAATCAAAATTTTAATCTGTTTTAAATTATTGGGATTTTTATTGTCTCGGGCTAAATTATTTAATCTGGTTTTAATTATGTTTTTTAACTTTTGTATCTATGTATTTTATTTTGTGCCTGTTCACTGCCCTGAGTCCTTCAGGAGTAGGGCGGTATATAAATCTAATAAAAAACAAACAAACAAATATGCAAGTTGTGCTATTCTTCGGAATAAATGTATACAAAACTGATACAATAAGAACAACAAACAGAGCCTTTAATAAGAAAATGACATTTGATAATAAACTCACAAATAAATAATCTAGATCCTCCTTTGGTAATCTAATATCCAATGTTGGGTGGTTATATTTAATATAGTGAAATGTAGTTTTCATACAGAAGTCAAAACCCAAACTAAATTCCTTATGTTCTTCATGAGATCCTTTTGCAATAAGATATAGTCTTTTTTCTATAAAAGAAAAGGAAAAGAGTGTTCACAAAAGCAATTGCATATGTTTTTAGTGCCACTTTTTTAAAAAACAAAACCAGTCTACAATGGAAGAATCCATCTAGAATGCATTACAGCAATCCAGTCAGAAGATGCCACGAATGGATCAGTAGTTGCTGATAAAATGACTAATTTAAGACAATCATGTGCTAGGTAAGATTATGCCACATTAAAGGAATGCTATTCTTAATTTAAACTGGAAGGAAGGAAGGAAGGAAGGAAGGAAGGAAGGAAGGAAGGAAGGAAGGAAGGAAGGAAGGAAGGAAGGAAGGAAGGAGGGAAGGAAGGATCAATCTCTAAAATGCAAATTTCCCCATCTGGCTAATGTAAACTGCCAACTTGAGCTGAAGCTAATCCTGGAAATTTACCATCTACCCAAAGTGTATAATGAGGCCCACTTGTATAGATACTGTATGTGCATATGGATAGCTATACCTGTCAGAAACCACAACCCAACAAATTCATTGAATGAATCTCAGTCACTTATAAACCATCCCATTTATAAAATAAGTTTATCTCCATCTTTGCATACCAATCATTCTCTCACATGGAAAAACTGAAATACACATATGTGAATGCCTATCCTTCCCTACTCCCTGCGGAAACAGGAAACAGAAACAAAAGTGTTAGCAGTGCTAAACAGGAAAGAGCAAAGACAAGAGAGAAGAAAATGGGTTCAAGATATGCCAATGAGAGCTTCCTACTGACTAAGAGTGACAGGAAATAAAGAAATTCTGTTTAGACTTCACCTGAAAGCTTAGGATTTACCAAGGAAGTAAGCAAACAACCTTTCCAAATTAAAGTATCCATACTTTTCAGCAGAGAGCTCTACAGTTCATTTATTCTCAACCTGGTCTTTTATTCTTCTCAGCAGATCAAAGACCACCCACCAGTCCCAATTCACAAGTAGTGATGTACTGTAGAAAGAAAAATCCAGCTCCACGTTCTTGTAGAGGAAATACAATATACCATGTTACCTGGTACTTCACTCATTTCAAATGATGATATTCCGTTATTAGTAATATATTTTTCATAGAACTTGAGTAGAACTGCAGTAGGTTAAAGAGATCATTCTTGATGAATCGTATTTATTTGTTAGATTTACTGGGCACCCAACTCCAGAGCAATTCAGTTAACATTTTAAAAGAGTAGATCGGTATTTCTTAAACCTTTTTCCTCTCCAGAATCCTTCCTAGTTAAAAAAAAAAAAAACCCATAGAGGACCCCCCTCCAAGAGACCGTTTATTTGTATGAGTTATATTTATTGATAAGGACCACATCAAAAATTAAAACTGACACATTTGCTGCAGCTGCTGCTTTCCATGTGCTAGGGCTGTGATGGTGAACCTATGGCGCGTGTGCCACAGGTGGCACACAGAGCCATATTGGTGGGCTCACAAGTGTTGCCCTAGCTCAGCTCTGGCATGTGGGAAACGGTCTGTTTCCTGCCTCTGGGGGGTGGGGAAGGCCGTTTTTGCCTTCCCCAGGTTCCTAGAAAGGCTCTGGAGCCTGAAAAATGGGCCTACCAGGCCCAACGGGCCATCACCTGCCAAAAGCAGGGAGAGTGTGGGGGGTTGCACACACATGCGGGGGGGCACATTGAATTATGAGTGTGGGCACGCGCACACATGACCACCCCTCCCCCCACTTTTGGCATGCAATAGCAAAAAGGTTAGCCATCACTGTGCTAGGGATTTTAATGCTGTTTAGGCTGGCAAAATGTTGAGGGTCTTGGAGCACGCTTTAATTGGAGGAGATAAATAATGACAAACAGAAGACATCGTAAAGTTGCTTAGTGTCGCCAGTGAGATGGGCGACATAGAAGTTTAATAAATTAAATAAATAAATAAATGTCTGTACAGGAAAAACTCCATGTAGTACCAGAAATGTCAGGGACTTGGCAGCCACCCTACTCCAAGGCGTGGAAGAACAGCCAGGTTTTTTTAAAAGATACCATCAGGGTGGGAGCCACACCCTGCATGATTACAGATGCTACACCTTCTCTGAGTTTACAGAAAAAGTAATATTACTTGAGTTTCGCGCCTTTTTCTTCTCCACCTCGACCTCCAAACAGCGGACTTGTCGAGACTGTAGAAATACAAGGAAATACAAGAGGACATTAAATTTAAAATTAAAGTGTAAAATTCCTGTATTGGTTTTCCCTCTGAATGATAAAATGTTTGCCAATTAGCATTCAAGGGTGGGTGGGAATAATACCCTTTTCCTATAACATGATATGACTAAGAGTAACTACTGAAATGTAACTCTTCTGCTAATGTTTTTAAAGGCAAGT
Organism: Pantherophis guttatus; assembly: GCF_059756535.1. Lineage (NCBI taxonomy): Eukaryota > Metazoa > Chordata > Lepidosauria > Squamata > Colubridae > Pantherophis > Pantherophis guttatus. The sequence goes on from NC_142063.1 coordinate 69,566,677, forward strand.
GACAAATGTTTTGTATGTATGTATATATGTATTTAACTATACATAAAATACACACACACAAATGTTTAAAATCTAGGTAAAGATAAAGGTTCCCCTTGCACATATGTGCTAGTCGTTCCTGACTCTAGGGGGCAGTGCTCATCTCCGTTTCAAAGCCGAAGAGCCAGTGCTGTCCGAAAATGTCTCCATGGTCATGTGGCCGGCATGACTAAACACCAAAGGCACACGGAACGCTGTTACCTTCCCACCAAAGGTGGTCCCTATTTTTCTACTTGCATTTTTTACGTACTTTTGAACTGCTAGGTTGGCAGAAGCTGGGACAAGTAATGGGAGCTCACCCCGTTATGCAGCACTAGGGATTCGAACCGCTGAACTGCCAACCTTTTGATCGACAAGCTCAGTGTCTTAGCCACGTCCCTTAAAATCTAGTAACAGTAATAAAACATTTTATATTTATTAAGCTATCCCACTGATCTATCAGCTATATTTTTTTACACATTTAAAATCTCTTTTTTTATGGCGGGATATCCATATTTATAGCATATGGTGTTATATATCCTATGTGGTATACAGTATACACTCTGTGCATAACTATATACAATTGTGTGTAATTGTATATTACTGATGTAATTATATTTTCAGGAAATGGAATACTGCCATAATTCTAAAATATTATTCACTTTGACAAACAGGATAGAAGATCAACTGTGAAAGTCATAAGGTTTAAGTATTAGATACTTGAAAAAATCATGATTCCTTAATCAAAAGTTTCAGATATCAGTTAGGAAAAAGAAAAGGTATCAGTTGGAAATTGCATTCATTTCATTCCATTCCCTTTTCAGAAAAAGTAGCAGAGGAAAGAAAGTAGATAAAATACTTACCAGAAGAACTCCATTTGTAATGACTATTTCAGAAAATCTTGATCTAAAAAAAATCATATTATCATTACTTTATGCAGCAAGGCAGAATTTTTAAAGTTACTGTTAAAAAAAAAAAGCAATTCCTAGAAATGTTGAAAACAACAGGGGAAACCAGTAGTAGCTCAGGATGTTTAAAATGCAAAGCTTCTTATGAGGTTTTGTCAAAATGCAGAGCAGGACTGCTAAATAGTAGAATATTGTTAGATCTTAGTATCAGTGAAGGAAAATGTTGCCCAGTATTTCATACAGATGACAAGCAGGGACATAATAGATTCTGCAGAGATTATTTAGATTCTGATTTTACCCACCTATGCAGTAACTCAAATTCTAATTCCAGCTCCTCGTTTTCCTGAAATTAGAGGAAAATAATTGTAAAGTTTCCTACCGAAACCATTCTAAAAGGTTTTTTTTTTAAAAGGAATTCTGAGAATTGTAATCTCACCACAACTGGCACAAAGAATAGAATAGAATAGAATAGAATAGAATAGAATAGAATAGAATAGAATAGAATAGAATAGAATAGAATAGAATAGAATAGAATTTTTTATTGGCCAAGTGTGATTGGACCCACAAGGAATTTGTCTTGGTGTATATGCTCTCAGTGTACATAAAAGAAAAGATACATTCATCAAGAATCATTTTATTTATTTATTTATTTATTTATTTATTTATTTATTTATTTATTTATTTATTATTCAAATTTCTATACCGCCCTTCTCCTTTCAGACTCAGGGCGGTGAACAGCCAAAATAAAACATTTATACATAAAGTACGATTAAAAATAGATTTAAAATAATTAAATTTGGCCCATAGTTTAAAATTTATCAATTTAAAATCCATATCAAAATTTAAAATCAACCATAAAATCATAAAATCAAGAGAGACCAGCTAACTGAAAGAGATGAGTTTTTAGGGCCCGACGAAAAGTCCGGAGGTCGGAGATCACTCGTATCTCTGGGGGTAGATTGTTCCAAAGGGTAGGTGCCACCACAGAGAAGGCTCTCCTCCTGGGGGTCGCCAGCCGGCATTGTCTAGCCGACGGCACCGTGAGTAGGCCCTCTCTGTAGGAGCGAACTGGCCGGTGGGAGGCTATTGGTGGCAGAAGGCGGTCCCGTAAATACCCTGGCCCTAAACCATGGAGCGCTTTAAAGGTGATCACCAACACCTTGAAGCGCACCCGGAAGTCCACCATCATAAGGTACAACACTTAATGATAGTCATAGGGTACAAATAAGCAATCAGGAAACATTCAATATAAATATAAATCGTAAGGATACAAGCAACAAAGTTACAGTCATACAGTCATAAATGGAAGGAGATGGGTGATGGGAACGATGAGAAGATTAATAGTAGTGCAGATTTAGTAAATAGTTTGACAGTGGTGAGGGAATTATTTATTTAGCAGAGTGATGGCGTTCAGGAAAAAACTGTTCTTGTGTCTATTCTTTGAATTGCTGTTATGTTCAAGCTTAATATTATCTGGATTTTAACCATAGTTGTGGAATACACTCATAACACTAAATCATAGCGGGTATTCAGCCACATCAAATGGAGCTAATAGTAAATAAAAAGACATTATTTTAAATATCTTTCTAACAGCTCACGCTTAATATCACTAGCATGTAAAATGATAGGTTGGGCTTCATAAGCAGGTTTGTATGGATGTGTGGTTCACATTTTCCTTGCTCTGAGAATGATATGCAAGACTGCAAGTTAGCTTTTCTACTAAAACTCCATGCCACTCTCATTATATCCACAAACAGAAGGGCTAGCCTCAAGAAAGGAAAGACTAAAGCTCATCTCTGTCTGTCTAGCTCCCTGGTCTGTAATTGATTGTTAACAAATGCTACAATTCTTTCTAGAGGATTTTTATTTTAGAGGTTATCATATTGAGCTCCTGTATTTCAAAATGTATATTTATTTATATTTATTTTTAAAAGTATATGTCAGACTTCTTTATAGAAACATTATAAAATGGGTTTCAATGATGGTAAAATGATGCTAGAATAAAACACAGTAAAAACAAAAGAAAAATAAGATAGAAACAGACTTCTGCAAGCAACTGTTCTCTCCATGATTTTGGATTCTAAAAATAAATGCCTGCAAACCAAAACAATTGTCCCCCCCAATATGCTTAAAAATTTGTGTAGTTTTCCGCCAATTTTCCCAAACATAATTTTTTGCAAGACATTTTTCACAATATAAACCTATCTATAATATATTTTTACATGTGCATTTTTTTTTTACTACAGTTTTACTATACTCTTTAGTAAAGTGTGAAAATAAAAGGATAGCTGCATTCTAGTTTGTATATTAGTTCAGGGTGTATAATGATTACATCGGTTTGGTTTGTGCATGTGCATGCAAAATAATTGATTACTCTTGAGTAAACACACAAAATTGCTCTGTTAAAATGTTAATTAAGGTTACACAGACCTTTTTGTCGCAATTAAAATTCATGAGCACTTTTTCATTCAGTGGGAGTTTTGCTATATCAAAGCGTACAGTGAAAAGATGGTCATCTTGACAGACATCGTCATCATGAATACTCAGCTCCAACACATTCTGGTAAAAGAAATAAAAGGTTGTTAAAAGGTCGATATGTCATAAAGGGTAGAATATACATTTGGATGGGGATAGCATTGGGCAAGGAGAGGTTGAAAGATTGAAGGTTCTTTAGTTTAGGTAAAAGGAAGTGTATGATGAGATGTGCTGTACATTTCATTCTTTGCTGTTATTAAAAAATAGGAATCTGGTTGAACTGATAAGAAAGCAGTTCTGTAGGATTGTGGGAGTAGATACCCTTTGCATGGTAGGTTTAACAGCTGCTCAGAATGTCAAGTTTTGGAAATGAAGGCTACAAATTCGTTAATTATGGGGATCTACAGAAGTACCAAAGGTGCTTTTTCAAGAGGTAACTGGACTTTCTTGTTTTTTCTTTGAATATGTTTTGCATCTCATCCAAGCAGCTTCTTCAGTTCTGATGGAAGAACAGAACAGAACAGAACAGAACAGAACAGAACAACAGAACAGAACAACAGAACAGAACAGAATTCATTATTGGCCAAATGTGATTGGACACACAAGGAATTTGTCTTCGGTGCATGAGCTCTCAATGTACATAAAAGCTATAAGTGATAAATTATGATCATAGTCATCATAAAAATACATTCATCATAAATCATAAAATACAACACTTAGTGACAGTCATAGGATACTCAATAAGCCATCAACATAAATCATACTAGGAAACTAAATAAAACAGTATAAATCGAAAAGATACAAGCAACAAAATTATAGTCATAAGTAGAAAAGGAGATAGGTAATAGGAAAGATGAGAAGAAGAAGAATAGTAATATAACCCTTATTAAATAGTTTGACAGTGTTGTGAGAATTAGTTGTTTAGTAAAGTGATGGCATGAGGGGAGAATTGTCCTTGTGTCTAGTTGTTCTGGTGTGCAATGGATGGTGGGGAATGTATATTCCTTTCAGACAGCTGGTCATAGGAATCTAAATCCTTCCAGTCCCCACCATCCAAACAGAGCCAAAGAAGCTTCTTGGATGAGAAGTGATGGATTTCTTGGATTTCTCTGACAAAAACAACAGAAGGTTGGTATTTTTACCAGAGAAATTAAGGCTGCATTTGGCTTCATGCTGCAAGCTCCGCCATTTTGTGCACGAGTGAGGTTTCGTGCTGAATATTGAAAAGGAACAGGGCTTGTATTGCCCTGTTATAACTTCCATTGTTATCCCCTTTTGCGCCATTAAGCTTCCACTCTGTCAGTGCTTGGATCCAATGCATGTACCAACTACATAGAATTCACAAACTTAAGACACAGCATTTGAAATATAAATAAATATTGCCTTCAAGTCTATGAAGGAAAGGAATGAGCTTGGCCCATGAGTCTCGGAGTATACTAACTTTTGACTGGCCATAGCTTTCCTAATCGTTCACCTCTCCTGGCCTGCCATGATCACACAGCCGCTAAAACTAAAATTAACAACGAGTTGCTTACCTTTACTTTGGACTGCACCATGAAATGAAAGGTTTCATTCCAGACAGGGTCTTTGCAGTTGTGAATGGTCTTTGTTTGGTACTGTGCAGAAGAAGCAGCTGGCAGTTGCAGCTTCAAGTAGCAGTCAGGAGGGCTTACTATTGTAAAAGATCAAAGTATAAATAAATATGTGACAGGTGATATTACTCTGTAGCATACATTACAGAGAAGATCAAGGTCGCATTGGGATACCTGAAGAGGAATAGCAGGTACACTTTTCTGTACATATACCGTAATATCTCTTAATCCTCCTTCCTTTCATCTGGCCTATATTTGCAATCTAATGTTAGAGGGCATGGTAGAATGATGTACAGGTTGTCCTTGACTTACAACAGTTCATTTAGTGACCGTTCAAAGTTACAATGGCACTGAAAAAAGTGACATGACCGTTTTTCACACTGACAACCGTTGCAGCTTCCCCACAGTCACGTGACCAAAATTCAGATGCTTGGAAAGGGACTCATATTTATAAAGGTTGCAGTGTTCCGGAATCATCTGATGGCCTTTGGCGAACTTCTGACCAGCAAAGTTAATGGAGAAGCCAGGTTCACTAAACAACCATGTTACTAACTTAACAACTGCAGTGATTCACTTAACAACTGCGGCAAGAAGGTCATAAAATGGGGCAAAATTCACTTAACAACTGTCTCGTTTAGCAACAGAAATTTTGGGCTCGATTGTGGTCATAAATCGAGGGCTAACTGTATATTGAAAGAAGATTAAAAAACAGAAGAATTTTTTAATCATAGTGTGGTGCATCTATGTATAAACTGAGTAGGGTTTGTCCTCTATTTATGTTGGTTTGCCCTAATACAATAATTGTTCCAATTGCTTCTTATGACTGCAAAATGTGGAGTCTAAAAAAGGCAGATAGGAGAAGGGTGGACATGTTTGAACTGAAATCCTGGAGGTGACTATTACCCATCCCACAGACTGCAAAAATAACAAAGTAGTCCTAGACCAAACCTCACCCAAAGTATCGCTTGAAGCCAAGATCTCCAGCTGTCATACTTCGGATGTGTCATGAGAGCCAACTCGCTCAAAAAGTCAATTGTGCTGGGAGTGATCAGCGGAAAAAGGAGAAGGGGCCTCCCTAGTACTTGCTGTCTGGACACTGTAAAGCAGGGGTGAAATGCTCCCAATTCGGACCGGATCACCCGATCCGGTAGCGATGGAGGCAGATGGTTCAGAGAACCGGTAGCAAAAATCCCTGCCTCCCCTATGCCCAGCTGAGCCACGCAATCATCAGAGCCTTTTTTAAAAAAAATTAAAAGCATTTTTTCTACAACCTCTTTGGCCGAAAAAATGCTTTTAAAAGTTAAAAAAAAAAGTCTCTGATGATTGTGCGGCTCAGCTGGGATCGTCAAAGGCTTTTAAAAGCATTTTTTCTACAACCACTTCAGAGGTTATAGAAAAAATGCTTTTAAAAGCCTCTGATGATCCCAGCTGAGTTGCCTGATCGGCAGAGGCTTTTTTGCTTTTAAAAGCCTCTGACGATCCAAGCTGAGTTGCCTGATTGGCAGAGGCTTCTTTTCTTTTAAAGGCCTCTGACGATCCAAGCTGAGTTGCCTGATCAGCAGATGCTTTTTTTCTTTTAAAAGCCTCTGACGATTCAAGTTGAGTTGCCTGATCAGCAGAGGCTTTTAAAAGAAAAAAAGCCTCTGCCGATCAGGCAACTCATCTGGGATTGTCAGAGCCTTTTGAAAGCATTTTTTACAACCTCTTTGCCGAAGAGGTTGTAGAAAAAATGGTTTTAAAAGTTAAAAAATAATTGGCCACACCCACCAAGTCACATTACACCCCCCCCCACCAAGCAATGCCCACAGAACCAGTAGTAACAAATTTCACCACTGCTGTAAAGGATGATGCCGGGATGACCATGGTGGTGTGGGGCAGAATGGCATGAAGAATGCTGATCCATAGAGTGGCCGAGGATCGGACATGAATCAGTGACTAAGTTTGAATACCTTAGTTTTCTTTGTTTAAGTTAGGAAATGGTGAAGAATAATTCTTAATGAATCTCCTTAAGCAAAATAGTCCCAATGCCAGTTTAGTACTATTCTGAAATGGGGGAAAATATACAAAGGGTACTCACGCATATCTGCTTTCCGAAGATTCCTTGCCCTGATCACTCTTATGGTAAGGAAACAACAAGGTGATACCTCTCCCTGCATAATAATAATATATTGAAAACAACATTACAGTGTGAATTGCAGGTTAGAAGTTGGAACTGTTGGAAGAGAGAAGGACTGAGCAGAAAAAATGTCATATAGTGGATCTCAAAAACTCAAAGTAAACTTGACTATTTCTTCTAGCAAATATTGAAAGGGCTAGGCAATAATATTAAGAGGAGATACAAATTGGCTTGTAAGCATCTGAGAATCATTTAATCTTATCTTCCATTGCAAGATTATCTACTTGAATCCCCTATGAATCCCCTAGGCCAGTGATGGCTAACCTTTTCGGCACTGAGTGCCAGAAGCACACACATGAACACACACCCATAATGCAATTTTTTTTAAATTTGATTTATATGCTGCCCTTCTCCGGAGACTCAGGGCGGCTTACAATGCGCTAAGCAATAGCCTTCATTCTTTTGTATATTTATACAAGTCAGCTTATTGCCCCCACAACTGGGTCCTCAATTTACCTATCTTAGAAAGGATGGAAGGCTGAGTCATCCTTGAGCCTTGGCGAGATTCGAACCTGCAGTAATTGCAGTAATGCAATGTGCCTGTGACCCCGCCCGCCCACCCCCTGTGCATGTACCCATGACCCCATGTGCCCCACTCCCCACACAAGCGCCTGTGATCCCCATGTGTGGCCCCGCGCATGCACCCCGCCCCCACGCATGCACGCTCATCTCCTGTGTGCGCCCCGGTGCCCACGCATGTGCAGCAGAGACCTGAAAACCAGTTAGCCGGCAGGAGGTGCGCACGCATGCATGGCAGAGTTGAGCTGGGCAACAGCTTGCATGCCCACAGAGAGGGCTCTGAGTACACCTGTGGCATGCATGCCATAGGTTCGCCATCATGCCCCTAGGCTGATCAGCCTTTCATCCTTCTGAGATGGATAAAATGAGGACCCAGATTGTTGGGGGCAATATGCTGACTCTGTTAACCACTTAGAGAGGGCTGTAAAGCACTGCAAAGCAGTATATAAGTCTAAGTGCTATTGCTATCTGCTAAAGTATTTTTAGTGGAAAAATCCTTGCTGTTAACAATTCTGATCATTAGGAGAGCTTTTCTCATTGTCAACATACACAACTTTTATGTAATTGCCATTCATTTATTCTAGTCTGTTGCAATACACATCAAGGTGATGTGCATATCCATTCTTTGCATTAGTTAATGAAATAACAACATTGCCTATGCAACATTCTACACAATTAGAGTCTAGCCCTTCACAGAGCACAGAGGAAAAAATGATCACATTTAAATAATGCATCATTTAAACAAGCTGTGCATATTTACAAAAGGTTTAAATGAAATAAACTGTCTTGTGGCCCATTATATTTGTAAATTTTCTGAGTGGCTGTTGATGGCATGCAGGTTATTTTTGTATTTACAGACTGCTTGTTTAATAAAACCAGAACTATCATTGCAGAATACCAAGGTGGCAGTGTCATTCTGGAGAACTGATCAAGACATTAATTCCCACTTAAGAAAGAGGACTACCAAGGCTGCACAAACCATTTCCAAAGGTGCTTTTTGAAGCAAGCAAAGGTACTTTCCAAACTATTGTTTGAAGCACTGTGGCAGTATTGGCTCTTAAAGGGACAGCAGAGCTTCTTGGGATCTTTTCTAGTCTTGTAGATATGTATGTGTATGGACAGAAAATCCTTTCACCTCAATTACTACTGTAAGACAGCTATACCTAATCAGAAAATAAACTTGAAGTAACCATACCAGCTCTTAGAGAGAACTACCCTCTTGACCCTTTGATCAATTTGCACAACCCTAACAAACGTTTCAGTTAGGAGACAAAGATCCAAATTATGGCTATTCCTATGTTACCAGGAAGTCTTGTGTTCTAGAATAGCAATAGCAATAGCACTTAGATTTATGTACTTGTCCTTAGTGCTTTTCAGCACTTTCTAAGCAGTTTACAGAGTCAGTATTTTGCCCCCAACAATCTGGATCCTCATTTTACCAACCTCAGAAAAATGGAAGGCTGAGTCAACCTTGAGCCTATCAAGACTGAACTCCTGGCATGTAGGCAGAGTTAGCCTACAATACTGCATTCTAACCACCAGGGCTCATTACATGATCATTACAAACTGATTATATAAAAATGTCTTGATTTCCACAGGGAAATCAATTGTGGGAATATAAGCAAAGTATGGAGAAGCTATTGCTAGCTTTATGGGATAATGCCAATGACCTACTTAATTCAGCATCTGATTTTCCATGGTGACCCATCATAGTCATATTTATTATTTAGCTTACTACGGACAATCAACTCAATAGTACTGTTCTGAACCCAGTAACTGGACTCTGCTGGAGTTGGGTTCCTATACATTTAAATAAACAAATAGACAAATAAATCTAATATTCAGAGGCATGATCCATCCTGACTAATAACATTTGGTAACTTTACTCTGCTCACATTTGGTGAATCCCATTTTGAATCCTTCCCACATTCTGTAATAATTTCTGCAAGAGATGGATGGCAAGGAGAAAGCTACAATTGCTAGGGCACATGCTTTCAATTGGCAATCAACATGCTGGTATTATATAGAACATATAAAGGACACTTACCATTGCTTTAACTCCACATATGAGGATACAAATAGAAATAAAGAGGATGCTTACCCAAAAAGGTAAATCTCCAGACACTTCCATGTTGTGATCTGGCAAAGCCATGTAGAGTGAATGTTCTTGAGAGCAGGTGAGGGCAATGCTGTGAATGTTCAGAGAGATGTACAGCTTTTGAATCAGCATAAGTAGATAGTTATTTCAAAAATGATTCAGAGTCACG